>NC_086097.1:241492531-242133440 GCF_963921235.1 Mobula hypostoma | reverse complement strand
GCGCCAGCTATCCGTACTCCGTAGAGTTAGAGCATTTAAATCTCGGACGCTGGCGTGTTTGGGAGCATCTCATACAGATGGCATGGAGGAGAGTGGTTCCGGCTGACCTTGCAGTCATCCTATCTCCTGATCTGACTGCCGATCCCCAAGCAGTGCCTGAACCTCGGCATTCAGCCCATGATTTCTGATTTGCCTGGCAGTAATGACAGTAATGTCCTCAATACATTTTCCTATGTGGCCAATCACCAATCCTGCATATTCATCAATATTGACTTGATGATCATCGGTAGCCACCTCCCTGTACATGCTTTTGAAACTGTCCTGCAGCGCTGTGCTGACACCAGGTCCTGATCTCCCTGTGAACTGGTTTGACTCGTTTATGCAGGGATTAGCAGAATGGATGTGTGGCCTGAGTATTCAAGGCGATGGATGGGGGATAGCTTTGAAGGCTCCGTGAACATTGGTATAAACCCAGGTCTAATATATTCTCTTTTCTGGTTGCAATGATGCACAATGTGTCTTTCACATTTGCAGATATTTCATCTATTCGTCTTTGAACAGAGTTGTCACTGAGCAGAATTGCTTTAATTATTTGGTCTGGTAACTTATGCAAAACCATACTCAGAACCTCCCTTACTGCTGGCAGAACCAGTGCTTCTGCAATTGTATGGAGGTTTCCAGATTTAGCACAGAGCAATGAAATGTTGTATGAAGCATGCAAACCATCACTATTCTGTTGTGAAGTGCTGGCAAACATGTTTTGAGGTGTTTTCTGTTTCTGAAGCTTCTCAGAAAGTGACTGAAAATATGCCAATTTTTTGTTTGCTTTATTTTGTTTGCTCTTCAAATGTTCAAGGGACCTAGATGGTTTTGTTGCCTCACTTGAAAAAGAAACCTTTCCACGCAACAGATACATTGGCTGCTGTTGGTTGTTTGGTGATGGTAAAGTCCATATTTCAAATACTCCACATAATACTGTCTGCACTTCTTTTTAATTTGCTCTGCTTCTGCTATTCTTGTTATGGATTAACGACCACCCCATCAATCACCTGCTGCTTAAGTCCAACCTCAAGCACTGCGATCAATAAAGGGGAAAGTTATGTTGTATAACAGCTCAGGCAAAACCTGACTCTCTGCCTGAAGAGACTTAAGGTGGGGCAGCGATATCTGGGTTTGGCCATGGGCTAGAGAAATGCAGTCAAGACCATTCAAAAGGACAGATTCTGAACTTTACTGCATTGAATGCCACACCCTAATTCGCAGGACTAGAGTATGGGAATCGTACTACACTGTACTACAGCAGTGGACAGTGATAATGGTGCAGGTTGGGCCCAGAAATACTGTAAAATAATTTCTTCAGTTCAGATTTCTCATGATATGCCAAATACTAAAGTGTCACTTTTTTTTCAACACAACTATATTGTGCTTCAAGCAAAATCTGAGAGAACAGCAGGTTAGCAGCAGATGAGGTGATTATGCGATCATTGTAATCAATTTTGAGCCACTGAGGATTAAAAGCTTATAATAAGTAATTCACTTCTTAAATTAAGCCTGTGATCCTTCAGATGCCCCACTTGCTACCAAGCCCCCCCACCCCCATTTATCTTTATCACCCCCTCAGAAAGTCCTATCGTCCGGGGTTGGGGGCATGATATTACCCACTTTGGGAACCACTGATCTAGAGGTACAGTAGATATGAGCTTCACTGTGCTAACATCAAGAGAAATGCAGGGAATGAAGCCAACAGCTGCATAATAGGACCAAGATCAAAAACCTTGGCTACTGCCAATCAAGAGACAGAACTGAGAATCATCCTCAAACGTGGATGTGGCTTTTGTTCATCTCCAGCTTGCATTTGCCTCATGATGTCATGGATTAACACTGGGGCAGCACGGCAGCCTAGTGGTTTGCACGATGCTTTACAATACCAGCAACCTGGGTTCAATCCCAGCCACTACCTGTAAGGAGTTTGTACGTTCTTCCTATGACTGTGTTGGTTTCTTCCAAAGCCCCAGTTTTCTCCCATGGTCCAAAGGCGTACTGTTTGGTAGGTTACTTCCTCACTGTAAATTGTCCCTTTATTAGGCTAGGATTAAATCGGGTGATTCTTGGGTTCAGAGAGTCAGACTGGCCTATTCTGCACAGTATTTCATTAAATAAATACTAAATAAATAAATTTGCATTATGATATGTACTTGAATATGCAAATGGTGGGATTCAGAGTTACAAAATATTTCTATTGGATCATATTTGTACACAATTGGTCTGTTTCTGTATATAACGTAGTTTTTTTTTGTTCAAACTTCAGTGCAGTGTAGGAGACAGGGGCTGTGCTGTTCTTTATCTGCCCAAGTAAAATAAAGTGTGGTTGAGGAACGGGTGTGGGTTGACAACATCCAGTTAATCGCTGAGAACATGGTTTTCATAAATAAATCTTTATCATCACCTCACAGCCCTTCATCATCCTTCCTATCTGACATTGTCTTGACTGCCTTGTTTGCGTGGGGCGGGCTAGAAGCTGATGTTAATATTAGGTCATGGCCTCTGCTCTCTGTCTCTGAGAGAAAAGTGATCACGTGGCAAAGTTGCATTCTCTCATCAGTGTAAAACAACTTATCTAATCATTAGCTTCAAGGGGGGTGGGGTTGCACTACCAATCAGGGACAATATCAGAGCTGCACTCAGAGGGGACGTAGTGGAGTCTATATGAGTAGAACTCATAAATAGAAAGGGAGCAATCACTCTGACGAGATTATGCTACAGACCCACCCCTCCCCACAGCCACTGGGACATTGAGGAGCAGATCTGCAGGTAGATTAAGGAAAGGTGTAAAAACAGTGGGGCTTTTGTCATGGGGAACTTCAACTTCCCTAATATAATTCAAGTAAGGCAGGAGGAGAGAGAGTAGCACACCGCGCGCGTGCCCAGCCCTCCGGTGAAAAATGATATCGTATCTGTTAAATAGGGGCCGTGGACAATTCTGATTTGATGGAGAATGGACGTGAAAGCACAGAGGAACATCTGGAGAAATTGCTGAAACGCTCGTTCGCTGCTGTCGTTACTGCGTGGTCGGGAAGCTTTCAGAGGGTAGACCTCAAAATCCCCAGCTTTGCCTGCTGTTGGCGACCGAAGTTGAGGTCGAATTGATCGGACAGCGATGGCGCTCAGTACTCGATGTCGGAGAGCTGATCAGAGCTCGAAGTTTTCAGATGGCTCAGAGTCGGATTGTGGTCAGCATGACAGGGAGAGTTTTTCTTCCTTCTCCCGTCTGTGTGAGATGTGGGACTTTTGAGAGACTTTGAACTTTACTGTTCTCATGGATTTCTTCATCAAGTTATGGTATTGTTGCACTGTTGTAACTATATGTTATAATTATGTGGTTTTGTCAGTTTTTTCAGTCTTGGTCTGTCCTGTGTTTTGTGATATCACACTGGAGGAAATGTTGTATCATTTCTTAATGCATGCATTACTAAATGACATTAAAAGAGGACTACGTGTCTTCATAATCTAATCTGGGACTTTCTGAGTGCAAGAGGTTTAGAGTGTCAGGTTACCGGCAACAATGAATATAGAATTGAATTGTGTCAGGTTTTATAAAAACGATCAAACATTTATTCAACTCTGCTCAATATAAAAAAAAACAAACGAAAATCTTAACCGGAAGTAAACTGCTATGCGGCCATTTAACAAACCACCACTCAGTACTAGTTCTTAAAGCGATACATGCGAAAACAGTTCTTAAAGCGGTAAATTCAAACAGTTCTTAGAATGGTAAATTCGAAAGTCCAAGAGATTTATACGGTCAATTGGGAGAGACTTTCCTGAAGTAAAGAATTCCTCGAAGACACGACGTCACGCCAGTCCCCACCGGATCCTGCCTTGTCCGCAGGAATCACAATGACGGAAATAAAATGGTTTAAAGGCACTGACCTTTTCCTCTATAGAATAAACTAGATACTGCACAACCCTTCTGCTGCTTTTAGCAGAGGTTATCTCATGCAGATCACTCTTTCTTGAATGAATTCAATAATGGTCGATCCTTTCAACCGTCGAACGACTCCTTCAGGTTCCCGTCTTTACTCTCCAATACTACTGAAAAGATACATCAACAAACCTGGCAGAAATTGGTTAAACTGCTGGTCCAGCACTTTTGTACCTTACAATAGAACGTAAAACTCCGGTTTAAAATCAAAACTGCGTCATAAGGCAAATATGCAGCAGAGCAGAGTCTCTGGCTAACGTTCCAACTGGAAAACTAACTGCGTCATCAGGGGTCCACACTTATATACCTGGTGAGAACAAGTCATCATGTGACCTCATATCGGCAGGAAAATTACATCAGCTGACCTCCAAAAGACCATTACGTCATCCTCATAAGACAGTCACAAGATATCCATGAGGTATGTAACAAGAGAGGCCAGAATTTCTTAGATGCATCCAGGAGGACTGGACCAGGTGTTGGGTAATGAGTCTGGCCAGGTGACTGTTAGGGAACAGTGACCACACCTCCTAAAGTTTTAAGATGGCTACAGATAAAGATAAGTACAGACCTTGTAGGAGAGTATTAAATTGAAGGAGGGAAAAATACGAGAGCATTAGGCAGGAACTTGGATAAGATCATTGGGACCAGCTGTTTTTTGGGCAAGTCCATGTGGAGAGTGTTTAAAGACCAACCGCACAGAGTACAAGACAGGTATGTTCCAGTCAGAAGGAAGGACAAGGGTGGCAAGGTAAGAGGACCATGGGTGTCCACAGAGGTGATGAATTTAACAAGAAGAAAAAGGAAAAGTACGTAAAGCTTTGAAAGCTAGAACCAAACAGAGCCCTTTTTGGATTATAAAGAAGCAAGAAAAGAACACAAGAAGGGAATCAGGAAAGCCAGGAGGGGCCATTAAAAGTCTTTGACAAGTAGGATTAAAGAGACTCCCAAGGCATTCTAGACATACATCAGGAGCAAGAGGATAACTATGGAGAAGGGAGGATCACTCAACGATTGAAGGGTGAACATTTGTTTGTATGTGAAGGATGTGGCTGAGGTGTTTAATGAGTTCTTTACATCAGTCTTTAGCAAGGAAAAGGATATAGAGGATTGGGAGATCAGTGCCGAGCACTTCAATTTACAAGATGGAGGTAGTGCTGTATCTTTTAAAAGGGGATTAAGGTGGATAAATCCCCAGGTCCTGGTGGGATATACCACAGGTTATTGAGAGAGGCAAGATAAGAGATTGCTGGGTCCTTGACCAATATTTTCGTGTCCTCTCTACCCACAGGGGAGGTCTCAGAGGCCAGTAGCTAATGTTCTTCCATTATTCAGAGAGGGAACCAAGAATAATCCTGGAAACTATAGACCGGAGAGTCTCACGCCAGTGGTAGGGAAGAGCATTTGGGAAGCCATGGCCTAATTAGGGAGAGCCAGCATGGTTTTGTGTGGGTAGATCATATCTTACCAACTTGAATGGGTTTTTTGACGAGATGATGAGGGTGATTGATGAAGGTAGAGCTGCGGACACTGTTCCTCCTCAGATTCGCGGGTGTGCGGCCGCGCAGTAACTGAGATGCTGCCACACATTTCACCTTTGTTGCTGCACAGCTGGAATTTTCATTTATATAATGTTGTATTAAAACACTGTGCTGTTTTTAAGCCATGTAAGAGTTTCCTGCTCAGACCAGTGGTTGGTCCACACATCTGTAAACAAAATTAGAGGGAACATTGACTGTAGATGTTGTCTGCATGGATTTTAGTAAGTATTTGACAAGGTCTCACATGGGAGGCTCATCCAGAAGATTAAAATGCATAGGATCCATCATGAATTGGCCACTTGGACGCAGAAATGGCTTTCCCACAGAAAGGTAGTGGTTTGTGGGCTTTTTCTAGCTGGAGGTCTGTAATTAGTAGGGCGCTGCAGGGATCTGTACCAGGACTCTGCTGTTTGTGATGTATATAAATGACTTGGATGAAACTGTAGGTGGGTGGGTTAGTGAGTTTGCAGATGATACAAAGATCAGTGGTGTTGTGGATGGTGTAGAAGAATGGCAAAGAATACAGTGGGGTAGAGACCAGTTGCAAATATAGGCAGAGAAATGGCAGATGGAGTTTAACCTGGCCAAATGTTGCACCTCGGTAGGTCAAATGTAAAGAGACAGTAAAATGCTAAGAGCAAGACCCTTAACAGCGTAGATGACAGGTGTGATCGCACTACTACTACGGGGTTGTAAAAACATCCCATTTATCAATGAAATAAACTTCAGCACAAATGGTTATAATCGCTCTGGTTTCCCAGCAGATGCCAGTGACACCGCTTTAGCTACAGTGTCAATTTACACACGGTCAAATATTGTTAATCTACACTCATTTGTAAACCACTTTATTAGGTACAGCTGTGCAACTGCAGATTAATGCAAATATCTAATCAGCCAATCGTGGCAGCAACTCGATGCATAAAAGCATGCGTTTAGTTCAGTTGTCATTCACCCCAAACATCAGAATGAGGAAGAAATATGATTTAAATGACTTTGACCGTGGAATGATTGTTGGTGCCAGATTTCTGTAAAGGAAAGAGTTGCCTGACAAATCTGTTGGAGTTCTTCAAGGAAGTAACAAGTGGGGTGAAGAAAGGAGAGGCAGTGGATGTTATTTGCTTGGATTTTCGGAAGGTGTTTGATAAGGTGCCACACATGAGTCTGCTTAACAAGTTAAGATCCTATGGCATTACAGGAAAGATACTGGCATAGATAGATGAATGGCTGACAGACAGGAGGCAATGAGTGGGAATAAAAGGGACTTTTTCTGGTTGGCTGCTGGTGACTAGTGGTGTTCCTCAGAGGTCAGAATTGGGACCGCTACTCTTCACATTGTTTGTCAATTATTTAGATAGTGGAATTAATGGCTTTGTGGCAAAGTTTGCGAATGATATGAAGATAGGTGGAGGGGTAGGTAGTGCTGAGGAAACAATGCAATTGCAGCAGGACTTAGACAAATTGGAAGAATAAGCAAAATGGTTGCATATAGAATGCAGTGTTGGAAATGTATGGTAATGCATTCTGGTAAAAGGAACAATAGTGCGGACTATTATCTAAATGGGGAGAAGGTTCAAACATCAGAGGTGCAGAGGGACTAAGGAGTTCTCGTGCAAGAGTCGCGGAAGAGTAATTTACAGATTGAGTCTGTGGTAAAGAAGGAAAATGCAATGTTGGTATTTATTTCAAGGGGAGTAGAATATAAAAGCAAGGAAATAATGCTGAGCCTTTATAAGACAGTTTTGGGCCTCATATCTCAGAAAGGATGTGTTGTCATTGGAGAGATTCCCGAGGAGGTTCACAAGGATGATTCCAGGTGTGAAGGGGTTAACATATGAGGAGCATTTTGGCAGCTTTGCGCCTGTATTCACAGGAATGTAGAAGAATGGATGGGGATCTCATCGAAACCTACCGAATGTTGAAAGGACTAGATAGGGTGGATGTGGAGAGGATGTTTCCTGTGGTCGGGGTATCCAGAACTAGAGGGAACAGCCTCAAAACTGAGGGGTGACCCTTTAGAACAGAGGTAAGGAGGAATTTTTTCACCCAGAAAGTAGTAAATCTGGAATACTCTGCCACAGACTGCAGTGGAGACCAAGTCCATGGGAATATTCAAGGCGGAAGTTAATCGTTTCCTGGTCAGGACATCAAAGGATATGGTGAGAAGGCAGGTGTATGGGGTTGAGTGGGATCTGGGATCAACCATGGTGAAATGGCAGAGCAGACTCGATGGGCTGAATGGCCTAATTCTGCTCCTATGTGTTATAGTCTTAACGGTTTTTTTTAGTATCTCAGAAACTACTGATCTCCTGGAATTTATTTGTTTAGATATGCAGCCTTTTGAGCTGTGCTGCCCAGTAACCCCTCGTTTAATCCTAGTCTAATCATGGATAAGTCCCAATCACCAATTAACTGACCAACCAGTACATCTTTGGACTGTGGGAGGAAACTGGAGCACCTGGAGGAAACACACACAGTCACTGGGAGAACTATAAACTCTTTACAGGCAGTGGTGGGAATTGAACCTGGGTCACCTGTACTGTAAAGAGTTGTGCTAACCACTACGCTATTGTGCCACGATCACGGACAGCAGTCTTTAGAGCTTACAGGGAATGGTGCAAAAAACAAATACATCCAGTAAGTGGCAGTTCTGTGGGGGGAAACGCCTTGTTAATAAGAGAGGTCGGAGGAGAATGAGCAGACTGGTATTTCACCAATGATCCTTTATTGTTAATATACACTGACAGGAAGATGACAGTAACTCAAATAACCACGTGTTACAAGAGTTGTGTGCAGAAGAGCATCTCTGAATGCACAACACGTCAAAGCTTGAAGTCGACGGTCTACAGCAGCAGAAGACCACAATCATTAACTCAGAGGCTCTTAATTAAGTACAGGAGGTACTGACTAAAGTGGCCACTGGGTGCAGTTTTCTGCTCGTCGTCAAACACTCTGAGATTTTGTTTTCGGTTCGGTGATGGAGATGTTTCTGATTCTAAGTGCACTGGGCTTGAACCCTGCTCCAGACAGTCCTGCTGTGTGGAGGTCAGCTCTCTCATTCCTCTGTTCTGGGTGGCATCCAGTCAGACACATGCATCATATGCTCTGTGTGTGTCCAGATGGTGGTGGTAGGGGCACTTCAAAATAACAGCTCTGGGAAACATAAAGACTGTTTTACATTGTGTTCTGACAGACTGATAATTGCTCATTTTACTGATCTTCCTCTTTACTTGTTCCTGCTCCTCAAATGAAAAACGTAGAAATTTGGAAGCACGAGAAAACAAAATGAAACAATACAACAATCCAGTTGTAAATATGTTTTATGGAATATAATTTTTCACAGATGGGACCAGATAGCATCTCAGAAGTTTACAGATGACTTGGATTTTCAGAATATATTGAAAACTTGATAGAAGTATTTAAGCAACACACATCAAAGTTGCTGGTGAACGCAGCAGGCCAGGCAGGCATCTCTAGGAAGAGGTACAGTCGACGTTTCGGGCCGAAACGTCGACTGTACCTTTTCCTAGGACTTCCTTCAGTTAGTCCTGACGAAGGGTCTCGGCCCGAAACGTTGACTGTACCTCTTGCTAGGACTTCCTTCAGTTAGTCCTGACGAAGGGTCTCGGCCCAAAACATCGACTGTACCTCTTCCTAGAGATGCTGCCTGGCCTGCTGCGTTCACTAGCAACTTTTATGTGTGTTTCTTGAATTTCCAGCATCTGCAGAATTCCTCATGTAGAAGTATTTAACAGAGTTTTGTTCTTCAGGATGGCAGGGTAGCATAGTGGTCAGCACAATGGTCTATGGCACCAGCCACCAGAGTTCAATTCCTGTAAGGAACTTGTACGTTCTCCCTGTGGCTGGGTGGGTCACATTCCAAGACATACTGGTTGGTAGGTTAAGTGGTCATTGTAAAGTGTCCCAGGATTAGGCTGCAGGTTGGGCAGCGTGGCTTGAAGGTCTATTCCACAACTATTTCTCAAAATAAAAATAAAATAAATTCATATTGATGCTTTTAGTATAACCTTACAGAGAGTGTTAGAGTCACAGAACACTAAAGCAAGTAAACCAGCCCTTCGGCCCATCTAGTCATTACCGAAGTGTTAATTGGTCTTGTCCATTTAACCTTCACTTGGACCATCGCTCTCCAAACCCCTCCCATCCGTGTCCTTATCCAAACTTACTCACCTTTCCCTATGACTCAGGTCCTCAAGTTCCAGCAGCATCCTTGTAAATTTTTTCTGAGAGTGGCGAATCTGTGGAATCCATTGCCACGGGCAGCTCTGGAGGCCAAGTCTTTATGTATGTTTGAGGCAGTGGTTGATAGAAACTTGATTGGTGAGGGTTTGGAGGCTTATGTGCCGATCTTTTAACCTACTCTAAGATCAATCTGACCCTTCCCTCCCACATAGCCCTCCACTCTCTTTCATCCATGTGGCTAACTATGAATCCATGTGGAAGAGATGGCGGCGTGACCCAGTGCGTGCGGCCGCTCTGGAATGATATCTGTATTTGTTAAGTGGGGGACCGTGCACAATTCTGATTTGATGGAGACGGACGTGAGAAGCATGGAGGAACATCTGGAGAAACCTCTGAAATGCCCGCTTCGCTGCCACTGCTACAGTACGATCGAGAATCTCCGGAGGGGAAGGCCCCAAATCCTCAGCTTTGCTTGTTGCTGGCGGCTGGGGCTGGGGTCGAAGTGCTCGGCAGAGATGGTGCTCGGTGTCGGAGGGCTGGTCGGAGGCTCGAAGTTTTCGGACGGATTCAGAGTCGGACTGTGGTCGGGTGCTTCCAGGACGCTGCATCGGCAAGTTTGCGGCGCTGGAAGCTCATGGCAGGGAGAGTTTCTCCCTTCAACCGTCTGCGTGAGACGTTGGGACTTTTGAGAGACTTTGAGACTTTTTACCGTGCCCATGGTCTGTTCTATCAAATTATGGTATTGCTTGCACTGTTGTAACTATATGTTATAATTATGTGATTTTTGTCAGTTTTTCAGTCTTGGTTTGTCTTGTGTTTCTGTGATATCATTCTGGAGGAACATTGTATCATTTCTTAATGCATGCATTAGTAAATGACAATAAAAGAGGACTGCATGTCCTCATAATCTAATCTAATCTAATCTAACTAAGGGTTTCTTAAATGCCCCTAATGTATTTGCCTCTACCACCACCCCTGGCACTCACCACTCCCTGTGTCAAAAAAACTACCTCTGATATCCCCCCCCCACCCATACTTTCTGTGAATCACCTTAAAACTGCATCACCTCATATTGGCCATTTCCTCCCGAGGAAAAATCCTTTGGCCCTTCACTCTATCAATGTCTCATCAACATATACACCTCTACCCTATCAAGTCACCTCTCATCCTTTTCTGCTCCAAAGGAAAAAGTCCTAGCTCGCTCAGCCTATCTTCATAGGATATGCCCTCTAATCCTCTCTGAACCCTCTCCAAAGCTTCCACATCCTTCCTATAATGAGGTGAGCAGAACTGAACACAGTATTCCAAGTGTGGTCTAACCAAAGTTTTATAGACCATAAGGTATAGGAGTAGAATTGGGCCATTTGGCCCATCAGTTCTGCTGCACTATTTCATGGCTAATGAATTTCCCTCTCAGCCCCAATCTCCTGCCTTCTCCCCATATCCCATCTAGCCCTGACTAATCAAGAATCTACCAGCCTTTGCCTTAAAGATACCCAATGACTTGGCCTCAACAGCACATGTGGCAACGAATTCCACAGATTCACCACTCTCTGGCTAAAGAGATTTCTCCTCATTTCTGTTCCAAATAGACACCCCTCTATTCTGAGGCTGTGTCCTCTGGTCTTAGGCTCCCTCACTATAGGAAACAGCTCTCCACATCTATCTATCAAGGCCTTTCAACATTCGATAGGTTTCAATGAGGTCACCCCTCATTCTTCTGAGTACCAGTGAATACAGGCCCAGAGCCATCCAACGCTCCTCATATGATAAGCTTTTCAATCCCGGAATAATTTTTGTGAACCTCCTTTGAACCCTCTCCAATTCAACACATCTTTTCATAGAATAGGGGCCCAGAAGTGCTCACAATACTCCAGGTGAGGCCCCATCAGCACCTTATAAGGCCTCACCATTACATCCTTGCTTTTATATCCTAATCCTCTCGAAATGTATGCTAACATCTTGTTTGCCTTCCTCACCATAGAGCTCAACATTACCTCGTGGCCTTTGAACTCAATCCCCTGACTAATGAAGGCCAGCACGTAAGTCTTGTTAACCACCCTATCAACCTGCGCTGCAACTTTGAGGGACCAAGAGACGTGGACCCCTGTTAAGTGAATCTAGAAATGTGAATTATATTCAGCAAATGGTGTTATTTTTTTGTCAGCCTGAATCGTGCTCAGGAACAGGAACTCCTGCCATCTTACCCTTCGGTAATTTGTGAGTTCTGGATTGAACGTGCAATCCAGAAACTGTACTGCAGCAGACAGGAAGGACAGTCAGAACTGCCCAGCGCTTCTCCGGCACTAGCCTATCCGTCATCAAGAGCGTATATTCGGAAAGGTGTCAGAAAAAGGTCAGTAACATCATAAAGAATCTCACCGACCCTGCTCATGGACTGTTTGTCCCACTGCCATCAGAGGGGAGGATAGAAAGCATCCATTACATCAAAAACAGTTACTCTCTCCATCCAGTAAGATTGATCAACACCTCCACCAACCAACTCCACCACTCCTTTATTATTTCCTTATAGTCACCTTACGTACAGCCTAGCGTCACTTTGGTGACAGGGTGGAGATATGTCTCTGCCAAAGGGGATGTAAGGCGCTCCTTCCCTCCGCTAGCCTGCAGGTCACCCTTGGGCACGGTGTAGGACCTGCTGAGCCTACCCCAGCCCGATCAGGGTCCCGTGAAACCATGGGAACAGGTGGGGGATGGTCATAGGAGCAGCTGGTGCAAATCACAGTGGGTGACCACTGACGCCAGGCAGACAATCTCTGAAGAGAATTGATAATGGCTGGGGTCACCCATCTTGTAAAGACACTGCCCAGAAGAAGGCGATGGCAAAAGAGTTCTGTGGAAAAGTTTGCCAGGAACAATCATGGTCATGGAGACCATGATCAACCACGTCATACAACACAGCATGTAATGATGATGAGTGTCACTTTATGGACATACAATCAATCTTTGTATATAAGATATCTCCCATATTTCCCTTTTCCAAATCAGGCTGATAATTAAACAACCACTTAAGCTCAACATTGGAACAATCCTTACGAGTCCCCAAATTATGTCACTTGACTGGAAACAATGAATATACAATTGAGTCAAGTTTCATAAAAACCAACAAACATTTAATAAACTCTGCTCAAAAATAGCGAAATATATTTAAACGATTAACTTAACTGGAAGTTAACTGCTATATGGCAAATCTGGAACAGTTCTTAGACCGTAAGACCATAAGACAAAGGAGCAGAAGTCGGCCGTTCGGCCCATCGAGTCTGCTCCGCCATTTTATCATGAGCTGATCCATTCTCCCATTTAGTCCTACTCCCCCGCCTTCACACCATAACCTTTGATGCCCTGGCTACTCAGATACCTATCAATCTCTGCCTTAAATACACCCAATGACTTGGCCTCCACTGCTGCCCGTGGCAACAAATTCCATAGATTCATCACCCTCTGACTAAAAAAATTTCTTCGCGTTTATGTTCTGAATGGGCGCCCTTCAATCCTTAAGTCATGCCCTCTCGTACTAGACTCCCCCATCATGGGAAACAACTTTGCCACATCCACCCTGTCCATGCCTTTCAACATTCGAAATGTTTCTATGAGGTCTCCCCTCATTCTTCTAAACTCCAAGGAATACAGTGCAAGAACGGACAAACGTTCCTCATATGTTAACCCTCTCATTCCCGGAATCACTCTAGTGAATCTTCTCTGTACCCTCTCCAACGTCAGCACATCCTTTCTTAAATAAGGAGACCAAAACTGCCCACAGTACTCCAAGTGAGGTCTCACCAGCGCTTTATAGAGCCTCAACATCACATCTCTGCTCCTATACTCTATTCCTCTAGAAATGAATGCCAACATTGCATTCGCCTTCTTCACTACTGACTCAACCTGGAGGTTAACCTTAAGGGTGTCCTGTACGAGGACTCCCAAGTCCCGTTGCATCTACCGGCCCCTCCACCTATCTTCGTATCGTCAGCAAACTTAGCCACAAAGCCATCTTCTTAAAAGGGTTAATGCGAAAACAGTTCTTAAAGTGGTAAATTCAAACACAGTTCTTAGAATGGTAAATTCAAAAGTCCAGGAGATTTATACAGTCAATTAGGAGAGACATTCCTGAAGTAAAGAATTCTTCAAAGACGTGATGTTACTGCTGATCCCAGCTGGAACCTGCCTCGTCCGCAGGATTCACAACGACAGAAATAAAACAGTTTAAAGGAGCTGACCTTTTCCTCTGGAGAATAGACACTGTGCAATCCTTCCTGCTTTAGCAGAGGATATCTCAAAATGCAAGTCACTATTTCTTGAACAAAGGTTCAATAAAGGTCGATCCTCTCCAAAACCGCCAAACGATATCAGCTTTACTCGACTCGGCGAATTCCTGTACTTTGGTGAGGTCTTCACTCTCCAATACTACTTACAATAGAAAGTACAACTCCAATTTAAAACAAAACTGCGTCATAAGATGAATACACAGCATAACGGAGTACCTAATGAATTAAATAACGAACTAAACTTAAAACTCAACTGGAAAAACTAACTGCGTCACACCAGGGGTCTCCCTTTATATACCTGGTGAGAACATGTCATCACGTGACCTCACACTGGCGGGAAAATTACATCACCCCACGATCACATGACCATTACCTCATGCTCATAAGATACTCAATTACATCATGGTCATAAGACAGTCACAAGATATCCATGAGGTATGTAACAGGTGAAGGCAGGGGAGTGGAGATGACTGGAAGAATTGGATCAGCCCATGGTTGAATGGTAGAGCAGACTTGATGGGCCGAATGGCCTACTTCTGCTTCCATATCTTATGGTCTTGTGATCTAAGATCATCCTTACCCTCAGTACCTTCATTTGAGTACCAGAACCAAAGTTATAGTTATCATGGTTTAGAACATGATGACAGGCATTGATCGTGTGGATAGTCAGAGGCTTTTTCCCAGAGCTGAAATGGCTAACGCAAGAGGGCACTGTTTTAAGGTGCTTGGAAGGAGGTACAGAGGAGATGTCAGGGGTAAGTTTTTTATGCGGAATGGTGAGTGCGTGGAATGGGCTGCCGGTGACGGTGGTGGAGGTGGATATGATAAGGTCTTTTAAGAGACTTCTGGATAGGTACACGGAGCTTAGAAAAATAGAGGGCTAAGGGTAAGCCTAGGTAGTTCTAAGGTAAGGACATCTTTGGCACAGCTTTGTGGGCCAAAGGGCCCGTATTGTGCTGTAGGTTTTCTATGTTTCTATTAGAAAGTTTTTGGCATGAACAGGCCATTCAGCCCAACAAAGCTTGCAAATTCCTAGTCACATAGTGTGCTGAAATAACTATCGAGTTGAGATTCGAAAGTCTCCAAGGTACTACTCTCAACCACACAACTAGGCAGTTTGTTCCATGTGTCCACAACCCGCTGTGTAAAGAAAAGCTTCCTGATGAATCTCACTAGAACCAGTCTCCACCTATGACCCCGAGTCCTCGTTGATGGATTAATCTTGAAGTAGCACCTTACCTATACTCGTAATGACTTTGAACACCTCTATCATGTCTCCTCTCATTCTACATCTACTTAGCCTAAAAATATTTAATTATTTCAATCTTTCTTCATAGCACATACCCAGCAGACCCAGAATGAGTCTAGTCACCCTTTTCTGAATTCTCTCCCGTGCTTTCACTTCCCTCACAAATATGGAGACCAGGATTGTACACCGTACTCAAGGTGAGGCCTCACAAGTGCATTAAACAGCTTAAGGCATATGTCTCTAGATGTGAACCCCACTAAGCACATTATATAGCCCAATGTTCTATTTGCCTTCCTAATCACTTCTGTGCATTGTCTAGATTAACAGTGATGAGTCTACTAGACACCCAAATCCTTCTCATACAGAGCACTTTCCAACTCAAGACCCCTCCATTGTAAATTTATATCTAATGTTGTGTTCTTTATCTTCCTTTTTTTATTTATTTTGTTTTCCTTTACACTTGTGTACTGGAAATTACATTAAACAGTCTTGAATCTTTATACTTTATACTTCATTGTCGTCAAACAATTGGTACTAGAACGTACAATCATCACAGCAATATTTGATTCTGCGCTTCCCACTCCCTGGATTACAAATATTAAATATTAAAAATAGTTTAAAATTAGTAAATATTAAAAATTTAAATTATAAAGCATAAATAGAAAATAGAAAAATGGAAAGTAAGGTAGTAAAGGAATCTTGAACTGCACGTCTGTAAAAGGCAGCGATGCAGTGAATAAACTCGCTTGATTTTCAGTGAAATTTAGCCAAGGACTTCCGAACAGTTTGGTTAACTCATATGTTTGTTCAGCCTGAAAGCTTAAATTTATCACATAACTGGATATCATATGGTGGGACGTAGGTGTGCAGATGACACATGGAGTTGTGGATAGTCATCAGTTACAACGGGACACTCACAACACGCTGGAGGAACTCAGCAGGTCAGGCAGCATCCGTGGAAATGATCAGTCAACATTCCGGCCCGGAACGTTGACTGATCGTTTCCATGGGTGCTGCCCGACCTGCTGAGTTCCTCCAGCGTGTTGTGAGTGTTGCTTTGACCCCAGCATCTGCGGATTATTTTGTAGTTACAACGGGACATTGACAGGATGCAATGCTGGACTGAGAAGTGGCAGATAGAGTTCAATCCAGTAAAGTGTGAAATGATTCACTTAAATATGAAAGCAGAGGACAAGGTTAATAGGAGGATCCTTAACAGTGTAGGGGAACAGAGGAATCTTGCGGGTCCAGGTCCATCGATCCATCAAAGTTGATAGAGTTGTTAAAAAGGTATATGGTGTATTGGCCTTCATTCATCGGATGATTGTGTTCAAGAGTTGCAAGGTAATGTTGTAGCTCTACCAAATTCTGGTTAAACAACCCTTGGAATATTGTGTTCAGTTCTGGTCACCTGATTTTAGGAAGGCCATAGAAGCTTTAGAAAAGATGCAGAGATTTACCAGATGCTGCATGGATTAGAGAACATGTCTAATGAAGCTAGCTTGAGTGATTTAGGGTTTTTCTCTTTGGGATGAAGGAAGATGAAAAGTAACTTGATGGAGGTATACAAGATGATAAGACGCATAGATCGAGAGGACAGCTAGAGACATCCAGCGGAAACATCTAATACCAGGGCATAATTTTTAAATGACTGGAAGAAAGTGTAGGGAGATGTCAGAGGTGAGAGTAGTGGGTGTGTGGAACACCCTGCTGGGGCGGTGGTAGAGGCAAATATATTCCTTTGAAGAATATATTTTTCTGCAAATCGTTTTCACAATTTGAAGTAGGATCCAGAAAATATGGGATTGTCCTGCCCTCTAGTGGTAATAAGTATTCATTGCAGCTGTGCATCCTGCTGCAGGATCATTGCAGACAAACCACCACCGTCTTGTAAGGAATCTTTGAAATGAAGAATCCAGTGACTTGTACTTCTCCAAATTTGTTGTTCGACCTGTTGAATACATCAAGGTTTTCGAATGTCATCATAGCCTGTATTGTAACCAGATTAAATGTCAATGAGAGAAACAAATTGCTGTTAATTAGACCAAACTGTTTTTTAAGAATATAGTCATAGAGCTCAGAAACAGTCCGTTTGGTCCAAATTATTTGTACTGACTAAGTTGCCTAATTGAGCTAGTCCAACTTACCTGTGTTTGGCCCTTATGACTCTAAACCTTTCCTATCCATATACCCGTCCTTGTTGTTCCTAACACAGTTAGGTCCCGTATCTCGGAGTGACTCCCATCCAATAAATTACCCTCCGTTTATGTTAAGCTCACCAGCCTGTTGTTACCAGGCTTCTCCTCGTAGCCCTTCTTAAATATAAGTGCAAGATTAGCCATCTTCCAGTCCTTCGGCACCCCAGTGATACAAATATGTCCGCAAGCATCCCGTAGTTTTTTCTCTAGCTTCCCACACTTAGTTCTGTGTTGATTATAGTCATAGATTGCAGAGAGACATTGATAGGATGCAGAAGTGGGCTGAGAAGTGGCAGATGGAGTTCAACCCGGAGAAGTGTGAGGTGGTACACTTTGGAAGGACAAACTCCAAGGCAGAGTACAAAGTAAATGACAGGATACTTGGTAGTGTGGAGGAGCAGAGGGATCTGGGGGTACATGTCCACAGATCCCTGAAAGTTGCCTCACAGGTGGTTAGGGTAGTTAAGAAAGCTTATGGGGTGTTAGCTTTCATAAGTCGAGGGATAGAGTTTAAGAGTCGCGATGTAATGATGCAGCTCTATAAAACTCTGGTTAGGCCACACTTGGAGTACTGTGTCCAGTTCTGGTCGCCTCACTATAGGAAGGATGTGGAAGCATTGGAAAGGGTACAGAGGAGATTTACCAGGATGCTGCCTGGTTTAGAAAGTATGCATTATGATCAGAGATTAAGGGAGCTAGGGCTTTACTCTTTGGAGAGAAGGAGGATGAGAGGAGACATGATAGAGGTGTACAAGATAATAAGAGGAATAGATAGAGTGGATAGCCAGCGCCTCTTCCCCAGGGCACCACTGATCAATACAAGAGGACATGGCTTTAAGGTAAGGGGTGGGAAGTTCAAGGGAGATATTAGAGGAAGGTTTTTTACTCAGAGAGTGGTTGGTGCGTGGAATGCACTGCCTGAGTCAGTGGTGGAGGCAGATACACTAGTGAAGTTTAAGAGACTACTAGACAGGTATATGGAGGAATCTAAGGTGGGGGCTTATATGGGAGGCAGGGTTTGAGGGTCGGCACAACATTGTGGGCCAAAGGGCCTGTACTGTGCTGTACTATTCTATGTTCTATGTTCTATAGTCATAGTCATTGATCCCAAGGCAAACTGGTTTTTGTTACAGTTGCACCATAAATAATTAAATAGTAATAAAACCCTAAATAATTAAACAATAATATGTAAATTATGCCAGGAAATAAGTCCAGGACCAGCCTATTGGCTCAGGGTGTGTGACCCTCCAAGGGAGGAGTTGTAAAGTTTGATGGCCACAGGCAGGAATGACTTCCTATGACACTCTGTGTTGCATCTCGGTGGAATGAGTCTCTGGCTGAATGTACTCCTGTGCCCACCCAGTACATTATGTAGTGGATGGGAGACATTGTCCAAGATGGCATGCAACTTGGACAGCATCCTCTTTTCAGACACCACCGTCAGAGAGTCCAGTTCCATCCCCACAACATCACTGGCCTTACGAATGAGATTGTTGATTCTGTTGGTGTCTGCCACCCTCAGCCTGCTGCCCCAGCACACAACAGCAAACATGATAGCATACTGTTCTGTCTCCTATGCTCTGAGTGAAAGGTAGTCTTCGCATATAGCACAGTACAGCAAAGTACAAGCCTTCTGGCGCACAATGTTGTGCCGACCCTTTAAACTACTTCAAGATCAATCTGGCACTTCCCTCCCACATAGGCCTCCATTTTCCTTTCGTCCATGTGCCTACCTAAGAGTGTTGTAATGTCCCCAATGTATCTGCTTCCACTGCCACCTCTGGCAGCACATTCCATGCAGCCACCACACTCTGTGTAAAAAAAACACCTCCAACATCTCCCATATAATTTCCTCGAAGCAAGATCTCTTCCCCCAGCTGCCATCAGGAAGAAGGTACAGGAGCATCAGGACTCACACCACCAGGTTCAGGAACAGTTATTACCCCTCAACCATCAGGCTCTTGAACCAAAGGGGGTAACTTCACTCACCCCATCGCTGAACAGTTTCCTCAACCTTTGGACTCACTTTGAAGGACTCTTCATCTTACCTTCTCAATATTTATCGCTTATTTATTTAAATTTTTTTTTGATATTTGCACATTTTGTTGTCTTTTGCGCATTGGTTGACTGTCTATCCTTTCATTGATTCTATTATGGTTATTGGATTTACTGAGAATGCCCGCAAGAAAACGAAGCTCAGGGTTGTATATGGGGACATATATATGCATGTCCTGAAATTTGTTATTTTATGGCAGTGGTACAGTGCAATATATAAAATATAGTATAAATTACAATAAGAAATGTATATTTTAAAAGTAGTACAATAGGAGCAAAATTAGCGAGGTGGATTCATGGGTTCATGGTCCGTTGAGAAGTCTGATGGCAGAGGGGAAGAAGCTATTTGTGAAATGTTGAGTGTGTGTCTTCAGCCTCCTGTATCTGCTCTCTGATGCCAGTAATGAGAAAAGGCCATGTTGTGGATGATGTGAGACCTTAATGATGGACGCCACCTTACTGAGGCATCGTCTGCTGAAGATGTCCTTGATGCTGGGGAGTCCAGGGGCCCAGGGGCCCAGGACTGAGCTGATTGAGCTCTGCAGCTTTTTCTGATCCCATGCAGACACCAGACACCATCATGCCAAATGTCCTCAAACTCCTAACGACATAGAGCCCCATTGCCGAATGGTTCCACAAACCATGGACCCACTTTCAAGCACTCTTCATCTTATGTTCTTGATATTTATTTATTTGTTTGTTTGTTTGTTTATTTATTATTATTTCTTTCTTTTTGTATTTGCAGAGTTTGTTGTCTTTTGCATGCTGGTTGAACGTCCAAGTTGGTTTGGTCGTTCATTGATTCTGTTATGGTTATTATTCTATTGAGTATGCCTGCAAGAAAATTAATCTCAGGGTTGTATATTGTGACATGTATGTATTTTGATATTAAATTTAGACCGTAAGACACACACTCAACATTTCAGGAACAGCGCCTGCCCCTTCGCCATCAGATTTCTGAAAGGGCAATGAACCCTCTTTTTGCACTATTATTTAATTTATATTTTCATATATACCTATTGTAATTTATAGTTTTTGCACTGCACTGCAATACAAAAAAATTCATGACATATGCCAGTGATTCTGATTCTGAGAACAGAGGGATTGTGGATGTACAATGCCTTGAAGAAGTATTCAGCCCCCAACCCTTTGTTCACACGGTGTAAATGAGATTACAACCAGGGATTTTGATTAATTTAACTGAGAATTTTTATTTGTGAATCACATGCACTTTTTTCACAGCAGAGCCCAAAAAAACAGGGAAAATTGTAAAGCATGAGAAACTAGAAAATCAAAAGCTGAAATGTCAGCAGTTCAAAAGGTGTTCATCCCCTTTGCTCAGTACTTAATTGAACCACCTCTCGCAGCTATTACAGCCAGTAGTTTTATTGGATAAGTTTCTATTAGCTTTGCAAATAATGATGGAGCAAGGTTTGTCCATTCCTCCTTACAAAATTGCTCAAGCTGTGCCAGGTTAGTTGCCGAGCAGCGGTGGGCAGCAGTCTTGAGGTTTTTTCAGAGCTGTTCGATCGGGTTAAGGTCAGGACTCTGACTGGCCACTCAAGGACATCAGTCTTCTTCACTTGCAACCACTTCATGGTTACCCTGGCAGTGTGCTTTGGGCCATTGTCCTGCTGAAAGATGAATTTGCTCCCCAATTTAAGCTTTCTGCCAGAGGCTAGCAAGTTTTTATCCAAGATCTCGCTGTATTTAGTAACATCTTCCTATCAATCCTGTCCCGATTGCCGGTCCCTGCTGCTGAAAAGCATCCCCATAGCATGATGTTATCTCCTCCATACTTTATAACAGGGATGGTGTTATCTGTTAGTTGGTGGGGTGGATATACGTCTCTACCTAAGGAGGTGTAAAGCACTCCTTCCCTCCACTAGCCTGCTGGTGATCCTTGGGCAAGGTGTAATACTTGGTTAGTCTCCACTGATCAGGGTCACATGAAGCCATCGGAACATGTGGTGCATATCACAAGTGCTGGTTATGCAACCACTGATACCAGGCAGACCATCAATCATTCTATCTATCTGTCTGTCTGTCTGTCTATCTATATATCTGTCGGTCTATCATCCTATCTACCTATCAGTCTGTGTGTGTGTGTGTGTCTATCTGTCAGTCTCCGTGTGTGTGTCTGTGTCTATCTATCAATCTGTGTGTCTGTTTGTCTGTCTGTCTATCTTTCTGTCTGTCTATCTATCATTCTATCTATCTGTCTGTCTGTTTGTGTATCCGTCTACCTATCCATCTGTCTGTCTATCATTCTATCTTTCTGTCTGTCTGTCTGTCTGTCTGTCTACCTATCCATCTGTCTGTGGGTCTGTCTATCTATTTATCTATCTGTATGGCTGTATATCTGTTTATCTACCTATTGAAGACCATAACAGATAGGAGCAGAATTAGGCCATTTGGCCCTTTGAGTCTGCTCCACCATTTCTACATGGCTGATCCATTTTCCATCTCAACCACATTCTCCTGCCTTCTCCCCATAACTTTTCAGGCTCGAACTAATCAAGAACCTATCAATCTCCTCGTCTCTGTTCAAAATGGATGTCCCTCTGTTCTGAGGCTGTGTCCTCTGGTCCTCGAATCAGCCCACCGTAGGAAGCATCCTCTCCACAAGCACTCTATTGAGACTTTCACCATTCAATTTCACTGAGGTCACCCCTCATTCTGCTAAGTTCCTGTGAGCACAGGACTGGAGCTGGATTAAATGCTCCTCAAAGATTAACCCTTTCATTCCTGGAACCTCCTCCAATGTCAGTATATCCTTTATTAGATAAGAGGCCCAAATATTCTCACAATACACTGAGTCCTCACCAGCATCTTATAAAGTCTCAGGATCACATTCTTGCTTTTATATTCTAGTCCTCATGAAATCATTGCTAACACCGCATTTGCCTTCCTAGCTACCAACTCAACCTGTAAATTAACCTTTAGAGAATCCTGCACAAGGACTCCCAAGTCCCTTTGCATCTCAGATTTTTTGAATTTCCTGCCTGTTTAGAAAGTAGTTCCTTCTACCAAAACGCATGGCCATACACTTCCCAACACTGTATTCCATCTGCTGCTTCCTTGCCCATTCTCCCAATCTGTGTAAGTCCTTCTGCAGACTCCCTGCTTCCTCAACACTGCCTTTCTATGTATCTTCATATCAACAACAAATCTGGCCACAATGCCATCAGTTTTCTCATCCAAATCATTGACATATAATGTAAGAGGAAACGGTCCCAATAGCTGCGGAACACAAGGCTAAGGGAGAAAAAAAAACAGAGGACGCAAACACGAGGAATTCTGCAGATGTTGGAAATTCAAGCAACGCACATCAAAGTTGCTGGTGAACGCAGCAGACCAGGCAGCATCTCTAGGAAGAGGCACAGTGGATGTTTCGGGCTGAGACCCTTCGTCAGGACTAACTGAAAGAAGAACTAATAAGAGATTTTACTAGCTCTTCTTTCAGTTAGTCCTGATGAAGGGTCTTGGCTAGTATCTAGTACCTTTCCTGTCATGCCATAGGTTCTTATCTTGTTAAGCAACCTCACACGCAGCACCTTGTCAAAGGCCCTTTAAAAATGCAAGTATGCAACATACACCCATTCTCCTTTGTCTAACCTGCTTGCTGTTTCTTCAAAGAATTCAAACAGGTTTATTCAGGCAAAACTTTCCCTTAAGAAAACCATTCTGACTTTGACCTATTTTATCATTTGCCTCCAAGTACCTCGAAACCTCATCCTTAATAATGGACTCTAATATCTTCCCAACCACTGAGCTCAGGGTAACTGCCCTACAATCTTCTTTTTTAGCCTCCCTCCCTTCAAGGGTGTTATGTACATTTTGTTTAGTCGGGCTGTCCTGCAGAGCAGCCATTGTTGGTTCTTCAGAAACAGAATGGGCCAATGTCATGTTTCATCTGCCCTGTGACTGGACGGTTCAGGTGCTGAAACATTGGTGAGGATGTGACAGAATTCAATTTGGTTTTAATTCCACCACTGGAACTTCCTGTGGCAAACTGGATTTAAAGCCACAGGCTGTGGTGAGGGGTATGGGAGAAGGCATCATACCGTCCTGACGAAGGGTCTCAGCCCGAAACGTCGACCGTACCTCTTCCTAGAGAAGCTGCCTGGCCTGCTGCGTTCACCAGCAACTTTGATGTGTGTTGGTATGGGAGAGAAACTGGTTGAGTGCTTTTTTCAGGAAAGGCAGAGTGGGCAAAATTATCCCAAGTTGTATGGACACCGGGATTATTGCAAAGTCATCACCCCCGAAACTAATATCAAATTCAGTCAAATTAATTAAAATCAAATACTGTGAACATGAGTTGTAAAGAATTCTTGAAAGTGAGTCCATTGGTTATGGGATCAGTTCAGTGTTGAGGTGAGTGAAGTTATCCACGCTGATTCAGGAACCTGAGGGTTGGAGAGTAATAACTGTTCCTGAACCTGACTGGTGGTGTGGGATTGAAGATTCCTGTATCTCCTTTCCAATGGTAGTAGCAAGAAGAGAAGGTGAGTAGCCAGAAACTCAAGTTGGGGAATGAGTAGCCTTGGGGTGGTGGGATAACCTCATGAGGGCACGTCTTTTTGACTGCATGAGTTCAGGAACTGGAAAGTGGATGACAGAGGAATTTGTGTGTGTCGGCATGTGTAAGCACAGATACCAGTACTGCGTCCAGTGCTCCAGATGTGGCCTTCTATATATTGGTGAGACCCAACGCAGACTGGGAGACCACTTTGCTGAACACCTACGCTCTGTCCCATTCCCATTCTGATATGTCTATCCACGGCCTCCTCTACTGTAAAGATGAAGCCACACTCAGGTTGGAGGAACAACACCTTATATTCCTTCTGGGTAGCCTCCAACCTCTGATGGCATGAACATTGACTTCTCAAACTTCCGCTAACGCCCCACCTCCCCCTCGTACCCCATCCGTTATTTATTTTTATACACACATTCTTTCTCTCACTCTCCTTTTTCTCCCTGTCCCTCTCACTATACCCCTTGCCCATCCTCTGGGTTTTCCCCCCCTCCCCCTTTTCTTTCTCCCTGGGCCTCCTGTCCCATGATCCTCTCATATCCCCTTTGCCAATCACCTGTCCAGCTCTTGGCTCCATCCCTCCCCCTCCCATCTTCTCCTATCATTTTGGATCTCCCCCTCCCCCTCCCACTTTCAAATCTCTTACTATCTCTTCCTTCAGTTAGTCCTGACGAAGGGTCTCGGCCCGAAACGTCGACTGTACCTCTTCCTACAGATGCTGCCTGGCCTGCTGCGTTCACCAGCAACTTTGATGCGTGTTACCAGTGTACGTCTCTAGACTCAGGACTGAATCCGCCCTTGGCTACTGTAATTAGCTTTATTTGTCGCAGACACATCGAAACATCAAAACAGACAGCGAAGTGTGTTGCCTGCGTCAGTGATGTGCCGGGCCAGCCTGGAACGTCGACCGTGCTTTTTTCCATGGATGCTGCCTGGCCTGCTGAGTTCCTCCGGCATTCTGTGACTGAAGCTGCAAGTCTGATTCACTCATTTTTTGGCGGACAGCAGGGGGATGTGTGTGGCCTCAGTTGTAGTGAGGATTAGGCCAGTTTACCACCGCCCAGGAGAGAGGTGTCGGAGTTGGTGCGCTCCACCGGAGGTGGTGTGGTGCAGGGTCGAAGTCAGAGGCAGTTCTACCCCTGCCCCCCTCCCCAGTGTTTGCTCAGTAGAAGACAAGCTGTATTGTGTTTGACTGCATGTTTCTGCAACATTCATGGACTCTTGGACCTTTTTTTTGTGTGGCTGTGTTTTACTGCCATCCTATATGTGCTATACGTGCTTCGTGCTGTGTATGACCTTTCACACCGTGGTTTGCACCTTAGTTCCAGAGTAACGCTGAAGGGTCTCGGCCCGAAATGTTGACTGTACTCTTTTCTATAGATGCTGCCTGGCCTGCTGAGTTCCTTCAGCATTTTGTGTGTGTTGCTTGGATTTCCAGCATCTGCAGATTTTCTCTTGTTTGAAACTTGCAGCAATTACTGTTTCAAGCAATAACTAACCATATTTACCCTAAGTAAACCCCCAAAACCCAACAACTAATCTATCATCCCTCCCAAAGAAAATCACTGAAATTATTGTCCCTGAAGAAATGGAAGAAATCGGTACGTTGTCTCACAGTTACTAGAGTTCTCTCTCTCGGTGAGTCTCTTCCATCTTGTGCAGATTTCTTCCTTCCCCTTTAGAAAACTCGCTCATTTTCCATGTTTGTCTCTCTTCAGAGTTTCAGTGTGGAAGATTTAGTCCAGGAAAGTCAGTCAAGTCTGCGATGAAGTCCCACCAAGGGTCAGGAAGAGGCCTATCTGCCCTCAAGGCTTGTACTCCTTAAAGATCTCTGTGAACACACCAGCCAGTTGGTCAGCACAAGTCTTTAGTATCTTTAACTTCCTGTGGATTCACCTTCCTGAAGGCAACCCACACGTCAGCTTCAGATACTGAGATCATAGGATGATCTGGAGATATGGGGGCTCACAATGGTTCTTCCATGTTCTGACGGTCAAAGCGACTATAGAGGGCATTGAGCTCATCTGGAAGCAAAGCCCTGCTTTCTCCCATGTGGCTTGATTTTGCTTTGTAGGAGGTGATAGCATTCAAGCCCTGCCAGTGTTGTTGAACTTCTCTTGTTGGTTCAAGTTTGGTATGGAATCTCCACTTCCCCTATGAGATGGCTTTCTGGAGATCATACCTGCTCACCTTGTAGCATTTTTGGTCTCCAGACTTGAATGCCTCTGATCTGGCCCTCAGCAAATTTTGGATCTCGTGGTTCATCTGGAGCTTCCAACGGGGGAAGACTCTGAATGATCTAGTGGGGGGCAAAAATCTACAGCTGTTTTAATTAAGTCCGTTACAACCATGGTGTATTCATTCAGGTCTCAATCAAGGAGGAGGAGAAGATGGTGGTGCAATGCAGCGCGTGCAGCCGCTCCGAAATGATATTGTATGTGTTAATAAGGGGCCATGCACCATCCTGATTTGATGGGGACAGACGTGAGAAGCATGGAGGAACACCTGGAGAAACGTCTGAAATGCCCGCTTCGCTGCCGCTGCTACTGTGCGATCGCGAATCTCAGGAGGTGAAGGCCCAGAATCCTCGGCTTTGCCTGTTGCTTGGTGGTCGGGGCCGAGGTCGAAGCGCTCAGCAGAGATGGTGCTCGGTGCTCGGTGTCAGAGGGCTGGTCGGTGGCTCAAGGTTTTCGGACGGACTCAAGAGTCAGCTGTGGTAGGTGCTTCCAGGGTGCTGCATCGGCAAGTTTGCGGCGCTGGAAGCTCATGGCAGGGAGAGTTTCTCCCTTCAACTGTTTGCGTGAGATGATGGGATTTCTGAGAGACTTTGAGACTTTTTTTTTACCGTGCCCATGGTCTGTTCTTCATCAAATTAAGGTATTGCTTTGCACTGTTGTAACTATATGTTATAATTATGTGGTTTTTGTCAGTTTTTCGGTCGGTTGTCTTGTGTTTCTGTGATATCATTCTGGAGGAACATTGTATCATTTCTTAATGCATGCATTACTAAATGACAATAAAAGAGGACTGCGTGTCCTCAAAATCTAATCTAATCTAATCTATAGATGAGTGCTTGAATACAGCCCAGTCCACTGATTCAAAGCAATCCTGTAACCATTCCTCTGCTTCCCACGACCACCTCTGAGTTGTCCCAATCTCTAAAGCTTTGTTTTTTAGGCTCTGCCTGTATGCAGATAGGAGGAGTACAGCCAAATGATCCGATTTGCCAAAATGCGGATTGGGCAAGGAATAGTAGGCATTCTTTATTTTAATGTAGCAGTGGATTAGTATGTTGGGACCCTTAGTGCTACAAGTTATATGCTGGTGATAATTGAGTAGGGTTTTCTTCAAACAAGCGTGATGAAGTTTCTGACTATAATTTGAAATGGGTCAGGATGGGCTGTTTCTTGTCTGAGTGCTTGATTATAGTCAGCCGCTGGTGGTACACAAGTTACCATCAGGATCTTGGTTGAGAACTCCCGAAGTAAATATAATGGTCTGCATTTCATCATTAGGTGCTCCAAGCTGGGGGAACATGAGTTCAACAGAACCACCACATCGGAGCACCAATGGGAGTTAACTGTAAAACACACACCTCCTCCCGTTACCTTACCTGAGTAAGCAGTTCAGTCCATTCTGTAAATCATGAATCGTTCTGGTCTGACTGCTGCATCCAGCGTGTTTGCAGATGGTTATACAACCATCTCGTCTGCCTCTGATAGACCAGTCTTGCCGTCAGATCCTCAGATTTAGTCTCCAGTGTATGTACATTTGCTGGGTAGTGGAGGCCTCATCCCTCTATGTTTCAGCCTGGCTTGGACTGCCCCCTCCTACCAAGCTTTCAGCCATGGCAATGAGCCTTCTGGGCCCTGCGTCTGACCGGTCCAGGTTTTTCAGCTGATTGTGAGATTTGAAGATCATCTAGGTATTTAAAGTCCATTGTTAAGAGGAACACTTCAGATTGCAGCGAAAGCAATTCAAAAGTATATTTGAGAGGAAGTTTGTAATAATTTGCTGTAGTGCACAGAACGTTTCTGATGATCAACGGAGCCATTTTTGGATCTGTGGGTAGAATTAAAAACTCCATGGGTAAAGAGACCCTGATAGGAGTTATATACAGGCCTCCAAAATGGAGCCACGATGTGGACTACAAATTATAATGGGAGATCGAAAAGGCATGTAAAAAGGGCAATGTTATGATAGTCATGGGGGATTTTAATATGCAGGTAGATGGGGAAAATCAGGTTGGTGCAAGATCCCAAGAGAGAGAGTTCATGGAATGCCTACTAGGAGATGGCTTGTTAGTGCAGCTCGTGGTTGAGTCCACTAGGGAAAATGTAATTCTGGGTTACAATTATAATTAGCCAGATTTGATTAGGGAGCTTAAAGTAAAGGAACCCTTGGAGACAGTGGTCATAATATGATAGAATTCACCCCAAGTTTGAGAGGGAGAAGCTAATGTCAGATGTATCAGTTTTACAGCGGAGTAAAGGAAATTACAGAGGCATGAGAGAGGAGCTGGCCAGAGTTGATTGGAAGGGGACACTAGCAGAGATGATGACAGAATGGCAATGGCTGGAACTTCTGGGGGAATTTTGGAAGATTTTGCAGTATCGATACATCCCACAGATGAAGTATTTCAAATGGAGAATTAGGCAATCATAGCTGACAAGGGAAGTAAAAGACAGCATAAAAGCAAAAGAGAGGGCATATAATGTAGTCAAAATTAATGATTAGGCAGAGGATTAAGAGGCTTTCAAAAACCAACAGAAGGGAATTTAAAAAGCCAAATAAGAGAGTAAAGAATAAATATGAAGACAGGCTAGCCAATACTATAAAAGAGGATACAATAAGGTTTTTGGATACATAAAGAGTAAAAGAGACAAGAGTGGGTATCACACTACACAAGAATGTTAGGTGAAGTATTGGGAGACAAAAAATGGTGGATGAACTTACTAAGTATTTTGCAGTAGTCTTCTCTGTGAAAAACAGCAGCAGTATGCCAGAATATTGAGAGTTTTAGGGGTAGAATTAAGTGATGTTGCTATTACTAAGAAGAAGGTGTTTAGAAAGGTGAAAGGTCTGAATTTTCCGATCACCAGCACTGTGAAGTGTCATGGTAACATCTACACTACCATGCAGTCTGATAATACACAAATATATAATGTATAAGATTCAAGTTTGAAGACTGTTTAATGCCATTCTTCAGTACATGAGTGTAAAGGAGAATGAAATGATAGTTATTCCAGATCCAATGCAGTTAACTGTTACATACAGTACATAAACTGACAAGATGTATATAAAATGACACTAGATTAGTGGATGTAATGGTGGTGGGGGGTGTGGAGGGTGGATTAATAGGTGGATATGTTGAAAGTAGCTGTTTTGAGTCTGGTGGTCCTGGCATGGATGCTGCGTTGCTTCCTCCCTAATGGGAGTGGGACAAACAGTCCATCATCAGGGAGGATACAATCCTTCAAGATGTTACTGGCCCTTTTCCAGCACTTTCAGTATATATGGTATTGATGGCAGGTTGGCTGGTCAGTTTTATCTGCCAGTTGTAGAGCTTTCCCATCTGCCGCAGTGCAGTTTCAGTTACAGAGCATCATATATAAATACAATGATGGTGTTCCAATGATCTCAGTATTATACCACCTTGTCATTTAAGATTGGGTTAATTTTTATCAGGGTGTTGATTTATTGATTTATTCAGTATATCACAGATTGTTTTAAATGTGTTCACGCAAAAGCATTTCGGTGCACCACATTTGACAATAAAAATGGAAACATTAACCAAATAAATCTCAGGTTGGAGGAGCAACACCTCATAATATATCTGGGTAGCCTCCAACCGCATGGCACGGACATCGATTTCTCCAACTGCCTTTCTCCCAGGGTCTACTCTCCTCTCCTATCAGATTCCTTCTTCTCCGGCCCTTTACTTTTTCCACCTACACCTTCCCGCTTCAGACTTCACCTCCCCCCCGCCACCCCCAACCACCTGGCTTCACCTATCACCTTCTAGCTTGTCCTCCTACCACTCACCTCTCCTTCTTATTCTGGCTGTTTCCCCCTAATGAAATGTCCCGGCTTAAAATGTCAGCTATTTATTCCTCTTAAAGATGCTGCCTCACCGGCTGAGTTCCTCCAGCATTTTGTATGCGTTGCTCTAAATATACCTTAACTCTTTTGTTATCAGGAAGTTGTTATGCTATTAGGAAGTTATTTGGTGACAAGCACAGGAATTTCAGTTCTTTACCTGCCAAGGAAATCTGAGGCTGTAGTTCTGATACACAGCCAGCAGTGGCACCCCAAGTGGTTTCCAAATGAAAAAAACTACTACAAATTTTAGCACAAGAGGTTTTCTGTAAATGCTGGAAATGTAGAGCAATACACACAAAATGCTGACGAGGCAGGTCAGGCAGCATCTCTGGAGAGGAATAAACAGTCAATACTTTAGGCCAAGACCTTTCATCAGGACTGGAAAAGTGGGAAGAAGCCAGAATAAGGAGGTGTAGAAAGGGGGAGGAGTACAAGTCAGCAGGTGATAGATGTGGGGGGAGATAGGTGGGTGGGGTATGAACTAAAAAGCTCCACACATATCGCAAATGCGATGTTAGCATTCATTTCAAGAGCATTAGAATATAAAGACAAGAATACAACATGGAGGCTTTGTAAAGCACTGGTGAGGCCTCACTTGGAGTATTGTGAGCAGTTCTGGGCCCCTTATCTAAGAAGCTACGTGCTGACGTCGTTAAGGCTTCAAAGGAGGTTCATGAAAATGATTCCAGGTTTGAAAGGTTTGTCATATGAAGAGTATTCGATGGCTCTGGGCCTCTGCTCACTGGAATTCAGAAGAATGGGGGTGACCTCATTAAAACCTATTGAATGTTGAAAAGCCTCGATAGAGTGTGTTTTCTTTGGTGGGGGAATCTAAGATGAGAGGACACAGCCTCAGAATAGAGGGGTATCCTGTTAGAATGGAGATGAGGAATTTCTTTAGCCAGAGAATGATGAATCTGGAACTCTTTGCCACAAGCAGCTTGGGGGCCAAGTCATTAGGTATATTTATGGCAGAGGTTAATAGATTCTTAATTAGTCAGGGCATGAAGGGATACGGGGAGAAGGCAGAAGATTGAGGCTGAGAGGGAAAATGGATCTGCCTTGATAAAATGGCACAGCAGACTCAATGGGCCAAATGCCCTAATTCTGCTCCTATACCTTGGGTCCTATACTATTTCATTAACACTGCAAATGTATTGAGGATTGTTTGCTTGCAGTTGAGATGACATGGTAGCATAGCAGTTAGCAAATGCTTTACGTGAGCCTGAAGACAACATTTTACGAACAGCATCTTCCCTTTCGCCTCAGATTTCTGAATAGACAACGAAGTCATGTACGTTATTCTCACTATTGTTTTCACCACTAACTTAACATATATATTTATTGTAAATTATAGTTTTTATGTATTGTAAAGTACTGCTGCCTCAAAACAACAGACTTTAGGAGACATGCCAGTAATATTAAATCTATTTCTGAACAATTCACTGCCAGAATTACACATATTTTCTTATCATTGGACCCATTGAGTTTATGCTGGCTCTCAAAACTATCATATTCCTCACTTTTGCCTCTCTAACCAATTCATTTTTACATGTCCATAAACTCCTCCCATTTCCCTACCACTCACATTCACAGTCAGCCAAGTTAAAAGCTACACATTTTTGGGATGTGGAAAGAAACCACAGCACTGGATGGATTCCCCAAAAACACAGGCTAATCCCACACGGACATAAAAATTGGTGCAGTCAAACCCAGACTGCTGAAGCTGCTTGGTAGCAGCACTACCTATGTCAATCCTGATGAAGGATCATGGCCTGAAATGACATCTGTTTACTCCCCTCCATAAATGCTGCCTGACTTGCTGATTTTCTCCAGCATTTTATGTGTGTGACAATCCACCAATGAGAACCATTAATCTTCAGATATTTAATCTATATTTATTTTGAAGACATTGAGAGCTATCCCCAAAACATCAAGGCCATTATTTATCACTCACTCAAATTTAATACCGCTACTGCTGTTAGCTCGTTGTGCAAGTGTCTCAAAGTAAATTGTTTAAAAACAATAGAGACAGCTGTGCAGCTCCATAAAACCCTGGTTAGACTACACTTGGAATATTGTGTTCACTTCTGGTCACCTCATTATAAGAATGAAAGCTTTAGAGAGGGTGCAGAGGAAATTTTAATAGGATGCTGCCTGGAATTTTTTTTTCCCCAAATGTGGAAATGTTTATTATGAAGGGGCATAATTTTAGCCAATTGGTGGAAAGTACAGGGGGTGTCTGAGGTAAGCTTTTTTTTTAAAAAATGAGTGTAAGGGGGTTTCGGCTTTTATGTTACTGCGGAGGCTAATTAAAATGGCGTCTTTGTTATGTTAATCTGGGGAATGCGGCTTTGTTGTGTTAAACGTTGAGAAAGTTTGCGCTAGCAGCTTGTTTTGGTTTAGAGTGTGATGAGAGGATGCTATTAACCAATTGGGATAGTTGTTACGGTTTTGGTGTATTTGTAGATACTGTATGCGCAGGGTTGTGGGGGAGAAGGCGGGAGAGTGAGACAGAGGATGGATGAGGTGCTGTAATGTCCGCTAACGGGGTCGGACCCCGAGGAGGGCGTTCGGCGAGGAGATGGAAACGGACTCGGACTCGTGTGGAGCGTCTGGTCGACCACCGTTGGTGGTCCCAGGCGGCCGGTCGAGGTGGTCCGAGGGGTCACAGGGAAAAGGTCCTTGAGCTTCAACTGTTTGTGCGCTAAGAGATTGGACTTTGATAAGTGTGGCGCCTTTTGTTTTCCTTTTATATTTTATTATCTATTAATTATATAGTTCCAGTAATATCTATAAACTGTAAATCATTTAATCTTATCTGGTGTATTGTCTGTTATTTGGGCAGGGTGGGGTACATCACACAGCATTCACACGAGGCTGTTTCCCTAGACCAGGGGTCTCCAACCTTTTTTGCACTGCGGACCGGTTTCGCATTGACAATATTCTTGCGGACCGGCCGACCGGGGGGGGGGGGGGCGGGTGGTGGTAGGGTTGCTAACGAACAAGAGTAGTAGTCAAATACGTTGGGTTTACCCCAAGAAAGACTACAATGACCATGAAGCCTTGCGCTGGCACCAGTGCGCATGCGTGAATTTCGCATGCGTTTACGCGCCTATTTTTTTCTACAAATCCTACTCTTTGCGATTCTGTTCGGGGAGGGGTGTTAATCACGAACGCTATATAGGTGATAAGTGGCTAATACACTCAATTTCGTTTCTAAAAGGGTTTATCTAACGAATTTAATATTAAACACACAGTGCATATTTTCCTCGCATGAATATAGCGATAAGTCAATTATCAGGGGAGCTTGAAGTAAGTGTTGAACGAACTACCAGTAGAAGTGGTAGAGGCAGGTTCGGCATTATCATTTAAAAGAAAAATTGGATCGGTATATAGTCAAGAAAGAATGGAGGGTTATGGGCTGAGTGCAGGTCGGTGGTACTAGATGAGAGTAGCATTCGGCACGGACTAGAAAGGCAGAGATCGCCTATTTCCGTGCTGTAATTGTTATATGGTTATATAAGTCAATTGCATCATAACATTTTAAGTAACGTTTGGATATTAAACACACAACACATATTTTCCCCGTATGAACATATAAAATCATTGCAACACACCAATATCGCTGAATCAGTGGGAGCCCTGGGCTTGTTTCCCTACAACAAGACGGTGCCATCGAGGGGTGATGGGAGACAGTGATACTCGAAGGGAGTTTCTTATGTCCAGTCTATTCCGCAATTTAGTTTTCGTTGCATTCATTGCAGAGATATGTTGGAAATGGAAGCAATGTTTTCAGTATTTTCATGGCCATCTCAGAATATTTAGCCTTGACTTTGATCCAGAACGGTGGTTAGACCGCTGCCCTAGACGACAGCGAGCCGAGCGACCCTGAGGGTGGCGGGAGGGCCTACATAAACAAAGGAAGTTAAGAAACTCTTAGATAAGCACATAGATGATAGAAAAACTGAGGCCAATATAGGAGGGAAGTTGCAAACAGGAATTCTACAGATGCTGGAAATTCAAGCAACACACATAAAAGTTGCCTGCTGCGTTCACCAGCAACTTCTATGTGTTGCTAGGAGGGAAGTTGGATTGATATCAGAGTAAGTCACAAGATCAGTGCAACATCATAGGCTAAAGGGCCTGTATGAAGTTGGAGTGTTCGATGTAAAATAAAACAGACTATAAAAATGTAGCATTTATTGACTTGATAGGACAAGCAGGAAGTTAAAATACAGGAACAATAATTAAAAAGGCCTAAAAGGGTGATCACATAACTACTACTACAAAAGAGACATATGAGTAGAACTCCATTAGCTTACATAATTATTGTCAACTTTTTTTAAAAAAATATTGCATCTGAGGGGTTGTAACTCTTAAGATGACAGCAAAAGAGAATTAGTCTCCACATTAACAGTGGTCTTTATAATACATAATATACAATTTTAACTTCATAGAATGGAATAAATAAGTTAGCAATGTACTAGAATTTTATAAGTAGAAGGCAAACATAAGTTACATTTAAATGACAAACTTTAGTAAGGAGGAAATACACTTTTGTTTATGACAGTACTTAGTTGTAAGAAAATGTTCAGCCAAACTACAAATAACTGTTGATAAGGGAATAGTGAAGAGACTCACAATAGGACAGATGGTAAAAAAGCAAAGATAGCGTGCAGTCAGAGTCAGGAAGGACAGGCAGATGATAGGACATAATTTCAGCCAGCGGGATGAGTATCAGTGTATTAGGGATGCAGAATCAAAAAGGGTAGCAAATACAGTACTCAAAGTGTTAATCTCAATGCACAAAGTACAACAAATAAGGTGGGTGATCTTGTTGCATTATTACAGATGGTCAGGCATCTCTGAATCGTGGCTGAAAGATGCTTTTAGTGGGGAACTAATGACCAAGGTTACATGTTGTACTGGAGCGATAGCAAGGAAGGTAGATAGAGGGGGTTGACGTGGCTCTGCTGGTAAAGAATGGCACCAAAGCAGTAGAAAGATCTGAGATAGGATCAGAAGATGTTGAATCCTTGTGGGCTGAGTTAAGAAATTGCAAAGATAAAAAGACCCCGATGGTATTTATATACAGGCCTCCCAATAGTAGCTGGGATGTGGACCACAGATTAAAACAGGAAATAGAAAAGGTGTGCCAAAAGGGCAATGTTATGATAGCCATGGGGTATCCCAACAATGCAGGTCAATTGAGAAAAATTAGGTTGGTAATGGATCTCAAGAGAGTGAGTTTGTTGAATGCTATGAGATGACTTTTTAAGAGCAGTTTGTTGCTGAGCCTACTCAAGGATCAGCTATACTGTATTGGGTGTTAAGTAATGAACCAAAGGTGATTAGAGAGCTCAAGGTAAAAGAACCCTTAGGAGATGGTGATCACAATATGATTGAGTTCAACTTGAAATTTGATAGGGAGAAAGTAAAGCCTGGCAGAACAGTATGTCAGTGGAGTATAGGAAATTACAGAGATATGAGAGGGGAGTTTGGTCAAAGTAACTTGGAAGGAGATGCTGGCAGGGAAGCCAGCAGAGCAGCAATGGCTTGAATTTCGGGGTAAAATGAGGAAGGTACTGTATAGATGTATTCCAAAAACAAAGAAATACTCAAATGGCAAAATAGTACAAACGTGGATGAAAGGGAAGTCAAAGCTAATGTAAAAACAAGAGAGGGCATACAACAAAGCAAAGACTAGTGGGAAGACAGAGGATTGGGAAATCCCTGCAGAAAGTAACTAGAAGAATCATTAGGAGCAAAAAGATGAAATGTCAAAGCAGCAGGCTAGCAAACAATATCAAAGTGGATAGTAAAAGCTTTTTCAAGAATGTAAAAAAAAATAAAAGAGAGAGGAGAGTGGATATAGGACCACTAGAAAATGAGGCTGGAGAAAGGCCAAGACCTAAGGGTACAGAAGTCACCTGGACCAGATGAACTGCACTATAGAGTTCTGAAAGAGATTGTGGAGGCATTAGTAATGATCTTTCAAAAATCATTGGACACCGGCATGATGCCAGAGGATTGGAAAATTGCAAATGCCACTCCATTCTTTAAGAAAGGAAGAAGGCAGCAGAAAGGAAATTGTAGATCAGTTAGTCTGACCTCAGTGGTTGGGAAGATGTTGGAGTCAATTGTTAAGGGTTATGGGTCACTTGGAAACACAGGGCAAGTTAGGACAAAGTCAGCATGGTTTCCTTCAAGGAAAATCTTGCCTGACAAAGCTGTTGGAATTCCTTAAGGAGATTACACATAGAATAGATAAAGGAGATGCCATGAATGTTGCATATTTGGACTTTCAGAAGGCTTTTGACAAGGTGCCACACATGAGGCTGCTAACCGAGTTAAGAGCCCATGGTCTTGCAGGAGAGTTACTGAAATGGTTAGAGCAGTAGCTAATTGGTAGAATTCAACAAATGGGAGGATAAGAACCTTTTCTGGTTAGCTGCCAGTGAGCAGTAGTGTTTCATAGAGGTCAATGTTATCACTTCTTTTTGTGCTGCATATCAATGATTTTGATGATGGCAAGTTTGCAGGTGGAGGGGCAGGTAATATTGAAGAAACAGGTAGGCTGCAGAAGGACTCGAACAGATTAGGAGAATGGGCAAGAGAGTGGAAAATGAAATACAATGTTGGAAAATGCGTAGTCATGATAGAAATAAATGTACAGACTATTTTCTAAATGGGGAGAAATCCAAAAATCAGAAATGCAAAGGGACTTGGGTGTTCTTGTGCAGAACTACCTAAAAGTTTACTTGCAGGTAGAGTCAGTGGTGAGGAAGGCAAATGTGATGTTAGCATTCATTTCAAGAGGTCTAGAATACAAGAGTAGGGATCCGATTCTGAGGCTTTATAAGGCACAGGTGAGACCTCACCTTGAGTATTGTGAACAGCTTTGGGCTCCTCAACTAATAAAAGATGTGCTGGCATTGGAGAGGGTTCAGAGGAGGTTCACAAGGATGATTCTGGCAATGAAAGGATCATACAATGAACGTTTGATAGCTCTGGGTCTGTACTTGCTGGAATTGAGAAGAATAGAGGGGATCTTACTGAAACCTTTCAAATGTTGAAAGGCCTAGACAGAGTAGATGTGTAGATGCAGAGAAATTTCTTTAGCCAGAGGGTGGTAAATTTGTGGAATTTATTATCACAGGCAGCTGTAATAGGAGGCCAGGTTGTTGGGCATATTTAAGGCAGAGCTTGCTAGGTTCTTGATTGGACATGGCTTCAGGGAGTACAGGTAGTGGGGCTGAGGAGATGGAAAAAAGGATCAGCCATGATTCAATGGCGGAGCAGACGCGACAGGCCGAATTTTGGTCCTATGTTTTATGGTTTTACATATAATACAAGAGGTCCTGGGAATAATGAATTTAATAAAGAATTGAGGATGAATCTTCCAGAGGCTAGAGTCATATACAACAAAAGAATAAGTTTGTAATCCAGTCATTAATCTAAGCACAACTACTGCTTAAATGAACTTCCTTCTACTACATCAGAGGTGTACTACACAGATAATTGCACTTTCTAAATTTCAGTTTGCAATTCACTGGGTAAGCTACCCCAGCCTACATGCAACAAGACTTGGTCAGAGTAGATACTTGCTCAGATGTATGATGTGAATATTAATTGCTAATGAAGTACTGGGCACTGTAATCCCCACCGAAACAGAGCTTAATTACACTCAGTGGAGGAACAACAACTTTTATTACATCTGGGTAGTGTCCAACCTGATAGCATGAACATGGATTTTCTAACTTCCAGTAATTTCTTCTCCCCACCACCATCCCTCTGGCCATGCTCACCCTTTTTCCATTCCCATTTTGGCTCCCCTTTCACCCTTTTACCTCTTCCACTGATCACCTGCCAGCTTCTCCCTCTCCCCATCTACTTATTCCAGTTTCTTCTCCCTTCCTTTCCAGTCACGAAGGAAATCAGCCCAAAACATGACTGTATTCCCTTCCATAGATGCTGCCTGACTTGCTGAGTTCCTCAAGATTTCCAGCATCTAGCTTATAAAGCAAATCTGAACATTCATGAATAAGCCACAATTTAAGTTTTACACTGTTTCCTCACATTATAATGGAGAGAATACAAAGAAAATCAGCACACCAATGGGAAAGTTTGGTTAAGAGGACGAATTACAGGTATTCACACTCCTTTCACAGCCAAACTAAAGAGATCTGATCAAGTACAAATATGGCAAAAAATGATAAAGGACTATGAAATAATAAAGTAACTATATTCATTGATGTATGACTTCATAAATGGAGGGCATAAATTAAATTTAAAAATAGCAAAATAACAATGAAAACTAATGATCAAACTCAGAAGGCTGTTCAATGGAGAAAGTCATGAATGCATAATCTATAAAAGCCTTGATAAGGGAGAAGGGGAGGAAAATTAAGGAGCAAAGACCGAGACACTGTGGATGTGCAATGGGCCAAATGGTTTGCTTTTGGAGAATTCTACAAATCATAATTATCTGTACAGTTTCAATGATGTTATAAAAATGGTCAGTAACACAGAAATTAATAGAAAATAGTTCTCTGCAATTCTATGGTAAACAAATGAATACAAACAGATTTCACTGTAGTCAAATAATAGTTGTACATTATTAATAACAATTTCGATGAAGAGAACTTTCTGACTGACCATGCAAAACAGTAAATCTCACTAGATTATTCATAGATAAAGGTTTCAATTTCTTCCTTGATGGGTACTTCAGATCTCTCACAATGTGCATGAATATCACATTTTAAACCTATCTCACATTCACAGTTTCTAAACTTTGATATCTCTGCCTTAGCTTTTCTCCACTGTTTATTAATGTCCATTATTTTTTCCCCAATATATCGATTGACTTTATTTAATCGCTTATGGATCTCATTGTCATCTTTGGCATCTTGTCGTATTCTGTTCAGCAATTGCTCTGTAGAAGAAACAGAATTTTGGTTAGTCTCATTAATGTGAATATAAAATATCAAGAGGTCTGATTTGTAGGAATTTATGTGGTTTTGAGAACAAATACAGTTCATCAGCTTAGCTCAGAAGCAACATTCTTGTCATTGTCATAGTTGAAATTATGCTAAACTCCAGTACAGTGCATCTGGGTGACAGACTTGAGTGGAATACCAACACAGAGGTTGTGTACAAGAAGGGCTAGTGTCACCTCTACTTCCTGCGGAGTCTGAGGTCTTTTGTAGGCCTCTCCTTCATATGTTCTACCAGTTTGTTGTCACCAGTACAATCTTCCTTGCAGTGGTATGCTGGGGCAATGGCATTAACAAACACGATGCCAACAAGTTCAATAAACTGATTAGAAAGGCTGGCTCTGTTATAGGAGTCAAACTGGACACACTGGAGGCTGTGGTAGAACAAAGGACCCTCTGGAAAATCCTGGCAATTCTGAACAATGTTTCTAACCCTCTGAATGCCACCTTGGCTGAACAGAGGAGCACTTATAGTAACAGACTACGACAACTGCGCTGTTCCAAAGAGTACTGAGGTCATTCTTGCCCTCAGCCATTAGGCTCTATAATGAGTCATAGTCACATACTTTATTGATCCTGGGGGAAATTGGTTTTCGTTACAGTTGCACCATAAATAATTAAATAGTATAAAACCATAAATAATTAAATAGCAATATGTAAATTATGCCTGGAAATAAGTCCAGGACCAGCCTATTGGCTCAGGGTGTCTAAGCCTCCAAGGGAGGAGTTGTAAAGTTTGATGGCCACAGGCAGGAATGACTTCCTATGACGCTCTGTGTTGCATATCGGTGGAATGAGTCTCTGGCTGAATGTACTCCTGTGCCCACCCAGTACATTATGTAGTGGATGGGAGACATTGTCCAAGATGGCATGCAACTTGGACAGCATCCTCTTTTCAGACACCACCGTCAGAGAATCCAGTTCCATCCCCACAACATCACTGGCCTTATGAATGAGTTTGTTGATTCTGTTGGTGCCTGCTACCATCAGCCTGCTGCCCCAGCACACAACAGCAAACATGATCGCACTGGCCACCACAGACTCGTAGATCATCCTCAGCATCATCCGGCAGATGTTAAAGGACCTCAGTCTCCTCAGGAATTAGAGACAGCTCTGACCCTTCTTGTAGACAGCCTCAGTGTTCTTTGACCGGTCCAGTTTATTGTCAATTCGTATCCCCAGGTATTTGTAATCCTCCACCATGTCCACACTGACCCCCGGATGGAAACAGGGGTCACCGGTACCTTAGCTCTCCTCAGGTCTACCACCAGCTCCTTAGTCTTTTTCACATTAAGCTGCAGATAATTCTGCTCACACCATGTGACAAAGTTTCCTACCGTAGCCCTGTACTCAGCCTCATCTCCCTTGCTGATGCACCCAACTATGGCAGAGTCATCAGAAAACTTCTGAAGATGACAAGACTCTGTGCAGTAGTTGAAATCAACCTATAGCGGGGAAGTGATTGACCACCCCCCCCTTCCCCCACCAGTTAGACTGTTTGTGGGAACTTTTTTTATTCTTTCTCACTTTTCTTATATTTATATTTGTGCACTTGTATTGCTACAGTGACATTGTAATTTCCTTTGGGATCAATAAAGTATAATTTATCTACTTAAGGTTATAATTTAGAAACATAGAATATAGGTGCAGGAGTAGGCCATTTGGCCCTTCGAGCCTGCACCGCCATTTATTATGATCATGGCTGATCCTCCAACTCAGAACCCCGCCCCAGCCTTCCCTCCATACCCCCTGACCCCCGTAGCCACAAGGGCCATATCTAACTCCCTCTTAAATATAGCCAATGAACTGGCCTCAACTGTTTCCTGTGGCAGAGAATTCCACAGATTCACCACTCTCTGTGTGAAGAAGTTTTTCCTAATCTCGGTCCTAAAAGGCTTCCCCTCTATCCTCAAACTGTGGCCCCTCGTTCTGGACTTCCCCAACATCGGGAACAATCTTCCTGCATCTAGCCTGTCCAATCCCTTTAGGATCTTATACGTTTCTATCAGATCCCCCTTCAATCTTCTAAATTCCAATGAGTACAAGCCCAGTTCATCCAGTCTTTCTTCATATGAAAGTCCTGCCATCCCAGGAATCAATCTGGTGAACCTTCTTTGTACTCCCTCTATGGCAAGGATGTCTTTCCTCAGATTAGGGGACCAAAACTGCACACAATACTCCAGGTGTGGTCTCACCGAGGCCTTGTACAACTGCAGTAGTACCTCCCTGCTCCTGTACTCGAATCCTCTCGCTATAAATGCCAGCATACCATTCGCCTTTTTCACCGCCTGCTGTACCTGCATGCCCACTTTCAATGACTGGTGTATAATGACACCCAGGTCTCGTTGCACCTCCCCTTTTCCTAATCGGCCACCATTCAGATAATAATCTGTTTTCCTATTTTTGCCACCAAAGTGGATAACTTCACATTTATCCACATTAAATTGCATCTGCCATGAATTTGCCCACTCACCCAACCTATCCAAGTCACCCTGCATCCTCTTAGCATCCTCCTCACAGCTAACACTGCCACCCAGCTTCGTGTCATCCGCAAACTTGGAGATGCTGCATTTAATTCCCTCATCCAAGTCATTAATATATATTGTAAACAACTGGGGTCCCAGCACTGAGCCTTACGGTACCCCACTAGTCACCGCCTGCCATTCTGAACAGCAGTTACAATGGGTGACTGTTCACCACACTTTTGAAAGGTCAATGCACAGTCAGAGGAGTTGCTTTTCAGATCAGTTGCATAATCATAACCTATTTGGATCTTTGTAAAATGTTGGCATCCTGATGCTGAGGATCATATCAGTGATGTAACCTGGGGTCATCAGGTGTTTCGGGTCTTTCAACATCAACACCCTCACCCAGATGACCCAGCCAGGGTTGATCAGGTCCTGGCTTGTTTCCCAGCAGCATTGGTCCATGGTTCACACCTCTTGATCCGTAGCCATCTGGAGGCTTGCTCAGCAGCCTCTATTATAGTCCTGATGGGTCTTTTCTTTGCAGCCATGGAGAAAGTAGGTTCGGCACAGCAAGCGGCAAACAAAACCTCTATATTCCACCTCTATGGATTTGCATCTTGCCCTCCGCCCTTCTCTGCAACTGCTCTGGACATTAAATCAGTAGAACTGCCTCCAGTTCAGCAAGCATAAATGCTGAGTTTTGGGGCACTCGTACAACACAAGGCACTATATTGGACAGCAAGTCTTCAGAAGTGGTTAATCTACAGCTTAAGAAAATGCCAGCAGGGAAGCAATGGATGACTGGCAGTTAGTTGACAGGAAGCAGTCATAAGGCCTTAACTGCATGTCTCCAAAACCATTTATTTGTGTAAGAAAGTGGTGCAGGTGTATGCATCTCTGAAGAGTTCACTTAAATCCAAGATCAGGTACAGTGGGCGAGTCAACTCCATAAGGATGCATGAGCGAAAGTCCAAGGGAATTAGCAGTAGGAGATTTAATGGGGAAGACAATATACAGGCACTTCAGTGGTCATAAATGAGCATCCTGAGTGGTTCTTTTAACTCTGGCATCAGGGTCAAAGAGCCACAGGGCATTCTCAAAGAGAAGGGTAAATAATCAGAAAATGTGGTTGTGCATATTGCTAAAAAGGACAAGTATTGAGGGAGAAAGGTGAGGAAAAATATCAATCCTAAAGGCAGAACAGAGAGGGTACAATACAGGAAATTCAAGGCTACATCACACCTATTGTAATGCAGAGAACAACTAAACCAGGACTTATTGATCAGAATGTGGGGACAGGGTATACGACGTTGCTATCAAAAAGACATGTTTGAAAGAACTGGAAATTCAACATTCCAGAGTACAGAATCATAATCAATAAATACTGCTTAAAGTATGAAAGACAGATAAGGCGTGAATTTTAAGATGTGCCCAGGAAAGTTTTGTAAACCTGTATGTGGATATTCCTGTTTGAGAAGGAGTAGCAACACACACAAAATGCTGGAGGAACTCAGTTGGCCAGACAGCATCTATGGAAAGAAGTACAATCGACATTTCAGGCAGAGACCCTTCTGTCCTGCCAAAGGGTCTGGGCCCAAAAAGTCAACTGTACTTTTTTTTCCATAGATGCTGCCCGGCCTGCTGAGTTCCTCCAGCATTTTGTGTATGTTGCTTGAATTTCCAGCATTTGCAGATTTTCTCTTGTTTGAGAAGGGGTAGTACTGGTCTAACCTTAGGGAATTCAGCAAGGAAGCACTTTGAAAATGACCATAGCTGCAAGTTTCATCATAGCTGTGAAAGGAGATAAGGATGGTCCAGGAATCTGACTAAAATAGATAGAGCAGCTAATTGCACTAAATCTACATCCAACAACTTGGGAGTCATTCAAAAGTGGAAAAGAAAGGGTTCACAGCCAGAGGTGACAGTAATGGACATTAAGTACAAGAATTCCTGCATTTTAAAGGATATTTTCCATTTAAAATAATTAAAAAAGCAACATAAAAGGCAGGTATAGAGAGAAGTGAAAAAAGAATAAAAGTAGTGACTAGAGAAGGGGAATGAAATATTACTGCAAGACAATACTGAATTAATTTGAATGCAAACACAAGGAAATCTGCAGATGCTGAAATTTCAAGCAACACACATAAAAGTTGATGGTGAACGCAGCAGGCCAGGCAACATCTCTTGGAAGAGGTACAGTTGACGTTTCGGGCTGAGACCCTTCATCAGGACTAACTGAAAGAAGAGCTTAGCTGCCTGGCCTGCTGCATTCACCAGCAACTTTTATGTGAATTATTTTGAATATATGTTAAGGGCAAGAGGGCAACTAAGGAAACAGAAGTATGATTAAATTGGCAATCTGTGCTGAGAAGAACTGATGCAGATTCTCAACCTGAAATATTGACTTACATCTTTAGCCTCTATAGATGTTGCTAAACCCAAGAAGTTAGTCCAGTGTTTGATGGATACTTTGAGGCAACAGGTCTGATGCACATTTCACTAGGCCCCATGTGGGAAATTAGTATAAAAGGCTAGAGTCCATGGGACGCAAGTAAAACTGGCTTGTTAGGAAGCAGAGGTGATGAAGAGTTGGTTTTATGACCAGAAACCTGTAATCAGAAATTCCCCACAGGGATCAGTAAAGAATCTTCATTATTTGCTATGTATTTTAATAAATTAGATACTAGTATACATGATTAGTAAATTTGCAAAAAAAAATTATTTGGAAGAGAATATTTGTAAGCTACAGTGAGACTGTTCAGCTGAGAAAATGGACAATTATGGGGAGTCAAGTTCTATGGATATATTTTCCTTGGAACAGAGGTGGTGGGCCGGTGTTTTAACAGAAAGCAGCAGAAGAGGACAAGGTTTACAAGGGAATCTGAGAAAGAGCTTTTTCCATCAAGAGGGCGAATGCAATCTGAAGGCACTGCTCAGTGGGTGATAGTGACAGCACTCTCAATTAATATTATCAGCATGTAGATAACACTTGAATCCCCAAGACATGGAAGGATATAAACCAAGTGATATTAAATGGAAATAATTTACTTGTATTTAACGGTTGACACGAAATGGTGGGCTGCAGGGTCTGTTTGTGTTGTTTGAATCGATGACAATGACTATGTGAAGGGGAATACAAATTCTACAAGGACAAAACAAACAGCAATGATGCATGGAAGAATAAATCATTTAATAGATAAGCAGACAAACATTAACCAAGTGACAGAAAAAAACTAAGCAACTTACAAACCACCACTAATTAGCATGAAAAGTTCAAAATAAACAAGATAACACAGACCATAAAATTAGCAAGGGTAAAAATGTACAAATTTGTCTCACTTCATGCCTGGTTAATTATCAGCCTATAGTTAAGATAGGATATGTCAAAATTCATAGTACATATGTCACCACATACAACCCTGCCCCTGAGATTCTTTTCCTGCAGGCATACTCAGCAAATCTAGAGAACAGTAACTGTAGACAGGATCAATGGACAGCAAACTGCAAATATAAACAAACAGTAATAAATAACAAGCATAAAATAACATGGGCAACTCTATGCAGGCTGAAAACTATCAATTTTCCTCTTAAATATACTCTTGATACTTTTTGCCAAAAATGGACTACAGTGCCTTTTTTTAAAGAAATTATGTTCCCTATAATTCATCTTTAGAGGAGCTAGAAGGACAAGCTTCAAGGTCATCTTTCATCTGTCGTGATATTCTTATGAAATTTATGGAACAGGACTGCAATGGTGATGTGGGTGGGTGGGGTGAGTGAAGGAACAAAACTGATTGACTGCTACAGTACATAGCACAGCAACGCTAGTTACCTATTCAAGGTTACTGCCATTTGCACGTTGGAGGGGCGGGGGGGGGGGAGAATGATGTTTTTGTTTTTCTTTGAACAGATAAGTTCGATAGCTGTTTATTTCATGGCTCTCTACGGGGAAGATGAATTTCAGGGTTGTATGCTACATACTTCGATAATAAATGTATTTTGAATCTTTGAAGATTAATTTACAGCAAATGAAGACAGAAACAGTTCAAGCAAAATAGTAAAAGGTCTTCCAAAGCTCTTTCAGAACCCAATTATACTAATCTCAGATCAGTGAAGACTATAGATGCTAGCCACCTTGCCAAAAACAGCCAGAATTTCATTAAATAACTGAAAAGACCACGATCAATAAACACAAAGCAGCCACAACAGAGCATGGAGATCTTCATAACCAAATAGTTAATAAAGTGATCAGATTAAAAATGACTAACGGTCCAAAACCAGAAACAAACCTTTCAGAATAGTGCAGCAGTAAGTGGCAGCAGATACATTTTGCACTTTGCTGTGTGCATTTGAGACTTTGGGAGCTGGTACAGAGACAATGGGCAAGGGGTCTGTTTCCGTGCTATACGACAGCATGACTAAAGTATAACTGATACAAAAAGAAATCCACATTTATATAAACAGTATGGATAAAAATGATTTCTCAGTTATTCAACAGAATAAAGAGCTGGGGGGAGGGGATGGAAGACAGCTACATGGTGATAGGTGAAGCTAGGCAGGTAGGAAATATAAGACCATAAGACAAAGGAGCAGAAGTAGGCCATTCGGCCCATCGAGTCTGCTCCGCCATTTTATCATGAGCTGATCCATTCTCCTATTTAGTCCCACTCCCCTGCCTTCTCACCATAAGCTTTGATGCCCTGGCTACTCAGATACCTGTCAATCTCTGCCTTAAATACACCCAATGACTTGGCCTCCACTGCTGCCCGTGGCAACAAATTCCATAGATTCACCACCCTCTAAAAATATTTCTTCGTATTTCTGTTCTGAATGGGCGCGCTTCAATCCTTAAATCATGCCCTCTCGTACTAGACTCCCCCATCATGGGAAACAACTTTGCCACATCCACACTGTCCATGCCTTTTAACATTCGAAATGTTTCTATGAGATCTCCCCTCATTCTTCTAAACTCCAAGGAATACAGTCCAAGAGCGGACAAACATTCCTCATATGTTAACCCTCTCATTCCCGGAATCATTCTGGTGAATCTTCTCTGTACCCTCTCCAACGTCAGCACATCCTTTCTTAAATAAGGAGACCAAAACTGCCCACAGTACTCCAAGTGAGGTCTCACCAGCGCCTTATAGAGCCTCAACATCACATCCCTGCTCCTATACTCTATTCCTCTAGAAATGAATGCCAACATTGCATTCGCCTTCTTCACTACTGACTCAATCTGGAGGTTAACTTTAAGGGTATCCTGTACGAGGACTCCCAAGTCCCTTTGCATCTCAGAACTTTGAATTCTTTCCCCATTTAAATAATAGTCTGCCCGTTTATTTTTTCTGCCAAAAGAAAAGGCTGGAGTGGAAGGAATCTGAAAGAGGAGAGAGGACCATAGAGGTGAGAAGCAGTTAAAGGTGACAGTGAGGAATAGAGGAGAATGTGTTTACTGAAGGAGAAATTGATACTCATGCCATCAGGTGGGAGGTTACCCCAACAGAATACAAGGTTCACTCTGAGGGTGGTCTTGCTGTGGCAGAACAGGTGTCCATGGATTGATGTTTGGCTACTGGGAAGTTCCGCTTTTGATGGTGCAGAGGTGTTTGACAAAGTGGTCCCCCAATTTACCTTGGGTCTCACCAACGTAGAGAAGGCTGCATCCGGAGTACTAGATTCAAAGATTTCTAGGTGAAATTCAGAGTTCAGCAGAGGAGGACAAAGGGCTTAATTAGGAAGGGGAAAAAAGATTATGAGAGAAAACTGGCAGAGAACATAAAAACGGACTGTAAAAGCTTTTATAGATATGTAAAAAGGAAAAGACTGATAAAGACAAATGTAGGTCCCCTGCAGACAGAAACAGGTGAATTGATTATGGGGAGCAAGGACATGGCAGACCAATTGAATAATTACTTTGGTTCTGTCTTCACTAAGGAGGACATAAATAATCTTCCAGGAATAGTAAGGGACAGAGGGTCCAGTGAGATGGAGGAACTGAGTGAAATACATGTTAGTAGGGAAGTGGTGTTAGGTAAATTGAAGGGATTGAAGGCAGATAAATCCCCAGGGCCAGATGGTCTGCATCCCAGAGTGCTTAAGGAAGTAGCCCAAGAAATAGTGGATGCATTAGTGATAATTTTTCAAAACTCGTTAGATTCTGGACTAGTTCCTGAGGATTGGAGGGTGGCTAATGTAACTCCACTTTTTAAAAAAGGAGGGAGAGAGAAACTGGGGAATTATAGGCCGGTTAGCCTAACGTCGGTGGTGGGGAAACTGCTGGAGTCAGTTATCAAGGATGTGATAACAGCACATTTGGAAAGCGGTGAAATCATCGGACAAAGTCAGCATGGATTTGTGAAAGGAAAATCATGTCTGACGAATCTCATAGAATTTTTTGAGGATGTAACTAGTAGAGTGGATAGGGGAGAACCAGTGGATGTGGTATATTTGGATTTTCAAAAGGCTTTTGACAAGGTCCCACACAGGAGATTAGTGTGCAAACTTAAAGCACACGGTATTGGGGGTAAGGTATTGGTGTGGCTGGAGAATTGGTTAGCAGACAGGAAGCAAAGAGTGGGAATAAACGGGACCTTTTCAGAATGGCAGGCGGTGACTAGTGGGGTACCGCAAGGCTCAGTGCTGGGACCCCAGTTGTTTACAATATATATTAATGACTTGGATGAGGGAATTAAATGCAGCATCTCCAAGTTTGCGGATGACACGAAGCTGGGCGGCAGTGTTAGCAGTGAGGAGGATGCTAAGAGGATGCAGGATGACTTGGATAGGTTAGGTGAGTGGGCAAATTCATGGCAGATGCAATTTAATGTGGATAAATGTGAGGTTATCCACTTTGGTGGCAAGAACAGGAAAACAGATTATTATCTGAATGGTGGCCGATTAGGAAAAGGGGAGGTGCAACGAGACCTGGGTGTCATTATACACCAGTCATTGAAAGTGGGCATGCAGGTACAGCAGGCGGTGAAAAAGGCGAATGGTATGCTGGCATTTATAGCGAGAGGATTCGAGTACAGGAGCAGGGAGGTACTACTGCAGTTGTACAAGGCCTTGGTGAGACCACACCTGGAGTATTGTGTGCAGTTTTGGTCCCCTAATCTGAGGAAAGACATCCTTGCCATAGAGGGAGTACAAAGAAGGTTCACCAGATTGATTCCTGGGATGGCAGGACTTTCATATGAAGAAAGACTGGATGAACTGGGCTTGTACTCGTTGGAATTTAGAAGATTGAGGGGGGATCTGATTGAAACGTATAAGATCCTAAAGGGATTGGACAAGCTAGATGCGGGAAGATTGTTCCCGATGTTGGGGAGGTCCAGAACGAGGGGTCACAGTTTGAGGATAGAGGGGAAGCCTTTTAGGACCGAGATTAGGAAAAACTTCTTCACACAGAGAGTGGTGAATCTGTGGAATTCTCTGCCACAGGAAACTGTTGAGGCCAGTTCATTGGCTATGTTTAAGAGGGAGTTAGATATGGCCCTTGTGGCTACAGGGGTCAGGGGGTATGGAGGGAAGGCTGGGTTCTGAGTTGGATGATCAGCCATGATCATAATAAATGGCGGTGCAGGCTCGAAGGGCCGAATGGCCTACTCCTGCACCTATTTTCTATGTTTATATGAATGGTTAGATGTAGCACTTTGGACACTTTTCAAGGCTAAGTGCTGGGAGGGACGAATGAACAAGGGAAATCACAGAGGGAGCGACCCCTCAGAAAGCAGAGAGAGAGGGAAGTAAAGAATAGTGGTAGGATCCCTTTGGAGATGGCAGAAGTTGCGGAAAATAATGCTTTGGATGCGGAGGCTCATGGGGTGGTAGGCAAGGACGAGGAAATCTATCACTCTTAAGGCAGACATTCGGGTAAGCATCAGTGGTGGAAGAAGGGAAACTGTGTTCTTTGAAGGAGGACATCTTTGATTTTTGAAGTTAGCTGATTTGGGGCTGTTATGAAAATGAGTAATAGTTTGATTGGAGCAGAAAGGAACATGCTGTCAACATCTCTGATGTCATGGAAAGGAAAGCAGCATCTTGGGAACAGATGTGGTAGAGACAAAGGAACTGAGAAAGGGAATAGCATTTTTTAAGTAAACCTGGAGGGAAGAGGTATAGTAAAGATAATTGTGGGTACTGGTAAGTTCATAAAATGTCAGTTGACAGTTTGTCTTCAGAGATGGAGACAGAGCCAGAGAAAGGGAAAGGACGTGTCAGAAATTGACGGAGGGAATTTAAGGGGAGTGAAAGCTTGAGGCAAATGATCTTTGACAATCAAGAACATCGGGTGAAACTGCGATTTAGAAAACACATCCAATTCCTACCCGACATTGAAGTTAGCTGACTTTGGGCCGTAATAAAATGAGTAATAGTTTGATCAGAGCAGAAAGGAACATGCTATCAGCACTTAATATACAAATGAGTCAGAAGAAATTCTACCGGATGTTATGGGGTAACTGATCAAAAAAAGTGCAATTTAATAACAGTGCCTTCTACACAAACTTGACACCGACTAGCACAATAAATTCCCTTTCAAAAGCATTTAAATACTCTACAACTTAAGATGGATGTACAAATGAAATCCCAAACCAGCCATTTAAAGGTACCTCAATAATCGACATCCAGCATCACAACCCCTCTCCCCTCCCCACAACTCAGCCCTTAAGCTAACAGTAGTTGCTTATACAAAGAATGACAAGCATTATCTTTGCATATTCCATTCCCAATGACTTCAAACACATTTTGCAAGCAAAATAATCTTGTGCTCCCCTTTGAATTTAACATACCGTATTTATTGCTCATAAATGAAAGAATGGGGATACTAAAGGCATATTGGTTATTTGCCTTGCAGAACATCTCCATTCAGCTCAAAATTATACCCAAACTTCTACTTATATGTAGCACAATCTCTTCTGACCTCTCATTTATTGGTATCCCACACTGCAGGAATAAAGACCAATACAATTTTAAAGAACAATTCCACATCTTCTGCAAGTAGCTTACATCAACACAGACCAGGTACTGGAGGTCATCAACTCTACTACCCTCATATACACCTCAAGTCCAAGATCTTCTTTCTTTACTTTTAGACCATAAGACACAAGAGCAGAATTAGGCTATTTGGCCCATCAAGTCTGCTCCACCATTCAATCATGGCTGATCCTCTTCCCCCGCACCCCCCCACCCTTCTCCCTGCAACCATTGGTGCCGTGCCTGAACAAAAACCTATTAATCTCTGCCTTAAGTACACACAAACACACCTAGTGACCTGGCCTTCACAACTACCTTTGGTAACAAATTCACCACCCTCTGGCTAAAGAAATTTCTCTGCATCTGTTTTAAATGGACACCCCTCTATCCTGAGATTGTACCCCCTTGCCCGAGCCTCCCCCACCATGGGAAACATCCTTTCCATACCTACTCTGTCTAGCCCTTTCAATATTCAAAAGATTTCAATGAGATTCCCCACCACATATCCTTCTAAATTCCAGCAAGAACATGCCCAGAGTCAACCGTTCCTCATATGATAACCTTTTCATTCCCAGAATCATCACTGTGAACCTCCACTGAACCCTCTCCAATGCCAGCACATCTTTTCTTAGATGAGGAGCCAAAAATTGTTCACAATACTCGAAGTGAGGTCTCACCAGTGCCTTATAAAGCCCCAGCATCACATCCCTGCTCTTGTATTCTAGACCTCTTGAAATGAGTGTTAATATTGCATTTGCCTTCCTTACCACTGATTCAACCTGCAAGTTAACCTTTAGGATATTCTGTACAAGAACTCCCAAGTCTCTTTGCAGCTCAGATTTTGACCCGGATCTGGGTCATACCCTCCAAATATCCCAACCTGCCTCTCGGTTTTTTTGCACTACCTTACTTTCCATTTTTCTATTAATGATTAATAATTTAAAAATTTAATATTTACTAATTTTTACTATTTTTAATATTTAATATTTGTAATCCAGGGAGCAGAAAGCGCAGAATCAAATATCGCTGTGATGATTGTACGCTCTGGTATCAATTGTTTGGCGACAAAAGTATAAAGATTTTTGGATTTTCTCCCCATTTAGAAAATGGTCTGCACATTTATTTATTCTACCAAAGTGCATGACCATGCATTTCCAACTTTGTATTTTATTTTGTCACTTTCTTGCCCGTTCTCCTAATCCAAGTCCTTCTGCAGCCTTCCTGCTTCCTTAACACTACCTGCCCCTCCAGCAATCTTCATATCATCTGCAAACTTGGCAACAAAGCCATCTATTCCATCATTTAAGCAACACACACAAAATGCTGGAGAAACTCAGCAGGCCAGGCAGCATCTATGGAAAAAAAGTACAGTCGACGTTTTGAGCCTTTGGCAGAACTGTAGGAAAAAAGATGAGCAGATTTAAAAGATGGGGAGGGGAGAGAGAAACAAGGTGATAAGTGAAACCAGGAGGGGGAGCTAGAAAGTAAACAGCTGGGAAGTTGATGGCGAAAGAGATACAGGGCTGGAGAAGGGGAAATCTGATTGGAGACGACAGAAGGCCATGGAAGAAAGAAAAGGGGGTAGCAGCACCAGAGGGAGGCAATGGGCACGCAAGGAGATAAGGTGAGAGGTAAAAGGAGATGCAGACTGGTGGCGGGGGGGGGGGCCATTACCGTTAGATCTAGAAATCAAAGTTCATGCCATCATGTTGGACACTACCCAGATGGAATACAAGGTGTTGTTCCTTCAACCTGAGAGCAGCCTCGTGACAGTAGAGGAGGCTATGGATTGACATATCAGAATGGGAATGGGAAGTGGAATTAAAATGGATGGCCACCGGGAGACACCCCATCTTCTGGTGGACCAGTGCTCGGCAAAGCGCACTTCCAATTTACGTCAGGTCTCACCGATATACAGAAGGCCACACTGGGAGCATGGGCACAGTCTGTGACCCCAACAGACTCGCAGGTGAAGTTTCACCTCACCTGAAAGGATTGTTTGAGGCACAGAATGGTAGTGACGGAGGGGCAAGTGTAGCACTTGTTCCACTTGCAAGGGTAAGTGTAAGGAGGGAGGGGCAACTGGTCTAGGGAGCTGGGTAGAAAGCAATCCCTGCAGAAAGCTGAAAATGTGGTTGGGAAAGATGTGCTTGGTGGCGGGATCCTGTTAGAGACGGCAGAAGTTCTGCTGAATTATGTCCTGGATGCAGAGGCTGGTGGGGTGGTAGGTGAGAACAAGAGGAACCATATCCTTGATAAGGTGGCAGAATGGGGTGAGCAAGAGCACATGAAATGAAAGAGATATGGTTGAGAGCAGCATTGAAGGTGGAGGAAGGCAAGCCCCATTCTTTGAGAAAGGAGGACGTCGCCTTCATTCTAGAATGAAAAGCCTCATCCTGAGAGCAGGTGTGGTGGAGACAGAGGAATTGAGAGAAAGGGATGGTGTTTTTACAAGTAGCAGTTTGGGATGAGGTATCATCCAGGTCACTGTGAGAGTCCATGGGTTTACAAAACCCATCAGTAGAAAAGCTGTCTCCCGAAACAGAGACAGTAAGATCAAGAAAGGGAAGGGAGGTGTTGGAAATGAACCAGGCAAATTTGAGGGCAGGTTGGAAGCTGTAGGGAAAATTGATGAGCTCCGCATGTGTGCAGGAAGCAGCACCAATGCAGCCGTCAATGTAGTGTAGGAAAAATGGGGGTGTGGACACCAGTGTAGGCTCAGAACATACTGTTCCAAGTAGCTGACAAAAAGGCAGACATAGCTGGGGTCCATGCACCTTTTGTTTGGTGGAAGTGGGAGGAGCCTAAGGAGAAGTGATTAAGACTGAGGACTAGTTCTGCTAGGTGAAGGAGAGCGGTAGTGGAGAGGAACTAGTTGGGTCTGGTGTCTAGAAAGAAATGGAAAACTTTGAGGCGTTCCTGGTGGGGGTTGGAGGTATATAGGGGCTGGACATCCATACTGAAAAGATGATGATCAGGGCCAGGGAACTTGAAATCATTGAAAAGATCCAGTGTTTGAAGTGTCACAGATGTAGGTTGGAAGAGACTGAACTGGGGGGATAAGACAGAGTCAAGGTATGCAGATACAAATTCAGTGGGGCAGGATCAAGCTGAATCAATGGGTCAACAGGGACAAGCGGGTTTGTGGATCTTGGGAAGGAGGTAGAAACGGAAGGTGCGGAGTGTGGGATTTCTTCTGCTATAACCATTCTTTGGTGGACTAACATGTGTCTAGGATCGTTGTCTTACTGCATGACCCACTTTCTCGAGCTTCACTTCACCAATGGATACCCTGATATTTTCCTGTAGAATTTGCTGGTACAATTCAGAATTCATAGCTCCTTCAATGATAGTAAGCCATAGTGGTCCTGGTGCAGCAAAGCAGGCCAAACCATAACACTGCCACCACCATGTTTCACAGATGAGGTGAAGTTCTTATGCTGGAATGCAGTGTTTGCTTTTAGCCAAACATAATGCTTCTCATTTAAGCCAGAAGTACTATTTTGGACTCATTGGTCCACAGAACATTCTTCCAATAGCCTTCTGGCATATCCACGTGGACTTTAGCAAACTTTAGATGGGCAGCAATGTTCTTCTTGGAGAGCAGAGGCTTTCTCCTTGCAATCCTGCCATGTACACCATTATTGTTCGGTGTTTGCCTGATGGGTAGACTCATGAACACTGACATTAGCCAATGCAAGAGAGGCCTGTAGCTCCTTAGATGTTACCCTGGGGTTCTTTGTGACCTCCTGGAATATTACACGCCTTGCTCTTGGAGTGATTTTTGTTGTTTGACCACTCCCAGTGAGAATAACAATGGTGTTGAATTTCCTCCATTTGTATACCATCTGCCTTACTGTGGATTGGTGGGGCGCAAACTCTTTAGAAATGGTTTTGTATCCTTTTCCAGCCTGGTGAGCAAACAACTTTTCTTTCCCCCTGAGGTCCTCAGAAATCTCCTTTGATCAAGGCATACACTTCCAAAAACCTGTGTGAAGATCAGACTTTGAAAGTGAAGACCCAGGTTTATGTTCTTTAAATAGGACAGGGCCTCCCACACTCACACCCGATTGTCATCCTATTGATTGAAACACCTGACTAATTTCCCTTTAAATGAACTGATAATCCTGAAGGTTCACATACATTTTCCAATAAATCCATGTAATATTGGGATCATTTTTTTCAATAAACAAACAAGTATAATATTTGTGTGTTATTTATTTAATTGGGTTCTCTTTATCCAGTTTTAAGACTTGCGTAAAGATCTGATCATATTTTAGGTCACATTTATGCAGAAACAGAGAAAATTCTACAGGGTTTACAACCATTCTAGCACAATTGTAGATTGTCTGTATGAAAAGTGCTCTATAAATAAGTTATTGTTATTTTTGTTTGAAAAAATAACCAGAGGTGATATATCATTTAGTTTTAAAAAAGTGCTGATTACAGCTGTTTCTGAATTTTGTTGCAAATATAATGTTTCATTTGCAAGTGATCTGAAAATAGACACCTTCACATGTAGTGATTTATAATGGAAAAAGATAACAAGTGCTTCAAAAAACATTGTGGCACCATCCTCACCAATTTGATCGAAGCAAAATGACACAATTCGCTGTATGTTTCGATGTACATATGACAAATAAAGCTAATCTTATAAAACAAACTAGGCAGTAGAAAGCATTCCTCAAGCTTACCTTTAATAATCTGCACTTTGTAGGGAGAAAGAGGTGGTTTAGGGGATGATTTTGTTGAATTGCATGCAATTCCAGTGACACTTCTGTCCTTCAGGGTATCCACTCCCCACACAGCTACGGCCAAACACTTCGTAAATCTTGAATCACTTGGCTGACGTTTCACTGTTTCCCACTTGTCCTCATCAATCCATATATTAGCTCCTATGTGAACCTATAAGCAAATAGTGTTAAGACAATAAATTTAAGTTGCACATGCAAAACGCAGGTTTATGTAACAGAAATATTTTCTATTACCTTTCCATCCTGAACGGAGTAAACACTGGGCTGGGCCATAGCAATGGCTTGTGTTGCAGCCCATGGACATGACACCATGCTGTTTCCATTTTCAGTCTGACTCTCCAGGTGGTCACTAGTACTTGGAGCTGGAAGGAGAGGGTGAGGACTTTTCTTGCAGGGATAAATTCTTTGTTGCATGTTTAAATGGTCTTGCAGAATTGAAGTCACTGGAGGACTGGAAATTAGCTGATGGGCAGATGTGTTTTCAATTAACTCCTCTTCGGGATTGGAACCATGGTACTGTTCTGGTACTGAAGATAGAAAAGCAAGCAAATACATTTTAATGGTTAATCAATTACTAATTCAAGAATTACAACATTTAATTCTGCTTTTGCTGTCTTTTCCTTTAACAGCTAGAATAAAGATAGAAAAATCTATATGGACTGCAAATACTCAATTTAAAAACAGGATTAATGAAAAACAATTTAAATAGGAAAAGGGGAAGAAAACCAAGGATGAAACAGAGAACCGAATGACCACAGCAGTTTTAAGTACAGAACCACTGACAACTTAATATCTTCCCAAATGGAAGCCGCTGTGCAAAATTAAGTCACAAAGAAAATGCCCATATCATTGGGGCTCATGGAGCTCAGCCAGACATACTCACACAAACCAATTTCTTACAACCCAATTGTACATCAGATTAGCTATTTACAAAAATGTTCCAAATACATTAGTATGGGCAAAAGGAAATTTAATCTCAACTAAATTCACATAGTGGTGCTAGAAAATTTGTGAACCCTGTAGAATTTTCTCTATTTCCGCATAAATGACCTAAAATGTGATCAAATGTCATAAAACTAGACAGAGAATCCAATTAAATAAGTACACACAAAAAGCATTGTACTTTTTCATTATTTATTACATTCATTTGTTGGGAAAAGTATGTGAACCCCTGGGGTAATGCCTCTTACATATGCTATTTGGAGTCAGTTGTTCCAATCAATGAGATGAGATTGGAGGTGTGGGTTGTAGAGGTGCCCTGCCCTATATATTAAAAAAAAAGACAAAGTCAGGTTCTGAAGAAAGACCTGTTTATGTGCACCATGCCTTGAACTTTCATAGGAGCTTAGAAGAATTGTACAGATGTATGAAGCTGGAAAAGGCTACAAAAGCATTTCTAAAGACCTGAGTGTTCATCAGTCCACAGTAAGAGAAACTGTCTACAAATGGAGGAAACTCTGTACTGTCACTACTCTCCCTAGGAGTGAGCAACCTGCAAAGATCACACTGAGAGCACATAATGCAATGTAGAAGGAGGAGAAAAAGAACTCAAGGGTAACAGCAAAAGACATGCAGAAATATCTAGAACTTGCTAAAGTCTCTGATCATGTATCCACTATAAGAAAAACACTGAACAAGAATGGTGTTCGTGGAAGGACACCACTGCTCTCCAAAAAAATATTGCTGTACGTCTCAAGTTTGGAAAAGACCACCTGGATGTTCTATAATGCTTCAGGGACAATGTCTGCGAATAAAGGTTGAACTTATTGGCAGAAATGCACATTGCTATGTTTGGAGAAAAAAAAAAGGGCACTGCACACCAACACCAAAATCTCATCCCATCTGTGAAGCATGGTGGAAGGAGCATCATGGTTTGGGGCTGCTTTGTTGCCTCAGGGCCTGGACAGCTTGCAATCATTTTGTGGACAATGAATTCAAAATTGTATCAAGACATTTTACAGGAGAATGTCAGGGTAGCAGTCTGTCACCTGAAGCTTAATTAGGAGGTGGATAATGTAACAAGATAATGATCCAAAAGACAAAAGTAAATCGACACAGAATGGTTTAAAAAGAAAATCCGTGTTTTGGAATGGCCAAGTCAAAGTTCTGACCTTAACCCTAAAGAAATGTTGTGAAAGGACCTGCAGCAAGCAAGCAGTTCATGCCAGGAAGCCCACCAACATCCCAGGGTTGAAGCAGTTTTGAAGGAGGAATGGCCTAAAATTCCTCCAATCTAACGTGCAACACTGATCAACAGATACTGGAAATATGTGGTTGACATTATTTCTGTACCGTGGGCAGGGGGAGGGGGATCACACCAGTTACTGAAAGCAAACGTCCGCATGCTTTTTCCAACAAATACATGTAACATTGGATCATTTTTCTCAATAAATGAACGAACAAGTATAATGTTTTTTGTGTTATTTAATTAGGTTCTCTATCTAGATTTAGGACTTGCATGAAGATCTGATCACACTTTAGGTCACATATGCAGAAATAACAGAAAATTCTACAGAGTTCACAAACTTCGTAGCACCATTGTGATTCAGCTGAGTTCACTTATTTTGCTTCCTATTCTGGGTCGATCACAACCCCAGCTCATGAGATACTGCCATTTTTATTTTGCATTTAAACAGAACAGATGAACTAGCTGGATTAATAAGAAGCCCTTTTTAAATAAACACACTCCAACATGTCTACTTGATGTTAAAGCCATTAAGGTCAGCTGGCACAGATTCTTCGGAAAATTTCTATGGCAACACTTGTTTGAAGCAGCATTTAAAAGGAGTATCCTATATTCCAGTTCTAGTCAAATAAAGGAATTCTGTGCCTGCCACATTATTGCACAAGGATAACCCTGAAAGGAAAACTATTTCATCCTACAATTTAAGCCACTGTTTGCACAAAGTATGCACTCTTTAGTTACCGGAAGACTCAAACCTCCTCTGACACAAGTCCAGAAAATGAAAGGCATTCTGGTGAGACTTGGGGACTATTCTCCATGTTCATAGAATAAGTATTTCAGAATCAGTTTTAATAGCGCTAGTACATATTGTGAATTTTGTAGCAGTGGTACATTGCAATATATAATAAAAACTATAAAATACAGTATGTGCAAAAAGAGATGGAAAAAATACCAAGGTAGTGCTCATGGGTTCATTGTCGATTTAGAAACCTGATGACAGAAAGGAAGCTGTTCCTGAAACCTTTCACGTCTCTCTTCGGCCTCCTCCTTGATGGTAGCAATGAGAAGAAGGCTTGCCCTTGGGGATTGGGGTCCTTAATGATGGTATCAATCATTGTAATTATACTCTAAGAACTACAGGTTCTCCCCAGTTTATGGGCAGCAGCACATACATGTTATAGCCTGAAAGCATCTTCTACCAGGTGGGGATGGGCATTCACAAATGACTTCTTTCCCCAAACTGCAAGAATCAAATTGGGCAGAGGTGGGAGTGTGAGGAGAACTGCTCTCACTCAGTTAGTGAGGCCAGCTGACAGTGACTCCTCCAGCTCCTGCTCACTCTGCAATCATGCAGTTCTTATGATCCTCTCCCTCATTCTGCTTTTGTTCATTTCCAGGTTATGAACAGCTCTCCAGATCCGTTTATGTCATAAACTGCTGGTTGTTGAGAAAAATAACAATTAGTTTTTTTTAAATATTGGCATCTAGGACCTGAAGTAGAAAACTGATGCCAGCCTCCAAGGACATGATCTGCTTTGATCATTAGAAGTCTGGCTGGCAAGTTAAACACAAACAGTGTGCCAACTCTCTGTAGTCATGTTAGAAAGTGTACTATCAAAGAGTGAGGTTTTAACTGTCAGGCATGTCAAATAGAATAAACCTCAACAGTGAAAGTTACTTTCTATGTCTTTTGCAGGACAATCACATTCAACTTGTCCATATAATCCCACCTACATTTTCAGCAGATACAAGAAACTCATGAAAACTAGAACATATTTCAATTCTCTGCAGCAATTAGTAAGCACGCTGACCACAAGTGCACAAGCCAGACACTTCCAAACGCTGATTCTGTTAACTGAAGGGATGAAAATGAAGTAACTGCCTAAGTAGATTATGTTTGGTACCAGATTACAAGTGCATGTTCTAGTGACTGAATGCAACTTTGATATTAAGATTAATACTTCACCATACTCAAGGGACTACATTCTGCAATGGTGTTCAGAATCATCTTCAAAAACTCATTGAGTTCAGTGGATTACAATGTTAACTGCATGTTCAATTTTAGTTACAATAAACTTGTACAATTTATATTATATGGCATGATAGAACTCCTCTGGTGTAACAAGATAAACTTATCTGTTTACTTTTCCCCACTCTACACTAAAAGTCTCAGATGACTCACTGTATAAGGGTATCAATCCAAGGTCAAGACTTACTGAAGATAATTAGAGGTCATGCTTCTTTGACATTTTTGATTTTGTAATAACATTCAAAGCAATCTATGCCAGCTCTCAAAGTAATCCCATTACCACTCCAATTTCCCTATTACCCATTTGTCCCCTGCATGCCAATTAATTCTCTCAAATCTATCTTTCCTATAGAAGGGATAATTTATAATACCCATTTAACCCTACAACCACTCACACTTTTGGGGTTTTGGAGGAAACTGGGGTGCCAGCAGAATATTGTAATACATTACTGCGTCAAAACTTACTTTCTAGTAACAGTCTTGTTTTGGACCACATACAAGGACAAGCCATTTGCCTCTCCAAGCATATTTAGCCTAGACATTTTATTTCAGTTCAAATTCCATTAATTTCTCCACTGTAGGGAGGAGTTAGGAAAAAAAGCAGTGCAATTCCAAATTACTAAATGTAGCATGTCCTTTCTTTTTAAATAAAATCGAATATTTGGTAAATAACAAGAATGCAGTTGAAAACAGTGCTACAATTTAGTGATAATTTTTCAAAACTCGTTAGATTCTGGACTAGTTCCTGAGGATTGGAGGGTGGCTAATGTAACCCCAATTTTTAAAAAAGGAGGGAGAGAAAAACCGGGGAATTATAGACCGGTTAGCCTAACGTCGGTGGTGGGGAAACTGCTGGAATCAGTTATCAAGGATGTGATAACAGCACATTTGGAAAGCGGAGAAATGATCGGACAAAGTCAGCATGGATTTGTGAAAGGAAAATCATGTCTGACGAATCTCATAGAATTTTTTGAGGATGTAACTAGTAGAGTGGATAGGGGAGAACCAGTGGATGTGGTATATTTGGATTTTCAAAAGGCTTTTGACAAGGTCCCACATAGGAGATTAGTGTGCAAACTTAAAGCACACGGTATTGGGGGTAAGGTATTGGTGTGGGTGGAGAATTGGTTAGCAGACAGGAAGCAAAGAGTGGGAATAAATGGGACCTTTTCAGAATGGCAGGCGGTGACTAGTGGGGTACCGCAAGGTTCAGTGCTGGGACCCCAGTTGTTTACAATATATATTAATGACTTGGATGAGGGAATTAAATGCAGCATCTCCAAGTTTGCGGATGACACGAAGCTTGGCGGCAGTGTTAGCTGTGAGGAGGATGCTAAGAGGATGCAGGGTGACTTGGATAGGTTGGGTGAGTGGGCAAACTCATGGCAGATGCAATTTAATGTGGATAAATGTGAAGTTATCCACTTTGGTGGCAAAAATAGGAAAACAGATTATTTTCTGAATGGTGGCCGATTAGGAAAAGGGGAGGTGCAACGAGACCTGGGTGTCATTATACACCAGTCATTGAAAGTGGGCATTCAGGTACAGCAGGCGGTGAAAAAGGCGAATGGTATGCTGGCATTTATAGCGAGAGGATTCGAGTACAGGAGCAGGGAGGTACTACTGCAGTTGTACAAGGCCTTGGTGAGACCACACCTGGAGTATTGTGTGCAGTTTTGGTCCCCTAATCTGAGGAAAGACATCTTTGCCATAGAGGGAGTACAAAGAAGGTTCACTAGATTGATTCCTGGGATGGCAGGACTTTCATATGAAGAAAGACTGGATGAACTGGGCTTGTACTCGTTGGAATTTAGAAGATTGAGGGGGGATCTGATTGAAACGTATAAGATCCTAAAGGGATTGGATAGGCTAGATGCAGGAAGATTGTTCCCGATGTTGGGGAAGTCCAGAACGAGGGGTCACAGTTTGAGGATAGAGGGGAAGCCTTTTAGGACCGAGATTAGGAAAAACTTCTTCACACAGAGAGTGGTGAATCTGTGGAAATCTCTGCCACAGCAAACTGTTGAGGCCAGTTCATTGGCTATGTTTAAGAGGGAGTTAGATATGGCCCTTGTGGCTACAGGGGTCAGGGGGTATGGAGGGAAGGCTGGGGCGGGGTTCTGAGTTGGATGATCAGCCATGATCATAATAAATGGCGGTGCAGGCTCGAATGGCCGAATGGCCTACTCCTGCACCTATTTTCTATGTTTCTATGTTTCTAAAATGATTAAGTAAAGCCTTTGGAAGATCACAGCTGGAGAACCACAGAATCAGGTTTATTATCACTGTCTTATATGATGTGAAATTTGTTGTTTTGCTGCAGTGAAGACATAAATTACTATAAATTAGAAAATAAACAGCACAAAAAAGAATAAAGACGTGTTCACACATAGTTCAGGTATCTGAATGTGGAGAGTTAAGAAATTGTTTCTGTATCATTAAGTGCGTGGCTTCAGGTTCCTGTACCTACTGCAATTAGAAGTATTAAAAGAAATACAAAGCAGATTCGTGAGTATGGTACCTGGTACAAGTATAAACATTAAGACTTGCAAAATTGATGAGGGGAGGGGATTAAGTTTGAGGCACTTGCAAACTATGAAGAGATGAAACAACAAGTATTTTAAACATGTCAGTTAAATACCTCATATTATACTTCTTGAAATACCCAAAGTAGAATGTCCCAATATAATCAAGACAGCAGCTCCAGGACATCACCAGTAATTTACCCCCATATCTACATGGCCTTGGGAGTTTGCGAAGAGGACTGAAAAAATTAACAGCAAGAGGTGACAATTTAAAGAGAAGGTATATTCTGTAGGAAATGCTCCTTTAATGAAACTAATAAAAACCCTCCTATATTAAAAAAATTCACATCCACGCTAAGTAAAAGTCATTAGGTCTGGAAAATGTAATACTAAATTGGTAGCAAAGCAACATGCACTTTTTTTTTTAATTACACTAACAACCAGATTTTAATCATCCAATCAGATGAATTTTAATAAGCCTACCACTAGGTATGAAAGATGTATGAAGATGAAGATAACAGAACACTAAGAATTCATTTACAAGTTCACCTTTCCAAACACTAATAGCTTGCTTCCACTAGCTTTTTATTTTAATGAAGACTTACGTCTAAACAACTTCAAAAGCAACGCATTTTGAAGATCCATATTGAGGTCCCTCAGCCTTTGTAGCTCAGAAGCCATATGTTCGTAATCTTTTTGCTTTTCTTCAACAAACCGAAGTTTTGTTGTAACTCTTTTAAGCTCCAAAATTAACTTCTTATTGTTAGCCTTGGCCCGGGAATATTTGTGTTTCAGTTCATCAAAAATCTTCAACGTTTGGTCATCATCATCGTCACTGCTATCTTCAAAGCAGGAGATATCTTGCTCCTGAGAGAAACAAAATAAATGATTTTCAGTATTCATTCAGTCAGGGAAACAGATAGCTGAAGTAACCTTATTCTCTACCGGAGCAGAATCGGATTCTTCCAGATATAAATGAGGAGTAATTTTAAGATGTCTAGCACATTTGACAGATGGTAAATTATTAAATTTATAGAATACAAATGACATTACATACAACTTTTTAGAGTAAACATACTAATTTAAAAGACAGAATGTTCATTGCACAGAGTGCAAGATAGTTGAATTTCTATTTTTCACTTCTCCTTTGCAGTGTAATTGCACACATTGTCTGAACAGAATTAGCTGTCATAGAAAACAAACAGCAATGTGCTTTTTATTACCTCCAAAAGCTAACACATTTTCTGCAGCTTGCATTACAGACAAATACATATGCTAAAATAAATTCTGGCTTTCTAGAAATGTCTTTTTGGAGACGATTCTTCTGACTTTAATTCTTTATCGTCAATCATCCGTGGCAATTATTGTGATAGCAAAAAGGTAGAGGTCAAAGTCCAGTGTTAATTAACAGATCGGCATCTAAAAAATGTTAGCAATATTTCCTAATAGTTCAAATGTTGAAGTCGGAGCTCATGAACAGACTAAAAACTGGTTTTCACTATATTAACTCTTTCACATGAAGGGAATACATTCAATTTAAACTCTCACAAAATAGAGAAGGGATAAAATCTTGAGATTTTCCATTCCTTTTTATTAATTATCCCATGAAAACTGAGCGATTCGCCAACAGTTGAACCCAAAAGAGACTTGTATTTCTACAGCATGACCTATTTACCATCAATGAACTACTTTGGAAATGTCGTGACTGCTGGAAACATAGGAACTTGGCCTTTACATAGAATGACTAAGCACCAGAAGACCCAGTTGCAATCAACACACAAGATGGAAATCTTGAAAAAAAAATGGGCAGACTGAATATTGAAAATAATTTGAGGCAATAAATTTGCCCAGAGTAGAAATGAGTAAACAGTAAGCTATTTGTCACATGCCTGTGCAAAACAGTAAATTGAACCAGGTTCAATTTTGTTGTTTTCCCCTCATTTGTTTTCAGCTCTATGTCAATTTACAGAATTACTGTAAAATATCAGCAGAGTACAAAACATGTTGGCGTATGGAATTTGAGGCAACTTGAGTAGTGAAGTCATTTGGATCAGTGACATGTTGAAATGACATACAGTTGCAAGAAATAAAAAGTTTGTGAACCCTTTGCAATTATCTGTTTTTCCACATTAATTACTCATAAAATGTGGTCTAATCTTCATCCAAGTCACAATAATAGACAAACACAATCTGCCTAATCTAATAACACAAACAATTGTACTACTTCTCAGAAATACTGAGTACACCATTTAAACAATCACAGTTGATGTTCAAAATAAGTACGTGAACCTCTGGGGCAATGTCAGGTTACTAACAGTACCCGCTCTTCTCAAGAAAGATCTGTTTATGTGCATGATGCCTTGATCAAAACAACATTCAGAGGACCTTAGAAGAACTGTAGAGATGCACTAATCTGGAAAAGGTTAAAAAAGCATTTCTAAAGACCTGAGTGTTTATCAGTCCACAGTCAGAAAAACTGTCTACAAATGAAATAACTCTCCCTTGGAGTGAGCATCCTGCAAAGATCACACCAAGAGCACAACATGCAATGCTAAAGGAAGTGAAAAAGAACCCAAGGGTAACAGCAAAAGACATGCAGAAATCTCTGGAATCTGGTAAATTCTCTGTTCATCTGTCCACCACAAGAAAAACAGAACAAGAATGGTGTTCATTGAAGGCCACCATGGAGGAAACCACTGTTCTCCAAGAACATTGCTGTATGTCTCAAGTTTGGAAAAGACCACCGAGATGTTCTACAATACTTCAGGGACAATGTTCTGTGGATAGATGAGGCAAAAGTTAAACTTATTGGCAGAAATGCACATTGCTATGTTTGGAGAAAAAAGGGCACTGCACACCAACACCAAAATCTCACCCTAACTGTGAAGTATGGTGGAAGGAGTATCATGATTTGGGGCTGTTTTGGTGCTTCAGGGCCTGGACAGCTTGCAATCGTTGAGGGGACAATGAATTCAAAATTGTATCAAGACATTTTACAGGAGAATGTCAGGGTTGCAGTCTGTCACCTGAAACTTAATAGAAAGTAGTTAATGCAACAAGACAACAAGATCCAAAAGACAACAGTAAATCAACAATAGAATGGTTTAGAAAGAAAAAAAATTGTGTTTTAGAATGGTCAAGTCAGATCCAGACTTTAACCGAATTGAGATGCCGTGGCAAGACCTGAAGAGGCTATTCCTGCAAGGTATCACAGAAATTTTAACAAACTGAAACAGCTTTTGTATGGAGAAATAGTCTAAAATTCCTCCTCACTGCTGTGCAAGTCAGCTACAGGAAATATTTGTATTTAATAACTGGTATAACATCCACCAAATGTTCTCATACTTTTTCCAGCCTGCACTGCAGATGATTAAACAATGATTGTGTTTGTCTATTATTGTGACTTAGATAAAGATCAGACCACATTTTATAACTAATGCAGAAAACCAGGGAACTGCAAAAAGGTTCACAAGCTTTTTCTTGCAATTGTATACACACCAGAACACCTCTCAATTCCAAAACCTCTATTAAGTGATGTAAGTAGAAAATTGCCTCTAAGCTTTAATATGATTGATAATCACCTAGTAAGGGAGATAAGTGTGTTTAACCACCCCAATGAAGGCTTACAACATATAACTTCACAAAATAATCATGTCAGTCTCCCCACCGATTCTATGATTAAATCCTGACTTGATAAGCAGCTTCAGGTACATGCAAAAACAACCAACTGAATAACACTGCCTGGATAAAAAAGATGTATTGTAAAATTAACTGTACTATCCACCTTATTAGTTCAGTTATCTTTGAGAAATCACTGAAATATGTTGCAGAATGGAAGCAAAAAACAATGGATAATAAAATAAAGAAAATGTTTATTTAATCCCTTTGAAGCTAGGTTAATTGCATAACGACTTAGGCTCAGTAAATTAAAGAGAAAAGTAAATAAAACTGTCCAGAACAAGTTTATCAAAGCATTAATTTGCCTTTGATATCCTGAGGTTTATCCCTGTGCTTCAACTAACTGGGTGAAAGTTAAAATAGCTTAAATTGATCCAGAAATAGAACATGTTTCCCCCATTAAGGTAATAAACAAGTTATGCAGCATGGCAGTTGAGTTACTAGATCAATACCATGAGGCATGTACTACAGTTTCAAACACTAAAAGTTAAAATCCCAGTGCAGTGAATACAGAATTTCAATATAAATAAAGTTTGTATATAAAACTAGTATTAATAACCGAGTTAAAAACTCAGCTGATTCGCTAATGTCCATCCTTACCCGATCTGTCCTACATGTGACTCCAGACCCACCAAAGTGCCCTCTGAAACGGCCCAGCAAGCCACTCAGTTTAAGGGGCAATTAGGCATGGACAGTAAATGCTGACTTTGCCAGCACTGTCCACATCCTGTGAATGAATGAAAATAAAAGAAACTTTAGCTTTTTATTCACATCACACTTGTAAGTAAACACTGTGGTGGCTGGACAAAAGGTTAAAGTTGACTGGGAGTGAATAAGGTGGACGCAACAGCTGCCACAAACAACATTCAAACACCACCTGAAGCAGACCATGTGCTGGCCAGCCTTTTCAATCTTTATCAATACACAGAACCACAAATTGATGTTGCATGATTGAACTATTATGTCATAAATTGGGCATAACCTGTTCGATCCAACTCTAAGGGAAAGATTTCACACAAAAGAAGAATTCACCCAAGTTGCATTTACAAATTTTTATTGAATACAATGATGAGTTACGGAGCTGAAATGAGAGTTCATCTTACAAAACATCTAACTTGTAATTTATGCAGGTGAATATCTATCTTGGGAGGGGAATAAACAGTCGATGCTTCGGGCCAAGATCAACTGTTTATTTCCCTCCACAGAGGTTGCTTGACTTCCAGAGTTCCTCCAGCATTTTGTGTATTCAGCATCTGTAGAATCTTCATCTGTACATGTCCAAATGTTACCTACCCAAGTATACAACTAAATAGGTCATTCAACTGGCATTTCAGAGATCAGCTATTTAAACTAGAAGACTGCACAGTTAGGTCAAGCCATGAACAGCGACCCACTTTATTTTGCATAGAGACGCTCACCAACAATCCAAAGGACTAGAGTTAATTTAAACATGACTCAATAATGCATTAATTTATTCACATCCTAATTTCTATTTAGATTGTGCAGAAACAAAATCTAACAGTGGGTTCCTATTTAAAGTGCTGGGAACGATTTAAGAATTCATGTGACCCACAAGCATACTTTGCTCAAAATCAATTTCTTGAAAGAGATTTACAGCAGTCAAGACATCTCAAAATAAAACCATATTGACAACTAAAATATTCAACGACTCACTTGTTACCACCAGTGTTAATTTGTTTGTGTTTTGAACAAACATTACATCAGCTGTCATAGATTCCAAACTAAGCATATGAAAGAAACAAATCTTTAAAAATTTGCAGTTACTTGGCCAACTGTGATTATCACAATCATCTTCCTAGCCAAGGTTTTGCCAATTTAAAGATTATGTATTTTGCACTTAGTCCTGCCTATTTCCATTAGATTAACAGAAAATTTGGGGTAACCTAAACATACACTCATAAAAAGTGAATGTTATGCTCTTCTGCTGCTGCAGTCCATCCGCTTCAATGTGCTGGCTGATCACAGATGTTCTTCTGCACACCACTGTTATAATGCTTGATTATTTGAGTCCTTGTCGCTTTCCTGTCAGCTTGAACCAGTCTGGCCATTCTCTTCTGACCTCTCTCATTAACAAGATGTGTTTGACCACAGAACTGCTACTCTGAATTTTTTTGTTGTTTTTCTGCACCAATCTCTAGAGACTGTCTTGCATAAATATCCCAGGAGATTCAGCAGATTTTGAGATACTCAAACCACCTCATTTGGCGCCAACAATCATTCCACAGTCAATGTCACTTGGATCACATTTCTTTCGAATTCTGATGTTCGGTCTAAACACTGAACCTCTTGATCATGTCTGCATGTTTTTATGCATTGAGTTGTTGCTATGTGATTGGCTGATCAGATATTTGCATTAACAAGGTGTACCTAATGGGGGTGGTGAGGTGGAAATGAGTCTCTACCAGAGGAAATGCTAAGGTGTTCCTTTCCACCACTACTCTGCAGGTCACCCTTGGGCAAGGTGTAGCAGCTAATTAGTATACCCCCCACCCACCCCGGACCAGGGTCACATGAAGCCACAGGTGGCGGTGGATGGTCATATGAGCAGTTGGTGCATATCACAAGTCTTGGTTATGCGACCACTGACATTACACAGGAAGTTTCTGAAGAGTTTTGATAATGGCTGGGGTCACCAATCTTGTAAAGACACTGAAGAAAGGTTCAGAAGAAAGTAACAGCAAACCACCTCTGTAGAAAAAAATTGCCAAAAACAATCGTCATGGAAAGACTATGATCGCCAATGTTATACGACATGGCCCATAATGATGATGATCTTAATGTACCTAATAAAGTGGCCATGAGTATACACTGGATTGCGATAAGAATTCACTGATTATGACACAAAAAGAGCAATCCCATTTACCATATTCTTTTCAAATACCCTGCAAGTTTTTTCCTGAAATACTCTTTCAAAGCACAAGTATTCAAGGTGTAAAAGGTAGTTAATATGTACCAATAGAGCCAAATTAAACAAAAAGTAAAACAGAATGAAAACCAAAGGGATGCGTAACAAAATGAAAATACACAAGTAAAACAACGATGACTAACGTGCATGTGTGATCTGAACAAACACTGAGTTAGCTATTTATATAAGCACAAACATTCACTACCAGATCAGCTCAATGCCTTCTATGCCCACTTTGAAGGGGGGAATATAACTAACGCTGTGAAGACCTCTACTGCACATGGTGACCCTGCAATCTGTGTCTTGGAGGCTGATGTCGGGCTGTCTTTCAGGAGGGTGAACCCTCACAAGGTGGCAGAACCTGAAGGAGTTCCTGGTAAGGCTCTGAAAACTTGAATATTCAAGGACAGTTACAACCTCTCACTGCTATGGTCAGAAGTTCCCACCAGCTTCAAAAAGGCAATAATTATACCAGTGCTTAAAGAAGAGTACTGTGAGCTGTCAAGTAGCACTCACAGCTATGGTGATTAAATGCTTTGAGAGGTTGGTCATGGGTAGAATCAAATCCTCCCTCAGCAAGGACCTGGACGCACTGCAATTTGCCTATCAGCACAATAGGTCTACAACAGACAATCTCAATGGCCCCATATGGCCTTAGATCACCTGGACAACACAAACACCTATGTCAGAATGCTATTCATTGACTATAGCTGAGCGTTTTAGCACCATCATTCCCACAGTGCTGATGGATAAGCTACAGAACCTTGGCCTCTGTACCTCCCTCTGTAATTGGATCCTCAACTTACTAACCGGAGGACTGGTTGATAATATTTCCTCCTTGCTGACAATCAACACCGGTGCACCTCAGGGGTATGTGCTTAGCCCACTGCTCTACTCTCTGCATAAGCATGACCACGTGGCTACGTATAGCTCAAGTGGCATCTATAAATTTGCAGATGATAGAACCATTGTTTGTAGCATCTCAGATGGAGATGTACAGGAGCAAGATATACCAGCAAGTTGGGTGGTGTCGCAACAACAACCTTACACTCAGTAAGATGAAAGAGGTGATTCAGGAAGGGTAAGATGAGTGAACACAAATCAGAAGTGGAGAGTGAGCGATTTCAAGTTGCTGGGCATCAAGATCTGAGGATCTAACCTGGTCCCAACATATCGATGCAGCTATAAAGAAGGCAAGACAGCCGCTAAATTTCATTAGGAGTTTGAAGAGATTTGGTTTGTTCACCTAAAACACTCAAAAAACTTATAGATATACCAAGGAGAGCATTCTGACATGCTGCATTACTGTCTAGTATGGGGAAAGAGGGTCTACTACACACGACTGAAAGCAGCTACAGCAAGTTGTAAAATTAGTCAGCTCCATCTTGGGTAAAAGCTGGGACATCCTGCTACTTCTGGCGGACAGAATGTAGGTGCTTGGCAAAGCGGTCTCCCAAACTACATCAGGTTTCATTGATAATACAGGAGGCCATACCAGGAGCACTGAACACAGTACATAACCCCAAAAGACTCATTCGTGAAATGTCACCTCACCTGGATGGACTGTGTGGGGCCCTGAATGGCAGTGAGGAAGATGGTGTAGGGGCAAGTGTAGCACTTATTCTGTATACAAGGCTAAGTGCCAGGAGGGAGAATAGTCGGGAAGGACAAATGGAAATAATCGTTTTATTTCAGGCAGTGTGGCAGACGGTAGCAGTGGCCTCTCCGGACCTGGTATTACTTTTTTTTAACTAAGGCACAATTTTTTAATTTGCACATGGACAACAGAGCAACCAGTGTTCGTATCTACCATCGCCAGACAATGCTACGGTACAGAAATTGCCCAACAACAAACCTTCACGAGGAGCTGCTGGAGAAGCTTCACGACCTCGGCCTGCTTTGGGGACCAAGCCTACAGTCCTCGGTGTCGCCTGATGCCGGTGGTGGGGATGTCGTAAGCGGAAGCGCAGCAAGCGAGCAGGGGTCCATGCTAGGCTAAAGACAAACCCTACTCAGCCAACTCTCCCGTCCATTCTGCTCTCCAATGTCCGCTCCCTGGACAATAAATTGGACTACACCTGACTCCGGCGGACTACTTGGCGGGAGTACAGAGTCTGCTGAGCTTTTGTTTTCACAGAAACGTGGCTTAGCGACAAGAGTTCCGGACGCCACCATTCAGCTAGATGGGCTCGCTTTGTTCCGGGCTGACAGAGACGCAACACTGTGCGGTAAGACTCACGGTGGGGGCGTGTGTATTTACATCAACACAGAATGGTGCAAGAACTCTGTGCTTATCTCCAGTAACTGCTCATCGCTAGTGGAGTTTGTGACTGTTAGATGCAGACCATTTTATTTAGCACGGGAATTCACCATTGTCCTTATAGTTGGTGTGTACATTCCCCCCAGCGCCAATGCTAAGGAGGTGCTCTGAACTGTATGGGGCTATTAGCAAACTGCAAAATGCACACCCTGATGGACTGTTTATTGTCGCTGGAGATTTTAACCACGCGAACCTCAAGTCAGTGCTCCCCAATTCCATATGTGGAATTTGCAACGAGAGGGGAGAACGCGTTGGACCTCGTTTACACAAACATCCCTGACACATACTGGGCAGAGCCCCACCTCCACCTCGGTTACTCAAACCATATTTCTGTTATGCTAATCCCAGCATACAGACTGCTCGTCAGGCGCTCCAGACCAGTTCTGAAGCAGGTGAAAACCTGGCCAGCAGGAGCCATCTCTGCTCTTCAAGACTGCTTTGAGCACATTGACTGGCACATGTTCAAGGAGGTTGCAACCGATGGCAACTCTACCAACTTAGAGGAGTACACAGCATCAGTGACTAGCTACATCAGCAAGTGCATCGATGACATCACTGTCGAAGACCATCACTACACGCTCCAACCAGAAGCCATGGATGACCGCGGAGGTGCGTGCGCAGCTGAGGACCCATGACTCCGCCTTCAGAGCAGGCAACAAGGCAGCTCTAACAGCGAGAGCCAAGCTGTCCCGGGCCATCAGAGAGGCAAAGCATGCACACGCCCAACGAGTCCACAGCCACTTCAAGGACAACGGCAACACATGGCGCATGTGGAATGGCATTCAGGACATCACCTACAAGGCAACATCACCTGCCTGTGCTGGTGATGCCTCCCTTCCGGATGCGTTGAACAACTTCCACACCCGTTTCGAGGCAGAAAATGACGTGGTGGCGAGGAAGACCACTCCTCCTCCCAATAACCAGGTGCTGTGTCTTACCATGGCTGACATGAGGAAAACTCTATGCAGAGTCAACCCAAAGAAGGCTGCTGGACCAAACAATATTCCTGGCAGAGTGCTCAGAGGATGTGCAGACCAGCTGGCAGGTGTTCTCACTGACATCTTCAACATCTCCCTAAGCAGTGCCGTCATTCCAACGTGCTTCAAGGCCGCCACAATCGGCCCCATGCCGAAGAAGTCCTCAGTGTCCTGCCTCAATGACTACCTGTTGCAACGACAGTGTCCCGTTGCTCTCACATCAATCATCATGAAATGTTTCAAGAGGCTCGTCATGAGGTACATCAAGACCCTGCTGCCCCCCCCCCCACTGGACCCATGCAGTTCACGTATCGTCCCAATTGCTCAACAAATGACGCCATCGCCGCCACCCTCCACCTGGCCCTTACCCACCTGGACTAAAAAGACATGTAGGTTCGAATGCAGTTAATAGACTTCAGTTCAGCATTCAACATAATCATTCCACAGCACCTGACTGGAAAACTGAAACTGCTGGGCCTGAACACCTCCCTCTGCTACTGGATCCTAGACTTCCCGACTGGAAGACCTCAGTCAGTCCGGATGGGGAGCAGCATCTCCAACACTATCACATTGAGTACAGGGCCCCCCAGGGCTGTGTGCTCAGTCCACTGCTGTTCACTCTGCTGACCCACGACTGTTTAGCAATACACAGCTCCAATCACATCAAGTTTGCCGATGACACAACTGTGGTGGGTCTCATCAGCAAGAATGACGAGTCAGCATACAGAGAGGAAGTGCAGCGGCTAACAAACTGGTGCAGAGCCAACAACCTGTCTCTGAATGTGAACAAAACAAAAGAGATGGTTGCTGACTTCAGGAGAGCACAGAGCGACCACTCTCCACCCAACATTGACGGCTCCTCCGTTGAGATTGTTAAGAGCACCAAATTTCTTGGTGTTCACCAGGCGGAGAATCTCACCTGGTCCCTCAACAACAGCTCCACAGTCAAGAAAGCACAGCAGCGTCTCTACTTTCTGTAAAGGCTGAGAAAAGTCCATCTCCCACCCCCCATCCTCACCACATTCTACAGAGGATGTATCGAGAGCATCCTGAGCAGCTGCATCACTGTCTGGTTCAGGAGTTGCACCGTCTCAGATCGCAAGACCCTGCAGCGAATAGTGAGGTCAGCTGAGAAGATCATTGAGGTCTCTCTTCCCGCCATTACAGACATTTACACCATATGCTGCACCCGCAAAGCTAACAGTATTGTGAAGGACCCCACGCACCCCTCAAATTCTTCTCCCCCCTGCCATCTAGCAGAAGGTACCGAAGCATTCGGGCTCTCATGACCAGACTGTGCAACAGTTTCTTCCCCCAAGCCATCAGACTCCTCATTACTCAGAGTCTAGACTGACATCTACATCATTTCTTATATTGTAATTCGTCCTCTACTGTGCCTATTGTCTTGTTTATTAATTATTGTACTGCCCTGCACTGTTTTGTGCACTTTATGTAGTCCGGTGCAGGTCTGCAGTTTTTGTGTTTGTTTTACGTAGTCTAGTGTAGCCTTGAGCTGTCTCACATAGTCTAGTGTAGTTTTGTGTTGTTTCATGTAGCACCAGGGTCATGGAGGAACGTTGTTTCGTTTTCACTGTGTACTGTACCAGCAGCTTATGGTCGAAATGACAATAAACTCAACTTCATAACAGAGTCATGTAGGGAGCGATCCCTGCAGAAAGCAGAAAGTCGGGGGAGGGGAGATGTGCTTGGTGATGGAATCCAGTCGGAGACGGCAGAAATTCCCGAGAATTATGTGCTGGACGCGGAGGCTGGTGGGATGGTAGATGAGGACAAGAGGAACCCTATCCCTGATAGGGTGGCTGGAGGATGGGGTGAGAGCAGACGTGCATGACATGGAAAAGATGCAGTTGAGGGCAGCATTGATGGAGGAGGAAAGTAATTATCTTTCTTTGAAGAAGGTGACCTTGAGCCAACAGGATAGAGATTCACCAGTTCAACTGATGAGGAACACTATAAGAGTCAGGAGCTCCAAATACACAAGGGCAATAACTCTCCAGTAACCAGAGACCAACCATCATGGATAAGGACACCACAGACAGATGGAGATTGGGACCACGGGGAATGCCTAGACAATGTAGACTCCTTTCCCGTGTAATACCTTTACTTTTCATTGACTGTTCGTGGAGGGTCAGGGGTTCTTGTGAGGTGCAAACAGGTAGTTAGTTTGTGAACCCACATGCTTTTTAGTTGAGACAATAACAGTTACTTTCGGTACATACAGATTCTCTGTGCCTCACTGATTCCTTCATTCCTATAAACGGCAGAACAAGATTTCTTCCTTTCTCAACTTTAGTAATGCTTCCTAAGAGCAGGGCAAGTTGCCTTAATGGCTATCGTCCAGTAGCACTCGCATCTATGGTGATGAAATGCTTTGAGAAGTTGGTTATGGCTAAAATCAACCCTGCTTCAGCAAGGACCTGGACCCACAGGAACTTTATCACAATTGGTCTATGGCAAACACGATCTCAATGGCCTCTCCACACTCCATTGGATCACCTGGACAATACAAATACCCATCTCAGTATGCTGTTCATTGACTACAGCTCAGCATTCAACACCATCATTCCTACAATTCTGATCGAAAAAGCTCCAGAACCTGGGCCTCTGCACCTCCCTCTGCAACTGGACCCATGACTTCCGAACCAGAAGATCACAATTGGTGCAGATGGGAAATAGCATCTCCATCTTGCTGACAATCAACACTGGCGCACCTCAAGACCGTGTGCTTAGCCCACTGCTCTACTCTTTCTACACCCATGACTGTGTGGCTCAAACTCCATCTATAAATTTGCTGACGATACAACCGCTGTTGGCAGAATCTCAGACGGTGACAAGAGGGCATAAAGGAGAGAGATATAGTTGAGTGGTGCTGCAGCAACAACCTTGCACTCAACATCAACAAGACCAAAGAACTGATTGTGGACTTCAGAAAGGGAAAGATGAGGGAACAGATACCAGTCGTCAGAGGAATCAGAATCAGGTTTAATATCACCAGCACATCGTGAAATTTGTTAACTTTGCAGCAGTAGTACAATGAAATGCACAATAAATGTAGAAAAGCAATTTAATTACAGTAATTACATATACATAGATTAAGTTAAAATAAGTAGCACAAAAAATAGAAATACATTTTTAAAAAGTAGTGAGGTTGTGTTCATGGATTCAGTGTCCATTCAGAAATTAGATGGTAGAGGGGAAGAAGCTGTTCCTGAATCGCTGAGTGTGCGCCTTCAGGCTTCTGTACCTCTTTCCTGACTATAACAATGAGAACAGTGCACATCCTGAGTGATAGGGGTCGACAGACACTGCGTTCCTGAGGCCCCGATCCTTGAAGATGGCTTAGATACTACGCAGACTAGTTCCCATGAAGGAGCTGACTAATTTTACAACTTCATGCAACTTACTTCGATCCCATGCCATAATCCACCCCCCCCACCACCTCACCACCACAGAAGAGTGATGCCGCCAGTCAGAATGCTCTCCTTTACATCTGTCAAAGGTTTTGAGTGTTCTAGTGACAAACCAAATCTCTTCAAACTCTTAATGAAATATAGCTGCTCTCTTGTCTTCTTTATAGCTGCATTGATATGTTAGGCCCAGGTAAGGTCCTCAGACATACTGATGTCCAGTGAGCAATTGCAAGTTCCTGGGTGTCAATATCTGAGGACCTAACCTGGACCCAACATTTCCAGTTTTCTTTCTCTTTGTTAAGATGTGTTGCATTGTGCTGCTGTCGCAAAGTTAACAACTTCCACGACATATGCCAATGATATTAAACCTGATTCTGATAGTCTTGTGTGTTTTTAATGGTATTCATTCCAATGCTACAGCAGGAACGGTTACCATACTGAGTGACTTGTGTACTTTCAGACAAAATATATGTATAAAATATAACCCATTCATTACTAAAGACAGCGTCTACCCAACTTCAATCATATGTAACAAAGCAAGCAATGGATTTAATGCCAGTTTCAGGAAAATTCACTGAGAAACATCAACCTTGCAGTGTACCTTGCCTTATTATCTCCTGGCCAGTTTTAAATCAACATAACCACTGTTTTGATAGCAATGAGCTATTTTGCAAAGAAAGCCATTACACAGTTCTTAATGCAAATCTGCATCAAAATCTGGTCAATTACAGGTCCATCACCTGACATTAAAAATCACAAAATGAAGCAAAGTACTGCAAATGTTGCAAATCTGGTAGGAACAGAAAACATTGGAAATAGAGCACGTCAGATTCTGATGAAAGCCCATAGACTAGTGGTCGTCAACCGGTTGATCTTTGAGACTTTCCCAATAGATCCCAAAAAAAAAAGAAAAATAAATACACAAATACTGTTGTAATATTAATTAGGATAATGGTAATATAGTAATACTGCCGCTACTGAAAGCTGTTTGTAAAGAGAGATTGTTTCTGGATTGTGGGGTTTTAGTTCCGTTCTTTCTGCCCAGTGCACATACGTGTAGCTCCCCCGCCATGCACCACGGTAGAAAAGACTGGAAGTAAAACCCCACAACCTGGAAGCAACCCCTCTTTACAAACAGCTTTCCGTATCAGGGGTATTGCTATATTACCATTATTCTAATTTGTATTAACTTATCTTTATAATGCTCACATTACAACACTTCTCCCCCTTCAAAGACAGGTGGCAGATCAACTGATGATCCCACTGGTGATAGCACAGGACAGTTAACATCCTAGTCCACGTGTATTTTTAACTCTTTATAATGCTCACATTATAGCACTTCTCCCCCTTTAAATTCCAACATTCCCCAAATGTAAATAACTGGGAAACAAAAAAAGTAGTGTCATTATCTTGCATACCTCTGAAACATAATAGTGTCTCAGTAACGGTTTACCAATACAAAACATCTGAAAAACATGGCAGATTCACCATTCAGTCTAACACAGGAAACTGTCCGTTCAAATATTCAGTCTGCCAGGAGGTTTGCGAGGGTGCTGTGTTGCAACAGATGAAAATTATGAAATCTAAGTACAGGAGCTGTCTTACTGACAGACACCTCACAGACTACTCAAACTGGCTGTCTGTAGTTATGAGCCAAATTTCAGGGAACCAGCAGAAAGTATTCAGCCCCAGTCATCACACTGAGTGCAACAGTCAATTTTTATTTATTTATTTTTCATGTTGAAATAAAATTAAATAATGAAACATAGAATTAAAGGTGTTGTAATGTGAGCATTATAAAAATAAGTAATACTAATTATGATAATGGTAATATAGCAATACTCCCGCTACAGAAAGCTGTTTGTAAAGAGAGGTTGCTTCTGGATTGCGGGTTTTAGTTCCGGTCTTTTCTGCCCGGTGTGCATGCGAGTGACTAACCCATTTAGTAGGTCGATCTTGCCATTCACTAAGGCCGAAGTAGGGGATCTTGGGCTTAAAAACCTGCCCATCACTTCCACCTTTCCCCATCTGTTTCTACCCATCACCATAAGACATAAGAGCAGAATTCCACCATGTGGCCCATTGAGTCTGCTCTGCCATTCAATACTGGCTGATCCTTTTCCATCTCCTCCCCAACTCCAGTTCCCGGCCTTCTCCCTGTAATCTTTGATGCCACATCCAATCAAGAACCTATCAATCTCTGCCTTAAATACACCCAACGACCTGGCCTCCACAGCTGCATGTAGCAACAAACTCCACAAATTCACCACCCTTTGGCTAAAGAAATTTCTCCACATCTGTTTTGAAAGGCCTATCCTGAGGCTGTGCTCTCTTGTCCTAGACTCTCCCACCATGAAAAACATCCTTTCCACGTTTACTCTGTCTCGGCCTGTCAACATTCGAAAGGTCTCAATGAGATCCCCCCTCATCCTTCTGAATTCCAGTACAGACCCAGAGCCAAACGTTTCTCATATGATAACCCTTTCATTCCTCGAATTATCCTTGTGACCCTCCTCTGGTCCTTCTCCAATGCCAGCACATCTTTTCTAAGATGAGGAGCTCAAAACAGTTCACAATACTCAGGGTGTGGCCTCACCGGTGCCTTATAAAGCCTCAGCATCACAACCCTGCTCTTGTATTCTAGACCTCTTGAAATGAATGCTAACATGGCATTTGCCTTATTCACCACCGATTCAACCTTCAGGGTGTTCTGCACAAGGACTCCCAAGTGCCTCTGCATCTCAGATTCCTTGATTTTCTCCCCATTTAGAAAATAGTCCGCACATTTATTTCTACTATCTCACATTTTCCAACATTGTATTTCATTTGCCACTTTCTTGCCCATTCTCCTAAGTTCTTCTGCATCCTACCCGTTTCCTCAACACTACCTTCCCCTCCACTAATCTTCATATCATCTGCAAACTTGGCAACAAAACTATCTATTCCATCGTCCAAATAATTTATTACACAGCATAAAAAGAAGTGGTCCCAACACTGATCCCTGCAGAACACCACTAGTCACTGGCAGCCAACCAGAAAAGGATCCTTTTATTCCCACTTGCTGCTTCCTACCAATCAGCCAATGCTCTAACCATGTTAGTAACTTTTCTGTAATACTACGGGCTCTTAATTTGGTAAGCAGCCTTATGTGTGGCACCTTGTCAAAGGCCTTCTGAAAGTCCAAATATACAAGATCTACTGCATCCCCTTTATCTATCCTACTTGTAATCTTCTCAAAGAATTTCAACAGGGTTGTCAGGCAGGATTTCCCCTGAAGGAAGCCATGCTAACTTTGTACTATCTTGTCCTGTGTCACCAAGTACTCCATTACCCCATCCTTAGCAGTTGACTCCAACATCTTTCCACCCACTGAGGTCAGACTAATTGGTCTATAATTTCATTTCTGCTGTCTTCCTCCTTTCTTATAGAGTGGAGTAACATTTGCAATTTTCCAGTCCTCTGGCACTATGCCAGAGTCCAATGATGTTTGAAAGATCATTTCTAATGCCACCACAATCTCTAACACTACCTCTTTTAGAACCCTAGGATGCAGTTCCTCTGGCCTGAGTAAGTTATGTACCGTTAGGTCTTTCAGCTTTTTGAGCATCTTTTCTCTTGTAAAAGTAACTGCACCCACTTCTCTGCCTTCACACACTACAACATCAGGCAGACTGCTAATGTCTTCCACATTGAAGACTGACACAAAATACTCATTTCGTTCATCAGCCATCTCCTTGCCCCAATTATTTCTCCTGCTTCATTTTCTAGCGATCCTATATCCACTCATTTCTTAGCTTTTTCAAGTATGTTAACAGTTTTACTATCCATTTTAATATTATTTGCTAGCTTGCTTTCATATTTCATCTTTTCCCTTCTAATAATTTTTTTTTAGTTGCTCTGTTGGTTTTTAAAAACTTCCAATCCTCTATCTTCCCACTAATGTTTGCTTTGTTGTGTGCCCTTTCTTTTGCTTTTACAATAGTTTTGACTTCCCTTGTCAGCCAGTTGCACTATTTTACCATTTGATTATTTTTTCATTTTTGGAATACTGCAGCTTCCTCATTTTTCCCCTGAAACGCATGCCATTGCTGCTCTACTGACATCCCTGCCAGCAGCTCCTTCCAATTTACCTTGGCCAACTTCTCTCTCATACCACTGTAATTTCTCTTACTCCACTAAATTGCTGCTGCAGACTTAACTTTCTCCCTAATAAATTTCAAGTTGAACACAATCATATTATGATCACTGGTTCCTAAGGATTCTTTTACCTTAAGCTCCCTAATCACCTCCAGTTCAGTACGTAACACTGATCCCCAATAGTATCACCTACCAACCTGCCTCCAACAATCCACCTCTACCTGCCCATCAATTCCACCCTTCCCCATCTAGTTCCACCTATTGCAGACCATCCTCTTATCTCCCCTCCATATCATGTTTCAGGAACAGCTTCTGCCATCAGATTTCTGAATTGACAATTAACTCATCAATACTACCGCACTATTTTTTCTTACCTGTACATTTTATGTACTTGTTACTTATTGTATTTTAAAATTCTGTATTTCAATGTACTGCTGCCACAAAAAACAAATTTCACAACATATGCCAGTAATATTAAACCTGATTCTGACACACTGGCTATCTTCCCTCTACGTTCTCAGTGTTGATGCAGGGCCTTGACCTGAACTTTGACCACCCCTTTGTTTCCACAGATGCTGCTGGATCCAAGTTTATCCGGTAGTTTGTTTTTCATTCCAGGTTCTAACATCTGCACTCACCCATGTCTCATCACAACTACTCCTGACCAGTCTCCCATTATCTAGACTCAAAGGACTGATTCACCTAAAACTTGTCAACTACAATTACAGAGTAACAACAAGCAAGTCCCATTCATCCATCATCCCCATACTTGTTGACTTAGCTAAGCTCATCACCACCAACATCCTAAAATTTAAAAACTGATGTTCGCCTGTAGAGAAGTTAAACTCCCCATGACATCAAACAAGCATAGCTGTAAAAACCATTTCACAAAGGAACTGGTCTAAAATCTGTTCAGCCCAATGATGCTACTAATAGATATAGCACTCTGAGGGGGATAGATTCAATCATGATCAAAGAACTTCTTGCAAGTTGAGTGAAATTCTGAAGAGACATGAACAAAGGTTAATCAATCATTTTCAATAGGAGAAAAGGAAAGGGAATAGAGAAGCATTCTGTTTCCAGACTAAGAGAGATAAAACATTATTCAATTTAATACCTGAATGTTGTTGAATTGATGTGGTTCATCTTCAGCACTGCCACCATCTTCTGATTCAGACAGTTCAATGAAACTATCAATTACTTTTGGCATTTTGCACTTTTTCAATTTCAAAAATTTTTCCAGTTCTTGTCTGCTGTCTAAATAATAAAATAAAAATGATGAATGCTTTTGCAGTATTTGCTGTAGTAGATTCTGTCTATTAAGTTCTAATGCACAAAAAGTACATCTATTAGTTTCAAAACATTACTCATTTATTAAAGCACAATTCATATTTCTTTAGCCTTGAATTCCAATCTCCAGAAGTGTAACAATGTTATGATATTTAACCTGGATATATTCACTAACATCTGTGTGCAATATTTGTTCAAATAACAGAGTTTCAAAACGTGAGGAATTGGGGATATAAAAAAATCATTTTAAACCTATGTAACCTCTGGCTAAAAGAATAATTGGGACGGAATAGGAATTTTTGAACTGGAGTAAACTCTGCCTTCAGCAGTCAGCTGAAGACCAGTTCTCCCCGGTGTGCAGAGAGACATTGAGAGTTTGACAACGTTGTACATTGTACCCTCGTTTGAGTAGGGGAGGAGAGCTCACCGATAAAGACAGGAACGAACATCCATCTCTAATTAAGTCAGGGCCTAGCAAAGGGAAAAACTGATAAGGACTGGACAGCACATCCATCTGTAATTAACCCTTGATCTAGCAGACTCTCTTATTTGTAACTAAGTTTCGCACAAACAGACTTGGTGGGCGTACCAGTTCAAATAACATCTTGCAACAGTAATGTATGGTGCTTACTATGTATAAATATACGGCTGAGGGAGGAGGCCCACTTGTCCGATGGTGGCAGTACTTATGTGCCTTCCCTTTGACAACTGGGTCTCAAACTCCTACAGGAGGGTGCACAATAAACTGTGGTAAATATAAGAAGCTGGTTCCCGAGGTTTATTCAGATTCAACTATAACACTTGAGAATTATAATTCAGAAAATGAGGAATTGGAAACGCATCATACATTTTTCTAAATTAATTCTTCCACCAGAAATCCTACAAAATAAAAGCAACATAAAAGAAATGGCTGGCTCTAATCAGTTAGATGGTAAATGCTTGCAATGCAAATTTCGAAATGTAGCAGAAATTTGTTGTTTACCGGTACACAAGTACCATCAAGAATGACGTACACCACGTGGTAGACTTTTTAATGTGATGTTGTATCAGCTCTTACCAATTGAGTGTTAACTATCTTATATAAGAATTATACAATTGGTGGTTCTTTTGCTTACCTTTCTGTACAACACACTGAATAAATAGGCACTGCATGAGTTCAGAATGTTGCTACTTAAACTAGAAGTCAATAATTAAGTGTTAGACAAATTGTGGTGCAGCTGTGATAATGGCAGGCAGCATACATGCAGTGACATTGGTGTGCTTGAGGATTACATAAGGACTTAGCTTTTTGCTCTGTACATGTATGGAAATATTCTGAGAGCAAATGTCTGGGCACAGAGGACAATAAACCAAGAACAGATTGACAAATTTACTTGCACAATGAAAGAAAAGCATCTTACAAGGAATTGTAAAAACATTGAAAGGACATTTTAAATAATCAGGACCTTTAAAGATCTTATGAGCTACATATTTGGAGTGCGCAATCAAGGACCAGAAAAGATGCTTGGCAAATATATGGTAAGGCTAAAGATACTGGGAAAATATGCTATTTTCAGACTGTTATAGATTTTGAATAACTACAATCTAGGAAAAAGGGAATTTAGATAAAACTTTTATATACAAGGATATAGACTAGTGCAGAAATGGCAATGAAAAGCAAGACTTGACCCAGCTATGATAAGGTGCAGACAGGAAAAAAAGCACACAGACCATAAGATATAGGAGCAGAATTAGGCCATTTAGCTCATCAAGTCTGCTCCATTACTGATCATTACTGATCCATTTTCCCCTCTCAGCCACAATCTCCTGCCTTCCCCATAAATCCCTTCATGCCCTGACTAATCAAGACTCTATGAACCTCTACCTAAATATACCCAATGACTTGGCATCCACAGCTATCTGTGGCAACAAATTCCACAGATTCAGTACTTTCTGGCTAAAGAAATTCCTAATCTCCATTCTAAAAGGATGCCCTCAATTCTGAGGCTGTGCATTCTGATCTTAGACTCCCTAACTATTGGAAACATCCTCTCCACCCATTCTATCTAGGCCTTTCAACATTTGATAGGTTTAAATTAGGTCCCCTTCATTCTTCTGAATTCCAGTGAGTAGAGGCCCAGAGCCATCAAACTCTCCTCACATGACAAGCCCTTCAATCCCAGAATCAATTGAACCCCCTCCAATGTCAGCACATCCTTTCTTAGACAAGGGGCCCAAAACTGCCCACGATGGTGACCAACAAAGTGACCACAAATGAGTTGATTCTTTCATAGCCAAGTCTGTTGGTAATAAAATGAGTTTGGCCAGAAACCTACAAGTTCTGTGGATGCCAGAAGCAGAAAGGTTGAGAGTGTAAAAGATGTTATGGGTGTCATCCAGCCTCAGATTACCATTGTGAATGTTTTTTTTTAAAAAGGCGACAGAATAAGCCCCACTGAATACATGCACATTGCCAAGGAGAAGGGCATGGAAAGCTGTCCCATTTTGAACAATTTGTGTTTTTCTTTGAAGCAATGGCAATAGTGCTGTTCAGAAGCTAGGTATGTAATTTGGTTTCTGAGAAAACCACCAATATTAATGGAAACATTCGCCAAGATGGCATATTCAAATTAGATGGTCCTGCAGTGGATAAGTGTGCACAAGTCTTGGACAAAGGTGCAATGTCTACAAGGCTTCTGCTGTTTGGAGAGAATGAAAGAACTTTTCAGTGTGTGCTGGAAACCTTGAGTGAGAGTTGGAGTCTGAAATTGAGATGGTTTAAAAGTTTCAAAACATCAATACAACATAGTCAAAATGCAACAAGAGGCTGAAAATGTGTCAAGCAGCAAGCACTGAAAATAACGGAGATCAAAAACAATAACTTCCTAACTTCAGAAGAGACAGCAAACACAATTCACAGGAAGTAAAAATTTACAAAAGAACATACGCATGAAGGTGCAAGTCTTAAAGGAGGATTTTATTTGGAAATTAAGGATACACTTACAACTGATACACGATAGCTTCTACAAATGTACCATGGAGAGCATCCTGTCTGGCTGCATCACTGTCTGGTATGGGGGCGCAGGGGTAAAGAGTACTGCACAAGATCAAAATAAGTTGCAGAAATGTGTAAAATTAGTCAGCTCTATCATGGGCACCAGCCTCCACAGTATCCAAAACATCTTCAAGGAGTGAAAGGTGGCCTCCATTATTAAGGATCCCTACCATCCAGGATATGCCCGCTTTACACTGTAAGGAAGGAGCACACACTCAGCGATTCAGGAACAGCTTCCTCCCCTCTGCCATCTGATTTCTAAACTACCGCGCTACTTTTTTAATTTCCGCTATTTTGCACTACTTAGTTTAAGTTAACTATTCAATAGACATACATAACCTTAATACAACTCCTTTTTTCTCTCTATAGAAACCCTACAGCACAGAAACAGGCCTTTTGGCTCTTCTTGGCTGTGCCGAACCATTTTCTGCCTGGTCCCACTGACCTGCACACGGACCATATCCCTCCATACACCTCCCATCCATGTATCTGTCCAATTTATTCTTAAATGTTAAAAAAGAACCCGCATTTACCACCTCGTCTGGCACCTCATTCCATACTCCCACCACTCTGTGTGAAGAAGCCCCCCCCTAATGTTCCCTTTAAACTTTTCCCCCCTCACCCTTAACCCATGTCCTCTGGTTTTTTTCTCCCCTTGCCTCAGTGGAAAAAGCCTGCTTGCATTCACTCTATCTATACCCATCATAATTTTATATACCTCTATCAAATCTCCCCTCATTCTTCTACGCTCCAGGGAATAAAGTCCTAACCTATTCAACCTTTCCCTGTAACTGAGTTTCTCAAGTCCTGGCAATATCCTTGTAAACCTTCTATTTATCATGTATTTCATTGTACCGCTGCCATGAAGTTAACAAAATTTCACAACATATGCCAGTGATATTAAACCTGATTGATATTTACAACAAATGGACATTATTGATTTGTGTTAATTTGGAGGTTACATTCTATGTTTAGACACATTCAGTTATCAGCTTGTATGAGATAAATTAGTCACACATGAAGCCAATTCGAAAAGTGATCCCATGGGAGGAGAATTAGACCACTGGCCCACCAAGTCTGCTCCGATCCCCATTGTCAAATTTGAAGGTTAAAACTTCATTTATAGTTTAAAGCTGTAGTTATGAGGACTGGAAAAGTAGGTTAAATTAAATTATGCCTTTGCTTCTTAATATCACATTATGCTTACATAATGTAATATATGCAGGAAGGGTCTCGAACGGAAACGTGGGCTTCATTTCCATGGATGCTGCCACACCGGCTAAGTTCCTCCAGCATTTTATATGTATTACTTAATATTCGCAGATTGATTTTGCCTGTATACGTATGTTACCCAAAGGGTAAAGCAGTGCAGTATATGCAGGTTTAGGAACTGTGCACTATACATAACTTCTATACACACTTGTACCATGGATGAATGCTAACCGCCTTCAATAAAGATAAGTGATTCTTAACTGGGTCCTTGTTTCTTGCCTTATTATACAGAAGAGTCAGATGAAATAACATGCAGGATCCCTCCATATCGGAAACCACGGGTAAATAACAGAAATAGTCCCGTGTCAATATTCTCGCCAGACCACAGTGAAACCGAAATGGGCGTGGGAGGAGAGTGCAAAGGTACTGAATGAAGAGGAGCCCAGAATAAAAACAATAAACAGCTGTTACCCCGTACGGTAGGTAGGGAGATGGTGCCACGTGTTTCAGCAATATGGTTACCGGGGAAAGAGGGTAGTGAATTGAATCCAAACGATCGGAGGCCTTCCACTACCAATACGGCACTAAGCATCCCGGGTGCTCGGTGCTGCGGCTTCAAGGCCCGGGTTGTTACCTACCTCCCAGAGCCAGGATCTGGGCCTTGCGGCAGTGACCCCCTTTAGCCACGGCGCCGATCTCCGGCTCTCCCGCCCCGGTGCCCGGACAGGTCGCCGGCAGCGTCAGCCGGTAAACTTGCTTCTTGTTGAAGTCGCTCTTGGAGGCTGGCTGGAAATTTCTGATCTGGGACACGGGCACGATGTGGTGCACTTGGCTCTGCAGGAAGCGCACGCAGGCCAACATGTCGTCGGCGGCGGCAGCGGCCTCGCGCTCCGGTTCAACAGGCGCCGCGAGAACAGGGCACGAGCCGCCCGCAACCCGGAGCCTGGAGCCGCGAGCGAGCAACCGACCTCAGCACCCGCCGCCTGCAGCTGACGTCAGAAACGCTCCACCCATGCCTCTGATGATGGACAGCCGGCCGGTCGCTGCAAAGAATTGTATTACCGTAATTTATCATTGTCACATGCACCGAGGTAGAATGAATAAGTTGTTTTGCACATAGGTCAATTCATTACACAGTGCATTAAGGTAATACAGGGTAAAATAATACCGGAAAGCAGAACAAAGTGTTATACAGTACAGAGAAAGTGCAGTGCAGTGCACAAACACAAGAAATTCTGCAGATGCTGGAAATCCAAAGCAACGCCTACAGAATACTGGAGGAACTCAGCAGATCTGACAGCTTCTAAGGAAATGAATAAACAGTCGATGTTTCGGGCCGAGACCCTTCTTCAGGACACAGGATTCAGAGTTGTTAAGCCCTATCGGACGAGGAAACCATCATAACAGCGGAGTAGAAGCCGTTCTTGGGCCTGGTGTTTAAGTACTTTCAGGCTTTTTGTATCTTTTGCCCGATAGGAGAGGGGCTAGGAGAGAATGTCCAGAGTAGGTGGGATCTGCTTTACTGGGGCAGCGAAACGTACAGACAACAGATTCCCGTGATTTGCTGAGCTTTGTCCACAGCTCTGCAGTTTCCTGCGGTCACGGGTAGAACAGTTAACATATCGAGCCGTCGTGCATCCGGATAATACGCTTCCTATGGTGCATCAGGGAAAAATTAATAAGGTTTGACGGGGACATGCTAAACTTATTTGGTTCCCCCAGGAAGTAGAGGCTGAAAGAATTCGTTCTTAGCCGTGGCATCTACATGGCTGGATCAGGACAGGCTTCTTGGTGATGTTCAAGTGCCGAGGGACGAGGCGCTCAACCTCAGCACCATCGTCGTTGACAGGCGCATGCGCACCACCCCCTTCCTGAGGTCAATCACTTGTTCTTTTTCTGACATTGAGAGGAAGATTGTCGTCAGGACTCACTGTCTTATCTCCTTCCTGCACTCTGACTCCTTACTGAGATACCGGCAGACTTTGGTGGTGCCATCTGCAAACTAGTGAACGAAGTTCCAGCAGAATCTGGCCACACCGTATGTATACGGGGAGTAGAGCAGAGGGCTCAGGACGCGACCTGAAGAACCAGTGCTGAGAATAATTGTGGCAGAGGTTTTGGTTGCCTATCCTCACTGATTTCTGTTGGTTAGGAAGTCGAGGACTGTAACAATCAATGATAACAATCAATTTAATCGGGGATCATTTATTTTTTTATTATTGTTGATGTTGTAGCGTGAATGAAATCACCGGAGAGAGAGTTACTGGTAGATACAAAGCAGCTTCTTTATTTGACAAAACAAGGTTCAGCAGGCATCATCATACCGAGACGCTTTCGGTGGAAAGGTCTGCTGGCCCAGTGTGGGGCTCGATATTTATTTGCTAAACACAAAGGGTAATCCATATTTACAAAGTATAGACAATGCTTTCTTTTGAAGCTACATACAAAACTTCACACCTTCTGATTACATCCATCCCACCGGCGCCAGCAGCATATGGACTGGGATTCTGGTATTCATAGCTTTTAGGAACAGAAGACTGGTGGCAACGCCATTTGCTAAGTGTAAATGACCTAAACCCAAAAATTACTCTAACAATTGAAATACCGCGCAGAGTACGCCTTCGAGCCGCGTCGCCCAACAACCCTCGATTTATCCCTAGCCTAATCAAGCGACAATTTACAATGACCAATTAACCTACCAATACCGTATGTCTTTAGACTGTGGGAGGAAACTGGAGCACCCAGAAGTGCTGGAAAATGTTTGAGAACGCACAAACTCCTTACAGGAGGAGGGGCGGGAATTGAACCTGGGTCACTGGTACTGTTAAGCATGGAGCTAACCACCAATGTACCCTGCTGCCCAAATCATACTACTCCTTCAGCATATAAGGCACAGAAGAAGTTATAGTCACTCACTTTTACCAAAGAAGACCCCTACGGTGACGACTACTCATACCACTGGACCCTGACGTCCGCTGTCGAGAGAGTGGAACTAACCCAGTGCAACAGCTTTTCCTCTTTAAAAAAATCTCCTCCACAGGTTTCCTGTGAACATCGGATACAATGGACATCCAATCAATCTACAGTATGCAACTAATAATATTTACTGCATTATAAAGCTATTTATATTTTGAAATTAGTAATCAAATCATGCCATAAATGTACAGTAAGATGAGAAACAAGTACAGAGGTGAGGTAGGAGAAAAGCCAATTATTTTAATACACTTGGGGAGTAACGGGGCTAATTCACAATTGTTTGAATGTATTGAACAAAACATTATTGGTCTGTGTATTACCAGACCAACAAGAAAGCAGTGTTGCATTTAATTCTGGAAATAAATTGAGATAGCTGAGGTGTGATTCACTAAAATTGCATTTGGAAACATGAATCATAATTGGTTAGCAGACAGGAAGCAAAGAGTGGGAATAAACGGGACCTTTTCAGAATGGCAGGCGGTGACTAGTGGGGTACCGCAAGGCTCAGTGCTGGGACCCCAGTTGTTTACAATATATATTAATGACTTGGATGAGGGAATTAAATGCAGCATCTCCAAGTTTGCGGATGACACGAAGCTGGGTGGCAGTGTTAGCAGTGAGGAGGATGCTAAGAGGATGCAGGGTGACTTGGATAGGTTGGGTGAGTGGGCAAACTCATGGCAGATGCAATTTAATGTGGATAAATGTGAAGTTATCCACTTTGGTGGCAAAAATAGGAAAACAGATTATTATCTGAATGGTGGCCGATTAGGAAAAGGGGAGGTGCAACGAGACCTGGGTGTCATTATACACCAGTCATTGAAAGTGGGCATGCAGGTACAGCAGGCGGTGAAAAAGGCGAACGGTATGCTGGCATTTATAGCGAGAGGATGCGAGTACAGGAGCAGGGAGGTACTACTGCAGTTGTACAAGGCCTTGGTGAGACCACACCTGGAGTATTGTGTGCAGTTTTGGTCCCCTAATCTGAGGAAAGACATCTTTGCCATAGAGGGAGTACAAAGAAGGTTCACCAGATTGATTCCTGGGATGGCAGGTCTTTCATATGAAGAAAGACTGGATGAACTGGGCTTGTACTCGTTGGAATTTAGAAGATTGAGGGGGGATCTGATTGAAACGTATAAGATCCTAAAGGGATTGGACAGGCTAGATGCAGGAAGATTGTTCCCGATGTTGGGGAGGTCTAGAACGAGGGGTCACAGTTTGAGGATAGAGGGGAAGCCTTTTAGGACCGAGGTTAGGAAAAACTTCTTCACACAGAGAGTGGTGAATCTGTGGAATTCTCTGCCACAGCAAACTGTTGAGGCCAGTTCATTAGCTATGTTTAAAAGGAAGTTAGATATGGCCCTTGTGGCTACAGGGGTCAGGGGGTATGGAGGGAAGGCTGGGTTCTGAGTTGGATGATCAGCCATGATCATAATAAATGGCGGTGCAGGCTCGAAGGGCCGAATGGCCTACTCCTGCACCTATTTTCTATGTTTCTATGTTTCTATAATGTTATGCAATGGTTCAATGTAATATTAGAGAATGTACACAGTATACAACCTAAAATTCTCACTCTTCACAAACATCCATGAAACAGAAAAAAAATCAAAGAATGAATGACAGAAATGTCAGAACCCCTGTTTAGATTAGATTATGAGGACACACAGTCCTCTTTTATTGTCATTGGGTAATGCATGCATGAAGAAATGATACAATATTCCTCCAGTGTGATATCACAGAAACACAGGACAGACCAAGACTGAAAAAGTAACAAAAACCACATAATTATAACATAATTATGCCACCCTCAGCCTGCTGCCCCAGCACACAACAGCAAACATGATAGCACTGGCCACCACAGACTCGTAGAACATCCTCAGTTACAACAGTGCAACATAGTCATAGTCATAGTCATACTTTATTGATCCCGGGGGAAATTAGTTTTTGTTACAGTTGCTCCATAAATAATAAATAGTAATAGAACCATAAATAGTTAAATAGTAATATGTAAATTGTGCCAGTAAATTATGAAATATGTCCAGGACCAGCCTATTGGCTCAGGATGTCTGACCCTCCAAGGGAGGAGTTGTAAAGTTTGATAGCCACAGGCAGAAATGACTTCCTATGATGCTCAGTGCTGCATCTCGGTGGAATGAGTCTCTGGCTGAATGTACTCCTGTGCCCAACCAGTACATTATGTAGTGGATGGGAGACATTGACCAAGATGGCATGCAACTTAGACAGCATCCTCTTTTCAGACACCACCGTGAGAGAGTCCAGTTCCATCCCCACAACATCACTGGCCTTACGAATGAGTTTGTTGATTCTGTTGGTGTCTGCCACCCTCAGCCTGCTGCCCCAGCACACAACAGCAAACATGATAGCACTGGCCACCACAGACTCATAGAACATCCTCAGCATCGTCCGACAGATGTTAAAGGACCTCAGTCTCCTCAGGAAATAGAGACGGCTCTGACCCTTCTTGTAGACAGCCTCAGTGTTCTTTGACCAGTCCAGTTTGTTGTCAATACATATCCCCAGGTATTTGTAATCTCCACCATGTCCACACTGACCCCCTGGATGGAAACAGGGGTCACCGGTACCTCAGGTCTACCACCAGCTCCTTAGTCTTTTTCACATTAAGCTGCAGGTAAATCTGCTCACACCATGTGACAAAGTTTCCTACCGTAGCCCTGTACTCAGCCTCATCTCCCTTGCTGATGCATCCAACTATGGCAGAGTCAGCAGAAAACTTCTGAAGATGACAAGACTCTGTGCAGTAGTTTAAGTCCGAGGTGTAAATGGTGAAGAGAAAGGGAGACAAAGCAGTGCCCTGTGGAGCCCCAGTGCTGCTGATCACTCTGTCGGACACACAGTGTTGCAAGCACATGTACTGTGGTCTGCCAGTCAGGTAATCAAGAATGCATGACACCAGGGAAGCATCCACCTGCATCGCTGTCAGCTTCTCCCCCAGCAGAGCAGGGTGGATGGTGTTGAACACACTGGAGAAGTCAAAAAACATGACCCTCACAGTGCTCGCTGGCTTGTCCAGGTGGGCGTACACACGGTTCAGCAGGAAGACGATGGCATCCTCAACTCCTAGTCGGGGCTGGTAGGCGAACTGGAGGGGATCTAAGTGTGGCCTGACCATAGGCCGGAGCAGCTCCAGAACAAGTCTCTCCAGGGTCTTCATGATGTGGGAGGTCAATGCCACCGGTCTGTAGTCATTGAGGCCGCTGGGGCACGGCGTCTTCGGCACAGGGACGAGGCAGGACGTCTTCCACAATACAGGAACCCTCCGGAGCCTCAGGCTCAGGTTGAATACATGGCAAAGTACTCCAGATAGCTGAGGCGCACAGGCTTTGAGCACCCTGGTACTGACACCATCCAGTCCTGCAGCCTTGCTTGGGTTGAGATGTTTCAGCTGTTTTCTCACCTGTAGAGCTGTGAAGCCCACCGTGGTGGTTTTGTGTGGGGAAGGGGTATAGTCATGAGAGCAGGGTGGCTGTGCGCGCCGCGTCGCATTGCCATCTTCTCCTCCCGCCTCCCTCAATCATCAAAATTAAAAGTACTTACATGGCAGAATACCATAACTTGGTGAAGAACAGGCCGTGAGCACAGTAAAAAAGTTCAAAGTCTCTCGAAAATCCCACATCTCACGCAGACGGGAGAAGGAAGAAAACTCTCCCTGCCATGCCCGACCACAGTCCGACTCTGAGTTGTCCGAAAACTTTGAGCTCCAATCAGCCCTCCGACACCAACTACTGAGCACCATCTCTGCTGAACGCTTCGAACCCAGCCTCTGTCGCCAGCAGCAGGAAAAGCCGGGGATTTTGGGGCCTTCCCACCGGAGATTCTCAATCGCACAGTAGCAGCGGCAGCGAACTGGGCATTTCAGAAATTTCTCCAGATGTTCCTCTGTGCTTTCTCATGTCTGTCTCCATCAAATGAGAATTGTGCATGGCATCCTACTTACAAATACGATATCATTTCACCAGAGAGCTGCACGCGCTGCGTCGCGTCGCCATCTTCTCCTCCCGCCTCCGTCAATCATCAAAATTAAAAATACTTACATGGCAGAAGTATAATGAGAGATATTTTTTTTTATTTTATTGAGGAACAGTGAAGAGAGATCCTTTCTGCTTCGCCACTCAGCAACCCCCAATTTAATCCTAGCCTAATCATGGGACAATTTACAATTGGCCAATTAAACTACCGAAACTGGTATGTCTTTGGATTCTGGGAGAAAACTGCAGCACCCGAAGGAAACTCATGCAGTCATGGGGAGAACGTACAAACTCCTTACAGGCAGCGGCTGGAAAGATTTGAGGAAGAACATGACTTGAGTGGATTGATATCAAAAATTGGTCGGCAAAAGCAAAAATTGAACAATGAAAGATCTTTAAAAAAGGAAATATTTCAGATGTAGACTTATAACCACAAAGTGTAAATGAGAGCTTCGTGGTTGACTAAATATAACCACTAAAATGAAAAAAAGGAAAAAATCTCAAAAATTTGATTGGTGAGGTGGAAGACAGTTGGAGAACAAAAAGGAATATGAAAGTAAAAGAAGTATGGCGAGCTGCAGTTGAGAAAATGGGATTCAAAGTGTTTCAAAAAATGTAAACAATAAACATTACTGAAAACATGAATGGCAGTGAGCATTGAGCATAGTCAGAGGAAGTTCTGAGAACACGGTTGTGCTGAGCGGTGTCAGGACCCTGTATGCAGTTACAAGATTGAAGTATGCATAACCAGCTCAGCCAAAATTGCCAAAGAGGTGATCCGTCTCTTGGAGATTAATGCTGCTGTTGAAGCCTCCGTCGGTCAGAGTTGACCATAGATATTACATCCTCGCTGTCCAGCCTGGGGCAGTGTTATATGGGGAGCAAGCTTCCCTTCTCTATGCATCTGATGAACCCAAAGGAATGGCAGGGACCAATGTAGTTTGGTACCAGAAGCATCACAGGAGCTGCCAGTCAGTATTGAACTCAACGTAGGACTGCCTGAGGGGCTCCAGCTCTGGAATTTTCCCTCGGGGTTTATTCCTGAAGCCATCCCCATGAGTGGGTATAGCCACAAGGCAGTGGAGGTTTGAGACTGGAGTTTGCCTTCTACTTAAACAACAGGAATTCTGCAGATGCTGGAAATTCAAGCAACATACATCAAAGTTGCTGGTGAACGCAGCAGGCCAAGCAGCATCTTCCTTCAGTTAGTCCTGACGAAGGGTCTCGGCCTGAAACGTCGACTGCGCCTCTTCCTATAGATGCTGCTTGGCCTGCTGCGTTCACCAGCAACTTTGATGTATGTTGTTTGCCTTCTACTTGCTGAGCTGCCAACCACAGCTGATGAGCCCCATCTGCCCGAAGCGACTGGTTTTAAGGCGCCAGCAACTCGCTTTTGCTCGTTCTCCTGTCAATAGAAACAGTTCCATCTGGCTTAGTAGCAAAGCCATGAGCTGGATTTGGTTGACAGTCGCTATTTAAGGTCTTTCAATTAGCTTTGATTATTAAGGTATTATTAATAAACATGGTAATAATAATAATATTTTTGGTTCCTTAAGTTTACCATAGCCCAAGGTGTTAGTGGGAATAAGCTCTCAATACTTATTAAATGCTCCCGTTAGTCTTGCGAGACCATGGATCTGCACCTGGAAAGTCTTCACTCTCCAGGGTGCAGGCCTGGGCAAGTTTGTATGGAAGACCAGCAGTTACCCATGCTGCAAGTCTCCCCTCTTCATGACACCAATGTTGTCCAGGGGAAGGGCATTAGGACCCATACAGCTTGGCACTGGTGTCCTCGCAGAGCAATGTGTGATTAAGTGCCTTGCTCAAGGACACAACACGTTTCCTCGGCTGGGGCTCGAACTCATGACCTTCAGTTAGCTAGTCCAATGCCTTAACCACGTGGCTACGTGCCCAAATGGCATATAATTCAAATAGCCTCGAAAAACCAAGTCTAGTTCCTAGCCTTCATATGTAGCTTAACTACTAAGCTTGGCAGAACCATTTTTACTGACAGGAGAAGCCGCAAAGGCAGGCTACTGGTGCCTTAAAAAAAACAGTTACTTCAGGCAGATGGGGCTTGTCAGCTGTGACTGGCAGCTCATTCAAGAGAAGGAAAATTTTGATCTTGAACATCTGTTGCCTTGTGGCTTTACACACTCATGGGGAAAGCTTCGGTAGTAAAACCAGAGGAAATATCTGGAGCTGGAATCCCTCAGGCAGTCCCACATTGAACTCAGTGCTGACTGGCAACACCTGCAGTGCCACTGGTGCCAAATTGTGTCAGTCTCTGTTGTTCCTTTGGATTCATCAGCTGCGTGGAGAAGGGGAACCTGCTGCACAGACAACATCGTGCTCTCCTTACCATACTGCCCTGGTTTGCGTATGACTGCTAAGATGTCATTGCAACATCCATGGTTGACCCCAACCAATAGAGAGCCTTAATATCATTTTGTTTTGGTTTTTTTGGTATTTGCACAGAATGTTGACTTTTGCACATTGGTTGTTTGTCTGTTTTGTTGTGTGTTGTTATTTATCGATTCCATTGTGTTTTTTTGTATTTACTGTGAATGCCTGCAAGAAAATGAATCTCAGGGTTGTATATTTGTGACATACATGTACTTTGATAGTAAATTTACTTTGAACATTGAACTCGGGCCACATGTGGAGCGTTGTGTACCATTTTGTTTACCCCCTGACAATAAAGACTGCACTAAACTGGAAAGAGTAAAAGGAAGACTTACAAAAACATTGCCAGGGTTCGAGGGCATGAGGTAGTAGGAGAGGCTGGGAAGGCCAGGACTTTGTTGCTTGAAATGTTGGAGCCTGAGGGCTGAACTTCAGAGGTGTGCAACATCATGAAGGAGCATAGGTAAGGTGAATTTCACACATTCTTTTACCCAGGGAAAGGGAATCGAGAGCTGGAGTGCAAAAAGGTGAGAAATTTCTGGGACCTGAGGGGCAACAACCTCCTCCTGCAGAGCGTAGTGAGAGTGAGGTCTTATATGGAACAAGTGGAAGTGGTAGAGGTGAGTACAATAGCAACGTCTGGACAGGTGTATGGGATTAGTTTACCAAGACATCTTGGTCAGCATGGACAAGCTGAGCCGAAAGAACTGTTTCTGTTCTGTTTCACTATACATCTCAGCTTCCAGCAGTGATCCCTGCAATCACAGAAACTAGTCTCCAGCCTTTCCCTCCCTCCCCTTTCTTTCTCTTCCCCCTCTGCCTCTCACTCACCTTCTTTCTCTGCTGTGTTAGTGCCAGAACATATTGAATTAACTTTATTACTTACACGCTTCATACACGAGGAGTAAAAATCTTTATGTTAAGTCTCCGTCTAAATGTGCAATGTGTAATTTATAGTAATTTATAATGAATAGTATGTACAACAGGATAGTCAATATAATATAGAAACACGATGGTATCAGCATGAATTAAGCAGCGGTGCTTGTTGGTCCTGGCTATTATGTTGCTGTACCATTTCTCAGATAGAAGCACCTGGAACAGTTTGTGGTAGGGGTGACTTGGATCCCCAGTGATCCTTTGGGCTGTATTTACACACTTGTCTCTGTAAATGTCCTGAATAGTGGGAAATTCACATCTACAGATGGGCTGGGCTGTCCGTACCATTCTCTGCAAAGTCCTGTAATTGAGGGAAGTACTGTATCAGGTAGTGATGCAGCCAGTCAGGATGCTCTCAATCATGCCCCTATAGAAAGTTTTTAGAATTTGGGGGCCCATACCAAACCTTTTCAACCATCTGACTACGTGAGATACGCGGTGATGTGTTTTCCAAGGAACTTAAAGCTGCTCACCCTCTCAACCCCAGATCCATTGAAGTCGATAGCCTGTCTTCCTCCTGTAGTCCGCAACCAGCTCCCTGTTTTTGCGACGTTGATGGAGAGGTTGTTTTCTTAACACCACTGTGTTAGGGTGATGACTTCTTCCCTGTAGGCTGCTTCGTTATTATTGAGATTAGGCCAATCAATGGTGACATTTGTGGGCTGCCCCGGCACATCCTGAGGTTATGTTGGTTGTTAACACAAACAGTGCATTTCACTGTATGTTTCGACATACATGTGATAAATAATTTCAAAGTTCAAAGTAAATTTATTATAGGCATCCGTTAGTCTTGCGAGACCATCAATCTGAGCCTGGAATGTCATCACTCTCCAGGATGCAGGCCTGGGCAAGATTATATGGAAGACCAGTAGTTGCCCATGCTGCAAGTCTCCCCTCTCCATGACACCAATGTTGTACAAGGGAAGGGCATTAGGACCCATACAGCTTAGTACCAGTGTCATTGCAGAGCAATGTGTGATTAAGTGCCTTGCTCAAGGACACAACACGTTCCCTCAGCTGGGGCTCGAACTCATGACCTTCAGGTCGCTAGTCCAATGCATTAACCACTTGGCCACATGCCCACGTAAATTTATTATCAAGGTACATATATGTCACTTATATAATTGATCAAGATGGCACCAGTGAACAACAATTCTTCGGGTTACGTCTTCTAGATAGCGAATCTCTCCAATTATTTTGCTTTTTCCCTGCCTTCTGCTTGTTCTTTTGGTCTTCTTTGTGTTAGAAAAACTGTTGGAGCCTGTAACGTGCAGTTTGGAGCTCGATCGAAGGTTCCAGCACTATGCTGTGTCCTGAGAGCTGCCTTGTCGAGATTAGCAATGGGAGGTGTTGGGCCAAAAGGACTGAGCACAGAAGCTGACTCGTGGAAAATTCTAGAGATGATGCGCCGGGTCATGAACGACTCCATCTTGAAGTGGCAAGGAAGATTGAAGTATCAAGGTGAATGCGGAAGGGGTCAGCGATGGCTTCCAACAGAGACGGACAGCAGTTGGATTGGTGTGTTTGGACCCAGATTGGCGGTCACGCTTTACGGAACAATTGAGTTCATGTGGCCACTCTCCTCATAAGCAGACAAAAAGATGTTTCCGGTATTCTGAGATTTATGCGATTATTCTTTGGTCCGTACTTCATATTGGTCTCCTTAAGTTTTTTGGTGTTTGCTTTCTTGTGGATGATTGGCAGGTGAGTGATCTGTTAACTTTTTGTGTGTGAGAGTGGGAGAGTTGGGGATTTGGTGTTACTAGTGCTGTTGTTTTTTGCGAGTGAAGGGGTCAGGGATCGTTACTGTCATTGTTCTTTTCTGTGAGTGAGGGGGACAGGGATTGTTACTGTTGTTTTTCTTTTCTGTGAGTGAGGGGGACAGGGATTGTTACTGTTGCTGTTCTTTTCTGTGAGTGAGGTGGTCGGGAATTGTTATTCTCGCTGTTTTTTTTGCCGCAGGGGAAAGGGGGATTTTGGAGTCTGTGAGTTTTGTCTCTTTTCTTTTTCGTGCCTGGAGGAGGGAGTTGATATCTTTCCTTTCATCAACACCCATGGTCTTTCTGTATTTAATGGCTATCTGGAGAAGACAAATATCAGAGTTCTTTCGACAATAAAATTAATCTTTGAACCTTTGAACCCTGAGATCCATTTTCTTGCTGGCATACTCAATAAGTCCAGAGAATAATAATTTATATTTCCTTCTTTTGTTCACTCTCCTTCTGTCACTCTGGTTCCCTCTCACTCTTTCAGAATCAGATTTATTACAAGTGACGTATGCCATGAAATTTGTTTTCTGGCAGCAGTACGGTGCAAAGACATAAATATCTATAAATTACAAAAACAAATGGTGCAATAAAATTAGGTTGTCTTTATGGACTGTTCAGAAATCTGATGGCAGTGGGAAAGTTGTTCCTAAATGTGAGTCTTCAAGCTCTTGTACTTCCTTCTGACTGGTAGGAACGAGAAGAGGGCACGTCCTAGATATTGAGGGTCCTTAATGATGGAAGCTGCTGGTTGAGTGGTGCCTTAGGAAGACATCACCTATCATTAAAAATCCTCGTAATCTGGAAAATGAGGTTTTTCTCATCATCAGGTCCCCCTCCCCTCACCCTGCTCTCCTATGGTCTCAGTCCTCCCCTCACCCTCACTCTTGTCTGTTCCCTCTCATCTCACTCATGCCCTGTCTATTCTCCCTCAAGACTCCGTCTATTCACCCTCCCTTCACTTTCACCCCCCTTCACTTTCACCCCATCTGTTCCCCTAACCTCACTCTTGCTCTGCCTGATGTCACTCTCTCCCCCTCCCTCCTCAGTCTCTCCTCGTGTATTCCCCGACCTCACTCTTGCCTCATCTGACGTCACTCTCCCTACCCCCACCCTCCCTCCCTCTCCTTATCCCCTCTGACTTCACTCTTGCCGTCTGACATCTCTCTCTCCCCCTCCCCATCTATCCCCCCGATGTCAATCTTGCCCCATCTGACATCTCTCCCTTCCCCACTCTCCCTCCTCTATCCCCATGACCTCACTCTTGCCCCGCCTGATGTCACTCTCTCCCTATCTATCCCCCCTGACCTCACTCTAGCCCTGGCTGACGACATTCCCCTCCCCACTCTCCCTCCTCTATTCCCCCTGACCGCACTCTTGCCCTGTCTGATGTCTCTCTCTCTCTCTCTCTCTCCTTCCTCACCCTCCCCATCTATCCCCACTGACCTCCCTCTTGCCCCATCTGGCGTCACTCTCCATCTTCACTCTCCCTTCCTCCATCCTCACTCTCCCCATCCCTCCCCTCTCTCCTTCCTCTATCCGCCTAATCTCACTGTTGCCCCATCTGATGTCTCTCTCTCCCCTCTCCCTTCTCTATCCCCCCTGACCTCGCTGTTGCCCCGGCTGACGTCACTCCCCACCCTCACTCTTGCCCCGCCTGGCGTCACTCCCCACCCTCACTCTCCCCTCCTCCAGCCGTCGCACAGTAAACATCCGGTGCGTTTGAACCTCTTTGGGCGGGAAGTGGCAGCGGGCGCCGCCATCTTGTCGAGCGCAGGCTCCGGGCACCGCGGTGTTGTGCAGAGCGGCGTCTGCACCGACGGACGAGGGTTAGCAACGCAAAGCAAGCAGTCTGGCTGCGGTCGTGCAGTGCACCCTTCATCGTAAGTGACGGCTGCAAGCGTTCATGTTTTGTGGTCCACAACGACCGGACGTTAAGGGTTTTATTTGTGGAGGAGGGACGCGCATGTCAGCGCCTACGCGAAGGAGTGAGGGCCCGGATTCGGGCCTCGGCCTGTCTCCCGAGTCCGGGGCTTCTGCGCTGCCGTTTAAGGGCTGGAGGAAAGCTGAGCAAACCGGCAGATAGAGGACCCTTTCCACTTGAGCTAGCCTTAGCGATGCGGGTAAAATGGCGCCAGTGGATGAGGCCTCGACCTCGAGTTACCGCGTTATTCTGTTTCTCGTACTGAGAAGCTGCTGGGCCAGGAGGAAAGTGACTGTTGTTTCATTGTGGCCTATGTTGTTTTTGTATTGGAAAACAGGTTTAGATAGCGATCTGTGCCAGCGTTAAATCGGCGATTGTTGGAGACCTCTGTGTTTTCGCCGCACACGGCTTCCCAAAATGTCTTTTAAGTTATTTCTCGCGTAATTGCGAATATGCGGCTCTGCACGAATTTTACACGGAGTAAAGATTTTCTGTTTAGCCCGCGCTTTATTCGGGCCAGTTTAGATTTGTGCCCATTGCAATTAAGCTCTAGTCAATTACAGTACAGTCTTTTGGGCGCCTGAAAGTAAACCTGCAAGGTTACAATTCTGTTAATGTAACATTGTTCGTTGTCACTACTGAGCTAGTAGTGTTCCTGATATTTCCGCGTTGACATTCACATCTCATATTAAACTTTACGACATTGCTACATTCTAAGACTGTTCTCTTATTTTGATCTGTTCGTCCATGGCAGTGGGGGGGGGGGTGGGTGAGAGAGGGAAATCACTTAAATTTACCTATTCCTTTTATGTGTACGGTGTTACAGAAGTACCTTTGTTCACGAAATAAGCCCCAATAGCGCAGGTTCATTAAAAATAAATATGACAGGTTGGATGTATTTTACTGTAAGGCTAAAGTGAAAACTTTATGGTATTACCTCCTAAGTCGCTTTTACTTTCTAAACATAACGTGAAATTACAATATGTAAATTTGTTTGGGAGATCCATCTATCGTGCTTTGAAAGACACCAGGTACCAATATTTTAGAATTGCAGTGGAAGACAGAATCATTATTTTGGTGATAACCTTTTTATAAAATGTGGGATTTATAGACTCAAAATATTTTCTTCATAAATTATTGGTTGTTTAATTTAAACAACTCAATTTAAATATGAGTTCCCCTCTTACCCTTTCTCCTGTGGTCCACTATGCTCTCCTTTCAGATTCCTCCTTCTCCAGCCTTTTACCTTTGTTCACTATAGCTTCACCCTCACCAAGCTAGTCTCCCCTCACCTTTTTATTCTGACATCTTTCTCCTTCCTTTCCAGTCCTGTAGAAAGGTCTCGGCCCAAAACGTCAACTGTTTGTTCATTTCCTCCTGCATTTTGTGTATGTTGCTCAGGATTATTTGATGCTTATTTGTGGTTAGGGGAAATAATAGTGCTGTTGTTCCTTTGGGATTGAAGTGGATTTGTTCAATCTGTTTTTGAAGGTTCCAGAGTAGCTAATGAGGCCAGTTAGGTGCTCTTAGATAGGTGGAAGGTAGCAGATGGGTGCATTGCTTACACCACTTAACACAGCTTTTGCATTGTCCTAATAAGAAAATGTAAGGTTCTCAGTACCATCCTGTTTACAACAGGTTTTTATGCATCTTTTCAGTCCAGATTGACATTACACACATATTTATGTTTGGAGAAAACTTGACTTGTAGCAAGGATTGTGTGAGTGAGAGAACTTTAGTCATAGTAATTTTCCCTTTTGAATATTATGTTTAAGAAAAAGCTAGGAATTAAATTTAAAATTAACTTTGTTTTATTGATATATTATGAGTGACCATGACTGTTCATTTGATACTTAAGGATGATTGTTTATGGTGGATCGTTTATTGTGCATACAAATCTTCCTCTACCCCACCCCATCAAAATGCTAATTTAAAATCCCTCATCTTGCAAATGTATTTCTGGGAAATTTGCATTTATGACAAATCCTGTCTTTGACAGTCCATTCGCTAACAGATATTGCGCAAAAGCTGACTGTTGAAAGCCGGTCCTGATGAAGTGTCTTGGCCTGAAATGTTGGCTGTTTACTCTTTTCCGTGGATGCTTCCTGACCTGCTGAGTTTGTACAGCTTTTTTTGTGTGTTGCTCTGGATTTCCAGCATCTGCAGATTTTCTCATGTTTGTTTATTCATGGTTTCATTACAAAGAATTTCCTAATTTATATTTACGATGTACCAGGTTGATCTGCAAACACTTTTGCCAGATAGGGAAATTTTTGGTAGATGAAAGACTGGCAAAAGTAATATTAGCAGAGAGAAAAAAAATTCTTTTGACAACAGAATTATAAAACTTATAACTTTTTTCACATTTTTCAGCACTGTATTGTGTTTTTTTAAAAAAAATTCAGAAATGTGTTTAAATATTTGGAAGTAAGCAACCTAATCAGTGAAAAAAACCACACCATTCTACTGCTGAAGGTGTATTGCATACCTCTGACTTTGGAGTTGTATTGGAGAGCTTTTGTTTAAAGTATAGAACTTTAAAGAATATGCTCTGTTCCAAAAGATACTTTCAATAGGTAGAATATGATGCAAACAAAATTTAATCTTCAGTAAAAATATTCAGTTGAAGACATTGAAACTTCTAAAGTTAAGAATTACGAATATAGGCTGCAGCATAGTTTATATGCCGAATATCAATGGTACAAGCCTGATTCTGATGTTTGAGTTACATTCTGTATTACCTGGTAAGTCCTTGTTTTTCTCATCACACAGTTCATTTCCCTAAGGTATGTAGTCAATCTGTTCTCTTAATCTGAGCAAATACACAGGTGGCTATATATTTTGTTTCTTTTCACATTTGGTGATATGATTCGATTTTCCATTATAGCCGATCTGTGTTCAAATTTATATTCTTGATAACTAAAATTACCCACGAACTGATACCGTCATAGAAAACCTACAGCACAATACAGGCCCTTCGGCCCACAAATTTGTGCCAAACATGTCCCTACCTTAGAATTTACTAGGCTTACCTATAGCCCTCTATTTTTCTAAGCTCCATGTACCTATCCAAAAGTCTCTTAAAAGACCCTATCATATCCGCCTCCACCACTGTTGCTGGCAGCCCATTCCATGCACTCACCACTCTGAGTAAATAAATTTACCCCTGATATCTCCTCTGGTCCTACTTCCCAGACCCTTAAACCTGTGTCCTCTTGTGGCAACCATTTCAGCCCTGGGAAACAGCCTCTGACTATCCACACGATCAATGCCTCTCATCGTCTTATACACCTCTATCAGGTCACCTCTCATCCTCTGTCGTTCCAAGGAAAAAAGGCCGAGTTCACTCAACCTATTCTCATAAGGTGTGCTCCCCAATCCAGGCAACATCCTTGTAAATCTCCTCTGCACCCTTTCTATGGCTTCCACATCCTTCCTGTAGTGAGGCGACCAGAACTGAGCACAGTACTCCAAGTGGGGTGTGACCAGGGTCCTATATAGCTGCAACATTACCTCTCAGCTCCTAAATTCAATTCCACGATTGATGAAGGCCAGTACACCTTACGTCTTCTTAACCACAAGATAGTAAATTGGGTCAAGTCATACTGTTGTTGGTCATAATCTCTCAGGTTTGCAGTGCCTGATTGTGTTCGATGATGAGGTACAAGTAGTCTATTACCAGAGTTGAGTATGCTCTAAAAAGCAAAGCAGTTGATCACGGATTACAGGAAAAACAGACAGCCTAGCCCCTATTGACAGCAATGGGACTTGTAGTTGAGAGGATAAGTAGTTTCAAGTTCCTTGGTATAACATGTTACCAAGGATCTCACCTGGACTGTACGTACTGCTGTGTGGTGAAAAAGGCACAACAGCGTCTCTTTCACCTTGGACAGCTGAAGAAGTTCAGCATGAGACCCTAAATCTTCAGGACTTTCTACAGAGGCACCATCATTAGCATCCTGACTGGCTGTGTCATTGGCTGGTATGGAAACTATGCTATCCTTAACTGAAGGGCACTGCAGAGAGTGGTGCGGATAGCCCAGTGCATTTCTGGATGTGAGCTGTCCTCTATTCAGGACACTTACAGCAGCAGGTGTGTAGAAAGGGCCTGGAGGACCATCAGGGTCTCCAGTCACCCCAACCACCAACTGCTTCAGCTACTACTGTCTGGCAAATGTTACTGCAGCATTAAGGCCAGGGCTAACAGACTCTGGAATGACTTCTTTCACCAGGCCATCAGATTTATCAATACACATTGATCTGATTGCACATCTGTCTGTGCACTACATGTATACAATTTCTCCAGTCTTGATGAAGGATCTTGGCCTGAAATGTCGACTGTACTTTTTTCCATGGATGCTGCCTGCCCTGCTGAGTTCCTCCAGCATTTTGTGTATGTTACAATCTTAAGTGTTTGGGCAATATCCTCCCACATTTCCCCTCTTCGTTGCTTGTCCATTGTGAAGGTGATGCAACTTAAAGATTTTTTCTTACTCCCTTGGATGTAAGAAATAAAATAAATACAAATACAAGTACAAATATCTATGATTGAAACAATTCATTGATTTTCCCCATTGCCTCTATCCCACTAGTTTCATCACCTACTCTTTCTCCTCCCCACCCTCTCAATGTGCCCATTACCCACGCATTCATTTATCCAGTTCCTCTCAACTCAATGCATTATCCCACTATCCAACATCCTCTCCCTCTGTCACTTCCACTTTACATTCCCACTCTACCCTTCTCTCACCTAGATCCATCTATCATTTGCCAACTCTTGCTCTACCTTCCCTCCCCCCATCAACTTTTTATACTGGCTATTCTCCTCTTTCCAGTCAAAGAGAAGTACAGTACAGAACCAGGTCCATCTGCCGATTTAGTCCATGGCCAAACCATTTACATAGGAACATAGAAAATAGGTGCAGGAGTAGGCCATTTGGCCCTTCGAGCCTGCACCGCCATTTATTATGATCATGGCTGATCATCCAACTCAGAACCCTGCCCCACCTTTCCCTCCATACCCCCTGACCCCCGTAGCCACAAGGGCCTGTTACGTACCCCGTAACTGGGTTGCCAAACCAGCAGAAATGGATCACTCAGTTGGAGTCTGGAGTACTAGAACTAAGAAAGTTTTATTAAAGAAACAAGCAACACAGTAATCGAAAGGATAATAATTGCAACAGTTCAGTGATGATAAACACACATGTGCACAGAATTAAGATAACAGCATCAATCAAGCTCTATCGTTGTCTAGGGGTAAATGACCAAATTTCAAAATGACTCAAAGTTCAGTTCGCAGTAACAACGTGGGGGAAGAGACAGAGAGAACAGGAACAACTGATCATTCAGAACACTGCTTCACTCACAGACCAGCGAGATGGCTCACAAACAGCTTTTGGGCGGGTCCTTGGTGATGTCACCTGAGGTCACCGACTGTGACCCCTACTCCAGATGCGGTCGATCCTCTGCAGTGAACCCGGCACCCAGGCAAGGGCGGACACACACCGGGTTCCCGCTGATCGTACCTTTCCACCCTTGTCGTTGTCTGGTACTTCTCACCCACTCGTGAGAGGCGCACCGCTTCCAGGGTCTCGTTACCTCGGGTGGCGTGTGTCTGTCTTAGCGAACCTGTCCCTTTTTATCCCCCTGCTGGGGTATCGCCTGTCCATCACTTCAAACAGCTCAGGGTTCAAAGGGGGAGCCGCTCCAGACAGCTCTCTCTCTCCCACGTCCCTTCATTACACATCTCCAGACGCTGCTCCATTGTTCCTTATCTCTCCTTCCCCTGAGGGCAGGTGGCAGACCAACTGCTGATGTCACTGATGCTAACCCAGGCCAGCAAACATCTTAATTTTATGTGTATTCTCGTAACAGCCATATCTAACTCCCTCTTAAATATAGCCAATGAACTGGCCTCAACAGTTTCCTGTGGCAGAGAATTCCACAGATTCACCACTCTCTGTGTGAAGAAGTTTTTCCTAATCTCGGTCCTAAAAGGCTTCCCCTCTATCCTCAAACTGTGACCCCTCGTTCTGGACCTCCCCAACATCGGGAACAATCTTCCTGCATCTAGCCTGTCCAATCCCTTTAGGATCTTATACGTTTCAATCAGATCCCCCCCTCAATCTTCTAAATTCCAACGAGTACAAGCCCAGTTCATCCAGTCTTTCTTCATATGAAAGTCCTGCCATCCCAGGAATCAATCTGGTGAACCTTCTTTGTACTCCCTCTATGGCAAAGATGTCTTTCCTCAGATTAGGGGACCAAAACTGCACACAATACTCCAGGTGTGGTCTCACCAAGGCCTTGTACAACTGCAGTAGTACCTCCCTGCTCCTGTACTCGAAACCTCTCGCTATAAATGCCAGCATACCATTCGCCTTTTTCACCGCCTGCTGTACCTGCATGCCCACTTTCAATGACTGGTGTATAATGACACCCAGGTCTTGTTGCACCTCCCTTTTCCTAATCGGCCACCATTCAGATAATAATCTGTTTTCCTATTTTTGCCACCAAAGTGGATAACTTCACATTTATCCACATTAAATTGCATCTGCCATGAGTTTGCCCACTCACCCAACCTATCCAAGTCACCCTGCATCCTCTTAGCATCCTCCTCACTGCTAACACTGCCACCCAGCTTCGTGTCATCCGCAAACTTGGAGATGCTGCATTTAATTTCCTCATCCAAGTCATTAATATATATTGTAAACAACTGGGGTCCCAGCACTGAGCCTTGCGGTACCCCACTAGTCACCGCCTGCCATTCTGAAAAGGTCCCGTTTATTCCCACTCTTTGCTTCCTGTCTGCTAACCAATTCTCCACCCACACCAATACCTTACCCCCAATACCGTGTGCTTTAAGTTTGCACACTAATCTCCTGTGTGGGACCTTGTCAAAAGCCTTTTGAAAATCCAAATATACCACATCCACTGATTCTCCCCTATCCACTCTACTAGTTACATCCTCAAAAAATTCTATGAGGTTCGTCAGACATGATTTTCCTTTCACAAATCCATGCTGACTTTGTCCGATCATTTCACCGCTTTCCAAATGTGCTGTTATCACATCCTTGATAACTGACTCCAGCAGTTTCCCCACCACCGACGTTAGGCTAACCGGTCTATAATTCCCTGGTTTCTCTCTCCCTCCTTTTTTAAAAAGTGGGGTTACATTAGCCACCCTCCAATCCTCAGGAACTAGTCCAGAATTTGATGAGTTTTGAAAATTTATCACTAATGCATCCACTATTTCTTGGGCTACTTCCTTAAGCACTCTAGGATGCAGACCATCTGGCCCTGGGGATTTATCTGCCTTCAATCCCTTCAATTTACCTAACACCACTTCCCTACTAACATGTATTTCACTCAGTTCCTCCATCTCACTGGACCCTCTGTCCCTTACTATTTCTGGAAGATTATTTATGTCCTCCTTAGTGAAGACAGAACCAAAGTAATTATTCAATTGGTCTGCCATGTCCTTGCTCCCCATAATCAATTCACCTGTTTCTGTCTGCAGGGGACCTACATTTGTCTTTACCAGTCTTTTCCTTTTTACGTATCTATAAAAGCTTCTACAGTCCGTTTTTATGTTCTCTGCCAGTTTTCTCTCATAATCTTTTTTCCCCTTCCTAATTAAGCCCTTTGTCCTCCTCTGCTGAACTCTGAATTTCTCCCAGTCCTCAGGTGAGCCACTTTCTCTGGCTAATTTGTATGCTACTTCTTTGGAATTGATACTATCCCTAATTTCTCTTGTCAGCCACGGGTGCACTACCTTCCTTGATTTATTCTTTTGCCAAACTGGGATGAACAATTGTTGTAGTTCATCCATGCAACCTTTAAATGCTTGCCATTGCATATCCACCGTCAATCCTTTAGGTGTCATTTGCCAGTCTATCTTAGCTAATTCACGTCTCATACCTTCAAAGTTACCCCTCTTTAAGTTCAGAACCTTTGTTTCTGAATTAACTATGTCACTCTCCATATTAATGAAGAATTCCACCATATTATGGTCACTCTTACCCAAGGGGCCTCTCACGACAAGATCGCTAATTAACCCTTCCTCATTGCTCAAAACCCAGTCCAGAATAGCCTGCTCTCTAGTTGGTTCCTCGACATGTTGGTTCAAAAAACCATCCCGCATACATTCCAAGAAATCCTCTTCCTCAGCACCTTTACCAATTTGGTTCACCCAGTCTACATGTAGATTGAAGTCACCCATTATAACTGCTGTTCCTTTATTGCACACATTTCTAATTTCCTGTTTAATACCATCTCCGACCTCACTACTACTGTTAGGTGGCCTGTACACAACTCCCACCAGCGTCTTCTGCCCCTTAGTGTTACGCAGCTCTACCCATATCGATTCCACATCTTCCCGGCTTATGTCCTTCCTTTCTATTGCGTTAATCTCTTCTTTAACCAGCAACGCCACCCCACCTCCCCTTCCTTCATGTCTATCCCTCCTGAATATTGAATATCCCTGAACGTTGAGCTCCCATCCCTGGTCACCCTGGAGCCATGTCTCTGTGATCCCAACTATATCATAATCATTAATAACAATCTGCACTTTCAATTCATCCACCTTATTACGAATGCTCCTTGCATTGACACATAAAGCCTTCAGGCGCTCTTTTACAACTCTCTTAGCCCTTGTACAATTATGTTGAAAAGTGGCCCTTTTTAATGCTTGCCCTGGATTTGTCGGCCTGCCACTTTTACTTTTCTCCTTTGTACTTTTTGCTTCTACGCTCACTTTACACCCCTCTGTCTCTCTGCACTGGTTCCCATCCCTCTGTTGTGAACTAACCTCCTCACGCCTAGCCTCTTTAATTTGATTCCCACCCCCCAACCATTCTAGTTTAAAGTCACCTCAGTAGCCCCCGCTAATCTCCCTGCCAGGATATTGGTCCCCCTAGAATTCAAGTGTAACCCGTCCTTTTTGTACAGGTCACGCCTGCGCCAAAAGAGGTCCCAATGATCCAAAAACTTGAATCCCTGCCCCCTGCTCCAATCCCTCAGCCACGCATTTATCCTCCACCTCATCGCATTCCTACTCTCACTGTCGCGTGGCACAGGCAGTAATCCCGAGATTACTACCTTTACGGTCCTTTTTCTCAACTCCCTTCCTAGCTCCCTATATTCTCCTTTCAGGACCTCATCCCTTTTCCTACCTATGTCATTGGTACCTATATGTACCACGACCTCTGGCTCCTCACCCTCCCACTTCAGGATATCTTGGACATGATCAGAAATATCCCGGACCCTGGCACCAGGGAGGCAAACTACCATCCGGGTCTCTGGACTGCGTCCACAGAATCGCCTATCTGACCCCCTTACTATCGAGTCCCCTATCACAACTGCCCTCCTCTTCCTTGCCCTACCCTTCTGAGCCACAGGGCCAGACTCTGTGCCGGAGGCACGGCCACTGTCGCTTCCCCCGGGTAAGCTGTCCCCCCCAACAGTACTCAAACAGGAGTACCTGTTGTTAAGGGGCACAGCCACCGTGGTACTCCCCATCACCTGACTTTTCCCCTTCCCCCTCCTAACCGTGACCCACTTGTCTGCCTCCCGTGGCCCCGGCGTGACCACCTGCCTTCCACTCCTCTCTATCACCTCCTCGCTCTCCCTGACCAAACGAAGGTCATCGAGCTGCAGCTCCAGTTCCGTAACGCGGTCCCTTAGAAGCTGTATCTCGATGCACTTGGCGCAGATGTAGACGTCCGGGAGGCTTGGAGACTCCAGGGCCTCCCACATCCGACACCGAGAACAGCAAACTGCCCTCACAGTCATAATGCCCCTCTCCTCAAATAGCAACAGAAAATGAATGTCAAACCTTCCTCGCCTCGCCCGCTTCCGCCTAAGCCCGGTGAGCCGAAGTCCTTAAGCCTTCACTCTGCTCCCGGCTCACTCCGCCGCCCGCAAACCACGCTGCCCGCTCTATGAGGCTTTGTTCCTTTTAAATCTGCCGCGCTGCACTGCCCGACGTCACACGCCTGCGCAGTCCCGCCTCTCAGAAAGACGTTGGAGAAAAAAAATAACGAAAATTTCAAAAATCTCTTTCTCGGCACTCCCACTCAGACTCTCAGACTCCTTCTTTGAATCAAACCCGAAGCAGGATGTCTGCCCTTTTAAATCTGCCGCGCTGCACTGCCCGACGTCACACACCTGCGCAGTCCCGCCTCTCAGAAAGCCGTTGGAGAAAAAAAAATAACGAAAATTTCAAAAATCTCTTTCTTGGCACTCCCACTCAGACTCTCAGACTCCTTCTTCGAATCAAACCCGAAGCAGGATGTCTGCCCTTTTAAATCTGCCGCGCTGCACTGCCCGACGTCACACGCCTGCGCAGTCCTGCCTCTCATTTCAGCTGCCTACTCCCATCGACTTGCACTGAGACCATACCCCTCTATATCCCTACAATCCATGAACTTATCTAAACTTTTCTTAAATGTTGAAATCAAGTCCACATGAAGGATCTCAACTTGTGTTGAGTGTCCATTTCCCACCATTGATGCTACCTGACCCACTGTGTTGCTTATCTGATTATTCATCAAAAATAGCCAAAACTGCCCGATGCATCATCGGCACCAGTCTACCCACTATTAAGGACGTATTTGTAGAAAGATGCTGGAAAAAGCCAATGATTCTGTGAAGGATCCCAACCACCCTGTTCATGGACTGTACCACTTCCAGTCGACAACTTCACCTACCTGGGCAGCATACTCTCTCGCGCAGTGAACATAGACGCTGAGGTCAACAACAGGATTGCCAAAGCCAGCGCCGCCTTTGGGAGACTCCGTGAGAACGTCTGGGAACGGAGAGGACTCAGCCTTACCACCAAGCTGAAGGTCTACTGTGCAGTGGTCCTTACCACCCTCCTTTACGCCAGCGAGACCTGGACTGTCTACAGCAGACACGCCAAACAGCTCAACCACTTTCACCTGAGCTGTCTCCGCAGACTCCTCCACAACAGGTGGCAGGACAAAGTCCCCGACACGGAAATCCTGGAACTAGCTGGGCTCTGCAGCGTCTACACCCTCCTGCTGAAAGCCCAAGCCAGGTGGGCTGGACATGTGGTCAGAATGCCAGACAGCCGATTGCCTGAGCAGCTGCTGTACGGAGAACTGTGTCAGGGCAAGCGCTCAGTGGGGGGGGGGGGGGGCAGAAAAAATACGTTTCAAAGACTGCCTCAAAGTCAGAAAGGCCTGGGTGTCGACGTCAACATGTGGGAGACGCTTGCCCTCAACCGTCCAGCTTGGCGCAGCAAGATCACCACAGGAGCCCGTGGAGCTAAAGTCAGGCGCACCATCGAGGCACAACGAAAGCGTGCTGTGCGCAAGGCCTGAGCAGTATCCACTGCCACGACAGCACCCACCCACTTGTGTCTCACATGTGGGCGAGCCTTCAGGGCCCGGATTGGCCTCATCAGTCACCTCTGGACCCACAGCCACCAATCTCCCATTTGACTTTGAAGCCATGGTCATCTTCGACTACGAAGGACGAACAACAAACAACAACCACTTCCGTCAGAGAGGAGTCTACGTGGCAGGGCCACCAGACTCAAAAACAGTTACTTTACCCAAGCAGAAAAGCTGAGCAAAATCTTCCCACTCTAACTCCCCACCACTACAACTTTATCATTTCCTTTCAGTACCGCCTTCTGAACATCACTCCTGTGTCTAGCATCACTTCATGGACATACAATCAATCTATGTATAGAAGTTATTTAATGTATTTACATTTAATGTATTTAGTTCTATTATGGTGCTCTTTATCTAGTGTTTTTTGTGTGCTGCATTGGATCTGGAGTAACAGTTCATTCTCTTTTGCACTTGTGTACTGGAAATGATATTAAAAAAAGTTGAATCTTGAATTTGTATTATGTGGGACATTGTGAGTGAACTGGCTGTTGCAGTGAGTGCCCTGCCAGAATGTAGATACCATTCAGGGACCAGAGTTGACTTTCCAGATTCTTTGTAAATACCCTGCACTCCATGCTTTCTACTGACATTATAGAATTCCCCTGCATCTTTTCAGAATAAATAAGCTTTTATCAGGGAAAGATATTTTGGAAATATCTCCGTACTATTTACATAGAATCTGCAGTCTGTTTGCTGTAATGTTTTGTTTAAATAGACGTCTGCTGAGCAACTTGATTAAGAGTCCAGCTCCTGGTTGGCAGCAGTATCAGTAGACATTCTGAGCTATGTATTTCAAAGATAAATTATTGTCTTTGGAGTTACTTGAGGTCCTATAGAGGGATTTGAAAGGAACTATATTTATTTATTGAGATACAGCCCTTCGAACTGCACCACCCGGTAATCCTGGATTTAATCCTAGCCTCATTACTCGGCAATCTACAATGACCAATTAATCTATCAGCCTTTCAAAATGTCTTCCCTTGGCATGAATAAGATACTAAGTTAGTTGGAATAGTATTAAATATGCGTTTTTCAAAAAAAAACAAGATGGTTAGCAAACAACAGGAATTCTGCAGATGCTGGAAATTCAAGCAACACACATCAAAGTTGCTGGTGCCTGGCCTGCTGCGTTCACCAGCAACTTTGAAGATGGTTAGCAGTTGAGTTTGACCCAATAGAACTGCTACATCCAGGCGAATAGTTGTTGAATCAGAATGAGGTTTATTATCACGGGCATGTGACGCGAAATTTGTTAATTTAGCAGCAGCAGTTCAATACATAATCTAGCAGAGAGAGAAAAAAAAATGTAATATAAAATATATTAATAAACAAGTAAATCAGTTATTTATATTGAATAGATTATTTAAAGATGTGCAAAAACAGAAATACTGTATTTTTTTTAAAAAAGTGAGGTAGTATCCAAAGCTTCAATGTCCATTTAGGAATCGGATGGCAGAGGGGAAGAACCTGTTCCTGAATCACTGAGTGTGTGCCTTCAGGCTTCTGTATCTCCTACCTGATGGTAACAGTGAGAAAAGGGCATGCCCTGGGTGCTGGACGTCCTTAATAATGGACGCTGCCTTTCTGAGACACCACTCCCTAAAGATGTCCTGGGTACTTTGTAGGTTAGTGCCCAAGGTGGAGCTGACTACAATTACAACCTCCTGCAGCTTTCGGTCCTGTGCAGTAGCCCCTCCATACCAGACAGTGATGCAGCCTGTCAGATGCTCTCCACGGTACAAATATATAAGTTTTTGAATGTATTTGTTGACATGCCAAATCTCTTCAAACGCCAAATGAAGTATAGCCACATCTTGCCGCCTTTATAACCTCATTGATATGTTGGGACCAGGTTAGATCCTCAGAGATCTTGACACCGAGAAACTTGAAGCTGCTCACACTCTCCACTTCTGATTCCTTTGTGAGGATTGGTATGTGCTGCTTTGTTTCAACCTTCCCGAAGTCCACAACCAGCTCTTTTGTTTGACTGATGTTGAGTGCCAGGTTGTTGCTGTGGCACCATTCCACTAGTTGGCATATCTCACTCCTTTACGCCCTCCGTCACCACCTGAGATTCTACCAACAATGGTTGTATCGTCAGCAAATTTGTAGATGGTATTTGAGCTATGCCTAGCCATGCAATCATGTGTATACAGAAAGTAGAGCAGTGGGCTAAGCATGCACCCCTGAGATGCGCCAGTGTTGATGGTCAGCAAGGAGGATATGTTATCACCAATCTACACAGACTGTTGTCTTCTGGTTAGAAAGTCGAGGAACCAATTGCAGAGGGAGGTACAGAGGCTTCCAAGCTGATTAGTGTTTGAAGTTTTTATAAATTGAGAATTTTGTAGTAAAAAAATAAGTTTTCAAAAGATTGTTTAATTGCTTGTTAAAATGAGAATTTTCAAAGTATTGCCATGAGATGTAAAATCAATCCTAAGACAGTGTTTATTATGCAGATATTTAAAAGATTCAAAACCAAGCCATTCAGAATAATGATTGAGAAAGAACTTAAAAGATTTCAACTTCAATTTGCTTGAATGGTTTTCATAGAGAAATTTATCAGGTCTAAAGAGACATACTACATAGAATTCTACAAAGAGAGTGATGAGATCAAAATAATTCTAAGTATTAGAGAAGAGACGAGGAAAATTTACTTCAACAAGGAATCTGGAACCCCATGAACAGTGGGTGTCAATTTTAAAAAGTACTTGGACGTTCACTTGAAGAGGTACAATGTACGGGACTAAGGTACCTTGTGCTGAAAGGTTTTGTTTGTAGAATTCAATATATTATGTCTCTGATGAAGGGTTTTGGCCTGAAATGTCGACTGTTTATTATTAATCACAGACGCTGCATAGCCTGTTGAGTACCTCCAGCATTTTAGTCTGCAAGCTCTTTTTATGACTGGTGATGGACCAAAAGGGTTTATGCTACTGATTTTCTGTCCCTTATTTGAAAACTCAAATCACATTCAGTGGACTAGTTTGCTGAAGGATAAATCGCTGAATGACATGGTTTCTGTTGTTTAATGAGGTATGAATTTTATAATTGGTGATGGTTTAACAGTAGCTCTACATGAATCACAAACACAAAATCTGTAGATGCAGGAAATCCAAGCAGTCTTGCTGAAGGTCTTGCCTGAAATGTCGCCTGTACTCTCCCATAGATGCTACCTGGCCGTTTGAGTTTCTCCAGCATTTTGTGTGTGTTAGCTGTATATCAATGATGTGAATCTACAGTATCCTATTTAATTCCATGAATTTGTTTATAGCTTTTGGCCAGTTGATGAACTTGGTTATTCTCAATGATTTGGCTCCAATATACTGGATGTCTACTTTTAAACACAAAGGAGACTTAATTGATTCTTTAAAAAATAGTTTCTTTCTTTTACATTTCTCAGTATAATAGAGAGAGCAACAGTTAAATTCATATTCACTTGGGTTTTTCTTTTAAATTTTAAGTGTTTTCAAATTTGAAAGAAATTAAATTAGGTTGCAATTATTTTATGTCACCCAGTTTTATAGTTAGTGGTGAAACAAAGGTGCACACCAGTGACCTCAATTGCCGGTTTCCAGAATGAATAGCAAAAATCAGTAAACTCATGAGAACACATGGTAATCCTCACTGTAAAAGAAGCCATTAGCACCCTTCCATCCTATTCCAGAACAATTTGAAGGTACAGTTCTGATGCAATTCTGCTTCACTGTTCCATATTCACCAACTTTCATGCAGGAGATGCAACACATTTCCTTTTAATTGTTTCCACCCTTCATTGAGGAACTTGAACACTCCTTCCAGCGGAACCCTGAGGCTTTCAACTTAGCATAAAGCCAATTGTGCTCACCTTGGAGAAGAGAAACACAGATCCAATTGCTACTTAGCACTCTGTTTTATTCGCACCAGCTTTTAGTAAGGCCACATTTAGTCATCAATATGTTAATTAAGTTATAGCCATGAATGATTGTAAAAAATTCTTATCTCTTTGGGATCAAGATTGAAGTTTTCCAATAAAGGTTTAAAAGTGATAAAATCAGAATCATTTAATACCAATATGTGAAACATTCCAGAATTGATTGTGATTCAGTGCCAAGCACGTGTGGTGTGGCCTCCACTGGTCGTGGTCGACCATGGGTACTGCGCTTCTGGTAGTCACTGGTTTGTCGAGCAGCGTCGACTGTGGCAATTGAGGCTGATCTTGGAACGGCAGGCTCTGCCGCAGTTGCTGCATGTGTAGGGTGTTGTGGAGTTGTTGTCCGCTGTGCTCTTCGTTTAGCTCTCTGCTCCTCAAACTGACTCAGCCTTGCTCTAGGTGTTGCTGAAGAGTGCCTCGCCATTTGTTGCGGTCATCTGCTGTATCCTCCCAGCACTCTGTGTTGACTTTTAAGGCTTTCATGTCACGCTTGCAGAGGTCCTTGAAACAAACCTGGGGTCTACCAATGTTCCTCTTGCCTGTTGCTAGTTCTCTGTAGAGGATGAAGTCGACCATCCTTCATACAATGGATATGGCCCAGCCAGCGCAGCCTGCGTTGTCTTAAAAGCATGAACATTGTGGGAAGTCCAGTGCGGGAGAGGACCTCAGAGTTTGGGACTTTGTCTCTCCAGGTGATACCAAGGATGTGGCGAAGGCTGCGCAGGTGAAAGCTATTGAGTTTCCTTTCCTGTTTGGTGTAGATGGCCCAAGCCTCACTACCATACAGGAGGGTGCTGATAACGCATGCATTGTACACAGCAGTCTTGGTCTTTGTAGCGAGTTTTGGATTTTCCCTGACCCACGAGTAGACTCGAACAAGGATCGATGTTGCTTTGCCGATATGCCTGTTGATTTCAGCGTCGAGGGAGAGAGTGTCGCTAATGGTCAACCCCAAGTACATGAACTCGTGGACCACTTCTAGATCATAGTTGTCGATGGTAATGACTGGTGTCTCCACTATGTTCTGGGCAAGGACATTTGTTTTCTTTAGGCTGATGGTAAGCCTGAAGTCCTTGCATGCCTTAGAGAAGCGGTCTATGAGAGTTTGTAATTGCTGTTTGGTGTGCGAGGTTATAGCAGCATTAACGGCAAAGAGCATGTCACGAATTAAGATCTTTCGGACCTCTGTCCTTGCTCTCAGGTGCGCAGGGTTGAACAGCCGCCCATCAGACCTGGTGTACACGTAGATGCCTTCTGTCGACGTCCCAAATGCGTGCTTCAGTAGCATGGAGAAGATGCTGAATAATGTTGGGGCCAACATGCATCCTTGTTTGACTCCACTATGAATAGCGAAGGGTTTTGGTGAGCTGCCATCATACTGAACAGTAGCCCTCATGTCGTCATGGAATAACTTGATGATACTTTGGAGTTTTGGGGGACAGCCAAGCTTGGGAAGAATCTGAAGGAGCCCCTCCCTGCTGAAAAGGTGGAATGCCTTGGTCAAGTCGATGAAAGCGACGTAGAGGGGTTTCTGTCGTTCCCTGCACTTCTCTTGGAGTTAACAGACAACAAAGTAGCAATCAACAATTTATAAGACAATAGTGCAAACAGCCATGAGCAAAAAAACAATTAGCAGAACAGTCACCTACACAAACATCAATAATCTTTGGGCTCAGAGGTCAGAAGAAGTGACACTACAGATTTTTAACACCTCTCTAAATCGGCGAGTTGCTTGTTATACCCCCCCCTCACTGAAACGGGGATGCCTCTTCTTCCCTTATTAAGGAAAGAGGGAGAGCACCTGTGGTATGCTGAATACTGGGTGAACATGCAGTCTTTGGGGTACTGGAAGTCTGTATTGATGCTTTGCTGCACGCTTGGGTGTTCGGTGGAGGATGCTGAAGCTTTTTTTTGGCTGGTGAGGGAGGGGGCCATTGCTTTGCTGCTGCTTATGTGTGGGAGGGTGGAGCTTTGGGGTTCTAGCATTTAACTGTCATTCATTTTTTGGGGCATTCCTGTTTATGTGGATGTTTACGAAGAAAAAGAATTTTGGGATGTATATTGTACACATTTCTCTGACATTAAATGTACCTATTGAAACCTATAAAACAAATAAATATTAACACATGAACAGATTCAATAATTAACAGAACAAGGAGAGCAGGAAAGACCATTCAATGGATGTTGTGCAGAGACAGGGTATATCACCTAAGTGAGTTTTTTTGTGAAGCTGGTTAAATACAGGAAAGAAGTCTTGGAGTTTATGTATTCCAGGGTGCCTAGGTGCGACTCAAGTAGCAGCAGTACTCTCAATGGATATGATTAAATATTCTCGTTTCAGCCTGTTACAACTAAAAAGCACAACTACTTCCAAGGTCAGTACAGTCAACAAAGATGTCTTAATGCGTTTAAATGAACTATTGCTGCTTTAAAAAGATGGCAACAATGCAGGCTGGGGTCAGAAGTGCCCGCGGAGAAACCTCAGAGGAAGCGCGGTCGCAGATCAGGATTACAAGCGCGTTTAAGGAAACGGGGTTTAAAACTCCCTGTACCAACTATCTTGCTGGGGAACGTGCAGGCTCTGGTGAATAAAATCGATGATCTCGCAGCCAGGGTGCTGAATCAGAGGGACAGGTAGGACCATGTGTGTCCTTTCTTTCATGGAATCCTGGTTAACCCCTTCCATACTGGATGCAGCGATTCAGATCAAGGGGTTTACTATACACCGTCAGGATAGATCTATAGAGTCTCTAAAAATCAGAGGTGAAGGAGTATGCCTCATGATCAACTCTTCTTGGTGCACAAATATATCAGTGCTGTCCCAATTCTGCATCCCAGACCTGGAATATCAAGCAGTAAAGTGTCGTCCTTTTTACCTACCATGGGAGCTCTCCGGGGTCATTCTGGTAGGAGTTTACATACAACCTCAGGCCAATGTCAAGCAGGCTTTGGATAATCTGAGCAATGGGATCAATGTGCACGAAACAGTGCACCCTAACGCCTTCACCATCGTTTTGGGAGATTTTAACAAGGCAAGTCTGAAAAAAATCACTAAATAGTTACCATCAACAGATCACTTGTAATACCAGAGGAAACAACACACTGGACCATTGCTACACCACCATCAAGAATGCCTACTATGCTATTCCACGCCCTCACTTCGGGAAGTCTGGTCACCTGGCTGTACTTCTACTCCCTGAGTATTGGCGGAGACTGAAGACTGCAGCACCAGTAGTGAGGACCAAGAAGGTTTGGACAACGGAAGCACAGGTGCGCCTACAGGACTGCTTTGAATCGATGGAGTGGACTGTATTCAGGGATTCATCTTTGGATCTGGATGTGTATGCTGCAGTTGTTACTGATTTCATTAAAACCTGTGCAGATGAGTGTGAGCCTACAAAGACTTACTATACATTACCACACCAAAAACCGTGGATGAATCAGGAGGTACATTGTCTGCTAAAGGCTAGATCTGTGGCATTCAAGTCTAGAAAACCAGGTATGATTTGCGGGGGGCTATTTCAAGCGCAAAGAGACAATTTTGAACGAGGTTGGAGGCGACATCGGATGCACGGCAACTCTGGCAGGGTCTGCAAGACATTACTTCCTACAAAGCTAAACCCAATAGTATGAATGGCAGCGATGCTTCACTACCAGATGAACTTAACGCTAGAGTAAACCCTTGCAAGGCAGAGGTCCCGATGGAGTACCTGGAAAGGCCCTGAAAACCTGTGCCAACCAACTAGAGGGAGTATTCAAGGACAATTTCAACCTCTCACTGCTATGGGCAGAAGTGCCCACTTGCTTCAAAAAGGCAACGATTATACCAGTGCCTAAGAAGAATAATGTGAGCTGCCTTAATGACTATCACCCGGTAGCACTCACATCGACAGTGACGAAATGCTTTGAGAGGTTGTTTATGACTAGACTGAGCTCCTGCCTCAGCAAGGACCTGGGCCCATTGCAATTTGCCTGTCACCACAATAGGTCAGTAGCAGATACAATCTCAATGGCTCTCCACACAGCTTTAGACCACCTAGACAACACAAAACACCTATGTTAGAATGCTGTTCATCGACTATATATAGCTCAGCATATAGTTGATCAACACTGGCGCACCTCAGGGGTGCGTGCTTAGGCCACTGCTCTACTGTCTCTGTACACATGACTGTGTGGCTAGGCATAGCTCAAATACCATCTTTAAATTTGCTGACGATACAACCATTGTTGGTAGAATTTCAGGTGGTGACGAGACGGCGTACAGGAATGCGATATGCCATCTAGTGGGATGGTGCCACAGCAACAACCTGGCACTTAACGTCAGTAAGGCGAAAGAGCTGATTGTGAACTTCAGGAAGGGTAAGACGAAGGAGCACATACCAATCCTCATAGAGGGATCAGAAGTGGAGAGAGTGAGCAGCTTCGAGTTCCTGGGTGTCAAGATCTCTGAGGATCTAACCTGGTCCCAACATATCGATGTAGTCATAAAGAAGGCAAGACAGTGGCTATAGTTTATTAGGAATTTGAAGAGATTTGGCATGTAATAAATACACTCAAAAACTTCTATCGTTGCACCGTGGAGAGCATTCTGACAGGCTACATCACTGTCTGGTATGGAGGGGCTACTGCACAGGACCGAAAGAAGTTGCAGAAGGTTGTAAATCTAGTCAGCTCCATCTTGGGCACTAGCCTACAAAGTACCCAGGACATCTCTAGGGAGCAGTGTCTCAGAAAAGGCAGCGTCCATTATTAAGGATGTCCAGCACCCAGGGCATGCCCCTTTCTTACTGTTACCATCAGGTGAAAGATACAGAAGTCTGAAGGCACACACTCTGATTCAGGAACAGGTTCTTCCCCTCTGCCATCCGATTCCAAAATGGACATTGAAGCCTTGGATTACCTTACTTTCTTTTTAATATACAGTATTTCTGTTTTTGCACATTTTAAAATAATCTATTCAATATGGGTAATTGATTTACTGGTTTGTTTTGTTTTATTTATTTATTTTTTTCTCTCTGCTGGATTTTGTGTTGCATTGAACTGCTGCTGCTAAGTTAACAAATTTCACATCACGTTACCGGTGATGATAAACCTGATTCTGATTCTCCTGGTGGTGATAAACAGTGAAGATTTTTTCCCCATTGGTTGGAATTATAAATTTAGGACAGTTGGAAGATATTGTATAAGATCTGCTGTCCAAGTGACTAGACCACAGTTTCTTCCAGTATATTCCAAGGTGCAACAGCAGGTGTCTTCGTGACATCACAAGGCTTCTTGGTTATCAAAGTGGCGTATATTGAAGGCTTGTGAATATCTTTGACAGAGGAATTCAGAATCACTCAGAATCTGAAGACCACCTGTCTTCCCCATATTTCCATTATTTCTGGAAGAATCACCAGAATCCTGAAGAAATACTGGGTATACCATCCACAAACCTATAAGGAAGCTCAAATCACAGCCTAGCAGTTTAAAGGTGACCTGAGACTCAGGAGGGCTGGTGTTTACAGGATTCCCTGTTAATGCAGTGTAGTGTATATCAGCCAGATGGGGTGCATGGCGGAAACCCAAATCAAGAACACGGGATCTGTTTTGGTTACTCAGAGAAATCAGCGTTACAGAAGATTGCATTGTCATGGCCATAGGATTGACTTTGGCACAAAACAGCTGTACTGTGCCAATGCCTTTTGGCACTGCCTGATGAAGTAAGCCATTGAAGTTAAACTAGAGGACACGATTTTTAGTGAAGATGAAGGTCTTGCTCTAAGTATGTACTGGAATTTGATTATAAACGAGGTGGGACAGCGGAAACCTGATTGTATGAGGACTAACTAATCAGGAGGGGCGGATGACATGGGTATATATATCACTGCACTAGACATGCCTAGGCATCATCGTTGATGAAGACGACGTAGTCCTCTCTAGGGCACAAGCCTGGGCAGGAAGATTTGAAGAACCGGCTGTTGCCAATGCAGTGGGTTTTCCCTCTCCATGTCGCTGATGTAGTCCAAGGGAAGGGCAAGCGCAGTACAGCTTGGTATCAGTGTCGTCACAGAGGTTGCCAGAGTGAAGTTGTAAACTACATCAAACTGCCTTAGGGACCCCGGCTCCGGATTTCTTCCTCGGGATTTACTCCCGAAGCCTTTCCCGTGGGTGGATATGGCCGCAAGGCAGCGGAGGTTTTAAAATCAGTTTTCCTTCTCCAAGGCGACTGCTGTCCAAGGCTGATGAGCCCCACCTGCCTGAACCACATAGAGTGCTTTGCATTTAAATGCAAAATAACGCATATTTTGAAAAGAACTCTATTTTCAGAGGAAGAATGAGGATAAGGGAAATGATGGATAACATTGGATTGGATCGATTGCTCCTTTTGAAGAGTCAGTACATTAACTGGTTGAATGCCTTTAAATTTTGTTGCACTGTGATCATATAAATTTTGGTCATCAGCTTTTTGCATTGTGAGGCCACATTACTTAATAGAATCCTTATTTTCTTTATCATTTCCCTTTGACCATTATTCAGGAAATATTTTAGAATAGTTATTTTTATATAATCATTTCATATATTATTGATATTTGGGGAATTAAGGGTTATGGGGAAAAAGTCAGGTAGGCGGAGATGAGATGATGGCTAGATCAGCCATGATCTTATTGAGTGGTGGAGAAGGTTTGATGGGCCAGATTGCCTACTCCTCCTATTTCTTATGTTCTTATATTTAAAACCTCTAAATGAGTGATGCCATTGGTTTCCTTCTCCTAGTTTAATTTCCCTTTCTTAGTTGTCACATCTCCTTAATTCTTAATAAGAATTAAGAGCAGAAATAGATCACTGGCTCTCTCAAACTCACTTTGTCAACTTAACAAAAAAGTCCACAGTTTATCTGTTGGTAACTACAAATTTCCATTCCTGTTCACTTATGGTATGATGTTATCAAGAATCCAACTATCTCTGTCATAAAAATATTAAAAACTCTGCTTCCATCTCCTTTGTGCAAGAGTTCCAAAGACATTCTCCAGTCCAGTCCAAAAAAATCAATATCATCTCTGTGTAGGTGCTCCAGTTTCCTTCCACATTTCACAGATTTACTGTTAGGCTTTGTGAGTAGTGGGCATGCTACGTTGGAAGCATGGTGACACTTGCAGGCTACTCAGCACAATCCTCACTGATTTAATGCATACTTTATTCTTTATTGGGTGTTTCTATGTACGTGTAACAAGTAAAAGCTAATCTCTTAGAAGTCTCTTACCATTTCAACAGTAATGTTTTTCTTTTGTTCCTGCTTGAGGGATTGTTTTGCATCTTTCTACATACTACAAATTTTCTTTTGGGTCTTTGTCCACTCGCACAATCTACCTATACACCTCTTGTATCTTTCTTTGTCTGTCTCTCAACTTGGTTTCCTACTTTGTGAAATAGATAATTCCAGACATCAATATATATAGTATAGTATTGTGCGAAGATGTTGGGCATGTATAGCTAGGGTGCTTAACAATTTTGCACAGTATTGTATTTGTCAACGTGGAGCAGAAAGCGAGTTTTTAAATCTGGCGGGAACAAAGCGTGTTGGGAATGGCGAGCATGAAGTGCATTGGGAGGGGTGTGGGCCAGGTGGCAGAGGAGTGTCAAGGGCTGGAGGTGGTGGCACAGGTACAGGTGCAGGCACACTCAGCCCAGAAACACCATGAGAGGTCATTTGATTCCAAACAGCTGGTTTATTGAATGTCCCTTTGGTGCTTCCCGTTCTCTCCCTTCTCGCTTCTCCCTTCCTGTTTTCCCAAGCAGTCCAGCACAGCGTATGCCCTTTCGCCCATGATATTGTGCTGACTTTTTAACCTTCTCTAAGATCAATCTAACCATTCCCTCTTACGTAGATAGCCCTTCACTTTCCTTCATCCATTCTTAAATGCGCCTTAAGTATCTCTCTTACCATGTCTGGTTGGGCATTCCTGTCTTCTTTCCTAAAACCAAGGTAATTGAGCAAAGTTGAAGTAATTTTTCTGTCTACTATTATGATTTTCAGAGAAGCTTGTTAGAAAACATCCCTCTTACAGCTGTTAGGCTAAGTGACCAGTTGTTTCATGCCTACTGTCTCCCTGTTTGAATGTAAAAGCCATCGACGTTGCAGCTCAGATTTAGTTGTTTTTTTAAAAAAAAATTGTTTGAAGGGATGATTTTGGGGACAGAGAAAGGAGTTAGGGGACAGATAAGGATATAGGGGCGGGTTTGATTGAAGCAGTGGACAAGCCGGATTCTAAGCCTCTGCTCTACATTTGAAGGGCAGCAACGTGGATGTGGTTGAATGTGGGTGACCTCCTAGGTACGCAGGACTGGAGTTCAAGGTCTGGTGCGCGGGTCCTGTCATCAACATGTCTGGTGTTTGACGTGTGGAGTTTGGGTCTTCTTTGATCGTCTTTGAGTTCTGGATTTGATACCAATGGTCGAAGTCCAGAAATTGAGGCCTAATGGCCAGAGTTCAGAGGCTGGGGATGTCTGTGAATCTGAGTCCACTGGAGGTAGGATACCAAAGAAGATGGCCTGTCCTAGGGTTGGAGGACTGCATTTGTGTAAAGAGGAACAGGGCTTGTTTAGCTGTGGTTATTCTGTTGCTTGTGTTTTTCTTCTGAGCATTGTCGGCATCAGTATGTGTGAGTATACTTGCGGACTGCCCCCATCGTATCCTTGAGTGTGTTTGTTCTGAGTGCCAATGACACATTTCACTGTATGTTTTGATACACATTTGATAAATAAACCTGAATCTGAATACAGTTGCATTTACTATTTTCAAATGTAATGGGAAAAAAGGGAGATTTTAGAAAATTTAAAACAAGGCATCAGCCATTTTGCTGGCGACTACTTTTGTGAAACTGGGATGATGGACTTCATCAGAATGTAACTCCCACCATTAAAGTGCTGTCATGAAAACAAAAGAAGAGCTGGAGGAGCTTAGGGAGTCAACCAGCAGGATTTCGATCAGAAACATTGATTATCCCTTTGCTTCCACAGATGCTATCTTATCTGCTGAGTTCCTTTGGCAGTTGGAATTTTTTTGCTCCAATTACAAGCATCTAGAGCAGGGGTGGCCAACCTTTTACATTCCATACGTCAATTTTTTTACACGAGTTCAGACGCAATTTTTTTTCCACGCACGAGTTCTATATTAACATTTTTACAAGAATTGAATTGGGGGTACAAGAGTTGTATGGCACATCTAAACTCATGAGTGAAAAAATTGACACATAGAATGTAAAAGGTTGGCCACCCCTGATCTAGAGTCTCGTGTCCAAATTAGGTTTAATATCACTGGCATCTTCTATACATTACTAAAATTCTCATTCTGTTTATCAGTTTGTCTGTTTGTGCCCTCAAATTAGTCCAAATGATGCATTACAGCAGCACTTTATTTGACTAAATGGACTTAAAATGCGCTAACTTACAGAATGTATGCAAAGGTCAGGGTTATATTCATTTAAAATTGCTCACTCGTCAACAGGCCCTGCTTTCCACACCCGATTCCAGCTTTCATGGAAGGGGAGGGGGGAACTGCGACGGGACACCATGACGCATGCGCACGGCCAGCCTCAGCAACGCCTCACGATGCTCACCAACCGCAGCAAAAGGGCAGGGCAGCTCTATTTCGAGAAGTCACATTCTGCTAATCACCATCAGCATGTTCAGCATTGGGACAGATCAAACTGTGACCCATCAATAAGAGATAATCAAATCTTATTGTTATGAAGTGCTTCGAGACACCCATCAAACCCTTTGCAGCAGTCAAAGGACAGCGATGACTATATCACGTCCATTTTGGAGAGCACCAACCACATCATCAAGAGAAATCAAGCATCCTGGAGGCTTTGGTGCTACTGCTTCTTATCTTCTATCCAGCATTAAGGTCAAAAAAATATGGTCAGCCTAACTGAGAGGCATCATGGACCAGCTCTTCTGTATTTTCACGAGAAACTTGAGAACTTGGCCAAAACACTTGAAGAATATAACTTGCCGACACCAAGAAACAGTACAATTACTCAAAGTGCTGGCAATCTGGAATTATTGCTTGAACTGCAATACAACAGAGACGAACATCAGGAATTTGTTTCACAGAAGCAGTCCCTGTTAAATAGTGAGCAAAGAGAAGTATATGAATATGTGTGCGACTGCTTGGACAGGAAATTTAATGATTTTCATTGATGCACCAGGAGGAATGGGCAAGACATTTATCATCAACTTGGTCCTCGCTAAAGTTAGGGGAGATGGAGGTGTTGCTATGCAGTAGCATCATCTGGTATTGCAGCAACATTGATGCCTGGTGGTAGGGCAGCACATTCAAGATGCAAGATAACCCTCAAAGTCAATAAACATGCCCTTTGTAACATGGATTTAAAAAATACCATTACTGCAAATTTACTCTGAAATGGAAGCCTTATTGTCTGGGATGAGTGCCCCATGATTAGGAGGGAGAGCTTCGAAGCCGTGGACTGGACTCTTCATGATGTATGTGGCAAGAATGAGGCCTTCGGGGGTATTTTAACCATTTGCTGTGGCGATTTCTGTCAGTTTCTAGCAGTTGTGAATTGAGGAAATGATGCTGATGTGGAGAATTCATGCATTAAAAAATCCTACTTATGGAGAAGCTTCATCAAGTTTCAATTGAAGAGAAACATGCGATTGAGTGAGGGAAAATAGACAATAGGTGCAGAAGTAGACCATTCGGCCCTTCGAGCCTGCACCGCCATTCTGAGATCATGGCTGATTATCTGCTATCAATACCCGGTTCCTGCCTTGTCCCCATAACCCTTGATTCCCCTATCCATAAGATACCACTACTTATCAGGACAATATTTTGAGTTCTTATTGGATGTTGGAGAAGACAAGATTGAGAAAAATGAAAACTATGAAATTGAATTACCTGAAGATATTCTGCCAGCAAAAACTATGGAAGAATGTATTGATTTTTATCTACCTGACATTCGACAATCCTGCAGAACTGCTCTTGAGGAATTATGTCTTGGTTCCTCTCAATGAAATGATGTGAAAAATAAACTTCACATGCATTAGATGCTTCCCTGGAATTATGAAAGAATACTGTTCCTTCAATGCCGTAAGTGAAGGAGCTAACGCCACTCATTTTCCAATAGAATTCCTTGATTCGGTCGAACTCTCTGGATTGCCACCACATAAACTGGAATTGAAGAGGGGATCTCCCATCATTTCAATGAGGAACTTGGATCCACCAAGGCTTTGCAATGGAACATGAATGATGGTGGAAGAACTGCACGACAATCTCATCGTAGCAAAGACAAACATTGGTCATTCAAAAATGACATTGTCGTGATCCGAAGGATTACTCTCAGTTTATCAGAAGGGGAAGATGTCCCTCTTCAGTGGAGCTAGTTCCTGATAGTGTCATGTTTTGCTATGACTATACAAGAGGTGCAAAGCCAAACCATGGACAATGTACTGATTTATCTGGAGAAACCGTTATTCCTGCATGGTCAGCTGTATGTGGCTTTAAGCCGGGGGAAAAGAAATTAAAATGTTAGAGATTTCTTGAAGGGTGGCAGATCAGCCAGAAATGTTGTCATCAAAAGTGTCCTTCGTTAAATGAGGAGGAGCTATATTTGTCTTGCTACACATCTTTCTTCTTTAATAAACTGAGTTTTTCTTCTTTAATTTCCAAAGCAAAGCGATAGCAATAGCATTCAGGGAAATTTAATGTTCATTCTGGAGAGCTGTTGAATATATCCGTCAACTGGGCTGCATAATCTTTCAGAACTTGGACTTGGTATATTATCTGGCACCCAGCTTTGCGTGGATTGGCTCTGGCCAGTGTCTTCCTCACCTCAGCTTTAGCCCGATGGAGTGTCTGCTCCCCTGGGGTTAGGGGTGCCTCTCTCACTAGCACTTTGTTTTGCACATCAAGCTGCGTGTAGAAGACACTTAGCCTCTCAGGGAGTGAAGCATCCTGGATGAAAGTGGGTGCTGTAGGAAGGATGAGCAACCTACCTGTGGCACTGTAGTTCAGGGCGTCATTCAAGAGGGGGAAGAGAAGAGAAATGTAGTGATAATTTGGGATAGTATAGTCAGGGGAATGGACAAATAAATAGATAGAGCATCCTGAAGGCTGTGTTGCCTGCCTGGAGCCTGGGTTCGGGGCTTGCAGAGGAATTTGAAGTGGGAGGGGAAAGATCCAGTTACCAACGACATGGGTAGAGTGAGCAAAGAGGTTCTGCTAACGGAATTTGAGCAGCTAGGGACAAAATTAAAAAGCAGAAATAAAAAGGTGGTAATCTCTGGATTACTGCCTGAGCCATGTACAAATTGGCATAGTGTCAAGAGGGTTAGAGAGTTAAATGCGTGGCTCAAGGATTGGTGTTGGAGAAGTGGGTTTGAATTCATGGGAAATTGGTACCAGTATTGGGGAAGGAGGAGCTGTTCGAATTGGATGGGCTGCACCTAAACCATGATAGGACCTGGATCCTGGCAAATCGCATAACTAGGACTGTGAATATGGCTTTAAATTAAATAGTAGGGAGTTGAGTTCAACAGATTTGAGAAGTATGGATAAAGTAAAAAAGAGAAGTGTGGATAAAGATAAAAGCAAAAGATAAGAAAGAAAAGTAAGAGTGGAGTGAAGAAAAATCAAGTGCGAAAGAGAAAAAGATTACAACACTTTAAAAGCACAATGACTGTGAGGGCACTTTATTTGAACACCCGGAGTATTTGAAACGAGGTCAGTGAACTTGGTGGCACCAATCAGTACAAAGGAGTATGATTTAATGGCCATTACAGAAACGTGGTTGCAGGGTGGAGAGGATTGAGAATTAAATATCCAAGGATATCAGGTAATACTGAAGGATAGGCAGGAAGGTAAGGGAGGTGGGGTAGCACTCTTAATTAAAGACAAGCTCAGGGTGATGAGGAGAGACAATACAAGATCTAAGGAGCAGAATCTTTTAGTGGAGATTAGGAATAGTAAAGGGAAGAAATCACTAGTGAGAGTTGTCTGTCGGCCACCGAATAATAATATTACACTGGCACAGGCAATAAACAGAAATATCTGAGGCATGTAAGAATAGAACAGCAGTTATCCTGGGGGACTTTGACACACATAGATTGGATGAATCGAGTTGGTCGAGGCAGTCTTGAGGAGGACTTCATAGAATGCATCCATGTTGTTACTGAACCTACAAGGGAGTGTGCTATCTTAGATCTGGTCCTGTGCAAGGAGACAGGTAAAATTAGTGATGTTGTAGTTAGGCATCCTTTTGGAAAGAGTGATCACAGTATGATTGAGTTTCTCATACAAATGGAGCGTGTAGTAGTTCGATCTAAAACCAGTGTATTATGCCTAAATAATGGAAACTACAATGGGATGAGGGAGGATTAGTGTAGACTTGGGAACACAGGATGGGATGATTGAGGAACAGTGGAAGACTTTCAAAGAGATTTTTCATGGTGCTCAACAAAAGTATATTCTAATTAAAAGCAAGGACAATAAGACTGGAGAGAGCCAGCCTTGGATAATTTAAAAAAAAATAAAAGAAGACATCACACTAAAAGTTTGTGCGTACGAAGTTGCCAAGAGTAGTGGGAAGTTGGAAGATTGAGAAAGCTTTAAAAAGCATCAAAGAACTACTAGGTAAGCAATAATGGAAAAATAAGATATTTTATTAAAATAAACCAGCACAAAATATAAAAACGGAGGGTAAAAGTTTTTATAATGGTATAAAGCAGCAAAGGGTGGCTAAAGTAAACTTAGGTCCCTTGGAGGATGAGAAGGGGGAATTGAAATTGGATAATGAAATGATCGAGGCTTTAAATGACTGTTTTGTGTTGGTCTTCCTGGTGGACAGCATTTCTACATGCCAAAGAGAGATGTTATTGATGCAATGGGAGGTGAGGACCTCGATACAATAGCTATCACTAAAGATGTAGTGCTGTGCAAACTTGTGGACCTGTAGATAGATAAGTCCCTAGGTCCTGATGGAATGTATCCAGGGTACAGAAAGAAATGGCAGAAGTTATTGTAGAGGCTTTGGTAATAACGTACCAAAATTCTCTGGACTCTGGACACTGGACAGGTCCCAGTGGATTGGAAGACAGCGAATGTCACGCCGCTGTTCAAAAAAGGATGTAGATAAAAGGCAGATAACCATAGCCCAGTTAGTTTAAGATCTGTAATTTAAAAAATGCTTGAAGCCATCATTAAAGAAGAAATAGCAAGGCATCTGGAAAGAAATGGATCCATCAGGCAGCATGGATTCAGCAAAGGCAGGTCCTCTTTGACAAACTTACTGGAGTTCTTTGAGGATATAGCAAGAGCTGTGGATAGAGAGGAACAGATGGACATTAATTACTTGGATTTTCAGAATGCTGTCGATAAGGTGCAGCATAAAACATTTATCCATAAGATAAGGATGCATAGAGTTGGGAGTGACGTATTAGATGGACAGAGGATTGGTTAACTAATAGAAAGCAGAGAGTTGAGATATATGGGTGTTACTCTGGTTGACAATCATTAGTGCACAATGTGCTGCAGGGGTTGGCGTTGGCTTGCAACTGTTCATGATGTACATTCGCGATCTGGAAGAGGGGACCGAGTGTAGTGTATCTAAGTTTGCTGATGAGACTAAATTGAGTAGAAAAGCAAATTGTGCAGAAGATACGGAGAGTCTGCAGAGAGATATAGATAGGTTAAGTGAGTGGGCAAGGGTCCGGCAGATGCAACACAATGTTGGTAAATGCAAGTTCATCCACTTTGGAAGGAAAAATGGAAGATCAGATTATTTAAATGGTAAAAAAATGCAGTATGCTGCTGTGCAGAGGGACTTGGGAGTGCTTACGCAGGAATCGCAAAAGGTTGGCTTGTAGGTGCAGCAGGCTGTCAAAGCAAATAGAACGTTGGCCTTCATTGCTGGAGTAATTGAATTTAAGAGTGGGGAGGTAGGTTATGGTGCAACTGTACAGGCTACTGGTGAGCCGCACCTGGAGTACTGTGTGCAGTTCTGGTTTCCTTACTTGAGAACAATATACTGGCTTTGGAGGCAGTGCAGAGGAGGTTCATCAGGTTGATTCCAGAGATGAGGGGGTTAGACTATGAGGAGAGATCAGGTCTCTTGGGTCTGTACTCACTAGAATTCAGAAGAATGAGAGGAGAACTTATAGAAACATATATAATTATGAGAGGGATAGAAAAGATAGAGGCAGGAAAGTTGTTTCCACTGTTAGATGAGACTAGAATTGAGGGACATAGCCTTAAGATTCAGGGGAGTATATTTAGGACGGAGATGAGGAGTGTGTTTTTCCCAAAGAGTGGTGAATCTGTGGAATTTTCTGCCAAGTGAAGCAGTGGAGGCTACCTCAGTAAATATATTTAAGACAAGGGTGGATAGATTTTTGCATAGTAGGGGAATTGAGGGTTATGGGGAAAAGGCAGGTAGGTGGAGATGAGTCCATGGTCAGATCAGCCATGATCTTATTGAATGGCGGAGTAGGCTTGACAGGACAGATGGCCGACTCCTGCTCCTATTTCTAATGTTCACTGATGCTCAGGGTAGACTTATAGTCTGAATTCCCTGCCACATGTTCTACGTGTCTCTGGTATCGCAGAAGTGGCTGTAAATTCTCTGAGAATGCCTGTAAATTCTCTGATGGAGCGGGAAAGCATAGTTCCTGCTTCCTTGAGAGCTGTTGCATCTCCTGATTTAAAAACAGCATCACGATCCCTCAGCTTGGTACTGACCCCTGCTGTAAGCCATGGCTTCTTATTTGCCCGCACCAGGATGTGGTTTGTGATGGTAACAGCCTCAGAACACTTTTCTCATGTAGCTGGTCACAGAATCCACATATTCCTCGATGTTAACATGGTTGCCATAGGTAACAGCCTCCCTGAACATTCTCCAGTTTATCATAGTCATACTTTTTTGATCCCGAGGGAAATTGTATTATCAAAGCAGTCTTGCAGTGCAGAGACTGCACCATCAGGTCAGCATTTTACTACCTTCAGAAATGGTTTGACCGTTTGCTGGAATAATTATTACAGATAAGTGATCTGAGAGTCCAATGTGGGATTTGTAGGCACCTGCTATGCTAGTGTAAACCAAGCCTAGTGTATTTTTACTTCTGGTAAAAAAATTAATATGCTGGTGGAATTCAGGCAGGACTGTCTTTGACTGACCCCAGTAATGAAGATAGCATCAGTGTGTTTGGTTTAAAAGTCATTGGCACTGTAGAGCTCCTGCAGTGCCTCACTGGAATTAGCGGTGGGTGGGGGGAGGAGGTTGTGCAGCTATCAATACAATCAAGCTATCTTTGTGAACCTATTTTTGCAGTTTATAAATAGTTTTAAATGACCAATGATTATCACTGCCTTTTTGCCAAGTCCCCATTATTTCTTCCTGTTAACGCTGTCATACTGTGGGATCCCAATTAGAGAGTATGTACACCACTTCCAATAAGAGCTAACATGGCCTCTTCTGCTACCAGTATTAATTCTGAATTTGGTTTCATAACTAATTTAGGTAGTGCTGGAGGGACATTCTCAGATGGTTTTGTTCCATATACTTTTGTCTGCAAAAGCTGCACCAACATTGCTGCCTTTCTGGGACCTTCTGTCTTAAGCTGTGCTCTTATCACATATTTATTGTATTCTGGATGTTCCCATCACATTCAGCTCTTGCCTATAGTTAGTATTCTATTTGGTTTTTTTTCCCATACCTTTCATATCCTGCTTAAATTCTTCAAAAGCAGAATAAATATATTCAATCCTCCTTTGTCTCCCAACTGTCTCTCTTGACAGCACTAACTACATCGGCCAATTAGACTGGTTTATTTTTTTTGCCGCATAAGTGAGCTTTTTTCACCTTTCTAGTGGTAGTGATTTTTGTATCAAATGAGCAAAAAGTAATTTCAACAGAACTGAGGTTTTTTTCTGCATGTTTTTCACTTAGATTTTGCGCAGTTATATAAATTTGCCAGTTAACCTGGTGGGTTTAAAGCAAGTTTGTGAGCTGAGAATAAAGGGAAGGTAGCAAACTGACTCCTGGTGAAAAGGAGCTTGAGGAGTGAGAATCCCCATGAGTTTAAAGGGAGTGTGGCAATTGGGAGCATGTAATTTTAATAGGATCATTTGGATGTGCTTATATTTCAAGTCAAGTCACTTTTTATTGTCATTTCGACCATAACCTGCTGGTACAGTACACAGTGAAAACGAAATGATGTTCCTCCAGGACCCTGGTGCTTCATGAAACAACACAAAACTACACTAGACTATGTGAGACGACACGAGGCTACACTAGACTACATAAGACAACACAAAAACTACACAAGACTGCAGACCTGCACAGGATGACATAAAGTGCACAAAACAATGCAGGGCAGTTCAAGAAGTAATAAACAAGACAATAGGCACAGTAGAGGACAAATTACAATATAATAATGTAGATGTCAGTCTAGACTCTGGGTATTAAGGAGTCTGATGGCTTGGGGGGGAGAAACTGATGCACAGTCTGGTCGTGAGAGCCCGAATGCTTCGGTACTTTTTGCCAGATGGCAGGAGGGAGAAGAGTTCGTATGAGGGGTGCGTGGGGCCCTGCACAATGCTGTTGGCTTTGTGGGTGCAGCGTGTAGTGTAAATGTCTGTAATGGCGAGAAGAGAGACCCCGATGATTTTCTCAGCTGACCTCACTATCCGCTGCAGAGTCTTGCGATCGGAGATGGTGCAATCCCTGAACCAGGCAGTGATGCAGCTGCTCAAGATCAAGATAAAAGATGGAAGAATTGATGATTATGGGGAAGTGGATAATGAGGAGTTGAGGACCCAATTGATCAGCTATTGATCATGTTAGAGATGGGGCAGTTAGTTTATAAGGAGTACTGGTAACATCATCCTGCCAGATGCCGAGTAATTCAAATCACTTATTATCAGACTTTTACTCTTTACTCTTCTAAACGTTTAGAAGAATAAGTGGAATTATCAAAATATGCATGGAGTTTGTTTCCCTTGTCTGAGGGACTCCAACCAGGGAGTCTAGTTTGAGAATAAATGGTTGAATGGGTTCATATAAAATTTATGGAGATAATTGTTTGTTGTTTTTGTCTCTGAAATTAATTTGTTTACCAGAAGTTTGCCATTTGTTTTAAATATGCCAAAACAAAAGATGGTTGTACCTGTTTTCAGTTTATTATTTTGAGATCACTTCTCTTTGATATGTATGTGTAATTACTTCAAAATAAGATAGTGCGAATTCTTATGTGACTTGTTGATAAAAATTTAAGTTGAATGGTTAATGTTTTCTGCTTTGTGCCTATTAGTCTACTAAGTATTGTTCTGGCAAACATGGTTTATTTTTGTGAGCATTTTGAATAATTTTTCTTGGATTGTTTTTAGTTTTTATGAACACTACCACTTGAATTTAGGATGGGGACATTGGGATGAAATATTTGCATTGTAATATGGAGTAAATCTGTTCTTGACGAGTTTTTGATCATTTTACTTTTATCTAGATTTATGATCTTGTGCTGCAAGTGATCACGCAAGATGTTCTACGCTCACTTTGTGTTGAGTAAAAGGGGGCCGCTTGCCAAAATTTGGCTTGCAGCCCATTGGGACAAGAAGCTGACTAAAGCCCACGTATTTGAATGTAATCTGGAGAGCAGCGTGGAAAGCATTATTTCCCCCAAGGTAATTCAGCCAATAATTGAAAGGAATTATTAACATGCTTTTTTGTAAATGCTAATCTCCGATGTCTACATTGTGGCATATGGTACATGTTTGCTGCCTGTTCAGGTAACTTAATTCTTTGCTTGCACCTCGTGTGCATGCACCAAGTGCTTCAATGTAGGACTTCCAAAATCTGTATTAAGTTCATCCATCTATATTGTCTACCAGGACTCCATAATTCCCCTGCAATAAAAGCGGAGTTCTCTGACAGGTGGATCATTTGAAGGTTAGCCTGAGCTCAGCTAGCCATTTCCTCAGTACTGTCAACCCCTCTAGCTCCCCTGGCACAGTCTGTTTTGTCTCTCCCTAGTACTCCATCCATGGAATGTGAAAACTGTGAAGTGCTGGGTAACTGAGCAGTTACTGTATAGAACTTAGAAATGACAACTTAGAAATATTAAATCTAATGTTATGAAAATCTAATTCAGCTGAGTAACAGTTTGAATAAATGTTTTTTTTCCTGTTATATTTCTTTGATCTATTGTGAATGTTTATAAGAAAAAGAAGCTCAGGGTAGCAAACAGTGACAATTTGATAATAAATTTACTTTGAACTCTAAAATAAACATTGTTTTGATAGACTAGTTTTAATTGTTTTAAAGTATTTTTGTCTTTTACATCCCATTGTTTCAGAAATTGATTTGATGCTTGATAATTTGGAAAAATTGTTAGTGTCAGCTTTTTATGTTTTGTTTTCCAGGTCAAGATGGCCTTGCGAACCTCTGGGCATCTTTTGCTCGGTGTGGTCAGGATTTATCATAGAAAAGCCAAATATCTTTTGGCAGACTGCAATGAAGCCTTCATAAAGATTAAAATGGCTTTTCGTCCAGGTAGAATATGATACTTTATTTGCATACTAATAATGTTTCTGCTATCTTAAAAAATAAAGGGCGGAACATAAAAGAAATAGTTGTATTTAGAAATGACAGGATTACACATTAGAACCTTGGAGAGGCAGCTTATAAAATTTTAAACTGGTTTGCTTCTGGCTGTATATTTATTAATTAGTTCTCATTTAAGATCGATCAAAGAGTGATCCATTGGTGCAATATTAATTCTTTACAAATGGAAACGAGACCAAAAAAAATGCCAGGCTTAAGTTGAATTGCTAAGGCTTTTGTGTGTCTTGTTGTTTGTTGGCATTGTGGTAGAATGTGAATTGCTGCTATTGTCAATTATTCCGAACAACAGCTGCTTTTTAGGCTAGTAGTTATGGCGTACATAATGATATCAACATTTCACATTCTAATACATTGTGTAAGATTGATGCAAAATGTAGGAATGTGTCTGAGATTTTGTTTATTGTCTTCAAACCAAAGAGAGAAAATTAGAAAGCCCATATCTTCTTTTACAATTTACAGTCCAAAATAATCTGCCACATTTTGTCATCATGCTAATTGCAAAATTTTCACTTTGGAGGTTCAAACTAAACTTTTATTAAAATATGTATTTTACCATATGTAAGTTTAGAACAGCAGCCCTTTTTTTTTTGTCCTTTGCTGCATTCCAGAAATGGAGCAAGCAGATTTAGTAAAGTTAACAATCATATGTTGGGTCCAGTGAAAATTCCTTCCATAGTTTGACTCTTCTGTGATTAACATGATTTCAGTGTTTTCATGATTGATGCACGTGGCTGCTGAGGCCAAACTGAGAAGTTTCAGTTTGGAGTTACAAAGATCTCAGAAGACAGACAGGCTCAAATCAAATTCAAATTTCTAATTGCATAATTTTGAACTGAAACTGTAAAATTGCCTGATGAATATGCATTCAATACTTTTGTCTATTTGTACATTATGACTCATTCAGTCACAGGTCACAATTGGAGTTCAAATCTGGTCATTAATGGTGGTCCTGTGATACTTTGGTTTACTCTTTCTAGTTTCACTTTTCTCGTTTCACTTTTCTCATTTCATGTGCAGTAACAATGCTGAAATTATAAGTGGATATTTTCCAAACTTAGTTACATTTTATATGCTTTATAGGTGTGGTAGATCTTCCAGAAGAGAACCGAGAAGCTGCATACAATGCTATCACCTTGCCCGAAGAATTTCATGATTTTGACCAACCACTACCGGACTTAGAGTAAGTACTTGAAATTTTTTAAAGACCATTTCCTAGGTATCACCCAAAACATTTGAGAACTGATCATGACTCAAGAGAACGTCATAACCTTAACATTAAAATTTGGTTGTCAGATTGGACAGAATGAATTAAGAGAAACAAAAGGTGCATCAATTTGTTTTAGACGGTACGGAATAATTTTGCTTGAGTTAAAATTTGGCCAAGATTCCTGGCTTAATTGTAAAACATTCCACTAATTACTTTGTGAAGCTTGATATTGAGATGTGAAACAGGTTAAGCACTCCTTATCTGAAATAACAAAATCCAAAAACCTCAAATATTTTTGAGCACTGATGTGACATCACAAATAGAAAATTCTACAAGGCACTGGGAACGTTCTGTGTTCCATAGACAGTTCTGAGAAATGACCTCACAATGAACAGAAGTTAATGAAAAATAGAAAAACAGTGCAGAAAGTGAGAAATGAAGATCTTGATCGTGTATTGAAAGAGTGGATTTGTTAGCATCGGAGTGAATATATGCCACTTAATGGTATGCTAATTGTGAAACAAGCAGTGATCTATCACAACTAACTGAAAATTGAAGGCAATTGTGAATATTCAACAGGCTGGTTGCAGAAATTTAAGAAAATTTTTTGAAAGATTTGTGATAAAGCATCTGCTGATCATGACACAGCAGAGAAACTCATTGGGTTTGCCAAGATTGTTGCAGATGAAGATATAATAGGCTGAACAGCTGCATCAGTACGTGTGTGATGAACAAGTGTAAGACAAAGACTGCACTGCACATGAATTCAGTCAGGGGTGATAGTGATCACAAACAGTAACTGATTTCTCCACCTGTGCATCTGAGGTAGAAAGCTTACTTTTCTGATAGTTCAGTATACACATGCAAAATTATTAAAAATATTATTCAGGATATATGTATAAGCTGAAAATGTATTGTAAATGAATTTTGTGTTTAGGCTTGCATCCCATCCCCAAGCTAGCTCGTTATATGGGTGCAAATATTCCAAAATAAGAAAAGGTTCCTGAAATTTGTAACACTTTTGCTTCCCGCCCCCCCCCCGCAAAGCATTGTGGATAGGGGGTGCTCAACCTGTATTTTGAATTCACTTGAAGGAAAGTGAAATGGAAAAGCTATAAATGATATCATGCCCCACTTGTCATTTTAAGCAGAGAAGGTGAATTGAGAAATATCCAACCAACTGTTCTTGCAATAGGATATTGAAACTATACCCAAGTGTCTGATAGCACGAACTCATTGGTCATTTTGAGGATCTGACAAAATTTACAAATCATAATCAATTTCAAATTTTCAAAATGCATAATTTAGTAATTGAAGTGAAATTTTTTTCTGAGGTCTGCAACTCAAACCTCTATTTCTAATTATTTTTAAATTTGTCAATAAATTTATTATTGTCACATCGACCAGTAAGTCTTACTTCAGTGGTTGGTAAGTTGATAGAGAAGATCCTGAGAGCAGGATTTATGAACATTTGGAGAGGCATAATATGATTAGGAATAGTCTGCATGGCTTTGTGAAAGGCAAGTCGTGCCTTACGAGCCTAATTGAATTTTTTGAGGTTGTGACTAAACACATTGAAGGTAGAGCAGTAGATGTAGTGTATATGGATTTCAGCAAGGGATTTGACACGGTACTCCATGCAAGGCTTATTGAGAAAGTAAGGAGGCATGGGATCCAAGGGGACATTGCTTTATGGATCCAGAACTGGCTTGCCCACAGAAGGCAAAGAGTGGTTGTAGACGGGTCATATTCTGCATGGAGGTCGGTCACCAGTGGTGTGCCTCGGATCTGTTCTGGGACCCCTACTCTTCATGATTTTTTATAAATTACTGGGATGAGGAAGTGGAGGGATGGCTTAGTAAATTTGCTGATGACACAAAGGTTGGGGGTGTTGTGGATAGTATGGAGGGCTATCAGAGGTTACAGCGGGACATTGAAAGGATGCAAAACTGAGCTGAGAAGTGGCAGACGGAGTTCAACCCAGCTGAGTGTGAGGTGGTTCATTTTGGTAGGTCAAATATGATGGCAGAATATAGAATTAATGGTATGAGTCTTGGCAGTGTGGAGGATCGGAGGGATCTTGGGGTCCGAGTCCATAGGACACTCAAAGCTGCTACGCAGGTTGATTCTGTGGTTAAGAAGGCATATGGTGCATTGGCCTTCATCAACCATGGGATTGAGTTTAAGAGTCAAGAGGTAATGTTACAGCTATATAGGACCCTGGTCAGACCCCACTTGGAGTACTGTGCTCAGTTTTGGTGACCTCACTATAGGAAGGATGTGGAAACCATAGAAAGGGTGCAGAGGAGACTTACAAGGATGTTGCCTGGATTGGGGAGCATGCCTTATGAGAATAGGTTGAGTGAACCCAGCCTTTTTTTCCTTGGAGCGACGGAAGATGAGGTATATAAGATGAGAGACATTGATCGTGTATATCGTCAGAGGCTTTTTCCCAGGCCTGAAATGGCTAACACAAGAGGCACAGTTTTAAGGTGCTTGGAAGTAGGTACAGAGGATATGTCAGGGGTAAGTTTTTTACGCAGAGAGTAGTGAGTGCGTGGAATGGGCTGCCAGAGACAGTGGTGGAGACAGATACGATAGAGTCTTTTAAGAGACTCCTGGACAGGTACATGGAGCTCAGAAAAATAAAGGGCTATAGGTAACCCTAGGTAATTTCTAAGGTAAAGCCATGTTTGGCACAGTTTTGTGGGCCGAAAGGCCTGTATTGTGTTGTAGGTTTTATAAAGTCTCTGTGTACTGAGTTGAATTTATTACACAGTGCATTGAGGTTGTACAAGGTAAAACAAGAGTGCAGAATAAAGTGTTGCAGTTCCAGAGAAAGTGCAGTGCAGGTAGACAATAATGTACAAGGTCATTACACGATAGATTATAAGGTCAAGAGTCCATCTTATTGTACGCGGCACTCATTAAATATGGTCTTATTTTCTAAATAGTCTTGTAACAGCAGGATAGAAGCTGTTCTTGAGCCTGGTAGTATGTGTTTTTGGGCTTTTGTATCTTTTACCTGATGGGAGTAGGGGAAAGAAGAGATTGTTTGAAGTGGGTCGGCCTTGTGCTTTGATCATGATTATTGTCTACTTAAAACTTTGGTACTGAGGCAGTGTGAAGTATAACCACAATTCATGGAAGTAAGACTTGATTTCTGTGATATGCTGAGCTGCATCCACAACTCTACAGTTTCTTGTGGTCACATGCAGAGTAGTTGCGATACCAAACAGTGATTTGTCCAGATTGGATCCTTTCTATGGTGCATCGATTAAAAATTGGTGAGGATCAAAGGGAACATGCCAAGTTTCTTTAACTTCTTGAGGAAGTAGAGGAGTAGTGAGCTTTCTTAGTCATGGTTTCAAGATGGACTATTTGTGATGCTTACTGTTCACAACCTCAGCATTGTTAATTTTTACTCTCATTTGTTAATGCTATTGTTTCCAGTTTCTTGATTGTCCTCCAATATCTTGCCAAGAAGCTAAACCTTGATAATGAGCATCACAACAGACTGTAGGAAAACCTGGCATTACAGATTTGGTAATGATCATCTTCAGTGTCAAGTGAGATTGTGCAACAAATGTTTAGAAACATAGAAAATAGGTCCAGGAGTAGGCCATTCGGCCCTTCGAGCCTGCACCGCCATTTATTATGATCATGGCTGATCCTCCAACTCAGAACCCCGCCCCAGCCTTCCCTCCATACCCCCTGACCCCCGTAGCCACAAGGGCCATATCTAACTCCCTCTTAAATATAGCCAATGAACTGGCCTCAACTGTTTCCTGTGGCAGAGAATTCCACAGATTCACCACTCTCTGTGTGAAGAAGTTTTTCCTAATCTCGGTCCTAAAAGGCTTCCCCTCTATCCTCAAACTGTGGCCCCTCGTTCTGGACTTCCCCAACATCGGGAACAATCTTTCTGCATCTAGCCTGTCCAATCCCTTTAGGATCTTATATGTTTCAATCAGATCCCCCCTCAATCTTCTAAATTCCAACGAGTACAAGCCCAGTTCATCCAGTCTTTCTTCATATGAAAGTCCTGCCATCCCAGGAATCAATCTGGTGAACCTTCTTTGTACTCCCTCTATGGCAAGGATGTCTTTCCTCAGATTAGGGGACCAAAACTGCACACAATACTCCAGGTGTGGTCTCACCAAGGCCTTGTACAACTGCAGTAGTACCTCCCTGCTCCTGTACTCGAATCCTCTCGCTATAAATGCCAGCATACCATTCGCAATCCTCTCGCTATCGTTTACTTGGAGTGTCCAGACCAGGGGTCATGCCCTCAATAGAGGGTATGGCATTTAGATCTCAGATCAGGTGAAATTGCTTCATCCAGAGAGTGGTGAACCTGTAAGATTATCTACTAGAAAAGGCAGTGAAGCCCAAGTCATTGAACATATTCAGGTGGAGGTAGATGTATTAATGCCAGATGAATAGGGATGTGAAGAGATGGGAACTATTACACTGTGCTGAATGTGCAGGCCCAAAGGGCTGTTTAGCATATACCTCTTTTGACATTATTCCCTTGTATAAGGAGTTATTTAGCCGTTAGGAAGAAAACACTTAATAGTTTTCTTCTATTTTATTTAACTGTGGGACATGCAGATGCAGATACTGTTGAAATTGTAGTGCTTTTCCTTCCAATTGATTTTAAACATCTGCCTACCAAAGGAAGCCGTGTTACTCCAGAATGATTATCTCATTTTGAGTATGTATTTTAAAATAATTGCTTTGCACTGAAAATAAATTTAAGCTCATTTTTTTTTGAATGAAGATGAAAACTTAGTTTTGTTAAGACAATTGCATATTTCAGTAACGAAAAATTAGGATATAATGTGGTATAATTGCATATCAAAGATCAAGTGTGTTTTAGTGTCAAATTTACAGATTGTGTTCATGTTTTTGCAGTCCTAAAGTGACAATATAAAGTTGTTCAGTAGAGAAGCTCCCAGATTTCAATTTTTTTAATACAAAAATTGGAGGACTTTAAAGTTGAAGCAATAATTAAGTTGCATACCATGTGCAACATAATTTAAAAAACTAAAATTATCCACTGAACACTCTCAAAAATTTTTGTCCAAATAACAGAAAATTCTGCAAAGAAAAAAAATTGTTTTTGTACTTTGTTCCCAATCATAAATTCAGAGATCCTAAAAAAACAGCTATCTAGTAGTCACACCAGGAAAACTTGTCTGGTCCTGTTTCCTGAACCACTGGCTTTGCTGGATAATTTTACTACATAACGTCTTTTATGAAAAAATGAATTACAGCTGTGTTTGTATATTAAGAGAATGAGATCTCTCAATATCTCAGAGTCACCAAAATCCCAAGCATACTGGATTAACAGATTTTGTCTGTATTTTGATTTATTGCTTACTGTTCTGGTACAGTTACCAAACCTGAATGTCGTAGTACCTTGGGGGATAATGATGTGTAAATTCGGCAATTGCTTTTCCAGAGTTATGAGAAAACATATTAATTGTAATATTTGAAACCTGATTTTTGTAAATCCTATAGGCATTTGTTTGCCATCTCAACATTCGGGAGAAATTTGGATAAGTACATTCCTGAGAGGGGTATTCATGAGGTGCAGGTCGATAGGACAGGCAGAATAACAGTTCAACACAGACTGGATGGGCAAAGGGCTTGACTCGATGTTCTCTATGACTCCTATCTAGTTGATATTTTTTCACTCTGTGTTTTCTCTGAGGTAAATGAACATGATCTATTTTCTAGTGATATTGATGTGGCTCAGCAGTTTACCCTGAACCAGAGTAGAGTGGAAGAAATCACAATGAGAGAGGAAGTTGGTAACATCACTTTAATTCAGGATAATGACTTTGGTAAGAACTGAACTTTATCATTATTACACCAGAAATGTTTGTAAAACTCGGACAAAACTCGTGCATATGCTTTAATTTGGTCACTTAGAAATTTTGTCCCTAGCATTTCTGCAGTTGTGTACTATGTTTTACTTTAACAGCTAAGTAAAATTGTTGAGTGATAGCTAAGAAGAGCCATCAGTTTTTCTGCTGTTCATTGGTTGCTTCCTTAATGTACCACAAGGTGATTTCAGTCGTGAACCAAGTAATTACAGTTGCCAGTAAGTAATTATTTTCTAAATACTACAAGGTTTTTAAATTTGTAATTGCCATTTTGGAAAATATTACATTGTGTTAAGAGTGCTCTTGTGAGTGCTTACTTAGTGAGTAGATTGGTCGAGTGATTATATCTGTCACACAGAACTGCGTTGTCTATGGCTAAGGCTTTAATGCCTGTTCTTCATCCCACTCATTTTTGCATCTTAATAATAATATTTTCAGCCTACTGTCAGTTACATGTTTGACACAGCATTTGGGGCTGAAGAGCCTGTAATGTGCTGCAGGTTTACTATGTTCCTATGTAACATTGAAAAGATTGTTAGGTTTTTTACTGAAATAAATTATCCACAAAATGTCGGTGATTTTTCACTATGTTTAAAAAAAAGGTGAAACATTACAATTTCAGAATTCTATGTTCCAAACCACTGTGGGTAAGGCAGCTCTTTTAAAGTTAGGTAGAAGCCTTCATAATATAAACAAGAAGGTCTGATGACATTGTCTCTGTTGCTGTTTGGAAGTCAGCTCTAATCCATGTTTATAAGAGGTGATGAAGCCTGGAGCTGAGCAATTCTGGCTAAAATTAAAATGAGGTTGTTGCAATGTGCCGCTTGATGGCACAGGAAGTCTACAATAACTAAACAAAAGTGCTTGTTGATTATTCTTGAGATCTTGATGCAGTTAAAAACGCCATTATTGTAGAACTCCCTACAGCCGTAAAAAGCAGAGTTCATTGTCACAATTCTGAACAGTTGTACTCCAAAGCCAGCAACCTCTAGCCGTGCAGCTACAACCCTTGCTTCTACACAGTGTATCCTATTTGCGAAAAACAAGGCAAATAAAAGCCTCACACATCAAAGTTGCTGGTGAACGCAGCAGGCCAGGCAGCATTTCTAGGAAGAGGTACCGTCGACGTTTCAGGCTGAGACCCTTCATCAGGACTAACTGAAGGAAGAGTTAGTAAGAGATTTGAACTTCCTAGAGATGCTGCCTGGCCTGCTGCGTTCACCAGCAACTTTGATGTGTGTTGCTTGAATTTCCAGCATCTGCAGAATTCCTGTTGTTTGCAAGTAAAAGCTTGGCTATTTATTTATTTATTGAGATGCAGCATGTAGGCCTTTCCGGCCCTTTGAGCCACACCACTCAGCAACTCCCAATTTAACCGTCGCCTAATCACAGTTACAATGACCAATTAATTTACCAATTGGTACGTTTGTGGAATGTGGGAGGAGACCCGTGCAGTCATGGGGAGAACGTACAAACTCCTTACAGCTGGGCAGGAATTCAATTCAGGTTGCTGGTACTGTAAAGCAATGTGCTAACCACCATGCTACTCACAATGTAGTGGAAGGTGTTGTTGCAATACAGTCAAATGGCACTTACCACTAACTTGCTCATTGGTGCCCAGTTTTGCCTGAATTGATCATCTTCAGCCTTCATTGTCTTTTACAAACATGGATCAGTGCTGAATTCCAGCAGTGAGGTTAAAATGACTGCCAGCATTTGATAAAGTATAGGTCAATCATCTCATCCCCAGGACAGAATTGCAGATGCATTTAGTGCAGTATCTTAGACCCAGCTGACTTCAGCTGTTTCATAACCATGGAAGTGGGGATGTTTGCTTGAGATTGCACATTGTTCAATTGTGTTTGCAACTTCTCAGCATATCTGCATGCAGCAAGACAGCACTCAGGCATGAGATGAGAATGGCAAGTCATGTTTGCACTATAGAAGTGTCAGGCAGTGACCACTCCAACAGAGAGAGAGAGAGAGAGACAAACCACTAGCCGTGACATTCAGAGGCATTGCCATCTATTAGTCTGCCATCATTGGGAGTCATCTTTGACTGCACATTCAACCAGATTAACCATAGAGGGAGGAAGTGAGTGATTCTCCACTGATTGGAGCTAATTCGTCCAGGAAACATTTAAAAACTTGACATGGGCGTTAGTCTTATGGGAATGTCAGGAACTCCAGGTGCTCAAGTTGCACACTATACTGATTTGTTATCCTTTGCTCCTTCATGGTCACTGAGTCTAAGTCCTGGTATGGTCATGCACTTTGGTGGAAGAAGTAAATGGGGAGACTATTATTTAGATGGGAGAGAGAATTCAAAATGCAGAGATGCAAAGGGACTTGGAACTCCTTGTGCAAGATACCCTAAAGGGTTAACCTCCAGGTTGAGTCATTGGTGAAGAAGGCAAATGCAATGTTGGCATTATTTCTAGAGGTATAGAATATAAGAGCAGGGCTGTGATGTTGAGGCTCTATAAGGCACTCGTGAGACAACACGGAGTATTGTGTGCAGTTTTGGGCCCCATATTTTAGAAAGGATATACTGACATTGGAGAGGGTTCAGAGAAGATGCACGAATAATTCCAGGAATGAAAGGGTATACCATATGAGGAACGTCTGTTAGCTGTGAGGAGGATGCTAAGAGGATGCAGGATGACTTGGATAGGTTAGGTGAGTGGGCAAATTCATGGCAGATGCAATTTAATGTGGATAAATGTGATGTTATCCACTTTGGTGGCAAGAACAGGAAAACAGATTATTATCTGAATGGTGGCCGATTAGGAAAAGGGGAGGTGCAACGAGACCCGGGTGTCATTATATACCAGTCATTGAAAGTGGGCATGCAGGTACAGCAGGCAGTGAAAAAGGCGAATGGTATGCTGGCATTCATAGCAAGAGGATTCGAGTACAGGAGCAGGGAGGTACTACTGCAGTTGTACAAGGCCTTGGTGAGACCATACCTGGAGTATTGTGTGCAGTTTTGGTCCCCTAATCTGAGGAAAGACATTCTTACCATAGAGAGAGTACAAAGAAGTTTCACCAGATTGATTCCTGGGATGGCAGGACTTACATATGATGAAAGACTGGATCGAGTAGGCTTATACTCGCTGGAATTTAGAAGATTGAGGGGAGATCTTATTGAAACGTATCAAATTCTAAAGGGGTTGGACAGGCTAGATGCAGGAAGATTGTTCCCGATGTTGGGGAAGTCCAGAACGAGGGGTCACAGTTTAATGATAAAGGGGAAGCCTTTTAGGACCGAGATGAGGAAAAACTTCTTCACACAGAGAGTGGTGAATCTGGAATTCTCTGCCACAGGAAACAGTTGAGGCCAGTTCATTGGCTATATTTAAGAGGGAGTTAGATATGGCTCTTGTGGCTAAAGGGATCGGGGTATGGAGAGAAGGCATGTATAGGGTTCTGAGTTGGATGATCAGCCATGATCATACTGAATGGCAGTGCAGGCTCGAAGGGCTGAATGGCCTACTCCTGCACCTATTTTCTATGTTTCTATGTCTGGCAGCTCTTGGGCTGTATTCCCTGGAGTTCAGGAGAATGAGGGGGGAATCTCATAGAAACATTCCGAATGTTAAAAGGCCTGAACAAATTTGATATGGCAAAGTTATTTTTACAAGATGAGTGACCCCACCCATTATCAGTACTCTTCAGAGACTGTCTGCCTGACATCTGTGGTTGCATAACCAGGACTTGTAATATGTACCAGCTGCTCATCTGACTGTTCAACACCTGCTCCCTGGGTTTCACATGACCCTGATTGGGAGGCTAAACAGATGCTACACCTTGCCCAAGGGTTACATGCAGGCTAGTGGAGGGGAGTAGTGCCTAACGCCTTGAATAGAGATGTATCTCCATTCTGCTGGGGTATGCAGTAAATTCTGGGCTTAGCAGTAATGCCCATATCCAAACAAATGAATGGGTTAAAACAAAACGGCTGAGCTAGAAATTCTTTAGCTAATCGCAATCTACCCTCGCTTCCTTATGTTACCCATATCCATTGCCTCTTCCAGATTCCTTCTCTTGGTCCCAACCAGACAGTTTTTTCAGTAAAACTTTATTTAATTCAGTATTCACAAAATGCTGGTGGAACGCAGCAGGCCGTGTGTGTGTGTGTGTGTTGCTTAAATTTCCAGCATCTGTAGATTTTCTTGTGTTTGCGTTAATTCAGTATCTTCTGTTTTGGGCTCCATATCTAATTTTGTGAGCTGTTTTGAGGAATGATGCGCTGGTATTGTTTTATGAAAATGATCCTTGGAAAGAAAGGGTTAATGTATGAGGAGCATTTGATGGCTCTGGGCCTGTACTTTGTGCAGTTAGAAGAATGAGGAGGGATCTCATTGAAACCGATTGAATTTTCAAAGGCCTAGATAGTGGATGTGAAGATAAATTCCCTGTAGTTGGGGAACCTAGGAAGGCACGACCTCAGAAAAGAGCGATGTCCCTTTAGAATAGAGATGAGGGGGGATTTCTTTAGCCATAGGGCGACAAGTCTCTGGAATTCATTGCCATAAATAGTTGTGGAGTCCAAGTTATCAGGTATATTTAAAGTGGAAGTAGTAAGGGCATCAAAGGTTACGGGGAAAAGAATGGGGTTGAGTTGGAAAATAAATCAGCCATGATGGAATGGTGGAGCATACTTAATGGGCCATTTAGAACATAGAACAGTACAAGCCGTTCGGCCCACAATGTTGTGCTGACCCTTAAACCCTGCTTCCCATGTAAGGACAAGGGCACCTAGGGATGGGCGAGGCCACACAGTGCATGCTCTCGAACCTGTTCAGCAAGAGTCTCCTGTCCCAATTAAGCGACATAGTGTCCCAAATAAATGAAGGGAAGCTTGGCTATTTTCTCGATTACTTTCTGATCTGTAAGAGTTCTTCCAAAAAAGAGGTTGCCCATGTTAGCTGAAATCCACTATATAAATACTTCTGAGTATTATATAATGTACATTGGCTTCCCAGTTTATGAAATTGATTTTATGCAAGTTCTCCCATACATTCTCAAAGCATCTTAATATGGTAATAATGTTTCATGGTAATCATTAATGACTGGATACATTAGATATTCCATTAGTTTGATTATGGGCAATAATTAAAACAAGCGAATCTGGAAATGGACAGTTCTTAGGAATGGGCTTAGGAATGGCACTGCCTGTTGCTGGAACTATGTATGGCACTCTGTTTAATTCTTGCATTATTACAACATTAAAAATTGAACAAAGTCAAAATGTAGCATCAGAACCATTTCTGCTTAACAAAAGTTTTGTTTTAATATGCTTGACATCTGGTGGATAACACAATTTGTTGCTGATGTGGAATTTATGTCTTATTTAAAGGTGACTTTGGAGTAGATGACCGAGAGATTATGCGAGAAGGAAGCACATTTGAAGAAGATATAATGGGAAGCACTAGTGATTCCAATCTGTTGTTGGAGCCAGTACAGAACACCACATCTCAGCTGGCTGAGAAAAGTAACCATCTGGCGTATGATGATCCCCTCAAAAATGATGGATTTGGGGATGGTATTGATGGTGGAATTCTTGGTATGTTTTACTTACTACACACAATTCTAGAGCAGTAAAGTAATTAAAATGTGAGTGCTGTCAAGTGTTTTCAAAAAAAATCTTCTGTTTATTTAGAATTTCACCTTATAGAGCTTTTGTGTGTATACTTGAATTTTCTTAAACAGTATGGCTTCTTATCAGAATTTTCACATATGAATGGCATGTTAAATATAGAAACAAATATAATTTTTTTCCTTTTCATTACTGCTCCTCTAACTAGGCAAATCTGTTTCTCCATATTTACTCAATCCTTTCATTAAGGTGTTCAGTTAGTAAGTCTCTTGGCCTTAATTTCTCATAAGGTAGTAACACATAACTACACCTTCTTGTGGTTTATTTCTAATAAATATTGCCTGAGCCCTTGATTTCTTCCCTAAAGTTTCAAGGAAACGATTTATAGCATTTCAAATAATCTATAAGTCTTCATATAACTTCCTTGTTTTTGTGCCTTAAGGCCAAGATGGTCCAATGTGCCTTTTTAACTAACAACTTATCTTTACACCTTAAAAGATAATTTGTGAATCTCCAAACTTTGCTGCTGTGTTAGCTTAGAATAGTGTCAATACTGTAGCTCTTTCTGCTTATTTTCATAAATATTTAACAAAAACATTTTACTTTCCAGATGATAAACTTTTAAGTCACAATGATGGTGGTATCTTTGATGATCCACCAGTGTTAACAGATGGTGGAGTACTGATGCCGGAAGAACCTGTCCATAATGATGATGAAGATGATGTCATGTCCAGTGAGTATTTGAAACTCCTGTAATCCTTGTAGGATGCATAAACTGAATTTGAGTTGCTTTGTATCAAAGTTCTATGAGCATTACATTTATGGATGGTAAAATAACATCTCAAATTTACTTTAAAACAGTCGGCGGGCCTGACAGTCCAGACTCTGATGATCCTGTTGAACCTCTTCCAACCATGACTGATCAGACAACATTGGTACCAAATGAAGAGGAAGCATTTGCATTGGAACCAATTGATATAACTGGTAAGCTTTTTTTGAGTTTTACTTCGGAGCCATGATCAAATATCGAAATGAGGACTTTACAAACTCGTGTATAAAGCAGGCCGGAACTCACAGGCAGATGTTTCATTTAGCTTGCCAGTCAAGCTCTTGAATGTGTTCTTCCTTTCTTCTCCAAGGTTACCTTCACCAAGTCTTTAAGAACTCTTAAGTCACATATGATTGTCACATTGGATTAGTTATAGGTGCTCATTATTTCATGATAGTTTGCTTAACGGCATGGCTGCTGTTTGAATGGTCAATGACTACACTTGGCAAGGGTTTCTTTTCTGTGTTTTTGTCACCCAAAGTGATTTACATATTAGTCTTTCTTGCTACTGTCCTGATGCCAGTATTTATTATCAGATCTATGCTATGCCATTTTTCAATCTTATCATGACCTAGTATGGAAGCATCAGTGGCCGTGAATGGAAAACTATCTGAAAGCGGTGGACATAGCCCAGTTCATCACAGGCAAAGCCCTCCTGACCATTGAGCACATTTACATGGACACTGCTGTGCAAAAGCATCATCAAGGACCCCCACCGTCTAGGTCATGTTTTCTTCTCACTCCTGCCATTGGGAAGGACCTACTGGAAACTTGGGTCCCATACCACCAGGTTCTGGAACAGTTATTACCCTTTAACAATTAGGCTCCAAAAATGACCGTGGATAACTTTACTCATCTAAGCTTTAAACTGATTCCACAACCTATGGACTCACTTTCAAGGGCTCTACATCTCATGTTCTCAGTATTATTTATTACTTTTTAAAGAAAATTGCGCAGTTTGTCTTTTGCGGATTGTTTGTAGCTTTTCATTGTTTCTGTTGTATTAATTCTTTTATGAACGCCTGCAAGAGTGATTTTCAAGGTAGTGTATGGTGACATATGCATACATTGATATATAAATTTACTCAGAATTTTTCTTCAACGTCTTGCATTCTGAGTATATTCAGTTCCCCAGCCTGAGTTCCCTTGCATACCCTCCTTTTTTTATTCTGGCTGTAAGAGAATGGCTCTGGTTACTTACACAAACAAAATATATATGTAGTTTTCTCAATTGCTAAGTATTTTAAATAAATTGATAAATTTGGGGTGATTTATTTCAGTTAAGGAAACAAAAGCCAAGAGGAAGAGGAAGCTGATTGTAGACAGTGTTAAGGAACTGGACAGTAAAACTATTCGGGCACAACTAAGTGATTACTCTGACATTGTAACAACGTTGGATCTTGCACCACCAACCAAAAAACTTATGATGTGGAAAGAGACAGGTGGTGTGGAGAAGTTATTCTCGCTTCCAGCTCAACCCCTCTGGAATAACAGATTGTTGAAAGTAAGTAGTGGTGTAAATATTCATGTTCTGTCTGTGATCTAGCATGTTTATAATAATTAGTGATCCCCCCCATCAATATCATCATTGTGATGTGGGCGATCATGGGCTTTCCATGATCATGATTGTATTTCTTCAGAAGTTGTTTGCTATCACCTTGTTCTTGCCAGTGTCTTTGCAAAACGGGTGATCACATCCATTATCAATATCCTTCAGAAGCTGTCTGCCTGGCATCAGTGGTCGTTTAACCAGGAATTGCGATATGCACCACCACCTGCTCCCATGGGTTACCTGTAGGCAAGTGGCGAGAAGGAGGTCGAGATGTGTCTCCACCCTGCCCCCTTTTTTTAAAACCAGATTAAAAACTTTATTTAAAATTATCTCTAAAGTTATGAACATGAGATTCTGCAGTTGCTGGAAATCCAGAGTAACACATACAAGATACCGGAGAAACTCTGCATGATCTATGGAAAGGAATAAAGAGTTGATGTTTTGGGCTGAGAGTGCAAATCAGGACTTTCTAGGGGGATGGGGGAAGAAAATGGAATAAGAAGGTGGCAGGGAGATGGGGGAAGGAGTACAAGATAGAAGGTGATAGGTGAAGCCAGGTGAGGGGGAAGGTAGGTGGGTGAAGAGGTGGGAATTGAAGTAAGAAGCTTGGGGAGGTGGAGGGGATAGGTAAAAGGGCAAAAGGTGAAGGAATCTTGATTGGGGAGAGTGGACCCTGGGAGAAATGGAGGTGGATGGGCACCAGGGGGAGGTGATAGGCAGCTGAGGAGAATTGAAGGGGTGAGAGGGAAACCAGAATGAAGGGGTGAGAAATTACCAGGTTAGAGATATTGATGTTGATGTTCAATTTCTAAAGTTGAATTTTTATACTATATTTTGATTATTTAATATAATTCACATTGGGACTGCAACACTAGTTTCTACCACTAAATTACTTTGGTTAGCAGGCAATCTAATTTTATACAGTTTTGTGTTTATATTTGATAATACAAGGTATGGTGGTTGTATGACTTCGTGCCTTTTGAGATTATTTGTTGTTTATCGTGTTACTTATAATCCTCTTCATTTCTGCTTAGCTGTTCACACGTTGCCTCACTCCAATTGTACCAGATGAGCTGAGAAAAAAGAGAAAGGGAGGTGAGGCAGACAATTTGGAGCAGTTCCTGAAAGAGATTGAAAATCCAGAGGTGCCAAGGGAAGAGCAGCAGCCACAACAACAGCAGCAGCGTGATGTAATTGGTAGGAATTGTTGCTACTCTTCGAGAGATTGGGTATCTCTAATTCAATTGCATAATTTCCCAAAAATCATCTATATCTCTCTCTCTCAATTGTTTACGGTAATCTGCCAGTATTCAGTATTATAAATGTAATTTAGTCATAGCTTAATCTCGACCACTTTCAAGAAAGGTAAATTCGACTGCAGTAACTACAGAATGATCTATTTTCAAATGATAATTAATACTAGCTCAGTTTGAATTTTTTTTTGTTAACAGATATACATTTGAGGACACTGGGTAAAAGTAATCAGCAATTTATGAGGTTAATTTTCTTAAATGTTGGAGCATGTACAAGGCGATAAGTAGTCTTGTCCGTGATGCCCATCTAGTACTAAGAATATTACAAATTTTGTCCTTTTGGAGTTTTATTTGCCCGTTGTATTCATATTTTAATAGAACATAGAATAGTACAGCACAGTACAGGTCCTTCTGCCCACTATCTTGTGCCGACCCATAAACCCTGCCTCCCATATAACCCCTCACCTTAAATTCCTCCATATACCTGTCTAGTAGTCTCTTAAATTTCACTAGTATATCTGCCTCCACCACTGACTCAGGCAGTGTATTCCACACACCAACCACTCTCTGAGTAAAAAACCTTCCTCTATTATCCCCCTTGAACTTTCCACCCCTTACCTTAAAGCCATGTCCTCTTGTCTTGAGCAGTGGTGCCCCTGGGGAAGAGGTGCTGGCTGTCCACTCTATCAATTCCTCTTAATATCTTGTATATCTCTATCATTTCTCCTCTCTTCCTCCTTCTCTCCAAAGAGTAAAGAACTAGCTCCCTTAATCTCTGATCATAATGCATACTCTCTAAACCAGGCAGCATCCTGGTAAATCTCCTCTGTAGGTAGTGCAAAATTTATAATTTGTCTTTTGGATGCTGGGATTTAGTATCAAAAAATCCTGTTTCACCAGGGGCGAATACTTTTAAAAGAATTCAGTTTTCAGTCCAGGTTTAGGTAAATCCCTTGAAGAAATGAGGCAGTGAATAAATTAATTGTGCTCCTGCTAATGGCAAAGTCAGGATCTGCACAATAACCATGATTGATATCCTTTCCATGATCTCAGATGATTTTTGATGGCTTAAAGTTGAGTTCCTTGCTACTATCGTACTTAATACAGCATTGTCACCATGTTTCAATTTATACTTTTATATACTGTCAATGCTTTAAGAAGACAGCTACAACATGGAATTGAATTTGTCTGGCAAAATAAGTATGTTAAAGTATTTAGTGTTTTTTGGAATCTAGATGAACCCATCTTGGAAGAGCCCAGTCGCCTGCAAGAATCTATATTAGAGAGCAGTAGGACTGCATTAGATGAGTCAATCATGCCACCACCACAGAGAATTGCCAAGCGTAAATCAAAGGAAATGGAACCTGAGCCTCCATTACCAGTAAGTGTACACATTTAAAATGTTTTTTTAAATAAAGTATTTTTGCTCATTATCAGTGTTAATAAGTATAATTTTAAAAAGTTATATTGAAAAATTAGTGTACAGTTTGAAGTCAAACAGCTTATGATTTAGTTCAATATAACTTAGTGTCATGTGACATTGCTTTTGGAGATTTGTGTTTCCCATTTCTAATGGTGGTTATGAACCTCTCTGCAGCAAGAAGAGCAACAACAGCCACAGCAACAAGAACAGGAACTGCAGATTCCAGCTGTAGAGCTTCCTCCGGAGGAACAATTGCACATCACTGACCTTGTCCCAGAACTTGCAGTTCTGCCAGAGAAAAAAGAAAAAGATGAAGAGGAAGAGGAGGAGGTGGGTCAGCTATTTGCTTCTAAGCCACAGGAAAATCATCTTTTCACACTTTTTTTTCCCTGAAGCGAATGATTTAAATCCTGAAGCAGATCTTTTGTATAGTGATAAATATATGGGCTATATGTCACAGACTTGTACAAGAGTGAAGCCGGCTGTTGGTCCATCTCTTCAAAATTAGACCATCGAAAATTATACATTACTTTTTCCCACAAATATTGTAACATACTTTATGTGAAAGCGGGAAGTTGCTAGAATAACACATCTCAGTGCTTCAAACATTTTAAGGTTAAATGGTAGGGTACAAAGCTAAGGAATCTCCTTTTCCTCGGGCTATTTGAGCTTGCTGATCTCGGTATAATTCTTCTGAGCATCCTTGTATCAAAGATTTAAAAACAAACTCCTGAGGCTCACGTTAATCAGTGAGCACATAATATCAAGTGGGAGTTGATTCAGTTCACCTATAGTAACCCTGTTTGTCAGATACTGAGATTGGTTGCTTAAGTGAGACTATGGTCCAAAGACATTTTGCTATCTTGGGGAAAGAAAACAGTAGTGTGGGAGGAGACAAAATCAGATGCAGTTCCTTATTTATCTTCCCCAAAGCTTACTCTTAACAAAACTCAATTAAAATGTCTCCAGTATATCTGGAAGTATTGATTGACCATTTCAAAGATTCATTTGGGAGCTTTCAAGTTGGCAGAAATAATGAACTACGATTGGGAGCAATAAGACGCTGGATTTGAGGATTTATTCTGCTTTTTCCATTAGTTTTCACTATCAAAATTTCTTACCACAGGGGTAATAATGTAATGAAAAAGGACATAGATTTGATCAACAAAGTGATCTTCATTTTATTTTAATGGAGGCGAATAATAAATTATGGAAAGTTCTATGAAGAGTTCAAACAGAATGATATGAACTGGTTTGCTGATCTGTCTGTGCAAATATAAAAATTAATGATGAAAGTTGTAGCTTGGTTAAAACAAAACTTGGCCATAACCCAAAGTAAATCTGCAAATCGTTTATCTTTGAAAATCTGTTGAGCAATTCATAATTCATATATTTAGGCGACTTGAATACTTGATAGTGTTATTATTTAATGAAAGTCTTTATTAAGGCCTTTTGGATGAAGCTTGGGTTATTGATGTTTCTTCTTCCATACTTAAAATGTAATCGCTAAGTCATAAAACTGTTTTGCTCTCAGGAAGAGGAAACGGTTGGAGGTGAACAGGATCAGGAAGAAAGGCGGTGGAATAAGAGAACTCAACAAATGCTTCATGGACTACAGGTAAGTTGATTAATATGTAATTTAGAAATAAAGGACTACGGAATGTTCGGTAGCGATTTGAGCAGTTAAATTGTATAAAATGATTCAGGTGTTAAGCTGTGATTCACTCAAAGTTAATACAGTAAGAGATGTCAAGACAAACTGTTAAATGTTTTCAGCCAATTAGAATACATGGAGTAAAACTGGAGTTGGATGATTACATTTTGCCAAAGGGTTTTGGCCTGAAACTTAGACTTTACATTTTTCCATAGATGCTGCACGGCCTGCTGAGTTCCTCCAGCATTTTAAGTGTGTGGCTTAGATTTCCAGCATCTGCAGATTTTCTCTTGTTTTAGATGATTAATTATTAGATGGCATCTTTTGGACTGAAATTTGACCTTTTTCATTAGATGTTTGGAAGGCTTCTAGAGATACAGAATTATCTGACAAAAGAAAGGCATTTGAACAATTGTTCAATTCTAAACAACAAGCTTTAGGAAGAATATTAGAAGTTATTAAGATTTTCAAGCAGCACACACAAAATGCTGGAGGAGCTCTGCAGGAAATAAGCAGTTGGGCTGAGGTCCTTCATCAAGACTTCTTCAGAACCACCTTCATGGCCATTTGTTATCACTGTAGATCTCATCCGCTGAGTCATGCTAGGGCAGGCAATGGTAACGTTTAAATTCTTTGAGTTTCCTAATTTGTTGAAGTAATTAAATAGTTTCATTTTCACTCTCAGCTGTTTCTGGCATTTCCAAGCCTGACTGCTTGAAACTGCAGTGAGCAAAACAGTCCTTGAATTGTCTTACTGCTTATTTCTCACAAACTTTCGGTGACAAAGATCACTGCTATTTGAATACAAACACACCCGGCTGAAGCAATTTAAAAACTGTTTGCTGTAAGTACGGTGTACTGTCTGATGGCCACACAAGTGCACACAACTGACGCTAATTAGCAACAGTTTGGCAACAGTCTCCAGTCCCAATTAAGTGACAGTGTCCCAAATAACTAAGAGAATCCCAGCTATTTTCTCGACTGGTGTTCTTTAAGAGTTGTCCCAAATAAGTGGCTGTCCCTGATTAACTAATGGCTGAATTAATGTGCATACACTGTCTAGCCCTCCATTGAAACTCAAGAAGTTCTGGATTTTTTGTGTGTATTATGGGCATTAGATATTAAGTTCTGCTGTGTTCAGTGCTGTTTAATTGTTTACCCAAGAGCTCTAAGTCTTCGCAGGGATGAAATCCATTTTGATAGGGTGCACTAGGTAAATTTAACTGCAGCTTTTTGGTTAAACAAAGATTTTTTATAATAAAGTATCCTTGTGTTACAAAAAAAAATTTGTAACCTTAGTGAAAGCTATAACAGATAACTCTATGACTGGATACGTAAGTATTCAATTACAAGCTTTTTTGAAAGTTATCAGAGCCAACCTGCAAATGCAAGAAAAAGTTCTTAAGTTACTATTGCTGCTATTGTCATTTTTGCTGCTTGTAATGCATTTTTATATTGGACTCAATGTAATCCAGTGAAAGCCCAAAATTACAACAATTCACTCCTTGTAGCAGGGAACTGCATGAGTGTCATGCTTTGTTGTTGATACCAAAGTGGAGGAAGCACTATATATAGAATCTAAATATCACTTGGAGTGGCAGAGGTTGAAGGGGAGATCTGATAAAGGTTTATTGAGAGGCGTTGATTGACAGTAACACTCACAGCACGCTGGAGGAGCTCAGCAGGTTGGGCAGCTAATTTTAAAACCGCTGTCATGACGTGCCTTAACAAATGGTGGTGGCAGCATGGCATTTCATTGTTTTCTTGAACGCAACCTCCAATACCACAACCAGAATATCTGACAATAGATATGTAATAGCCTAATGTAACATTGTATGGAAATACAAGATAACACTGATGCAGTCATGTTTTATACATTTAACAAGGTGCTTTATTAACGTATTGCTTGTGCAAACATTCAATAGGTGCAATTTTCACTTTTGCCCAGTAACTTGTTTTATTGCACATGTTAAATACAGCAAAATAATACAAAATCATGGCAAAAGTAAAGGCAAACAAATGAGGTAACAGCAAATTTCACTTTTGCCCAGTAACAAGCCTTATTGCATTTAGTGGTAGCTGTCGTCCCTTTCATTGGTGAAGAGACTAGGAAATGTTTCTGGACAAACGCGCACCAAGTCTTTCGTTTGGCGATTTCCTTTTAAGTTTTTCTAGTCTGTAACTGGACAAACGCGCCACAAGTATACCATTTCCTCTTCGCTTGTTTTCTGTGTGTCCTACGCATGCCCAGTAGGAGGAGATATGTCCAAATACCCGTTTTTACGCGAAACCGGCATTTTCAAAATTGTCCGGTCTACTGTGGATGTAGCCTGAGTATAGTGACACATTAGTGTAGTGGTTTGTGTTGTCCTCTCTTAGCTCCAGGGCTCAGGTTAACTTGTGACCCCAGGTGCAGTCTGCGTAATTTGCAGGTTTGCTCAAGTATCCTCTGGTTGCTCTGGTTTTCTCCAACATTCCCAATACAATTTCTGAAAATTGATAATTAACCTGTCTTAGTGTGGTGAACTTTAGGACCTGGGGGAGCTCCGGACCTATGCACATCCTCCTGTATACTTCAAATCATCTCTAGGTTACTTGTAATACCTAATACAATGTAAATGCTATGTAAAATAGTTGTTATACTGTATTGTTTAGGGAATAACGACAAGAAAAAAGTCTGTGCATGCTCAAATGACGAGTGCTGGAGCGAGAGCTTCCGGGTTTTCCCAATCCGCACTCTTTTAAAAATACTGTTACAATTTATTTATAGAGTAATATACTGATAAATGAAATAGTGGGATAATTATAGACCATAAATACACTAGTATATTTCATTTGCAACAAAAACATTCAATAAAACATAAAAATATACAACTTCAAACGAACCGAGTCAAGCACATGGTAAATGACTTATTGGAATAAATGTAGAACGTAAATACTCTAGGACATGTACAGGTTCAAACTAAGCTAAATACGTACAGGTACCTGATGGGCCAGGAACAGGATTCTCAAGTTATGAAGCAGCACTACGACAGACAGTGTTTTTAAAAACTTCTTCAAGTGTCATCTGTCTCATTAACATAGGTTTATGTCTAAGCAATCTCCCTTTAACTGAGTAAACTACCATAATCTCTTGCTCACTGATAAATGCACATTGTTCAAGGCCAGCAATGAACTGATCACACATTTTCACCATGTCGTCATCAGCCGTTGTTCATGTTTTTCTAGGAACGTAGCGCCAATACAAAGCTGTTTCATCAGCATTGTAAATTTGTTCAGGACTAAGGTTTTCATCAGATATTATCTTGGCAAATTCATCAATGTAATTTTCAGCTGCTTCATGATCAGCAGAAGCTTTTTCACCACAGATTTTCAGATATTTTATACCATGACACTTCTTAAATTTCTGCAGCCAAACCTCTGAATATTTTCTGCGTTATTGATAATGATAGATGCTTCCTTCTCTTTTTCTCATTCTTACCCATAGTGGTATCTGCAGATCTTTTTGACATTTTCACAGCGAAATTAAACAAGGTCAACAGTGAACACAAAATATCAGCAAACAGCAAATGCACGTGTAACCAGTACCAGCGCTGATCCACAACTGACTTATGGCAGCCTCTGCTAGTGCTGCCATGTCACGCCTGTGTGACGTCAGTTGTTGGTGCGCCAAACAAACCTTATTACGAAACACTCCATGGAAAAAAACTTTGGTTTTTGGAGCTTTTCAGATTTCAGAATTTCAGATAAGGGATTGTGGACCTGTCCTAAATTTCCCCTTAATACAGTGCTAGTAAGTCCCAAATTAACAGGGAACTCCATGGACACACTGATTTAGCCTAAAAAAATCATCTTCCTCCAATTTTGTTTTTTTTAATATATCATACGATTATAGCATTTGTCTAGTTACTCTGAAACAACTGCTGCCATTTTTGATCCACATGGATGTGCTCCCTGTGGGAAATATTATTGGAGTTGCTCAGTAAGAAGTGAGCGTAATATTTGAGCCTCCATGTAATAAAAACTAAATTTCGAATAAATATTTTGTTCCAAAGGTCACTTCCAATAGCAACTTGTCATTTAATGGAGAAGTCTGCTTTCATGCAAGATCAGAACAGTATTCAGGCATGCATCATTAAGAGGCATCCAGCTCTATTGACAAAATATCTCGGGCAATCTGTCCCATGTTCTCTTTACGTTCACTTCTTTTGGCAAAACTTCCATCATCAATAAAGTTGGTGACACTGTTACTGGAACTGAACTAGCCATTAACTACAATTCTTGGTGTTCTGCAGCAGCTGACTTGTCTAACTCCCCAAGTACGTGGCAAGATGTCAAGTCCGTAATGAAATATACTCTTATAATAGATCTGCAGTCTAGTCAGTCAGTAGCATTTACAGTTAAGCTGTGTCTCTGGTTGACATGTCATTTATCACCAAAACATTGTCTTAATCCCAAAGATGCACTTTGGCTGCCGTGTGCTCATCTGCATGTTATCTTGCAGTAGCTCCTATGTTTGATCTGTATTGAGAGACATGGGTCCAGCAAGGTAACGTTACCATCATAACTTGTAGCATCCTCTCCAAGTTATTACTTTTCAAACTTGGAACACCATCATTTTTCCTTCTTAGTTCCTAACTCAAAATACTAGAAATCCTTAGTAATCATGTGAGAACATCTTCACCGGAGACGTCAAGGATTCAAGTCAACTAACCAGAAAACCTTAAGGTTAAAAAGAGATGTCCAGTAAGTACTGGCTTTGCCAATTAGAGACATTACACAGTTGTATAAAAATCCCTTTCATCCTTTGAAATGGCTTTAAGCTCGGCTTTTCAAGCAATTTTTTATGGTCCTTTACTTGATCAATAACAGGTTCCTTTTTTGTAGTCTTTTGTGTATGTATGTATGTATGTGTGTATAAAAATAATTTAGAGTGTGACTTCAATAATTTTTTTCTTTTTGCAGAGAGCTTTGGCTAAAACAGGAGCTGAATCTATTAGCCTGGCAGATCTATGCCGGAAAAATAACCGAAAACAAGCAGCTGCAAAATTCTACAGTTTCTTAGTATTGAAGAAGCAACAGGCAATTGAGCTTACACAGGCTGAGCCTTACAGCGACATCATTGCAACTCCAGGACCCAGGTTCAATATTGTCTGATCTTATGGCTAGTGTTTATTCACTAGATATGTATTGCCCCGAGTGGGGAATTGAGACCATTGCAACTCTTTGATATGATGGTTTTATGTATATTGACTATTAAAAGATTATTTTGGACAGAGAAACTTCAATATTTGGGATAGGTGTGTTATTCCAGTGTTTATGACAAAGAAAAATAATTTTCACTCCATGGCGGGTTTTATACTGAAAAAATCATGATTGGAAAAATGCTAAACATTCAGATTATGAACGCATTTAGTATGTTTCTGTGCAAATATAATTATGGGTTTATTGATAGAATTATTCAAGAAAGTCATGTGTACCACCATTGCTGGTAGATTATCTCAATAAGATGTATTTTTATTAAAATTACAACAAAGTACTATAGAATTGGTAGTGAACATTTGCACTTAAGTTAACTTTTACAATTGTGTGCTGGTTCCTTTGTATTGAGATTTTATTTTAGAACACAGGCTACCAGTATACCCATTCTGCACTGGAATTTCAAATTATTTGTTAAAATACAACCAAGGACATACAAAATATTCAGTTAATTCTAATGTCATGCTCATAATTCTAGGATGCTCTAACTGTCTGGAGTGTTACAAAGCTGTTTTCATTTTAAACATTATGTGCCTGTAAGCTTCAATCCACTTTTTTGTATAAAATGTGTAGATAATTTTTAATGAATGTCTAATTATGGAAAAGATGACAGCTTTCATTTGAAGCAGCATTTTGCTGATGCTACTGAGTCTTTAGTTTGTTGCTTAATTAGGTCATTGCTAAATGTTGCTGAACAGTGATAGTTCTTGCTGTTATGTATAACTTTTTTAATAAAATACTTGTATCAGTTTTGGGAGTTTTGTCTTGTGCAACGCCTTTATTTTTTTTTACAAATCATGATCTGCTCATGTAGATATAAGCTAATTTACATTGACATTATTCCATCCGTTTTTTAATTGGGTGTGATAATTTTTGATCCATCTCATGAGGGCAAAGTTGAGTTTCTGTTTCTGATTAAGTGAAGTCCTGAGACATTGTCCTAGCTTTAAGGAGCAAGAAGAATTTCTTTCCCGCATGTATAACTGAAAGTATTATACTAGGAAGACAATATTTGGGAGTTAAGCATTGGTTAGTAAGTTATAGAGTAAAGATGCTATTAAAATATGTTGGTTTCTCTTCTTCCCAATGGAAGGGGGAGGGCATGAGGAGAGGATGTCCAGTTTAGACTGTCCACAGAGGGGAGGCTGATGTTTGTGATGGATGGAGCTCTGCAACAACTCTGCAATTTCTTGGTTCTTGGGCAGATCAGCTCCCGTCCCAAACTGTGGTGCATCTGGGTAGGGTGCTTTCAGTGGTGCCACAAGAAAGCAGCAACCATCATCAAGGAACTCCACCATTTAGGCCGTGTTCTCTTCTAAATGCTGCCACTGGGAAAGAGGTCCCACACCACCAGCTTTATGAACAGTTACTACCCTTTACCCATCAGTCTCCAGAGTGGTTAAATTCACTCAGCTCAATACTGAACTGATTCCACAACCAGATGGACTTCCAAGGACTCTACAACTCATGTTCTCAGTATTATTTATTTATGTTTTTATTTGCACATGTTGTCATCTTTTGCATATTGGTCTTTCGTCAGTGTGTAGTTTTTCATTGACTATTGTATTCCTTTGTTCTGCTGTGAATGCCCACAAAAATGAATCTCAGGATAGTATATGGTGACATACGAGGGGTGATTGATAAATTCGTGGCCTAAGGTAGACCGTGTCAATTTTAGAAAACCTAACACATTTATTTTTCAACATAGTCCCCCTCCTACATTTACACACTTAATCCAGCGGTCGTGGAGCATACAGATCTTGGACCTCTGGAAAGTGTCCACAGATGGGTGATTGATAAGTATCATGGCCTAAGGTGGAAGGAGATGAGTTAACAGCTCTCATTACATGCACATGCAGTTCAACTCTTTGAGTGATTATGCAGAAAGTTTGAAGTTAATAACTCATCTCCTTCTACCTTAGGCCACGAACTTATCAATCACCCCTGATGAGTTATTAACTTCAAACTTTCTGCATAATCACTCAAATAGTTGACCTGCATGTGCATGTAAAGAGAGCTGTACAACTCATCTCCTCCTACACGAGGAAATCTGCAGATGCTGGAAATTCAAGCAACACACACCAAAAAAATGCTGGTGAACGCAGCAGGCCAGGCAGCATCTCTAGGAAGAGGTACAGTTTACGTTTCGGGCCGAGACCCTTCGTCAGGACTAACTGAAAGAAGAGATAGTAAGAGATTTGGAAGTGGGAGGGGGAGATCCGAAATGATAGGACAAGACAGGAGGGGGAGGGATGGAGCCAAGAGCTGGAAAGTTGATTGGCAAAAGGGATATAAGGCTGGAGAAGGGAGAGGATAGGAGACCTAGGGGGAAAGAAAGGGGGGTGACCCAGAGGATGGGCAAGGAGTTATAGTGAGAGGGAGAAAAAGGGAAACAAAAGGTAGGAAAGAAAAAATAAATAAGGGATGGGGTACAAAGGAGAGGTGGGGCATTAATGGAAGTTAGAGAAGTCATTGTTCATGCCATCAGGTTGGAGGCTACCCAGATGGAATACAAGGTGTTGTTCCTCCAACCTGAGTGTGTGCTAGGTTTTCTAAAATTGACGCAGTCTACCTTCATACCAATCGTACAAGGATGTTGCCTGGATTGGGAAGCATGCCTTTTGAGAATAGGTTGAGTGAACTTGGCCTTTTCTCCTTGGAGTGACGGAGGATGAGAGGTGACCTGATAGAGGTGTATAAGATGAGAGGCATTGATCATCTGGATAGAGGTTTTCTCCCCAGGGCTGAAATGGCTAACACTGATGATAAAGGGTTAATTTGTTCTGCTGACATGTAAAAATTAGACTTCAAGCTAAGCTCTGCTGACTTGTGCACCTGCAGAACCGGATGTGGTAATTCTGTCCAAAAAAAAATGTGGAACTACAGTTGAAAAACGAGGGACTATCTCATCCTGCACATTGTCTGAGGTTGATGACCTTTGGCCTATTAAGGCAACCAAGAGGTATTTGTCTTAAAATACCACTGTTGCTGGGCATGTGACTATGGGGGTAGCTAAAAAATTGTTTCCTGCTACTTGACAGAAAGGGTATTAAAAAAGACTCTGTGCGGAGAGAGAGAACACTGATACAGGCCCCTGTGTGTGCCCAAGTGCTCTCTCTGCAGTACTACTAAATAAAAAAGCTGTTGCTTTATCTCCGGTAGTACTGTGTGTTCTTGCATCGGGTAACGGGTAATAACTAGAAGTAAATTTTAACAACATGAGAGGGCACGGTTTTAATATGCTTGGAAGTAGGTACATAGGGGATGTCAGGGGTAAGTTTTTTTATGCAGAGTGGTGAGTGTGTGGAATGGGCTGCCAGCGACTGTGGTGGAGGTGGATATAATAGGATCTTTTAAGAGGCTCCTGGATGGGAGCTTAGAAAAATAGAGGGCTATGGGTAACCCTAAAGTAAGTACATGTTCAGCACAGCATTGTGGGCTGAAGGGCTTGTATTGTGCTGTAGGTTTTCTGTGTTCTATATCTGATCTCAGAATCTTCAATAACTTACCTACCATATACAGTTGCAAGAAAAAGTTTGTGAACCTTTTGCAGTTACCTGGTTTTCAGCATTAATTATTCATAAAATATGGTCTAATCTAATCTTCATCCAAGTTACAATAATAGACAAACACAATCTGCCTGAACTAATAACACAGAAACAACTGTACGTTTCATCAATACTGAGTACACCATTTAAACAATCACAATCTTAAGTTCAAAAAAGTGTGTGAATCTCTGGGGTAATGCCTTCTACAAAAGCTTTTTGGAGTCAGGTGTTCCAATGAATGAGATGAGATTGGATATATAGGTTGTAGAGGTGCCCTGCCCTATAAAAAAAAGACATGCAAAGTCAGGTTACTGCCAGAGCCTGCTCTCCTCCAGAAAGATCTGTTTACATGCACCATGCCTTGATCAAAACAACTTTCAGAGGACCTTCGAAGAAGAATTGTAGAGACGCGTGAAGCTGGAAAAGGCTATAAAAGCATTTCGAAAGATCTGTGTGTACATCAGTCCACAGTAAGAGAAACTGTCTGCAAATGGAAGAAATTCAGTACATTTGCTACTAGAAGTGGGCATCGTGCAATGCTGAAGGAGGTGAGAAAGAACCCAAGGGTAACAGTAAAATACCTGAAGAAGTCTTTGGAACTTGTTAAAGTCCTAGTCATATGTCCACTATAAGAAAAACACTGAACAAGAATGGTGTGCGTGGAAGGACGCTATGGAGGAAACCTCTGCTCTCCAAAAAAATGATTGCTGACATCTCAATTTTGCAACAAAAACACATCTAGATGTAGCACAACACTTCTGGGACAATGTTCTGTGGATAGATGAGACAAAAGTTGAACTTTTCGGCAGAAGTGCACACCACTATGTTTGGAGAACAAAGAGCACTGCACATCAACACCAAAACCTCATCCCAACTGTGAAGTATGGTGGAAGGAACGTGATGATTTGGGGCTGCTTCGCTGCCTCAGGGCCTGGACAGCTTGCAATTGTTTCAACAAGGGATTCAAAATTGTATCAAGGCATTTTACAGGTGAATGTCAGAGTAGCAAGTCCATCACCTGAAGCTTAAATGAAGTTGGATGATGCAACAAGACAATGATCTGAAACAAGAGTAAATCACCAACAGACTGGTGTAAAAAGAAGAAGATTAATGTTTGGAATTGCTGCCAGACCTTAATCCAACTGAGATGCAGTGAAATGACCTGAAGAGGGCTGTTCATGCAAGGTATCCCAGAAATACTGATGAACTGAAACAGTTTTGTATGGAGGAATGGTCTAAGATTCCTCCTCGCCGTTGTGCAAATCCAATCAGCAGCTACAGGAAATGTTTGCTGGAGTTTATTGTTGCTAAAGGGGGTTCTACCAGTTATCTAACACAAGCATTCACATATTTTTTACATTCTGGACTGACTGATTAAGCAATGTGTTCGATCAAGACATGTAAAGTACAATTGTTTGTTATTAGTTTTGGCAGATTGTTTTTGTCTATTACTGTGATTTAGATGAAGATTCAGACCACATTTTATGAGTAATTAATGCAGAAAACAAGGTAATTGTAAAGGGTTCACAAACGTTTACTGGTTCCCCAATTTATTAAAATAGGCACAATATTCACTAGCTACCAGTTTAGTGGCAACTTGAACAGTCCTGTATTTACCTTTAAATTTATCCTTATTCTTCTCTTCAAAAGTTACCCCATTGACCACTTTCTTTTCCTCCTGATTTTCTTCCTGATTATAGTCCCGTATCTCCTTCAGGGATTCACTTGATCCAGGCTTCTACCTGACGCATACTTCCTTTTTCCTGGCCACAGCCTCAATATTTTTCATCGTCTAGAATTCCTACTACCAGCCCTGCCCTTTATTCTAACAGGAACACGCAGACATTGAGCTCTCACTATCTCAGCTTTAAAAGATCTCCGACTTGCCTGTTGTCCCTTTGCCTGCTACATGGGAACTACAAAGCAGCTCTGGAGGGAGTACTGAGGAACTGTATCAGAAATGTAACACATCCTTTGTACAATATGCTGAAATGAACCCACTCAACTTTCCCTCCCATGAACATCTTATGGGCTGAAAACTGGCTATGCTGGTGGTGTTGGTGGTGGTGGCATCCGTTAGTCTCGCGAGACCATGGATCTGCTCCTGGAAGGTCTTGCTTCAGTCTGTGTTAGAGCAGCGTCTGTTGTGGCTGTAGAGGCCCACACGGGAGTGACAGTCTCGGCTGCAGCAACTGCACTTGAAGGAACTGTCCTCCAGTGTTGTCTTGGTGCTGTTTTTCCGACGAGTGCGCTTTTCTTCAGCAGCAAGCCTCAGCTTCTTTTCTCCTCTTTTTAGACCTCTGCGTAGTTCCAGCTATGCTATACTGTCCATAATGTAATGACTCCAGAATGATCCCTAAAAATGGCCAACAGAACTATGTGAATTTAAAGGTGACAAGTGGAGCTAGGAACTGACGGAGCAGGTGAGTGGAAGGGAGTGTGGGCAGCAGCACCTGGCGAACCAGATGTGAATGGTCGATGATAGGACCATATGCCATAGGAACAAATTAGGCCATTTGGCCCATCAAGTCTGCTCCACCATTCCATAATGGTTGATTTATTATCCCTCCCAACACCATTCTCCTGCCTTCTCCCCATAAAATTTGATGCCCTTACTAATGAAGAACCTGTAATTTGGAGACTGGATTATTAGAGCATTCCATTCTGAAAATGAGAACGGGGAAGACAGAAAAAGGATGGAATGCAGTAGAGAGTAATGACAAAGTTTGCAATATAAAAGTAAACACTAAATATTAGACATATGAGATATAAACTTAAAAGTTTTGTAAGATACACAGTGTTGTGGGTGAAATCACTGGAGAGACAGAGTCACTGGTAGATACAAAGCAGCTTCTTTATTCGACACAAGGTACAGCAGGCATCATACGGACGGAGACGCTTTCCGTAGAAAGGTCTGCTAGCTCAATGTGGGCTCGATATTTATATGCTAAACACAAAGGCAAATCGCTACTTAAAAGTTATAGACAATCCTTCCTATTGAAGCCACATACAAAATATCACACCATCCTTTCCCTCCGACACCAACATGTCTGAGTTGGTATCCACAGCCTTTAGGAATCTAAGTTAAGTCTACGATACATTTATTTGGCATTTCCTGTACTAACATAGAAGACAATTAATATTTATAATGTATAGATAATACTGTCCTCGAAACTACAGCATTAGGTCAAACTACGGCACCAGAAGCACCTGGTATTCACACCTTTTTAGGAAGCCCATTGTGGTGGACTCAATCCACAATACTTTGTCTGATACAAGTCTGGTGGCCAAAGTCATTTAAGTGTAAACAAATCATCTCCCCAAAAAACTCACTCTAACACACACAGCATCTGGATAGAAAACAAATTTAACTGTTCCCCTCTCCACACATGCTGCATTATTTTCTGCTTTTGTTAAAGAAATGGTAGTACATAATGAAACACTGTCTGGTATAGAGGGGCTACTGCAGAGGATTGAAAAAAAGCTGGAGGGGTCACGGCAGCATAACAGAGCTTTGACCAGCGACCAATCTGGACATCAGATGTTTGAGAGGAGGTGATTTCACTCAGGTTCACTGCCTGAGTAGAAAAAGCCAGCAGCTCTGCTCAGCTTGGACAGTAGAACTGCCAGGCCGGATAGTGGAGTGCTCCTCTTGCAGGATGTGGGAAGGCAGGGAGATCTCCAGTGCCCCTGACAACTACAACTGTGAGAGGTGCATCCAGCTGCAGCTCCTAACAGTTGGAGCTGGAACTGGATGAACTCCGTAACATCCGGGGTGGGGCGGGGGGGGACTGAAGGAATGATAGGACATATCGAGAGGTAGTTACACCCGAGGTGCAGGACACAGGAAACTGGGTGACAGTCAGGGAAGGGAAAGGGGTTAAGGAGCCAGTGCAGAGAACCCCTGTTGCCATTCCCCTCACCACAGGTATACCACTTTGGATACTGTCAGGGGGCTAATCTAACAGAGGAAAGTCACAGTGGTTGGGTCTCTGGGTCTGAGTCTGAGCCTGGCTCTGGGACTCAGAAGGGAAGCGGGGAGAAGAGGCACGCTGTGGTGCTAGGGGATTCATTGATTTGGGGAATGGACTGGAGGTTCTGTGGCAGAGAATGAGATACCCAGGTGGTATGTTCTCTCCTGGATGTCAGGACCTGAGACATCTCTGATCAAGTCCTCGGCATTCTTAAGTGGCAGGGTGAACAGCCAGAAATCACGGTCCATATAGGTTCCAATGACATGGGTAGGACGAGTGATGAGGGTCCGCACAGGGAGTCCAGGGAGTTAGGTGCTAAGTTAAAGGTCAGGACCTCCGGGGTTGTCATCTCAGGGCTGCTACCAAGTTACGTGCTAGTAAGGCCAGAACTAGGAAGATTATATAGTTTAATACGTGGATAAAGAGTTGGTGCAGGAGGTGGGGCAAAAGATCCAGGGAAGGTGGGAACTGTACAGAAGGGACTGTTTGCACTTGAACTGGAGGGGGACTAATATCCTAGCAGGCAGGTTTGTTCATGCTGCACGTTGAGGTTTAAACTAGAGTTGCAGGGGGATGGGAACCAGAGTACCAGAACAGTTTGTGGAGGCAGATGTTGGTAAGACCTTTGTCAAGATTAGGAATCCAAAGGTTGAGCATGGTGTGTATAGGTTGAGCATAGTGTCCTGAGCTGCATATATTTCAATACAAGAATTATGACCTGGAATTATGATGTTTTAGCCAATAGTGAGACTTAGCTTCAGGAGGGGCAGGATTGGCGCTCAATATTTTGTTGTTTTAGACGTGACAGTGTGGGATGGTTTAAAGGACGAGGGGTGGCATTACCAGTCACGGGGAAAATGTCATGGCGGTGCTCTGTCAGCACAGACTGGGGAACTCGACTTGTGGGTGGAACTGAGAAATAAAATAGGTATGACCACATTAATGAGGCACTATTACAGGCAACCCAATAGTCCTAAAGATTTAGAGGAACAAATTTGTGAAGTGATTGCAAAAAAACATAAGGTAGGTGATTTTAATTCACAACATATTAACAGGGAATCCCACAATGTAGAAGGACTAGAAGGGATAGAGTTTGTCAAATGTGTTCAGGAAAGTTTCCTTCATCAGTACATAAAAGTCCCAATGAGAGAGCGTGCGATACTGAATCTGCTATGAGGGAATGAGACAGGGCAGTTGACAGAAATTTGTGTAGGGGAAAACTGCATCCAGTGACCGCAATGCCATTAGTTTCAAAGTCAATATACAAAGATATAGATCTGAGATTCCAAATTGGAGAAAGTCCAATTTTGATAGTATCAGAAACAATCTGACAAGTGTGGATTGGGACAGACTGTTTATCTGGCAAAGGTGTACTTGGAAAGTGGAAGGCTTTCAAAAACGAAATTCTGAGAGTACAAAGCTGTTGCAGAGAACGGGCGAACCCAAACACAGGACACTGGCACGGAGATAGAGTTAGGATGCAGACGAGGGCGTGAGCGTGGCGGGAGCTGAACAGCAAACAGGAGGGTGAAAGGAAGGACAGGAGACAGGCAAAACTTTTCTTGGCACAGGGTGTTGCTGGAGCTGAACAGCAAACAGGAGACAGGTGGCAGGCAACACTTATCTTGACACGGAGCGGCAAATGGAAAGACAAACGGCAGGCAATACTTATCTTGACATGAAGAGACGGTAAACCTCGGTACTGAAGTTAAACTTAGAATACACAACCCTAAACGGCCAGGAACCTGAATTACTACACTGGCAGAAACAGCGATCTGGTGATGAGTGGATGCAAAGCCGGGATATTTATGCCTCAGGTCTAGATGAGGATCTGTGCCGCAATCAAAGGGAATTAGGAGAATATGGGGAATTAATGGTCGGGACCGTGACAAAAGCTTGTATGTGTCTGTCAGAACAGAAGTTAAAGATAACAAGTGTAGGGTACCTTGGTTTTCAAGAGATATTGAGGCCCTGGTTAACAGAAAGAAGGAGGTGCTTTGGAACAAGTGAGGTGCTTGTGGAATACAAGAAGGCCAAGACAGACTTAAGACATAAATCAAGAAGGCTAAAAGAAGTTTCTCCAGCAGACAAGTTGAAGGAGAATCCTAAGGGATTATACAAGTATGTTAAGAGCAAAAGGATTGCTAGGAATAAAGCTGGTTCTCTGAAAGACCAGAATGGTAATCCATGTGTGGAGCCAAAGTAGATGAAGGAGATCTTAAATGCATTCTTTGCATCTGTATTTACTCTGGAGATGGATACAGTGTCCATAGAAGTGGGGCAAAGTGGCATCAGCTTCATGGACCCTGTACAGATTACAGAGGAGGTATTTGGTATCCTGAGGCAAATCAGGGTGGATAAATCTCCAGGGGCTGACAATGTGCTCCCTTGAACCCTACAGGAGGCAAGTGCAGAAATTGCTGTGGCCTGAGCAGAGATATTTAAAACATGCTTAGTGACAGGAGAGGTACCAGAGGATTGGAGGATAGCCAATGTTGTAAAAAAAAAGCTGTAAACAGAAGCCAGGAAATTGTAGGCTGGTGAGTGTGACATCAGTTGTGGGAAAGTTATTGGAAGGTATTCTAAGGGGCCACATATATAAGTATTTGGATAGACATGGACTGATGAAAGATAGTGTGGAGAATTTTGGCCAACTGGGATGGGAAATACCTTTGCGAGGCTATAGAATTGTGTGTCTGTATTGCTTCATGCCTAGATCTGCAGAGAATTGTGGTGTTGCCATTTAGCCTACAGCTGTAAACACAAGACTACATGATACTGCCCTCTAGTCTGTTGCTGTACACCATGAGGCTATGGGACTTAATTGTGGAAGAAAATTCTGAACAAAGGGTTAAAACATACGAGTTGTTAACACCCTGCCTTTAGTTCCTTTAATTTGCAATATGCCCAGTGCTGTTCTTACTGCATAACACAGCAGTGAGAACAAAATGGAGCCAGTGAAGGTCATAAATTGTAGGGAGGACCCTGTGGGCTGTCGTTTCTGACAATTAAACAGTCTGTATGGTTTTCCTTCACCTGTCTGGTACTAACATATAAAACAAATTGTACTTTTTACTTTAATGACTTACCGGATCTTCAGATTTAATGAACCTTATTTATATCATAAATAAAGACTCACCATTCGGCCTGGGTTCTCAGCACACTTGCAATAATCGATCTTAGTTTCAAGGATATTCTGACAACCTATCCCTGTGTGTTGTGGCCAGACAAGAGACTCTCTGGCATTTTCGTAGGAATTGATCGTCGTCGTCGTGTTGGTGGCTATCCCTCACGGTCGAGGATGATGGTCTTCGTTCTGTTGATCTACTTACGGGCTCTCAAGTGGCTTATGAGCCCAATCTTGGCTTTGAAAGTTCTTCCGCATTCAGGACAGGTAGTTCCAGATGGCAGATCGGGCTTTGGTTGTTGCTGCCTCTCTTTCCATTTTCTTCTCTTTTCTAATTCTGCACATCTGTTGGCTTCAAAAGTTGCTGATTCTTCTCGGATGATGGCTTGCCAGAGTTTCCTGTCCTTGGCATTGGTTTCCCAATTGTTGATGTCGATGTTACATTTCTTCATTTTGGCTTTTAAGACGTCTTTGAATCTCTTCTGTTGTCCGCCTCTTATACGTTTGCCTTGTTTAAACTGGGAGTAGACAATTTGTTTCGGCAGACGTTCGTCTTTCATCCGAACAACATGACCGCTCCATCTTAGTTGGTTCTTGATGACGTAGGCTTCAATGCTTGTTGTTTTTGCTTCATTTAGTACGCTGACGTTGGTTCTTCTATCTTCCCAGCTGATATTTAAGATGTTTCGAAGACAGCGTTGATAGAACTTTTCAAGTGCCTTCAGATGTCGTCGATATGTTGTCCAGGTTTCTGATGCACACAGGAGCGTTGGGATTACCACTGCTTTGTACACTAACATTTTGATGTCTGTTCGGATGTCACAATCATGAAAGACTCTTGTTCAGCTCCAATCGTCGTGGTTTCCATGCCATTGGAATAAGTTGGTTGATTTGTGAAGTATCATGTGCCTCTTGGAGTGCAACATCAAGTACATGTTAAACAAATACACGCACAGGCGTCTTCGCTCTGTGGCTTCTCCGTGGATTGTCACCTTGTCGCGGTGGAGAAGCTTGTGTGGTCCTGAGATCCCGAGAGCAATGCCGTCTGGAGCTATGCTCCTGGTAGGGTCACCCATGGTGGTAAGGTCGAGGGTGAGGTCCCTGACAAAGAACAATCCAACCAAGACCTCAACGGTGGAACGGGCGGACGAAGTTACTTCGAACTCAACGGCTGTGAAGGTGGATGAAGGCTGCAACAAATCCATCAGGAATTGATAAGACACACAGGACTGACTTTTTTTTAACTTCAACTGATGTAATGGACTTTCTGCGCATAGGCGGCCTTAAGCATCTGGGGGCCCGTTTCAAGAGTTAATGTGGGGCCCTACCCCCGCTTCCCAAAAAAAAATTAAGAAAAAAAGCGAATTTTCAAGCTGGTTTGCATCAATAATGATATAATTTCGGACTTAAACGTTGATGCATTATATGCACTTTCAGCACAATGGACAGATAGCTCAACATAATCTAAACAATTCTCTTAATTAAAAACTGAAACAATGACATTTTTTGCTTTGGAGTGAGAAGCCTCGCCCTTTTCAGCAACTAGTCTGTATTGAATGGCACTATGTGTTAGGTATCAGCTGACATAAGAACAGCTGAAACAATTTCCGTCTAATTAAATTAATAACAAAAGCAATGTCATATTTAATGAAAATTCAGACTTTATTTATTCAATGAACGGTGTCTGAAAGTTAACTACTGGAAGTTTACAACAAACTGCGTCGCGCGCTCTTTCAGCACCACGGACAGCTCAGGTAAGGCCTGGAAAGCGAACAAGAGCAGAGTGAGAGAGGGGACGCAAGCGGGAGAGAGAAATTACGATTTGTGGAAACGCCGCCTAATCGCCTATACACATTTTGAGTGAAATACGTGGTTTATTTTATTATTTTAATTATAAACTTTATTTCTGCTAAAAATGTGTTAAAAGACTTACCACTAGAACTTCACCACCCTCCTGTGCTTGAGTGCTGAGAATGCTTTAATGAGCTCATCTTTGTCCAGCGATCTTGTTATTTCGTGCTCGATTGATATCTGAGCAAGAGCTGACAGACGCTCCTGGAACATGGTTGTCCTCAGATGCGTTTTGATGAGCTTTAGCCTCGAAAAACTTCTCTCTCCACTCGCTACAGTCACAGGCACTGTCAGCATGAGTCTTAGAGCAATGGTGAGGTTAGGATACAGTTCAACCAGATTGTTGCTGTAAATGTAGCTCAGAATCTGCAGGTCAGTGGTTTCTTTTGCAGGCACGGCACTGACAGCAGCCGACACCTTGCGCAAAAGGTCCTCAGCATCCACATCACCAAGTGTTTACACAGCTGTCTTTCAGTGTGCGGCTTTGGGTGGCTTTTTTCATTTCCTCTCTTCCATAAATGAAGCCAAACAGACTGTAAAATAATTCCATCAGCTTGAAGCGCTCACTAATGCCTGTGATGGCAGAGTCCACTAGTGGAAGGAAAACTTCTCTCTTGTACCGTTCCTCGGGTGCCACTGTCAGGGAAGGATCTGCACTTTGGGACTCGCACTGGAGCTGGCGTTTTGGTTTTCTGATTCATGCGGTAGGAAAGACCATTGGCATCCCTATCTCTTCAGCTATGTCTCTGGCATCTGTTTGGGCGGATGAAAGGCCGTTCCCTCTGTATTCCTTGAGAAATTTCAGAACATATTCCATCTCGCGCTGTAGCACATCGATTCCCACTTGTGCTTGCTGACACGGTTTACCTCATGTAAAACGTTGTACCAGATAATAACAGTCAGCAGGAATTTCCATGACATGATCTCCTGTTCTCAGCCTCTGGCTGCAGATGTGGTTTCACTGTCACCTTTCTGTGTGGCATGTTCAATCAGTGACAGGAGCGCATTGCCAACACCGGGAAGCTGGTAGCACAGCACTTTCACACTTTCCGCGCGGGACTCCCATCGCGTGTTGGATATGGCCTTGAGGGTCATCTGTGGCACGTTCTCCTTGGAAAGCTCCCATCTCTGTCTGGATGAGCTGAACAGTGTGTATAGACGTTGCAGCACCCCAAAGAAGCTCTCAGACTCCACTGTTGATTTTGCGACACCGACAATGACTAGGTCTAGGCTGTGGCTGGCGCATGGCATGAACAGTGCTTTTTTTGTTAATATCTGGCACTCTCTTCTGCACCCCGCTATTCCCCCCCCCCGCATATTGCTCCCGTTATCATATGCCTGCCCCCTGCATTTTGAGATATCTAATCCTAATTTCTCCATATGCGTTAAGAAAACGTCGGTTAGGCCTGCACCCGTTGTGTCAAGCACTGGTAGGAAACCGACAAAATGCTCACTAACAGTAGCTCCGACATTTACTTGGCATGTGACAATGAGCAGTGTCACGGAGAGCTGCTCTATGTGTGCAGCGTCAGTGGTGCAGTCCATTATCACCGACTAGTAACGTGATTGTTTTACTCTCTCTGTTATTGCTTCCAGTGCCTTGTCTCCAATAAGTATGATTAACTCATTTTGTATGGTTTTCCCCATGTAGTGGTCAGCAATCTCTTCTTTTCTCTGCTCATCTGGCATGTTCGCTCATCACTGGGTCGAACTCGGCAAGCAGCTCCAGCAGACCTAGAATGTTCCCATTATTTGGTTCATGTAGGATGGAATTATGGCCACGGAAAGCAAGGTTTCGTTCTGCAAGGTGACAGACTATGGCAATGAACCTCTTCATGACATCATTCCAGTGTTCTTTTTTCCAGCATTTGCATTTCTTGGTACGTGCTGTCAATGGCACTGTGCGTTCTTAAGCGCGTTTCCAGCTCGCACCAGCTATCATGTTGGCACGGTGCGCATTTGAGTTCTCACGATCCTGGAGTGTGAGAGTGAGTCGCTCCCACACTCTGAAACCTCCGCAAGTGAGACTTATGATTTCATTTGCCAAATAGGGTACAGCAGAAACAGAAGATTGAATCAGATGATACTGAGTACACTAACCATGACCTACGAATGCTTTCTCCATTTTTCCATCTTCATAAGATATCTGTCCTTGGTAAAACGACGGCGTGATTGGCTCTGTGGAAAGTTAATGTCCTCTAACTGAACGGGACCTCTCCTAACAATGTCGATCCGTTGGTCACTGGTAATATGCTTTGGCCAACGTGCCGGATCGGTCTCTGTGAATGTTAGTGGGGCTTTCTCTCTGTCTGGTGTGCTGGTGGCGGCATCTCCCTCACCTGTCTCAGTTGTAGGACTGTCATCATGCTGTGGTGCTTGTTCATCAAACAAAGTTTGGTCATCATTATCACCATGTTTGAGTAGAATTGTTCTTCTCATTTTGATTGCTCTGATTATCAACACCTCCTGTACCGCTTACACTGTCACTCGGCACTGCAGACCTACGCTGTGACGATGGTGCAGCAGCAACTGCAGTCGGCGGGCCTTTTACAGATGCTGGACCAAAGAAAGATGTAACTTTTGGGAGACTATTAAGACGTTTTGTTTTGTTGTCTAATATTTTTCGTTTTTCAGCACCGCTAGGATAGGAGCGTTTCATTTTCCTCTCATGGAAAAGTAGCCTTCTTTGCTAGGAGCAAGGTTTACAATTGAAATAAATATTTTAATGTATTTTCTCAGATGTCAGTCAGCGAGCGCCCACTGGTGGGTCGGCTGGCAACAGCAGGAGAATATTGTGGCGTCTGGGAGCTGTGCATTAAATTTTTGCATGTCAGTCGGGGGCCCCTGGGAGGCCGGGGCCCGTTTCAGTTGAAACGGGTGAAACATAGCTAAGGCCGCCTATGTTTCCCCCGGGATCAATAAAGTATGACTATGACTATGACTATGTTTCTACGTGTATGTATAAAAAAGGCTGTGACTATTGTTCTTTAGAAGACTTAACGATTGCACTGTTATGGAGTCATTCTTCCCTTACTTATGAATAAAGGTATTCACTAGTCACTTCAATGTCCGTGTCCAATTTATTAGAGACCTACTTTATCTGAAATTCCTTAGGAAATTAACTTACCTAAGATAGTCAGCATGGTAGCTCCCATCTAATCAATCTTATAGAGCTTTTCGAGGAAGTTACCAGGAACGTGGATGAAGGCAAGGCAGTGGACTTTGGTAAGGCATTTGACAAGGTCCCACATGAGAAGCTGGTCAAGAAGGTTCAACTGCTTGGCATTCAGGATGAAGTAGTAGATTGGATTAGATATTGGCTTTGTGGAAGAATACAAAGAGTGGCAGTAGAGATTTGCCTCTCTGACTGGAGGCCTGTGACTAGCGGTGTGCTGCAGGGGTTGCTGCTGGGTCCTTTGTTTGTCATCTATACAATGATCTGGATGATAATGTGGTTAACTGGATCAGCAAATTTGGAGATGAAACCAAGACTGGGGGGGGGGGGTGTAGTGGACAGTGAGGAAGGCTATCATGGCTCACAGAAGAGTCTGCAAATGGGGTGAAAAATGGCAGCTAGCATTTAATGCAGACAAGTGTGAGGTTTTTCACTTTAGTATGACCAACCAGGGTAGGTCTTTCATAGTGAACAGTAGGGCACTGAGGGGTGTGGTAGAACAAAGGGGTTTGGGAATAGAGGTACATAATTTGCTGAAAGTGGAGTCACAGGTACATAGATCACAGAACATAGAACAGTACAACACAGTACAGGCCCTTCGGCCCACAATGTTGTGCCGACCCTCAAACCTTGCCTCCCATATAACCCTTCGTCTGGACTAACTGAAAGAAGAGCTAGTAAGAGATTTGAAAGTGGGAGGGGGAGGGGGAGATCCGAAATAATAGGAGAAGACAGGAGGGGGAGGGATGGAGCCAAGAGCTGGACAGTTGATTGGCAAAAAGGATATGAGAGGATCATGGGACAGGAGACCTAAGGAGAAAGAAAAGGGGGAGGGGGGGAAAAGCCCAGAGGATGGGAAAGGGGTATAGTGAGAGGGACAGAGGGAGAAAAAGGAGAGAGAGAGAAAGAATGTGTGTATATAAATAAATAACGGATGGGGGATTAGCAGAAATTTGAGAAGTCAGTGTTCATGCCATCAGTTTGGAGGCTACCCAGACGGAATATAAGATGTTGTTCCTCCAAACTGAGTGTGGCTCCAACCTGAGTGTGAAGTTTGTGACCTGACCTGGTTCATTACCTAGTACTACCTAGTACTAGATCTAGTATGGCATTCCCCCTAGTTGGCCTGTCAACATACTGTGACAGGAATCTGTCCTGGAAACACTTTACAAACTTTGCCCCGTCCAAACCCTTGGAACTAATCAGGTGCCAATCAATATTAGGGAAGTTAAAGTCACCCATGATAACAACCCTGTTATTTTTGTACCTTCCCAAAATCTGCCTCCCAATCTGCTCCTCCATATCTCTGCTGCTACCAGGGGGCATATAGAATACCCCCAATAGAGTAACTGCTCCCTTCCTGTTCCTGACTTCTACCCATACTGACTCAAAGGAGGATCCTGCTACATTACCCACCCTTTCTGTAGCTGTAATAGTATCCCTGACCAGTAACGCCACCCGTCCTCCCATTTGCTCCCCCCCCATCCCTTTTAAAGCACTGAAATCCAGGAATATTGAGAATCCATTCCTGCCCTGGTGCCAGCCAAGTCTCTGTAATGGCCACTACATCATAATTCCATGTGTGTATCCAAGCTCTCAGTTCATCACCTTTGTTCCTGATGCTTCTTGCATTGAAGTACAGGCACTTCAGCCCTTTCACCTTACTGTCTTTACACCATTTATTCTGCTTCTCTTTCCTCAAAGCCTCCCTATATGTTAGATCTGGCTTTGCTCCATGCATTTCTTTCACCGCTCTATCACTCCGGGTCCCATCCCCCTTGCAAATTAGTTTAAACCCTACCGAACCATGCTAGCAAAGGTACCTGCAAGGATATTGCTCCCCCTCGAGTTCAGGTGCAACTCATTCAATCTGTACAGGTCCCACCTTCCCCAGAAGCAATCTCAATGATCCAAAAATCTAAAACCCTGCCCCCTGCACCAACTCCAGCCACGCATTCAACTGCCATCTCCTCCAATTCTTACCATCACTGTCACGTAGCACTGGTAACAATCCTGAGAACGCCATCCTTCAGGTCCTGTTCTTCAGCCTTCTGCCTAGTTCCCAAAACTCACACTTCAGGACCTCATCCCTCTTCCTGCCTATGTTGTTGGTGTCAACATGTATCATGACTTCTGGTTGCTTTCCCTCTTGTACCCGGATGTCATGCACCCAGTCAGAGACATCCCGGATCCTGGCACCCGGGAGGCAACAAACCATGCGGGTGTCCTTCTCACATCCACAAAATCTCCTGTCTGCTCCCCTGACTACAGAGTCTCCAATGACGACAGCTCTCCTCTTCTCCATCCCACCCTTTTGCACCACAGGGTCAGACTCAGTGCCGGAGGCCCTGCCACCGTGGCTCACACCTGGTCAGTCGTCCCCGCCAACCGTATCTAGGACAGTAAACTTATTATTCAGGGGAATGGCTACAGGGGTGCTCTGCACTACCTGTCTACTCAACTTCGCTTTCCCCCCTCTGACTGACACCCAACGATCTGCTTCCGGCAGTCTAGGTAGATAGGGTTGTAAAGAAAGCTTTTGGCACATTGGCCTTCATAAATCAACATATTGAGTACAGAAGAATTATGTTGAAATTATATAAGACATAGGTGAGGCATTAATTTGGAGTATAGTGTGCAGTTTTGGTCACCTACCTACAGGAAAGATATAAACAGGGTTGAAAAAGTGCAGAGAAAATTGGCAAGGATGTTGCGGGGTCTAGAGAACTGAGTTATAAGATTGAATAGTTTAGGATTGAACAGGGTGGGACTTCAACCAGAGGTAATGGCTTAAGAGTGAAAGGTGAGAAGTTTAAGGGGAAACTTCTTCAATCAGAGGGTCATGAAAGTGTGGAACGAGTTGTCAGCATGGTCCATGCCAGCTCAATTTCAAAGTTTAAGCAAAGTTTGGATAGGTATATGGATAGTTGGGATATGGAGAGCTATAGTCCCAGTGCAGGTTGATGGGAGTAGGCAGTTGAAATGGTTTCGGCGAGGACTAGATGGGCCAAAGGCTGTACTTCTTTATGACTCACTAACCAAGGGATGCCATCTTCTCATTGCTACCATCAGAGAGGAGATGGAGGAGCTTTAAGACACACACTTTTAGGAACAGCTTCTTCCCCTGTGCCATGAGATTTTTGAATACACAATGAACCCAAGAAAACTGACCCTACACATACAGACTGTACACACTGACTCCACATATACAGACTGTACACAGACCCCACACATACAGATTGTACACACTGACTCCACACATACAGACTGTACTACTGACTCCATATACAGACTGCGGTGGAGGTGTATACGATAGGGTCTTTTAAGGGACTCCTGGATAGATACATGGAGCTTAGAAAAATAAAGGGCTATGGGTAACCCTAGGTAATTTCTAAAGTAAGTACGTTTGGCACAGCATTGTGGACAGAAGGGCCTGTATTGTGCTGTAGGTTTTCTATGTTTCTCAAACTACTTATTTTTTGCTGTCTTTTTGCACTACTTTTTTTTTAATGTGTGATCATTTATAATAATTTATAGTATATTCTAGGTATTGCACTGTAGTGCTGCAAAACACATTTCCTGACATATATCAGAGATAATAAACCTGATTCTGATTCAGTGGAGGAGACAGCAGATTAGGGTCTGAGTGGAAGTAAGTTAAGATGACAGCCAACTGGAAGTTCAGAGTTTGAACTGACTCAAGGTGTTCCACACAACAGAACACTGGATGAAGAGAGATCGTTTAATGTCATTTGCTGTACACAAGCATGAGAATGAAAGAATTGCTACTCCGGATCTCATGTGGCACAAAAGATAAAGAACACAATACTAGAAAAACATTCAGTAAGTATAAATACATAGTATAGTTTATATACATTGATTGATTGTATACCCATAAAGTAGCAGGGTTAAGAAAATAAATATCTTTAATTAAGGAATGATAGGGTTAATGTATGAAAAGCCTTTGTTGTCTCCAAGCCTGTATTTACTGGAGTTTAGAAGAATGAAGGATGACTTCATTGAAACCTTTTGAATATTGAAAGGCCTAGATGAAGAGTATGTTTTCTATAGTGGGGAGAGACGAGAACCACAGGACACAGCCTCTGCATTTGAGATGTCCATTTAGAATAGAAATGACTACAGTTCTTGGGGTTTCCTAATTGGCCATTGTTTGGCACGCCAAGGGCTCGGCTTTGGAGGCCTAGGATCTCAGGACTCTGGAGACCGGTGGATCGAAGGTTGGTGTCACGGCAGGAGACCCACGTGTCGTCGGGGGATTCGGAATATCAATGGCTGTATGCCCAGAGACTCCAGATCTTTGGGCACAGAGCTTGAAAAGAGCAACACCGTGGACTTCTAACATCGTAAACCAACGAGTTGTTTGTTATGTCTCCCCGTTCACTGTGAAAATGGAGACGCCTCTTTCTCCCTTATTAGGGAGAGAGAGAGCCTGTGGTATGTCAAATACCGAGTGAAACGCAAAGTCTTTGGCGTAACTGCAAGTCTGTCTTTGCTGTTGCTTTGCTCACGCTTGAGTGCTCAGTGGCGGGTGCCAATGCTTCCTTTGTGCTGGTGGGGGTGGGGGGGAGGGAGGATTGTTGCTTGCTGCTGCTTACACGTGGAACGAGGGGGTCCTTTGGGGTTCTAACATTTTACTGTCATTCATTCTTTGGGGCACTCCTCTGTTTTCATGGATGGTTGCGAAGAAAAAGCATTTCAGGATGTATATTGTATACATTTCTCTAACATTGAATGTGAGGAAGAATTTCTTTAGCCAGAGGGTGGTGAAACTGTGAATTCACTGCTACAGATGGTTGTGGAGGCTAAGTCATTGGGTACATTTAAAACAGAGGTTGATATATTCCTGCTTGATAAGGGTGAAGGCAGGAGAATGGAATTGAGAGGGAGAATAAAGGGCGCCACAGCAGCGTAGCAGTTAGTATGGTATTATTACAACTTGGGGTGTTCCTGAGTTTGGAATTCAATTCTGATGCTGTACTGTAAGGAGAGTGTGCACAAGCTTCCCCTGGAATGCATGGTTTCCCCCCACCACTGGTGCTCCCGTTTCCTCCCACAGTCCAAAGACATACTGGGTAGGTTAACTGGTCATTGTAAACTGTCGCATGATCAGTTTACAATTAATTGGAGTTGTGGGGTGCTGCTGTAGCGTGGCACGAAGGGCCAGAAAATGTCTACCCCATGCTGTATCACTAAACAAATAAAAATCACCCTATGAGAGTTGTAGAGCAGACTCGATGGGCTGAATGGCCTAATTTGCTCCGATGTCTTTTGGAATGCAACATTCAGCCATAGAAGACTGTAGAAGTGAGGAGTGAAGGTCACCCGGCAACAATAAAATCAAACAAGACTATTAAGAGGGGAGCAACACACACACAAAATGCTGGAGGAACTCAGCAGGCAGCATCTATGGAAAAGAGTACAGTCGACATTTCAGGCCAAGACCCTTCATCATATTAGAGGGGAGGAGCGGTCTCCATTATGTGATCATGACTACTGGTTGGTTCATTTATGAAAATATCTTCAAAGATATTTAGTAAAGGAGATATTCTAAATGGTAATAGAGGCAATCTTATATTTTCAACCATAGCAATTTTACTACCCAGAAGGTACCTTGTTGTTACTTCATGATGATAAACCAGATAGAGTTCACATTTAATACTTGAAGAAAATCTGAGATATCCAATGTAATATTTAACATTAGGGCAAAACATTATAACATTGTATTAATAATTATTTTCTATGCTGCAAATGAATTGCACCATTATTATAAGCAGACCATCAGCAGTTAGGCAGTGGTTCGTATGAAATTACAAAGTCAAACATAACAACATTTTTGTCCAACATATTTTTCTACAAATAAAATTCAAAAAATTTTTGTATTAGGTTTTATAGCAAAGTTGCGATCTGAATTTGTTGCAAACCGAAAATGATATGGAAAAATGACACTGTAACACACGTTGACTAACACCCATACAAACTTTACGACCAACGTCCATAAAAACTTTATAGTTACACAGAAGTTTCTACTCCGCTGTTGCTTGATTGGGCTGTTCTCCTTCTCTTTCTCGATCTCCTTTTCTTTTTCTCATTAGCCGGCTGTTCTTGCGGTTTCACTTTCTTTTTAAGACAACTGAGTGGATTAGGGCCTCCTTTTCTTTTGCGTTTCTTCAGCCGGGGTTCAGATTCCCTCACCAGGCCCTGTTGCTCTTTCAAGTGTTGGATAGTCTGCTGCTGATGTACGGGGACAAACTGCTGATTGTGCAGTGAAGGTAGCTGTGCGATCGATCTGGAAGAAGGCTTCTCCAAGACTATAGTGTTCTGTATAATGTACAGCAAAGGGACTCCTGGCAACTTCTTAATTTTCATTGTTAATTGTGGATCCTGTGAAAGAATTAAAATAATGACACTAAATCATCATAAGAATATCTTTGTCTTATCCATCAAATGACACAATACTTGTAACACTTTCAGTACGCTGGATGAACTCAGCAGGTTCGGCAGCATCAGTTAAAAATGTCGACTCATCGTTTCTAATTGATGCTGCCCGACCTGCTGAGTTCATCCAGCGTACTGAAAGTGTTGCTTTAATCACAGCATCTGCAGATTATTTTGTGTTTACGACACAATACTTGTACCAGAAGTTGTTGGAAACTGGCGCAGTGATATCAAGGAAGTATCAGGAAGAGTGATTTAAATACACTACATTTGATAGCAATTTACCAGAATTTAAAACAAGGAGATTAAATCTGAAGAACAGTAACGAGAGCCAAGGTAAATTGAGAAACTATTATAGTCATAGTCATACTTTATTGATCCCGGGGGAAATTGGTTTTCGTTACAGTTGCACCATAAATAATAAATAGTAGTAAAACCATAAATAGTTAAATAGTAATATGTAAATTATGCCAGGAAATAAGTCCAGGACCAGCTATTGGCTCAGGGTGTCTGACCCTCCAAGGGAGGAGTTGTAAAGTTTGATGGCCACAGGCAGGAATGACTTCCTATGACGCTCTGTGTTGCATCTCGGTGGAATGAGTCTCTGGCTGAATGTACTCCTGTGCCCAACCAGTACATTATGTAGTGGATGGGAGATATTGTCCAAGATGGCATGCAACTTGGACAGCATCCTCTTTTCAGACACCACCGTCAGGGAGTCCAGTTCCATCCCCACAACATCACTGGCCTTACGAATGAGTTTGTTGATTCTGTTGGTGTCTGCTACCCTCAGCCTGCTGCCCCAGCACACAACCGCAAACATGATACCACTGGCCACCACAGACTCGTAGAACATCCTCAGCATCGTCCGGCAGATGTTAAAGGACCTCAGTCTCCTCAGGAAATAGAGATGGCTCTGACCCTTCTTGTAGACAGCCTCAGTGTTCTTTGATCAGTCCAGTTTATTGTCAATTCACATCCCCAGGTATTTGTAATCCTCCACCATGTCCACACTGACCCCCGGATGGAAACAGGGGTCACCGGTACCTTAGCTCTCCTCAGGTCTACCACCAGCTCCTTAGTCTTTTCACATTAAGCTGCAGATAATTCTGATCACACCATGTGACAAAGTTTCCTACCGTAGCCCTGTACTCAGCCTCATCTCCCTTGCTGATGCATCCAACTATGGCAGAGTCATCAGAAAACTTTTGAAGATGACAAGACTCTGTGCAGTAGTTTAAGTCCGAGGTGTAAATGGTGAAGAAAAAGGGAGACAAGACAGTCCCCTGTGGAGCCCCAGTGCTGTTGATCACTCTGTCGGACACACAGTGTTGCAAGCACACGTATTGTAGTCTGCCAGTCAGGTAATCAAGAATCTATGACACCAGGGAAGCATCCACCTGCATCGCTGTCAGCTTTTGAAGAGAGTTGACAATAGAGGTGTATAAGACGATAAGAAGCATAGGTAGGGTGGACAGCCAGAGACTTTTCCCCAGGGTGGAAATAGCTAATATGAGAGCACATAATTTTAAGATGATTGGAGGCATGTGTCTTTACACAGAAAGTGGCAGGTGCAGGAGCGATGATTGAGGCAAATACATTCGGGACATCTAAGAGCCACTTAGATAGATAGGCACATGGATGATAGAAAAATGCAGGGCTATGTGAGAGGATAGGATTATTTTATGTTATTTTTAGTCTGGCCCTTTGAGCCACGCTACCACAGTAAACCCCAACAAACCTGATTAATCCTAACCTAATCACAGGACAATTATCCCACCATGTACATCTTTGGACTGTGGGAGGAAACTGGAGCACCTGGGTAAAACTCATACATTCCACGAGGAGGACATACAGAGAATCCTTACAGATCTGGGCCAGAATTGAATTCCGAACTCTGGGATGTCCCAACTTGTAACAGCATTACGCTAACTGCCACACTACCATGGTGCAATCTAAGAGCAAGTTAAAAGGTTGGCACAACATTGTGAGCCAAAGCGTTTGTACAGTGCTGTAATGTTCTATGAAAAGATAAGGCAGGTAAGCTAGAGCAAATTTTCAAAGAAATACTGTAATTCAAAATTTTTAATTAAAATACAATAGCTTATGGAATAAAAACATGAAGAAAAGTAGTTCAACATGGCTTGAAGAAAAAGAAATAAAAAATATGAAAATCACCAAGATAACAAAACAGATTGTTGGAGCTTAAGTTATTTATGTAATAATCAATGCTAAATTAACACTTTACACGGAGAAGAAAGAGAAATGATAATGATAGATGTCTTCAAAAGCATCTTGGAAATAGTAATGACATAGTGAAGAAGTAGTGAACTAAATGCTAAAAATTCCCAGGTCTCATGCCTTACATCATACAACTTTAAAATTATCTGGTAGAGAGAGAGTAAAGGCACTGGTTTTGATAATTCTGGAATTTAGTAACTTAACCCTAAGATCAGAAGACAGAAAACACAAACCAAATGTAGAGAGTGAGAAACCAGAACACCATAAGTTATTAAGTTTGAATCTGTTATAATAATTATTTATGACATGGTAGCAAAGAGCTTAGAAAATTATGTTATAATCGAAATTCAGTACAGAACCTACAGAAAATGTTTTTTTTGAGGTTGTGACTAGCAGAGTAGGTGAGGATGATGAATGGAGGTCGAGTATCTGAATTTCAAAACAACATTCAATTCAACGTCATTTGAGAGGTTATTGCTCAAAATGGGGTTGGGGATAACAGTGAAAACCAGAGGAAGAATAAATGTAATTTTCAGGTTGGTATGGCTAGTGTGGTATCACAGCATCAACACCTGGCTTCAATCATTCACAGCTGATATTAATGGATGCTTGAAAGAACAGGATGTAATATATCCTTGCTGCAGATGGGGGAGAGCCAGGTGGAGAAAAACGTCTGGAGAAAAGATAAATCTCACGAGATTACAGATAGACTGGGAGAGTTGAATGAACGAGAAAGAACTCACATATACAGCATTGAAGTTATCCATCTTGGCAAGAAAAAACAAAATAGAATAGTTTTTCAAATAGTGAGAAACAAAGAAATTCAAAGGGTTACAATCCTTGAATATGCATGACAGAAAGTGCCTGTGTCTCAGAGGGAGTACATTGAAGGTTCACTACAAATTGATTCCTGGGATTGGTCGGTGGGAAGAGAGGAAACTGACCAAATTTAAAGAGAGAGAGAAAGCAAATGGAGGCGGAAATAACATGATAAGAAAAATAAAGAGTAAGAGTGGAATGAGGAGAAAGAATAACGATAAAAGGAAAAGAACAAGGATAAGTTTTCAATACAGTCTTGTTAGAAGATGGTATTACCCTGTGAACCAAAAACTGCACTGTACAGTTGCAAGAAAAAGTTGGTGCACCCTTTGCAATTATCTGGTTTTCTGCATTAATTATTCATAAAATGTGGTCTGATCGTCATCTAAGTCAAATAAATACTTCTATATCCACCAGCTTGAGTCTCTCTCTCTGTGACGCAGAGAGATGGCATAGTGTTGCACATTGATACTTGTAAGGGTTTGTTGAGCTAAATGTCCTGTTTCTATACACTCAAGCAGTACCCCATGGTTTACATCAGAATATACTGTAGTAACACCACTAAAACTGAAGGACATCCCTGCAGCATGTTGGAGATTTGCTAATACAGTACAATCTAAATGAGTAAATAACTTGCTAGTGCTGGAAGATGTATGTAATTTTATTATCTAAAATAATTATCTGCTTTGTATTTCTCATTGTCAAAAGTTTGTACTGCATAAGTTATTCGAGTCATTGAGCAGTTCAACACTGAAACAAGCCCTTTGGCTCATCTACTCCATGCCAACCCATCCCATCGACCCACACCCAGACCATAGCCTCCATACCTCTCCCATCCATGTACCTATCCAATCTGTGGTAATGATAAGGCCAGAATGCTGGCAGGATAAACAAGGAAAAAATGACAGACTGAAAGCTGATTGAAACTATTAATTTTCTGAGTCATCTTGGTCAAATTTCATGTCAGGATCATAAATCATGTGACTACAATATGAATCAATGGCACATGTAACATAGAGCATAACAGCACAGTACTGGTCCTTCGGCCTATGATATTGTGCGAGCTTTTAACTTACTCTAAGATCGGTCTAACTCTTCCCTTCTACATATTAGGATGCGGAAACCACAGAAAGGGTGCAGAGGAGATTTACGAGGCTGTTACGTGGATTGGGGAACATGCCTTATGACAGCAGTCCCCAACCACCGGGCCGTGGACTGGTACCGGGCCGCGAGGAAACGATATGATTTGGCGATATGAGTCAGCTGCACCTTTCCTCATTCCCTGTCACGGCCACTGATCAGCCATTATGCATGCGAGGTCATTACCCACGCGTCATCCGTGTCAGGGTGGGAAGGAGATCAACTCCTCGAGCTTGCAAATGATGATGGGCTGAAAAGTATGTTTGACATAACATCTCTGTCGGCATTTTGGATCAAAGTCAAGGCTAAATATCCTGAGATAGCCACGAAAGCACTGAAAACGTTGCTTTCATTTCCAACATTTTTCTGCGAAGCGAAGTTTTCTACAATGAATGCAACGAAAACTAAACTGCAGAATAGAATGGACATAAGGAACCCCCTTCGAGTATCGCTGTCTCCCATCACCCCTGGATAGGACGGTGTTGTTGCAGGGAAACAAGCCCAAGGCTCCCACTGATTCAGCGATATTGGTGTGTTGCAATAATTTTATATATTTATACGGGGAAAATATGTGCTGTGTGTATAATATCCAAATGTTACTTAAAATGTTATGATGCTATTGACTTATAAGTGACTTGTATAACCATATAATAATTACAGCACGGAAACAGGCCATCTCGGCCCTTCTAGTCCGTGCCGAACGCTACTCTCACCTAGTCCCACCAACCTGCACACAGCCCATAACCTTCCATTCCTTTCCTGTCCATATACCTATCCAATTTTTCTTTAAATGATAATATCAAACCTGCCTCTACCACTTCTACTGGAAATTTGTTCAACACTTACCTCAAGCTCCCCTGTCCTCCCCTGATAATTGACTTATCACTGTATTCATGCGAGGAAAATATGCGCTGTGTGTTTAATATTAAATTCGTTAGATAAACCCTTTTAGATACAAAATTGAGTGTATTACCCACTTACCGCCTATATTTCAGTAGTGATTAACACCCACCCCCTGGGGGGGGGGGACTGGTGCCCGCACAAGGCTTCACGGTCATTGTAGTCTTTCTGGGTAAACAACGTATTTGACTGCTACTCTTGTCCGTTGGCAACCCTACCCCCACCCCCCACCCCCCACCCGGTTGGCCAGTCCACAAGAATATTGTCATTATTAAACCGGTCCGCAATGCAAAAAAGGTTGGGGACCCCTGCCTTATGAAAACAGGTTGAGTGAACTTGGCCTTTTCTCCTTATAGTGACGGAGGATGAGAGGTGACCTGATAGAGGTGTATAAGATGATGAGAGGCATTGATCATGTGGATAGTCAGAGGTTTTTTCCGAGGGCTGAAATGGCTAATGTGAGGGGGCACAGTTCTAAGGTGCTTGAAAGTAGGTACAGAGGAGATGTCAGGAGTAAGTTTTTTTTTTTACGCAGAGAGTGGTGAGTGCGTGGAATGTGCTGCCGGTAATGGTGGTGGAGGTGGATACGATAGGGTCTTTTAAGAGACTCCTGGATGGGTACATGGATTTTAGAAAAATAGAGGGCTATTGGTAACCCTAGGTAATTTCTCAGGTAAGGACATGTTCGGCACAGCTTTGTGGGCCGAAGGGCCTGTATTGTGCTTTAGGTTTTCTATGTTTCTATAAACTGTCATATTTCTATCATACATTGGGCTCTGTAGGGGTTTCTTAAATGCCCCTAATGTATCTGCCTCTACCACCATCCCTGGTACCATGCACCTATCACTCTCTATGTAAAGAGCTTATCTCTGTCATTCCGCCCTATACTTTCCTCCTATCACCTTAATTTTAAACCATCTGTCATCTGGCCAGAAGAAACTGCAGTCTACAAATTAATGGATCTTTGATGAATCAAGGACATGGGTAGCGGACAAACCAATTATCTTTGCCCCCCCCCCCCACCCCGCCATTTTGTAGACTGAAATGATTCTTGCTCTGGGATAATCTAATCCGTGCAATTGAATGTGGACACAAGGAGCTTCAGGTAATGACCTGCTAAACCCAAGACCATTCTCAGATGCGTAGCTATTTATTATGTGAAGTGTCATACACAGCAATTAAGCCATCTGTAATCTCGTTAGACCCATAGACTGGGTCACCTAGTTTAACTGATTTGGGCCAGTCAGAGTTGAAAGCCAGGGGGGGGGGGGGGGGGAGGGTGCACAACCATGAAACAACATTGTTGTAACCGGGAACTAGAACCAGAAGTTGGCGGGAGGATGGGATGTTGAGCAGACGTGCATGAAATGAAAGTGATGCAGTTGAGCGCCTTGTTGATGGTGGAGAAAGCAAAGTCCCTTTCTATGAAGAAGGTGACCCTGAGCCAATGGGATGGAGATCCACCAGTTTAACGAATGAGGAACACTTTAGGAGACAGGAGCTTCAAATACATAAGGTTAGTAACTCTCCAGCAACCATTGCAGATGAGGACCACATGGAAATGTGGAGATTGGGACCATAAGGAAAGCCTATGGTCTTTTCCCAACCTTTTCCCTCTATTGACTGTCCATGGAGGATCAGGGAATTCTAGGGGGTATGTGAACCCATTACCTTTTAGTTGAGACAATAAAAGTTACTTGTCGGTAAGTACAGATCTTTTTGTGCTTCTTTTACAGAGGATGATTCTTGTAACAGCCATTTCTGCCCTCGTAAAGATCTCTGGTTGTTCACTCGATCGATATCTCTTATCACGTTACAAACGTTATTTGTTTCTGTTGACAGTGCAATTAATTTCTACATAAAAACTCACGGAACTCCACCATGTCAAGTCCCAAGCCCGGCTGCAAAGGGAGGAGGGTTGGGCCCTGGGCTAGCAACTCCATTCCATAAAAACTCAGTGCAACACAAAAGGCCAACAGAAGCCCCAAAGACCCCATATCTGGGAGAGGAGGGACATACCTAGAAATTGGGCCACATCTGTTGGCAACATGAAGAGCTGGCGCAGGACAGATAACTCTGGTGAGCTGCTGTCTGCAGCCTATGCTCCAGTAGGGGTGATAGCGTTTAAGTAAGTCTCACAGAGGGATGGAAATTTTTATGTGTGACATGTAACATGGTTGCTACCATGTTAGGAATTTATGTGACTGACTGCTAAGGTGTAATATTATTTAATTATGAACTGGCGAGGACAAATCAGTATATCTAGATAGAGATAGTCACAAAGAAAGAACAATTGTGGCATTGGGAATAATGATTTTTTTTTTGTTAGTTAAACTGTCAGCTAATTTATTGTTTAAGTCAGTGCCAGAAGTACTGATTGATGAAACTTATGAAATTTGATCCACAAAGTGGACCATGAGATTCTAGGTGCAAGCCCTTTCAACTGAAGAAGTTTGTGGATGCGCCAATGTTTTTAGAAACAGTGAGTAATGAGATTCATTGAGCTGCTGTACAATGAAACAAATAAAGCCACTTTTCCATTTGCTGCATTTCCAAGCAAGTGACTTGCCTCAATGTTGGATGTAGAAGGAAAAGCCGGAATCGCAGATACAGCAGACCGGACTGAAATGAAACAATAAACTTTACGTCATACACATCAAAAGTCTTAAGGACATACATATATAAAGCTAGGATGCCTAAGATTTTTGCACAGTACTATACTAATTGTACGTACTGCACTATATTGCTGCTGCCGCTGCAAAAAACCAGAACAAACTTCATGACATATGTGAGTGATAATAAACCTGATTCTAATATGGGTCTCTATCGTGAACTGAGAACAGGAAGAGAGCAGGGAGAGGGGAATCATAGTTTTGGAAAAGGGGAAGGAAGAGGGAGGGAGCAGAAAGCACCAGAAAAACATTCTGTAATGATGAATAAACCAATTGTTTGGAATCAAATGACGTAGCCTGGTGTCTCAGAGCTTGTCCAACAATCCTCCCGTGCCTCCTCACCCTCACTATTCTCAACATTCTTTGCTCTTGCTAGATTTACAAACTTGCTCTCCACTCCACGTTGACAAGTACAGTACCGGGCAATGTCTTGGGGATCCCAGCTATATATATGTCCCCAAGACATTGCCCAGTACCGTACATCAGTGATTCTAAGCAGTGACGTTGACCCCAAAGTAAGATGATTGTACCGTGTTATAAATGCGACTCCACTGAATGAATTAGATATGTTACAAGCTCATTGGAGCTGCCTAGAAATGAAACTGCTGACCATCACACATGGTCTACAGGCTGACTAAAGCAAGTGAAGTTGAATGAACAAAATCTCCTCGTTGTGGCTGGGTTTGACCAGGAACTGACTAATCAAAAACTATGGGGGTAAAAACTGGGTTGTGGCATAGTATCGTAGTGGCTGGTGTAACGCTATTACAGTGCCAACAACAGAGGTTCAATTCCGCTGCTGCATGTTCTTCGCATGACTGTGTGGGGCTCTCAAGTCACTGGCTTCTTCACACATTCCAGAAACTGTACAGGTTAATTGGTCACATACAAGTGTAATTTGGTGAAATGGGCCAGAAGGGCCTGTTAATGTGCTGTATCTCCAAATAAAAACTAAATAAAAACTGAGGCTCAAGATTAAGTAAATCTTCTTCACAAAGCACTTGATACCAGCAATGGTCTAAATCCAAATTTCAAAGTAAAGATAATAAAAGAGATGCCAAAATTCTATTAATGTTACCTGCGTGGCCACAAAATAGTGATGAGGATTATTATCTTTAACCATCGACAAAAGACAAGCTGAGGCACTTTCAGGGTTTTTGAAATGACCGCAGTTTCTAACTTGAAATCGTTGAGCTATCAATTTGGCACCATATAATTCCTTCCCAAGTGATTCCAGCTCTTTCAGGACACAACTAGAGAAATAAAAAAAAACATTTATTAATTTTACTCTTATTGAACTATAATAAATGACAATGAGATTTGGTTTGTCACCAAACACTCTTGCAAATCTCTATAAATATACAGCGGGAGAGTATTCAGACAGGTTGCATTGCAGCCTGTTGTGAAGCCTCTAAATCATCACCATCATTATGTGCTGTGTCGCATTACGTGGATGACCATGGTCTCATGACCATGACTGTTCTTGGCAAATCTTTCTATGGAAGTGGTTTGCCATTGCCTTCTTCTGGGCAGTGTCTTTACGGGTGACTCCCAGCCATTATCAATACTCCTCAGAGATTGTCTGCCTGGCATCAACGGTCACATAACCAGGACTTGCGACGTGCTCCCGTGGCTTCACATGACCTTGACCCCCCCCCCCAGAGTGGGGAGGGCTAAGCAGGTGCTACACCTTGCCCAAGGGTGACCTGCAGGCATTTCCATCCCGCCACCCATCCTCTAACACACCAAATACACAGGATCGTAAGAGGTTGTACAGGGTCACAGACACGGTCAGGTCCATCACAGTAAAACCCTTCCCACCACTGCGGACATCTACAAGTCTCGGTACCTCAAGAAGATGGCATTCATTGCTAAAGGTTCTCACCATCCCTCTTCTCGTTACTACCATCAGCGAGGAGGTAGAGGAGGCTGAAGGCCCACAATTCTGGAACAGGTTCTTCCTCTCCACCATCAGATTTCTGAATAGTCCATGAACACTATTCCTTTATTTTGCAATATTCATGTAGTAAATTATAGTTACTGTCTTTGCACTGCACTGCTGCCGCTGAATTTTCACGTCACATAAGACGGTAAAACCTGCTTCTAACATTTTTGAAATCGTGCAACCTAGACGATGCCTTAAAACAAGATGACTACACATTACTAAGTCAAAATAATATGCAATTTGACGAAAACACTTACGAAGTTGTGCACAGCTGTACCTCTCCCATCAGATACTTGGGTATCTGCTCCTTGATCTGAATTTTATTCTTCAGCGCGGCTTGACAAAAAGTCCCATCAAAAAGGATCTGGAAAGGTTCTCGGAAGCCATAGTTATGTTTATAAAACGAAATAAGTTTTCTTGCGGTTTTCTGTCGTTTAATTTTCATCTTTAGTAGTTAGGAAAGTTGCGTAGGTAATGTATTTGCGTAAATAAAAACAAAATTGAAAGAAAACTGTAGCAAAACTCTTCAATTCCAGCGTTTCAGCTCCAGGAGTTGGCATTGCCGGATCCACGTGGTCACCAGGCGCAACCGCTAACCATTCCCCAGTTCCGAAGGACAGGACTGTTTGTCTTTTAGAAACAGCAAAAAAAGTTCATAAAATACATCATCCTTAGTTTTTGTAAGTGTTAGGAGTGAACGAAAACAGTGACATATTACAAAATGCACCTTTCATTCAAAAGAAGAATGCAAATAACTAAAAGAAGCTTAATAGATAAGTCATTTGCCGGATTAAATTCTATACCTTGTATACGTGATGTTACCAACTACTACGAAAGTTTTTTTTGTCTCGTAATTTGGGATAAAAAGGAAAGATTCCGCTGAAGATTCACCTGTTCGCAGCGGACAACTTTTCCCCGTTCGGTGCATCCAGCGGACGCAGTTGTGTCACCCGCTCGTTTCCGCTCCTTTCAGCAGCAGGATGGCGGCGCGGAGGGAAGCGGGGAGTACGGCAGCAGCGGCGGCGTCGGGGCTTGACTCTCCCGTCAAGCAGGTTCAGATCGACGGACTCGTAAGTAACGACGTCAAGGCCCGGGACGCGAACCTCGGGGATTGGAAGGGAGCCAGCCGAAGGTTCGGTCCGGCTATAAAGGCGGCAGGCGTGGAGCGTGTCTGTGGCTGTGAGTGATGGCCCGATGCTTGATGCTTGGTGCCCGGTACTGGTGGCCTGACACGTGCGGCGTTCCCTGCTGTCGCTATACACAAACTCAGGGAGACTCGTCTCGTCTCACATCGGGCAGGAGGTACAGAAGGCTTCCCTCCCTTTAACCATCCAGTTCTTGGACCAACCGGCAAGACCCTAATCTCAACCGTATAGCAACCCTATGAACACTCTACACTTTGCACTCAACTGGACTTTATTTGATCTAAATATATTTGCTTGTGAAAGTTGTGTATAATTTATGTTTAATTTACATTTTTTTTGTCTTTGGATGTTCTGTGCTTGTGATGCTCCTCCAAGAAAGTTTTTCATTGCACTTGTGCATATGACAAGAGTAACACGCACAATATCTGCTGGAGGAACTCAGTAAATCAGGAACACTTATCAGAGTTGGGCTAATTATTATCACTATTATCAGTTGTTGATTTTCCTCCACAGATGCTGCCTGACCTGCAGAGTTGCTCCAGCATTGTGTGTGTGTGTGTGTGTGTGTGTGTGTGTGTGTGTGTGTGTGTGTGCGCGCGCGCGCCCCCCCCCCCCCTCCATGTAGCAATATATTCGAGTTTGACTTCGGAAAAGGAACGAGAGTACTAACTTCGACCCTTCCAGTCTGCTCTCCTGGTTCATCAAAATCATGGCTTATTTACCTCATCTCCGTTTTCCAGTCATGACCCCACTCCACTTAATTTTCCTCAGAATCTAATCTTTACTTTTCTACTTTTGATCACTGACTCCCTACAGCTGTGGAGGATAGGGATAATAAATCCTCTGAGTGAAAATTTCTTATCCTCTTCCAAATCTTGATCCAGTCCCCTTTTCTGAGGGTGTGATTGAGATTCTAGACTCCTCACTCAGGGAAGGTGTCCATTTTTATATAAGGAGACCGATGGTAGCAAAAGTGATTGGGAAGCTGTCAAAATCCAACAAAAAGTAATGAAAGCTATGAGAAGGGAAAAGATGAAAAAACTAGCCAATAATATAAAGCAGGATACTATAAGCTTTTTCAATTATATTAAGAGTAAAAGGGAGGTGAGAATTGATATTGGATCACTGGAAAATGCTGCTGATGAGGTCGTAATGGCGGACAATTTTAATGGGTACTTTGCATCAGTCCTCACTGTGGAAGACACTAGCAGTGCGCCAGAGGTCTGTGAGTGTTGCAGCAGGAGTGAGTGTCATTGCTATTACAAAGGAAAATATGCTAGGCAAACTCAAAGGTCTTAAGGTGGATAGCTCACCTGGGACCAGATGGACTACATCCCAGAGTCTTGAGAGAAGTTGCTGAAGAGATGATGGATGCATTGGTTATGATCTTTCAAGAATCACTTGATTCTGGCATGGTCCCAGAGGACTGGAAAATCTCCAATGGCACTCCACTCTTTTAAGAAGGGAGGAAGGCAAAAGAAAGGAAATTATGGGCCAGTTAGCCTGACCTCAGTGGTTGGGAAAGTGTTGGAGTCAGTTAGTAAGGATGAGGTTTTGGGGTACTTGGAGACTAATGATAAAATAAGTCAAAGTCAGCATGGTTTCCGTTAAGGGAAATCTTGCCTGATAAATCTGTTAAGAGTTCTTCCAGGAAGTAACAAGCAGGGTGGACAAAGAGGCAGTGGATGTCATTTACTTAGATTTTCAGAACACATTTGATAAGGAGTCTCACATGAGGCTATTTAACAAGATAAAACCCTGTGGTGTTACAGGAAAGATACTGGAATGGATAGATGAATGGCTGACAGGCAAGAGGCAGCGAATGAGAATAAATGGGGCCTTTTTTGGTTGGCTATCAGTGCCCAGTGGTGCTCCTCAGGGGTCAGTATTGAGACCACTATTTTTCATATTGTTTGTCAGTGATTTAGATAATGGAATTTGTGGCAAGTTTGCGGATGATAAGAAGATAGGTGGATGGATAGATAGTGCTGAGGAAGGATTGCGATTGCAGCAGGATTTAGACAAATTGGAAGAATGGGCAAAAAAAGTGGTAGATGGAATATAGTGTTGGGAAATGTATGATAATACATTTTGGTAAAAGGAACAATAGTGCGGACAATTATCTAAATGGGGAGAATGTTCAAACATCAGAGGTGCAGAGGGAATTAGGGAGTCTTCGTGCAAGACTTCCAGAAGGTTAATTTACAGGTTGAGTCTGTGGCAAAGAAGGCAAATACATTGTCGGCATTTATTTCAAGGGGAATAGAATATAAACTCAAGGAGATGGTATTGAGGCCTTATAAGACACTAGTCAGGCCAAACTTGAAGTATTGTCAACAGTTTTGGGCTCCATATGTCAGAAAGGATGTGTTGTTATTGGAGAGAGTCAAGAGGAGGTTCATGAGGATGATTCTGGGAATGAAGGGGTTTAACATATGAGCAGCGTTTGGCAGCTTTGTGCCTGTACTCACTGGAATTCGGAAGAATGTGGGCGATCTCATTTGAAACTTACTGAATGTTGAAAGGACTAGATAGGGTGGATGTGGAGAGGATGTTTCCTCTGGTGGGGGTATCCAGAACAAGAGGGCACAGCCTCAAAACTGAAGGGTGACCTTTTAGAATGGAGGTAAGGAGGAATTTTTTTTAGCCAGAGAGTGGTGAATCTGTGGAGTACTTTGCCACAGACTGCGGAGAAGTCTATTTAAGGTGGAAATTGATCGTTTCCTAATAGGTCAGGCAATCAGAGGGTATGGCGAGAAAGGGTTGAGTGGGATCTGAGATCAGCCACGATGGAATGATGGAGCAGACTTGATGGACTGAAAGGCCTCATTCTGCTCCTATGTCGTGTGGTCTTGTAATGCTCCAGATGGTTCCTTAATGTTGTCATAGCTGGGGGAGGTAGTCGGATCCCCGCAGCACCTGGTGATCCAGTGGTCTCTGTCTCAGAGACCGACATCAGACCGTCTTTCAAGAGGTGACAGGCCCCAACAGAGTACCTGTTAGGGCTCTGAAAATCTGCGCCAACCAACCTCAAAGACATTTTCAATCTCTCCTTGTAACAGTCGGGATTCTCAGCTGCCTCAAAAGGGCAACAGTTATACCAGTGCCCAAGAAGAGCAGGGTGAGCTGCCTTAATGACTATCGTCCAATAGCACTTGCATCTACAGTGCTGAAAAGTGCTTTCAGAGGTTGGTTATGGCTAGAATTAACTCCTGTCTCAGCAAGGACCTGGACCCACTGCAGTTTGCCTGTTGCCACAACAGGTCCACGGCGAACGTGATTTCATTGGCTCTTCACGTGGTCTTGGGTCACCTGGACAGTACACATACCTATGTCAGGGTGCTGTTTATTGACTACAGCTCTGTACTTAGCACAATCATTCCTACAGTTCTGATTGAAAAGCTCCAGAACCTGGGCCTCTATAAATCCCTCTGCAACTGGATCCTCGACTTCCTAACCTGAAGACCAATCTGTGCGGATTGGAAATTACATCTCAACTTTGCTGGCATAGCTCGGGGGTATGTGCTTAGCCCACTGCTCTCCTTTCTCTACACCCACAACTGTGTGGCTAGGCATGGCTCAAATGCCATCTATAAATTTGCTGACAATACAACTATTGTTGACAGAATTTCAGATGGTGATGAGAGGATGTACAGGAGTGAGATAGATCAGCTAGTTGGTGTCACAGCAACAACCTTGCACCCTAGAGCTTTCTAACTGGCTGCATCACCTTCTGGTTTGTGGGGGGCGGGGGGGGCGGCGGCTGATAATGTTGGTAAGGAGGGATGTCCCTGTGAAGTATTGCACTCATAATTATTGTCTTTACTAGCCTCATTAGGCCATTAGTTTCTTTCAAGGTTTCATTAGTCAGCTGGAGTTGTTGTCCAGGGCACACACTGTGTGGAGGTGGAACCTGCACTCTGTCAAAAACAGCGCACCGTGACCCACTGTTGGACGTATCAGCTACCGTGATCCCACCACCAGCTAGATCTTCCCCCCTCACACCTTTCGGCTTTCCACTGGGACCACTCCATCTCTGACTCCCTGGTTCAAATGTCCCTTTCCTTTCCGGACGCATTCCCCTGCAGGGAAGAACGGCACTTATGAGAGGCGACTGTGACACCAACAGTCACTCAGAGTGAGCTGCAGAAGTCAGTGGCTGCAACTGGAGCTGAAGTGTATGGCTCCGCTGTAAACGTAACTTTGCTGGATCAAATAATGACAGCACAAAAAGATCGTTACTTATCTTTTCATCCGTTTATTTCTTCGAGCTCAGCCGGCAAGTGAACTTAGACCCGACATCAGGGAGAGACCCGTTTTCATCTCCCTGGCGGTTCTACAAGTTCACTGCCTGATGTCAGAATTGTCAGAAGTTATAAGGCCACCGATACAAAAGAACAATCAATTTGATAGCATTCTAGCCAAGTCAATAGACTATTGAAGAATCATTTTGATAACCATTCCAGCCAAGTCAATAGACTATTGAAGAATCATTTTGATAACCATTCCGGCCAAGTCAATGGACTATTGATACAAAAGTACAATCAATTTGTTAGACACTCCAGCCACCTTAATTTAAAAAAAGGAATGTCCTACCTGGTTTGCTGGAGCCACAACTTAATTACAAAGTTAAGAACATCCGTCAAATTTATGCTTTAATTAAGAAGGAATGTTCTGTCTAATTTCCATCAGGTACTGCTTTTTGTCAAAATCAAAAGGTGTGAAAAGCCCAGGGACATGTGGATCTGGGCGAACCTTAACCCTTATCTTGCTCCAAAGAAGGCAGCTGTGAGACATTATTCAAACACACTGGAGTCACAGACATAGTCAGTACTTAATCCATTGTTTACAGGAATCTGAGAATCCCCCATTCCCTTAAACTTTATCACCGCAATCTCTAAGGCATTGTACGAAAAAGATATTTTTGGAAGAGTGACAAGGAAGAAGCCCTGACTGAAAAGAAAAGCATATCCTTGCCCATGAAGACTTTGAAAAGCATCACTTAGAAGATACTGTAAAGACCGGAAGAAGGTCTTGTGGTTGGATGAGACTGAAGTGGAACTTTTTGGCCTCTGCACTAAGTGGTACAAGTGGCATGAATCTAATACCGTGCATCAGCCAGGTACTACTGTAAAGTATGGTAGAGGTAGCATCATGCTATAGGAATGCTTTTCAGCAGCAGGGGCTAGAAATCGGGTCAGAACTGATGGGAAGATGAATGCTGCAAAATACAGAGAGATCCTGGATAAAACCTTGCCTCTGCCAGAAAGCTTAGACTGGGGAGGAAGTTCATCTTTCAGCAGTACAACAACCCAAAGCACACTGCCAGAGCAACCATGAAGTGGCTTCAAATGAACTGGTCCAGTCAGAGTCCTGACCTTAACCTGATGGAAGGGTCTTGGCCTGAAATGTCGATTGTACTCTTTTCCATAGATGCTGCCTGGCCTGCTGAATTCCTCCAGCATTTTGTGTGTGTCACTTGGATTTCCAGTATCTGCAGATTTTCTCTTGTTTGTGATTAGAATCACAGTTTTGTTATTTAATTGGAACATCTACATAGACCACCAAGGTCCAATCCTGAAAAGGATTGTTGTGTGGTAGTGGCAAGCCAGTTGGATTTCCTCCTCTTCATGGGTTGCCTCCTTGCTACTGGTGTCTTTCCATTTAGTAGCGCTTTCAATCATTTAGCATTAGATTTAACCAATTTCCCTGGGGATCAATAAAGTATGACTATGACTAGATTTATGTGATGTGTAGGCACCATTTCAAATAATTTCAATAAAGCCATTAATTTTAGACAATTGAAGATACTATATTTTGTCACTTTCTTGAATTATCTTGGCTGTCACAGATGTGACCAATATGTTCAGTAATGAAACATTGGTATCAGTGGGTTCCCTACTTGTGCTCATGAGTGCAAGGCAGGGGTTCCCAACCTGGGGTCCTCAAACCCTTGCTAATGGGAGGGATCCATGACATAAAAGAGGTTGGGATCCTCTGGTGTAAGAGATATTTGATGAAGGCATCTCTTGTTAGCATCCAGCAATACCAAGTCCAGAACAGTGCAATTAGACTGATAGGAAACTTGACTCAGGCTGTTCAAGGTAGGAATCCTTGCTGGAAGGATGTTTTGGTTTTGGCCATAGATCAGGGGCTTTGATGTTCAACTTGGGAACGTTGTGTCAGCCAATCAGGATGGTGGAATTGGGCAAAGGTTCTCGGGAGAACTGGGCACAGGAAGATTTGTGATGGACACTGGTGGGGTTTGTGTTTTTTTTTGGTGGGAACAACAGAGAGGACGGGAGGGAAGATGGCTGAAGATGCTGTGGGAAGGAGCATCCCTCTTGTATGAAATGTTTTGTGCAGATGAATGGCTCCAAGGAGGAAGGGCCAATACTCCTGAGACAGCACCCATTTGTTCAAGATGGTTTTTGAGTAGCTTTCAGAAGCTGTTGTGTGCTTTCACGCTGACCTTGGGTCCAATGTGTGAGTAAATCGACCACTTCAAGATGAGCTCCAAGTTAATATGCATATTTGGACTGGGTTAACTAATGGGCCCTTTTATTTTTTCCTTTTCTTTTTCTGACCAACTGTTCAATAAATACGATCTGTAATTTCTTGCTGACCGACCATTATATAAGGGTAGTATCTATACAGCGTTCACTCAAATTGAGGTTTCTCTAATAGAAATGTCCCAACATTCCTGTGGTTGAACCCCAAATCGTACTGATCCTAGACGTATGTTGTTTATAAAAGGTGGCCTTCTCACTGTGGCTGTTAGCAGAGTTGGCTAATGAGGCAAATTTGCATACAGGCCTGGTGAGAGGGTTATATACAAAAAAAAAGAAATAATCAATAAATTGGCAATAAATGTCAAGAACATGAGATGAAGAGTCCTTGAAAGTGAGTTCTCTGGTTGTGGGAACAGTTCAGTGATGGGGTGAGTGAAGTTATCCCCATTGGTCAAGACCCTGATGGTTGAGGGGTAGTAACTGTTCCTGATCCTGGTGGTGTGGGTCCTGAAGCTCCTGGAGGGAGCATGACCTGAGTGGTGGGGGTGCTTGATGATGGATGCTGCTTTCCTGCAACAGTGCTCTGTGTAGATGGGAAGGGGTTTACCTGTGATGGACTTGGCTGTATCGACTACTTTTTGTAGGATTTTCCTTTCGAGGGCATTGGTGTTTTCATACCAGGCCATGATGCAGCCAGTTACTATCTTCTTCAGCACACATCTATGGAAGATTGTCTGAGTTTTAGATGTCATGCCGAATCTTTGTGACCTTTTAAGGAACGCGAGTCGATGCTGTGCTTTTTCCTAACTTCCGGTAGGGAGGAGAAGATGGTGGCGCGATGCAGTGCGCGTGGCCTCTCCGGTGAAATGATATCGTATTTGTTAAATAGGGGCCGTGCACAATACTGATTTGATGGAGACAGACGTGAGAAGCATGGAGGAACATCTGGAGAAACTTCTGAAATGCCCAGTTCACTGCTGCTGCTACTGTGTGATCGAGAATCTCCAGAGGGAAGGCCCCAGAGCCTCGGCTTTGCCTGTTGCTGGCGGCTGGGGCTGGGGTCGAAGTGCTCAGCAGAGATGGTGCTCGGTGTCAGAGGGCTGGTCGGAGGCTCGAAGTTTTCGGATGGACTGAGAGTCGGACTGTGGTTGGGTGCTTCCAGGATGCTGCATCGGCAAGTTTGCGGCGCTGGAAGCTCATGGCAGGGAGAGTTTTCTTCCTTCTACCATCTGCGTGAGATGATGGGACTTTCGAGAGACTTAGAGACTTTTTACCGTGCCCATGGTCTGTTCTTGTATCAAATTACGGTATTGCTTGCAGTGTTGTAACTATATGTTATAATTATGTGGTTTTTGTCAGTTTTTCAGTCTTGGTCTGTGATATCACACTGGAGGAACATTGTATCATTTCTTGATGCATGCATTACTAAATGACAATAAAAGAGGACTGTGTGTCCTCATAATCTAATCTAATCTGATTGCATTTAGGTGCTGGGCCAAGGACAGATCCTCTGAAATGATAACATGCAGGTAGTTTTGGGTGGATAGGATTTCACTTCCTGGAGATGAAAGGGTATGGAATGTGCATCGTCTCACTGTGTTATCCCTCAGCTTTCCCTTTATAATACTTAACAGTGCTTGATTCCTGTGGGGTGTGTGCGTTGTGGCACTTATCACCCAAGACTGAAGGTTGTATGTTTCGGCATGAGGGCATTGACTTTCTCTTATCTGTGTGTGTATTTAATAACAATATTAGAAGGTGGCCATTTGAGTCTTAGGCAGTTCTATTTCCCTTTATAGGATGTGAAGCTTGGAGATTGGAGGCTGAAGTTGGAGGCCTGTCTGGGTGCGTGGGAGGGAGGAATGTGGCTTGTTTTGCTGTTGTTATTTTGTTGCTCATTGTGATCTATGTTCTGCTGAGTATTGTGGGCATGATAGATTGGCGCTCCGGAATATGTGGTAACACGTGAGCTGTTCCCAGCACACCCCTTGGTTGTGTTAGTTGTTAACGCAAATGGCACGTTTCACTGTATGTCTCAATGTATGTGTCCCAAGTAAATGTGAATCTGTAACCAGTTCTTACACACGCCCATTATCTCTTCTATCAGCCACCTATACTAGGTGGGTGTGAATGGATGGATGGTGCCTACATCTGTGATAAATAGTTCAAGTAAGTTTATCTCTCACTGAGTTTTTTCCATCATCTATTTTGATCTAGTCTAGCACTATGTCCAGGATTTTACTGATATTTGTATAAATGAATTGCATTTCTTGCTAGTCATTGGCGTCCACTATTCAGAGCATTTATTGAGTTCTTGGTATCCTGAATGCTCTTTCAAATTAATGTTCACCATGGAAGTGTGCTGTATCATGAGAATACATGATGGAAGATTAGTAGGCAGTAATCATGATTGTCTAGCTCACATTTCACTTGAAGGTGTGAGGCTTTGTAGGATCCAGAATTCCCACTGAGAAGTCCAAGGGGAAAACCCCACTTTTCTTGAAGGAGTGAGGCTTTGTGGGATTCAGAATCAGCACTGAGAATTCCAAGGGGAAAACTCTTGGCAATGTGCCCTTTGTGCAACTTCCATGTATTGGATGATGATGGAGAAATCAGCAACATGAGTTAAAAAGGATAAATTTGTGAGTCTTGACTACATATGATTCCAGTTTTTGAAGGACTACATTCTGAAATTTGGTCTAAGTCCCAAATCTTCGTGAGAAAGATTGGGTTAGTTGCTGGGGATTTAGAATGGAATTGAATATGGAGGGTGTCCCTTTGTCATTCCAGGTCCTTGGGTCCATTTTTCTTATTGATTTTGGTAAACACAGCAGAGGGCAAATAAGAATGAGTCTTGCTTTTTGGATATGGGAATGGGAAAGGAAGGCAGATTTCCATCTTTAAAAGGATATCTGTAGTCCAAAATAATTTAAAAAAACTATGACTGCTGTAGTTATGCAGCTACTATTAATTAGGTAACAATTTAAAATTTTTTGTGTTTTGTGATTTGATCTCTTTCCAGATAAATAGACCAGTCTTCTAGATAACTGACCCAGAAATACAATCACTAAAGTTGGACTGATATAAGGGAATAAGAAAAATTATAAAAATTAAAAGAAATAAGAGCAATGTAAATATTGGGAGTTGGTTTACAGATCATTAATCCATAAATTGCTTTGTTCTAGTAGCCCTGTATAGAAACAGCACTATTTAGAGTTCAGCCATCTACTTTGGTACAAATCCTCCCAAGAGATGAAATTCAATATCATTGTAACATGGTAAATTAGTAGATGTCTGGAATACTGTCAGGGATTGGATTAGGAGTTCACTGTACCATGAATTGTATAAATGAGGCTTTTCAAGGCAGTGTGAATTTATGCCCTCCTTAGCAAGGAGAACTGTGTCACAGTGGTGAAATAGAATGTTCCAATCATTGCTGTCTGACAGATTAGTACAGCACAGGAATGAAAACTAAACATTTTCATTGATTTCCCCTTGTGCATCTTGGGGCTCTTACTGTGATGTCTGACTTCAGTAACAATTGCTTTCAGCTCATTTGGAGCTGGGTTGCCAGTACACAAATTCATATGGCAAAAAGTCACATAGAATTATTAAGAAATGGCTTGATTTTGAATAGAATCCAGTTTGAGGTGAAAAGCATGTGCCAAACTATACACATTAATTTTTAATTTTCCTTTTGGCTTTCATTATAAATGATGAATAATGCCTTGCAGCTTTATTTTTGTGAAAAATGTTTACTCACCCAATAGTTGAAAAATGATGTCATCTATGTACTGTACATTTATATTGCACCTTAACATAGCAAAATATGCACTTTGCTGAAGATTATATTTTGAGCACTATCAGCCTCTAGTTTACTGTACATAAGAACATAGAAATGGAGTAGGAGTAGGCTATCTGATCCGTCGGGTCTGCTCCGCAATTCAGTAAGATCATGGCTGATCTGGCTCATCACCACGTACCTTCTCTTTTCCCCATAACCCTTAATTCTCCTACTATCCTACCTTGTCTTAAATATATTTACTGAGGTAGCCTTCACTGCTTCATTGGGCAGAGAATTCCACAGATTCACCATTCTCTGGGAAAAGCAATTTGCCCTCATCTCCGTCCTAAATCTACTTCCCCAAATCCTGGGGCTATGTCCCTTAGTTCTAGTCTCACCTACCAGTGGAAACATCTTTCCTGCCTCTATCTTATCTATCCCTTTCATAATTGTATATGTTTCTATCAGGTCTCCTCTCATTCTTCTGAATTCCAGTGAGTACAGTCCCAGGAGACCTGATCTCTCCTCATAGTCTAACCCCCCATCTCTGGAATCAACCTGGTAAACCTCCTCTGCACAGCCTCCAAAGTCAGTATATTCTTCATCAAGTAAGGAGACCAGAACTGCACGCAGTACTCCAGGTGCGGCCTCGCCAGTACCCTGTACAGTTGCAGCATAACCTCCCTGCTCTTAAATTCAATGCCTTGTGCTCTTGAATTCAATTCCTCCAGCAATGAAGGCCAACGTTCCATTTGCTTTCTTGACAGCCTGCTGCGCCTGCAAACCAACTTTTTGTGGTTCATGCACAAGCTCTCCCAAGGCCCTCTGCAGAGGAGCACAGCAGCCTGCTGCAATTTTTTACCATTTAAATAATCGCTGCACAATTTGCTTTTCTACTCAATTTAGTATCTCCAGCAAACTTAGATATACTACACTCAGTCTCCTCTTCCAGATCGTTAATGTATATCGTGAATAGTTGTGGGTCCAGCACCAACCCCTGCAGCACATCGCTCACCACGGATTGCCAACCAGAGTAACACCCATGTATCCCAACTCTCTGCTTTCTGTTAGTTAAGCAATCCTCTGTCCATGCTAATACGTCACCCCCAACTCTATGCATCCTTATCTCATGAATATCTTTTATGCCGCACCTTATCGAATACCTTCTGGAAATCCAAGTAAATAACGTCTATTGGTTCCCCTCTATCCACTGCGCCTGTTATATCCTTAAAAAACTCCAGTATGTTTGTCAGGCAGGATCTGCCTCTGCTGATGGATCAATTTCTTTCCATGTGCTTTGCTTTCTTCTTTAATGATAGCTTCAAGCATTTTTCCAACTACAGATGTTAAACTAACTGGCCTATAGTTACCTGCCTTTTGCATACATGCTTTTTTTGAACAGTGGTGTGACATTTGTCGTCTTTCAATCCGCCGGGACTTGCCCAGAATCCAGAGAATTTTGGTAAATTATCACCAGGGCCTCTAATATAACTTGTGCCATTTCTTTCAGTTCATTCAGTTCTCTTTCAATTCTTCTGCCATTCCGTCAGGACCAGGGGACTTGTCTATCTTTAGGCCTACAAGTTTGCTCAGCACTACCTTTTTAGTGAAAGCTATCGTATCGAGGTCCTCACCTCCCATCACATTCATCCTGTATTGCTGTATTATGTTTAAATCTATTACAAGTGTTGAGAAAATATCCAGAGAAGAAAATAATGTTGAAAGGATAGTTTGTTCATCTCCTCCCCCCATGATATATTCTTTCCCTTCCCGACTCTCTCCCCTCTTCCCCCTCTCTCTAACCGTCTCCAAATCTTATTCCAACTGTTTTTTTGAAATCTTATTTGTCCATACAGCACGGAGTGAGCTCTTCTGGTCCTTCAAGCCATGCTGCCTCAGCGGCCCCACAACCCTAATCATGGGACAGTTTACAATGACCATTAACTTACCCAGTACACCTTTGGACAGTGGGAGGAACTGGAGCACCCGGAGGAAATCTAGATATTCTATGGGTAGGATGTACAGAGACAGTGCCAGAATTGAACTCTGCACTCTGGAACGTCCTGGGCTGTAATAGAGTTGCACTAACCACTAAACTACTGTGGCATCCATGTTGTTTAATGTTTGAAAACTCCTCAAACCAATGCTAATTTGGTAATTTTTTATTATTTTGTACTGAGGTACAGTGGAAAAACTTGTCTTACATATCCTTCATTCAGATCAATTCAGTACAATGATGCATTAAGGTTGTACAAGATAAAACAATTGCAGAATTTAGAATAATTTGTAACAGAGAGAGTACAGGCAGATAATAAAGGTCATAACAAGGTATGTTGTGAGGTCAAGCATCCACCTAACAATAGGGTAGAAACCGTTCATGAGAATGGTGGATCTTGCTTTCAGGCTTTTGTATCTTCTGCTGATGATGGTTGGGGGGCGGGGGGAAGGTGAGGTGGAGTGGGAGAGGGAATGAATGAAAAAAATGTATATGTATGTCCAAGGTGGGTAAGATCTTTGATTATGCTGGTGGTTGTACCAAAGCAGCAAGAACTGTCGGAAGAGTCCATGTAGTGGGGGCTGTTTTCTGTGATCTGCTGCGTCTACACTCTCAGCAGGTTTTTTGCAGTCACAGGCAGAGCAGTTGCCAAGGCAAGCCGATATTCATCAGAATGGGGTGTTCTCTGTTGTGCATCAATGAAACATCGGTGAGGATCAAGAAGGATGTCACAGCTTATGATCTGAAATTGCTGACAAATCATCATATCCCTTCCCGTCTGCTTTGAGCTGAGCTTCAGATAGTGGTGGGCCAGTAGATGAAGAGCAGCCAATTTCTGCCCCCCCCCCTGCATAAATGTCACAGGTATATGTGTGCATGATATGTAAGTTCTTCACTATGCCCACGTTTATGTGGTTGGATTATCAGTCAGTTGTGTGTTTTGAGGTGATCAGTTTGAAATGTTAGCTACATTCAAGTTCTTAAGCAACCTCATTCCTCGTGCTAAACTTATCTTTAGTCTTGGCAAAAAGCTGTGAGTATCGATCATCTGTAAACAGAATGAAGATCAGTAGAAATATTAAGCAGGTCAAGCAGTGTTAGTGGCCGTTCTGATGAAAGGTTATCGACATGAAATGTTATCCAGTTTTTCATTCCTCGTGTGCCCTGCTGAATGTTTAGGCTTTTAAAAATTTTTAATATTTGGCCTTCTGTATTGAAGACACAGTTTAATAAAGTGACTGTGGATGTAACAACCTGATTTGCTGACCAAACTGCATACCCAATGTGTCTAAAGGTACGGTCTCTTAGACACATTGGGTATATCTAAAAGGATCATTGAGTGTGTCCTGATGCATTCCATCCCCATCTTGGATGGGAGCAGCTGAGTATCGGACTGGAAATCCCTACAAAGGTCTGTGAGAATGGCCGAGAGGGTCATAGGGGCCTCCCTACGATCCATTGGGGACATTTATATCGAGTGCTGCATGTGCAGGACCCTTAGTAGTATCACCCATGCATTCAGCATCTTTTTTGATATTTATTCTGCCATTAGGCAGGGGACTCGTATGCATAAAGACAGTAACAGTCAGGATGGGAAACAGTTTGTTCCCTTAGGCCATTAGGCTTCTGAAATTCCTGCTGCATCGCATTTGAAGTGTTAACCGGATAATTTGTACTGTATCCTACAAAATTTAATTTATGCACTTGTGTAATTCATTTGTAGATTTAATTATTTTCCTAAGTTATTGCATGTTATACTTGTCTTATGTGTACTACTGTGCTTTATACCCTGGTCCGGAGAAACATTGTTTTGTTTGATGGTATACATGTATATAATTAAATGATGAAAGACTTGACTTGACTTAAAGAAAAGGAACAATGATTTCATGGAGTATGGGACCTTACCTAGACTAGATTTTCAAATTTGAACCCACTTTAAGTTTAACTCTGACTTTCAAATTGAACTGAAATTGAACTTGTGCGGGGAAAATATTTCCATTTGCCGAGAGGAGGAAGAGGAGCAAACCTTTTCACACGTGTCGTCTCACTGAACTGAAAGTCAAAACTGTGTGCAGAAACGTAACAACTCTGTAACATCCATTCAGTAGGCTGCAGAGGAAATCCGTACTTCTAGAGAAGAGGCTGTTAAATCTTCACTGACAAGAAATGCAAACTTACAGAAGGGAAACTAGACCACAGAGGTGCAAAGGGAAAGGCTGAAAGGGCAGGGGAGGATTTCACGCAGTAGTGTCTTCCTGAAGATGGCAGAAATTAATAATTGTGAAAGGGAAGCTTAACTAGCTTACATTTACGTAAAGAATTTAATCATCCCCATCCTGCCCCATCTCACTAAGGTAACTCCTCTTGCCTTTGTTTCACCTGATCCTCCATCACTTGTCTGTTCTTTATTTTGCAGTGACAGCACAATGATCATGTTTGTAGACAAGTACCCTGGACAAATAATCTGAAGTATACTGTTCTTTACCATTTTCAAACACCTGACTGTGGAAAAGTCTTAGGCACTTATATATAGCTAGAGTACTGTATTCGTCAGTGGGAGGCGGAGAGCAAGTTTGTAAATCTGGTGGGAGCAAAAGAAGTGGGGAATGGCGAGGGTGGAGTGTTGTGGGAGGGGTGTGGGACAGGTAGCAGAGAAGGAATGCTGTGGTGGGACTGATGGCAGGGGCGCAGACCTGAGACACCAGGCAAGGTCATTTGATTCCAAGCATTTGTTTTTATTGATCGTTACAGAATGTTTTCCCTCTCCTTGCCCCCTTCCCACTCTCAGTCCACAATAGAGAGCCATATCAGAATCAGGTTTATCATCACTTGTATATGTCATGAAATTTGGTATTTTTTGCAGCAGAAGTGTAGTGGAATACATAAAGTTATTGCAGTACTGAGTAAATGGCTTGGGCACCCTAGCTATAAAGGCCTAAGACCTTTGCACTGCACTGCATGTTTGCTCTGTATGACTGGCAGGTTGGATTTGCTGGCTGCTGCAGGGCTGTAGGCATCTCCAGTCATGTGGGAATTTGGGTTACAAACTGTTCTCTGCGAAAGCCGAGAAGGATCTGGAAGGACTCCAGGTTCTACCTCAGCAGTTGGAATGAAGTAACCTTGGTTCCTTTATTGATACTGGGTCTTTTTTTTAGACCATATTAATATATAAATCCTCTGGATTATAAATCCCGTCTGGTTCATGAATATCTGGGAAGGAAATCCATTGTGTGGCCTGGCCTGAAACAATTGGCAATGTGTTTGACTCTGAACTCTTTTCTCAAATGTCCTGGTATTCTGCTGATTGCAAACAAATCAGATTAAAACCAGCATGAAATTAGTGAATTTAGACAAGGTAAACTGCGATGTTATGTTGAAGTTGAGTAAGACATTGGTGAGACCTAATTTGAAGTATTGGTGCAGTTTTGGTCACCTACCCACTGGAAAGATGCAAATAATGTTGAAAGAATACAGAGAAAATTTACAAGGATGCTGCCAGAGTCTGGAGGACGTGAGTTATGAGGAAAGATTGAAAAAGTTAGGACTTTATTCCTTGAAACATAGAAAATTGAAGGGAGATTTGGTAGAGGTATACAAAATTATGAGGGATATAAGGTAAATGGCTTTTTCCGCTGAGGTAGGGTGGGACTACAACCAGAGATCATGGGTTAAGGGTGAAAGGTGAAAAGTTTCAGAGGAACATGAGGGGAACTTCTTCACCAGATGGTCATGACAGTGTGGAATGAGCTGCCATCACAAGTGGTGCATGTGAGCTTGATTTCAATGCTGAAATGAAGTTTGGATAGGTAGGTGTGTAGAGAGCAGTGGTCCTGGTGCTGGTATTTGGGAGTAGGCAGTTTAAATAGTTCCACATGGACTAGGTGGGCCGACTGGCCTGATTCTGTGCTGTACTTTCTAGGACTTTATGACTCTGACTCTGAAGTCTCTGCACAGCTCATTTGACCCTGTAATGTCATCCTCAAACGTCTGGTCCTGTGCCTGAACTGGGAGAGCTATTTCTCAGTCTGGTAAAGCAGAACTTGATTTGGCAGGTTTGAAGGATCTTGTCTCTTCCGTTACCATCTCTGGGAATGACTGGTTCCATGGCCAAGTCAGCCCCACCAAAGGCGGCAGATCAGAGATGCCTGGCTAGCAGGGAATAACTCTGAGACTTGACTCGATATAAAATATGCAGAAAGTTATAAACTCTGCCAGCTTCATCATGGACATTGGCATCAAGGACTTCTTTAAAAGGCGGTATCCATCATTAAGGACCCTCATCACCCAGGACATCCCCTCTTCTGCCATCAAGGAGGGAGGTACAGGAGCCTGAAGATACACACTCAACATTTCAGAAATAGCTTCTTCCCTTTTGGTCGGATTTCTTAATGGACAATAAACCCATGAACACTTCCTCAGTATTTTCCCCCCTCTTTTTGCACTACTACCAAGGTAATTTTTGACTGTATATGCTAATTGTAATTTATAGTTTTTATTACTATGTATTACAGTGTACTGCCATAAAACAAAATTTCACGACATATGCTGGAGATATTAAACCTGGTTCTGATTCTGATGTGAAGTGTGAGACAGGAAACCTTTGCTGATAGCCACACTCAACTGATGAGTCAAAAGCTGATCCTTCATCATCATGAATGTTCATTCCCTGCAGACTGTAGCTACGATGTAATTCATCAGTCAGATGTGGAGTGGAACTAGACAAGCTGTCTTTGACAGAACTTCTCAAAACTACAGCAAATTGGATCTGAAGGGATAAGGGCAGCAGGCGTGTTGTAAGGACCCTGCCTGCAAGTTTAATTTCACTTGCACTTAACGTGACTTGGAAATTATCATGGATTCTTTATCTTCCACAGTAAATCTGGGAACTCACTGACAATGCAATTGTGGAGCCTTTACCACAAAGTTCAAGTGAACTATTTTACAAATCCATTTGTAGGGATTTAAGATGGTCTGTGTATTTGTAATCCTAAGATCATAAGACGTAGGAACAGAATTAGTCCGTTCAGCCCACTGTCTGTCAATCAGTCATGGCTATTCTACAGGTTTCTCCCTGTAACCTTTGATGCCCTTTCTAATCAAGAGCCTATTAACCTCGGCTATAAATATACCCAATGACCTGACCTCCACAGCCATTTATGGCAATGAATTCCACAGGTTCACTTCCCTGTGGCTAAAGAAATTCCTCCTCATCTCTGTTCTAAGTGAGCATCCCATAGTTCTGAAGCTGTGTCCTCTAGTCCTAGACTCTTTACACTATAAGAAACCTCCTCTCCACATCCCCTCTAGGCCTTTAAATATTTGATAGGTTTCAACAAGATTTCCCCCCCCCCCACCTTACTTCTAAACTCCAGTGAGTACAGGCCCATAGCCTTCAAACTTTTCTCACGTGTGATCGTTCTTGTGTCATAGAACATAGAATAGTACAGCACAGCACAGTACAGGCCCTTCGGCCCACAATGTTGTGCTGACCCTCCTCTGGACCCTCCTCAGTGCCAACACACCCTTTGTTGAGTGTGTTAAATTGAAGGAAACAAATGCCCCTCTTTTCACTGCCACCTCATTGTTTCTATTGTAGGTTGTCCTGAAGATCATTAAACATTTCCAAGAGGAGGGGCAGGGCAATGAAGTGGTCCAAGGAGTACTTCTCGGACTTGTGGTTGATGATCGGCTTGAAATCACCAACTGTTTCCCGTTCCCTCAACATACAGAGGAAGATGCCGACTTTGATGAAGGTACGTTGTGAATGGTGTTTTCTTTGAATATGCGGATTCAAGCTGGTACATTCTGTGAGTATCCTGGTTGGTGCCTTGCAATTGGTGTTCCAAATGTTATAGTTTAACTGTACATTACACGGTATAATATGATATCGTAGCAGTTAGCACGTGCTATTATAGCTTGGGGCATTATCGGCACCGTTTGTAAGGTATTTGTACATTCTCCCTGACCGCATGGGTTTCCTCCAGGTGCCCCAGTTTCCTCCCACAGTCCAAAAATGTACCGGTTATTAGATTAATTGGTCATTGGAAATTGTCCTGCAATCAGGCGAGTGGGTTGCTGGACAGCGGGGCTCATTGGGCTGGAAGGGCCTGTTCCACACTGTGTCTGTGAATAAAGAAAATAAATACGCTTTTAGCCAATGCAGGTGAAAATGTAAGTATTTGCTGAAATGGAACATGCTGGACTTGTTCTTTTATTATTGCCAAGCCACACGATGTTTGTACTAAATGATGGCACTGTCTAAACAGTCATTAATTCCTGGAATGAAGAGGGTTCTCCTATCAATGGTGGATAAAGAAAATAGATTATTTTCTTTGGAGTTTAGAAGAATGAAGGGTGATCTTGTCTGGGGCATGATAGAATAAACGTTGTTTTGTTTAACTGGTGAGCAAAACTTGAATAAGGGGACATTGTTAGTGAGGCAGTTGTTTAAAACTGAGGTATGTAGAAACTTCTTGCAGAAGGTTCATATGGCTCAAATATTTCAGTTTATTATCAGAGAATGTATTCAGTATGAAACCTGAAATACTCAGTTTCGCAGACATCTCTCTTTAAAAAAGCACCCAAAGAGAGACTGATCTGCGGTCAACAAAAACTATTGTGTGGCCAACATTTCGACATGCCACAGTCTCGCTCTCGCTCGTCCTTTGAGACAGACCATGAGACATCAGTGTCATCTTTGCTTGATGTGTGCTAGAATACTTGGCCTCTGTGCTTGTAGGATTCAGTAAAACCACGACCAATCTTTTATCTTAGTTCTACTTTCTTGTAATAAGCCTCAATCTCGTCATTCCTTTAGTGTCTAAAATTCTTTTACTGGAGTGTAATCGGTTACTGAGCTTACACCTTCTGTTTTGAATTCCAAAGTTTTACCATAAGCAGGATGAAGAAATTTATGTGCATCTTCGTCCTGAGCAGTGAACCCCTTGTTTTGAGACAGTGAACCATGGTTCCAGATGTTTGAGCTGCACTCTATATCAGATGTTTCCTCTATAACTTAAAGCACAATTGTCTTCTCAGTTTTTCCAGTCTGGATGAAGATTACTTGCCTGAAGGTTAACTCTATTTCTCTTGCTTTCTGACCTATTTGTGTATATTTTTAAAATGGCATTTTTCATTGTTTAAACATTTGTATTAGTGTTTTTCATAGCTTTTGGGGTGACACAGTAGTTTGAGGTTAGCACAACACTTTTCAGTACAGACGACCAGAGTGTAATTCCTGCCATTTCCTGTAAGGAGTTCGTATGTTTTACCTGTGACTGCGTGAGTTTTCTCCATGTGCTCTGGTTTCCTCCCACAGTCCAAAGACGTACTGGTTGGTGGGTTAATTGGTCATTGTAAATTGTCCTACGATTAGGCTAGGATTAAATCTGGGTATCACAGCTGGAATGGAAAGGCCTATTCCATGCTGTACATAATTAAAAAAAATATTTTTATTTATTTTGGGGAATGGATGAACACAAATGAGCAGGGAAAATTGCATTCTTGCGAATTTCAGTTCCTCCAGCATATTGTTTATTGCTCAAGATTTCCAAAGCCTGCAGAATCTCTTGTTTCTCTTATTTTGCCTTATGGCCAGTTGTCAGTTGTCTGACGATGAACGACTTGTTTTGGACACTGATCCGCTGGAATAAGATGGCGCCAGTGAGCAATGTAACCAAGGGCGACATCCTCCAGATGGTTCATGAAACTACTTCTTTCACTTTTTCATTCCAATGTAGTTCTACTATTGTTGGAGCCTGTGAATGACATTTTGGTGGTGTGTTTTCCGGCCGAGTGAGCAACCTGGCACTCTGCTGTCTCCAAGGGTGTTCTGTGTGAGGTTTTGAGTGAAGGGTGTGGCCTCTAGGCCAAGAAGCCTGGAGACCCCATAATCACTCCATTTCTTGCTGATCTCGTCAAATGAAGCACCAAGGAAGATTAAAATCATCGAGGCGAGAGGATGTTCAGTGCCGTCTACCAGCCTGTCGCTTGCTGGTCCCCAAGGAAGGTCCCTGCATTCAAGTGTTCTCTTTCTCCCTCTGCTTGATAGTAAATGTACTTTGAATCCTTGGATCACTTGCTTCTTTCATTTATATGAAAAAAAACAGGTTTTGCGCCAGGTAATTTAACATTTATAGTTCAGTTTTTATTGTTATCCACTGCAATGTACTGCTGCCGCAAAAACGGCACATTTCGCAACATGGTGATATTAAACCTGAGTCTGATTCTGGGTTGTCTGTTCTGTAAAGCATTGTGCTCACCACTACGGTAACGTGTTGCTTCTGCCCTATTGTTCCTTAAGAAACATGAAATATATTTTAAGAATTTGAAATAATGTTCTGCTTTAGATAACCTGTATGAGTACCTTTGATCAGTAATCTGTCTTAATTTGCTAAGAAATGTCTTCTGATTTTCTCTTTTTTCATTGTCAGACGTATCTTCACTACCTTTACTGCTTTTTAAAATTCTGATTATAGGTAATCTTGTTTAATTTTGTTGTTCAGAACTGCGTCAAGAAGTGCTTGCTGCTTGTAGCAGTAGCAGATTATTTTTAGTTTTGTTCACAGCAGCAAGGGAACTTCAACTTTAGTGGCAAGACTTCTGAAAGTGTATTGGTGGCAATTTTCTTGAATCTGGTGACTTGTTTGAGTACAGTGCCACCTACAGGCTGTCTGTTGTCTCTACAAATAATCCAAACAGTAGAGCAAGCCTCTTGAGTCAGTTAGGGAAAAATAAGATGTGTAAATATGGATTTTGATTAATTGGGACAGCCACCTATTTGGAACATTCTTCAAAAACAAAAACTAATCAAGAAAATAGCCAGGATTCCCTTTGTTTATTTGGGACACTAGGTCGCTTAATTGGCACGTGAGACTGTTGCTGGACAATTTCTAACTATAAGCTGCACCTAGGTATCCTCTGGTAGATTAGGAGATATGACAGAAACTTTTTTTTCATCAGTAGTAATGATGACTGTTGTACTTTCCCTATTTCAGTATTTGAACTATGATCCAATATAACCCTATGTGGTTTCAATAAGACACATTTTCACCCTTGTGCTCAAATCCTTTGTGCAATAAATGCCAATGGGCGGTTTACCTTCTGACTTGCTTATTGTAGGTGCAGCATTTGGACACCCAGGACCCATTGAATATCAAACCTTTTCAGTCTCTCAACTGATGGGAAACACTGATTTTCTCACAAAATGGATGAACTTGTATTTTTCCACATTGCTATGTACCAGTATCAGTGCTATGTACTTGCCCATACACTTAGCTTGTCAATATCCTCCTTCAGCCTCTTGGCATTCCGCTCACACCCAGATTTTATCATTAATAAATGGATGAATTATGCCCGGTCCCCTCATGTATGCCATTGAAAAGTTAGGACCCCAGAACTATTACAGCCTGCTACCTATGAGCTGTATATTCCTATTGTTTTGTCTTTTAACCAATCCTTAATCCAGAACATACACCACAATTCCATGTTCTCTAATTTTGTTTAATGGCATCTTGTGGCATATCTCATTGATCTTAGAATCTCTTAGAGGATAAGACATGAGAGAATAGGATCAGTCAAGTGTGACAGTGGAAAAGTATGTATGGAACCGGAGGAGATAGCAGAAGTAATTAACGAATAGTTTGCTTCAGTATTCACTATGGAAAAGGACCTTGGCGATTGTAGGGATGACTTACAGTGGACTGAAAAGCTTGAGCATATAGACATTAAGAAAGAGGATGTGCTGGAGCTTTTGGAAAGCATCAAGTTGGATAAGTCACTGGGACCAGACAAGATATACCCCAGGCTACTGTGGGAGGCGAGGGAGGAGATTGTTGAGCCTCTGGCAATGAACTTTGCATCATCAATAGGAACGGGAGAGGTTCCGGAGGATTGGAGGGTTGCAGATGTCGTTCCCTTGTTCAAGAAAGGGAGTAGAGATAGCCCAGGAAATTATAGACCAGTGAGTCTTACTTCAGTGGTTGGTAAGTTGATGGAGAAGATCCTAAGAGGCAGAATTTATGAACATTTGGAGAGGCAAAATATGATTAGGAATAGTCAGCATGGCTTTCTCAAAGGCAAGTCGTGCCTTAGGAGGCTGACTTAATTTTTTGAGGATGCGACTAAACACATTGATGAAGTCAGAGCCATAGATGTAGTGTATATGGATTTCAGCAAGGCATTTGATAAGGTACCCCATGCAAGGCTTATTGAGAAAGTAAGGAGGCATGGGATCCAAGGGGATATTGTTTTGTGGATACAGAATTGGCTTGCCCACAGAAGGCAAAGACTGGTTGTAGACGGATTATATTCTGCGTGCAGGTCGGTCACGAGTGGAGTGCCTCAGGGATCTGTTTTGGGACCCCTTCTCTTTGTGATTTTTATAAATGACCTGGATGAGAAAGTGGAGGGATGAGTTAGTGAATTTGCTGATGACGCAAAGGTTGGGGTGTTGTGGATAGTGTGGAGGGCTGTCAGAAGTTACAGCAGGACATCGATAGGATGCAAAACTAGGCTGAGAAGTGGCAGATGGAGTTCAACCGCGATAAGTGTGAGGTGGTTCATTTTGGTAGGTCAAATATGATGGCAGAATATAGCATTAATGGTAAGACTCTTGGCAGTGTGGATCTTGGGGTTAGAGTCCATAGGACACTCAAAAGCTGCTGCACAGGTTGACTCTGCGGTTAAGAAGGCATACGATGCATTGGCCTTCAACCGTGGGATTGAGTTTAAGAGCCAAGAGGTAATGTTACAGCTATATAGGACCCTGGTCAGACTGCACTTGCTCAGTTCTTCTCACCTCACTACAAGAAGCGTGGAAACTATAGAAAGGATGCAGAGGAGATTTACAAGGATGTTGCCTGGATTGGGGAGCATGCGCTGTGAGAATAGGTTAAATGAACTTGGCCTTTTCTCCTTGGTGCGATGGAAGATGAGGGGTAACGATCGAGTGGATAGTCAGAGGCTTTTTCCCAGGGCTGAAATGGCTAGCACAAGAGGGCACTGTTTTAAGGTGCTTGGGAGTAGGTACAGAGGAGATGTCAGGGACAATTTTTTTTATGCAGAGTGTGGTAAGTGTGTTAAGTGGGCTGCCGGCAACGTGGTGGAGGTGGATATGATAGCGTCTTTTAAGAGACTTCTGGATAAGTACATGGAGCTTAGAAAAATAGAGGGCTATGGGTAACCCTAGGTAATTTCTAAAGTAAGTATATGTTCAGCGTGGCATCGTGGGCCGAAGGGCCTGTATTGTGCTGTAGGTTTTCTATGTTTCTATGTTTACTGAAAGTCCAAGTCACCATATTTGCTGGCATCCTCTTATCTGTCCCTAAGTTAGAATGATTTTGTACAGTGGATTCTAGTTAATTGGGACACATCAGGACAAATACATTTTGGCCCAATTAAGCAGCTGCCCCAATTATCCGAAGTGTAGAAAAGACAAATTACCATTTAACTATGTAATAAATTGTGTATTTAAATGAATTACAGAACAGATTAGAACATTACCAATAGAACCACAGTTCTATAAAACTGTACAAGTCCTTAATAGTTATTGCTGGAGTAATTCATCCAGTGTACACTGATGTGTTCTTTTGATTTACTATAAATGAACAAAATCAGCATAAACATTTAGTACAGATAAAGGACTGCCTTCATTAACTTCCTGCATGAAGCGGAGTCGTCATCCAACAATATATTTCCTGGTAACCTCGTAATCACTAGCTCAAGTTCAGATGTGTTATCTTCATCACTTTCCTCATCTTCGTATTTCCCAGGTTGGTGTTTTCATAAATCTTCCATCGATTTAAATGGATAACATAATAGAACCAGACACAACAGATGCCTTTTAGTAACAGTTCGTTCTAAGCACAGTGTAGTGCCCAACGGCCACAAGAAGTGCACTTGACCGATGCTAGTTAGAAACTGTTTGGCAGTAGGCTTCTGTACCAAATAAACAGCATACTGTACCAAATAAATGAAGGAATCTCTGCTATTTTCTCTATTAGACTATAAGACATGGGAGCAGAAATAGGCCATTTGTCTCATCGAGATGCTCATTCAATAACCATTCAGTCCATTCAGTCATGGCTGATCCATTATTCCCCACCTCAACCTCATTCCCCAGCCTTCTCCCTGTAACCTTTGATGCCATGTCCAATCAAGAACCTGTCAATCTCTGCCTTAAATATACCCAACAACCTGGCCTGCACATCTGCCTGTGGTAACAAATTCCACAAATTCACCACCCTCTGGCTAAAGAAATTTCTCTGCATCTCTGTTTTAAATGGATGCCCCTCTATCCTGAGGCTGTACCCTCTTGTCCTTTACTCCCCCACCATGGGAAACATCCTTTCCACATCTGCTCTGTTTAGGCTTTTCAACATTTGAAAAGTTTCAATGAGATCCCCCTTCATCCTTCTAAATTCCAGCGAGTACAGACCCAGAGCCATCAAATGTTCCTCGTATGATAACTTTTGTTCCCAGAATCATCCTTGTTAACTGCCTCTGGACCCTCTCCAATACCGGCACATGTTTTCTTAGATGAGGAGCCCAAAACTGTTCACAATACTCAAGGCGAGGCCTCACCAGTGCCTCAGCATCACATCTCCGCTCTTGTAGTCAGAACCTTTTGTAATGAATACTGCATTTGCCTCCCTCACCACTGGCTCTTCCTGCAAGTTAACTTTTAGGGTGTTCTGCACAAGGGCTGCTAAGTCCCTTGGGATCTCAGATTTTTGAATTTTCTCCCTGTTTAGAAAATAGTCTACATATTAATTTCTACTACCAAAGTGCATGACCATGCATTTTCCAACACTATTTCATTTGCCACTCTCATGCCCATTCTCCTAATCTGATTTAAGTCCTTCTGCATCCTGCCTGTTTCCTCAACACTACCTGCCCCTCCGTTAGTCTTCATATCTTCTGCAAGCTTAGCAACAAAGCCATCTATTCCATCTAAGTTATTGATACACCGCATAAAAAGAAGTGGTCCCAACACCTTTAGTCATTGGCAGCCATTCAAACACGGATCTTTTTTTTCCACTCGCTGCCTCCTACCAAGCAGCCAATGCTCTAACCATCCATAGTTTTTGTTCTTTAAGAGTTGTCCCAAATAAGCGGCTACACAGATTAACCAATGACCCAATTAACTGGAATCCACTATAATTGTAAAATTTCTCTTCGTTAAAATATGTTGTTCCTTTAAACAAAAAGCTTATCCAAAATCAGGTAATGTAACTTGGCAAAGTGAGCCAGTTTTTTATCTACTATTTACTAATGTATTTGTTTTCGTAATATAAAATATATCTGTATGACCTTATTTGTAAGTCCACAGCTGTTCTCTTGATGCTTTGTGGGATATAATGAAACAAAATTGTGATATTTAAGTATAGGTTCAAGGATTTGAGGGTAGAACGTGGTTTGAGCAAACATCCCTCCCAACCAATTTTCTCCGAGGCTGTGTAGCTGCACCATAACTGAAATGCTCCCATGCACATGGCCTTTGTTGTCATGTTGCTGGAATTTTATTTTATATAATGTTAATATTCTGAAATTATGCTAATATAATTATTCTGAAATTATGCTAATATAATATATGAAATACCATAATATAATCCACAAATTTTGAAAATAATAAACATACCACAACCTATACTTTGAAACACTTTAAAGCTTCAACATATTGACATTGTCAGTGTTTCAAATTGCAACACTGTCATAAATTGTGACAATAAACACAGAATGGAAGTCGGTAGCTTATAAACCACTGGCTTGCTGAATGCCGACACCATTTAGTCAAAACATTTAGTTTTTCCATTGTGCCTGTCAGTTGTTTTGACTGCCTGACATTGTTTATTTTTGTTTTGAGTTGTGGTTTTTGTTTGTTTGATGTGCATATTATATATATAAAACAATTAAACTAGTATGCAGTTTTCAGGCTGTGTTTATTTTTAAAAAAAAGCCCTTCTCAGACCAATGGTTGGTTCATGCAGCTGTAAGAAAAATATTAGAGGGAGTGTTGCTCCCAATTGGTTCTTATTTCTTGTCTTATAAGCTATCCTACCACACTTTATTTCCTGCCTTTCCTTCATAGATGTCAGATATCCATGGATACTAAGTTCTCAATTTTGACTTTACAATCATTAAGGAAATATGTAACATCTAAGTAAATACAGTATTAAATGCAATCAGACATGCTATTACTAATTGAGCTTTAATGTCCTGCAGTCCTGTAGTTTTCAATTGTATTTACAGGGAAGACCAGAGGAGGTCACTACACACTGCAAAAGGAGCATAGGAAACACTTGAAAATCTTGCAGAACTCTCTAATTTTAATTCCACACTTCAAAATTCAAAGTACATTTATTATCAAATTATGTAAACTATAAACAACCTTGACATTCGTCTCCTTACTGACAACCACAAAATGAAAAAAAGAACAGTGGAACCAGTTTTGAAAAGGAGACAGTCAAACACCCCATTTGCAGTGAAAAAGCAAAGAGTGCAAACAATAAAAATAAGCAAATAATTTTCACAAAATTGAGTCCACAGCCATGAAGCCAGTCATCACGGCAGCCGATCTAGGAGCCTGTTAGTTATAGGCCACAGCCTCAGTTCAGCAAAGAGACAAATAAACCTTGCAGAGCAGCGAGATGAATGCCGTACCATCCCTTGCATCTGGCCCTGACACCCTGATCCAGTGCTTAAACCAGCTAAGTCTCAGGTTGTTCCTTGCTCTGGAGCGAGGCGTTGGGCCCGTCGCTTCTACTTTGCTTCTGTAATGCAGCATCGAATTGCCCCCAAGTACATTCCAACAAAGGCCAAACATTGGTTCATTTCCGACTCTTGGGCCTGGGCCCACTGCCTCCATTTGGCCATACCCGCCATGCCGTAACTGCCCTGCACCTTCGAGACTTCAGTTCACACCACAAAAATGCCAGGTCTTACGGGTGGTTTGAAAGCTCAACTCAGACAGGGAATTCACAGACCATTGATTTCAGTGATTGCATCCAAGAAAACGTGTGATTAATACAGTAATTCATAGTTTTGTTTGCTACCAGAGAGTTTTGCTGTGCTTCACCAGTGCCATCTGAAAATGGAAAAATCATTGCAAATAAATATTGAGATTTATGCAGAAGTGACAATCTCTTCGTAACTTAATTGTAGGTTCATCCAAATCATTTTATTGCCAGTATGTGAAATATACCAGAATTGTTTGTGGGTCAGTGCCAAGCATAAAACACAGGATAATACCATAACAGCCAACACAATAGCAACCAACAATTTACAAGACAGTAGTGCAGCCATGAACAATCAGCAGTTGGTAGAATGGTCACGTGCAAGCATCAATAATCAAACTTAAATAAATGTGAACAGACTCAGTAATTATCATCAGAACAAGGAGGGCAGGAAAGACCATTTAACAGATATTGGGGTATTACACCGGAGTGAGTTTTGTTGAGAAGCTTCAGAGATGGCGTGTAGACCTGATGGTGATGGACTTGTAGTGTCTCCCTGATGGCAATTTGGTGAATTGCCAGAGTGGATAGATTCAACATGGTTGTATTGTCTTGTGGGCTCATATCTGGTTAAAAAGACTGCACCTTGTTTGGATTCCTCAGCCTCGAGGCAGGATGAGAGATATGTGACATTGTGTATTCTTTTATAGCTGTACTTTTTGGAAGTTGTTACAAAGTTTCAGTCTATGTTTTTTGTGTCTGATTTGTGTAGTCTCTGAGCGGCCTGGATACAATAGAAATATACGGTGCTCTTGGTGTGGCGTAGTAGAATAATGGTTAGTGCAGTCGTTTTACAGCACTAGTGATCACTGTTAAGGGTTCAGTTCCCTCCCCGTAACAGCATGGATTTTCTCCGAGTACTGTGGTTTCTTCTCATGTCCCAAAGCAGTAAAGTTGTGGGCCCGCTATGTTGACATCACAAGTATGGTATGCGGGTTTCCCCCAGCTCAGTCCATGGACTGTGTTCATTATTGATACAAAATGGCAAATTGTGCTGTATGGTTCAATGTATATGTGACAAATTAATCTTTATCGAGTGCTGTCAAACTGATGCTGATTACTTGATAAAACTGATGCATAAAAATGTTTGGGAAATGGTGGAAAGGTAATGTGTATGGTGAGACTGGTGTAATCCTTCAAAATGCCTTGTTAACAGATAGTAATTATCCCTGGGAACACTTAATGGTGTTTTGGGGACAGGAGGAGCTGTTGAGGCTGATATATTAGCAATGTGCGATGAGATGGGAATGTCTCTCTGCGGGATTGACATCCTGAAACTGAATTCTGTGAGCATCCCAGCAAGCTGCATCACTGCACAGTACAGAAACTGCACTGCGGCGGAGAAAGCTCTGCACCAGGGAGTCAAAACTGCGCAACTCATCACCGGCACCAGCCTACCCGCCGTCAAGGACCTATAGACAGAAAGGTGCTGGGAAACAGCCGGTAACATCGTGAAGGATCCCACACACCCAGCTTATGGGCTGTTTGTCCCACTCCCATCTGGAAGGGGGCTATGTATCATCCATGCCAGGACCGCCAGATATTTTCCCCAAGCAATAAGGCTGATCAATACCTTCACCCACTAATCCACCCCTCCACACTGCTCCCCACCATTACTTTATCATTTCCAGTCAGTCACCTTACCTACAGACACCCCGGTGCCTAGCGTCACGTTATGGACGTACAATCTGTCTATGTGTATAAGCTATCTTGTGTTTTTATATTGTTTTTAAAATTATTATTATGTTCCTTATCTTACTGTGTTTTATTTCTGTGCTGCATTGGGTCCGGAGTAACAGTTATTTTGTCCTCCTTTACACTTGTATACTGGAAGTGATATTAAACAATCTTGAAGTGAAGAGGAGAAAAATTGGCCACTGCTGGAAAAATGCTGCAGGGAGATGGAGAAGTAAAATGCAACCACTGCAGAACATGTAACTTATGAGCTAGTTTGGAAAAGGCAGGTGTTTTGGGAGGCAGATATGGAACTGGAATCTAACGGTACAAAATGCGCTGACGGGCAGAAAGTTAACTCTTAGGAAGCAATTATTTTGCATACCTGTGGACAGTATTGAACAGGGTCCTTGGGAAACATGATGAAGAGAATTGTGAAGTGAGACATCATAGATTGAATAGTGAAGAGAGATTTCTGTCTTTGAAAGGTATGCATAGTGGAAATGGCTGTTTTAGGCAACATATACAATCTTCTGTTTTATTAAAACGCTATGGTCTATACTATGGTAAAAAATCTATAATTTTATGCAGCATACAAAATGCTGGATTACTCTGGATTTCCAATATTTGCAGAGTCTCTTGTATTACAGATTGTTTCAGCTGGAATATGGTCACCAGTTGAGCAGAGGTTTGTAAAGGCATCAAAATGTTGGTGAGGGTGCAGCAGAGAATTGTTCAAAGTTCAATGTACACTTATCATCATTGTACATGTGTGAATTCATATACAACTCTGAGATTCGTTTTCTTATGGACATAGTCAGTAAATCCAAGAACCATAATTGAATGAATGAAAGCAACATACATCAAAGTTGCTGGTGAACGCAGCAGGCCAGGCAGCATCTATAGGAAGAGGCGCAGTCGACGTTTCAGGCCGAGACCCTTCGTCAGGACTAACTGAAGGAAGAGTGAGTAAGGGATTTGAAAGCTGGAGGGGGAGGGGGAGATGCAAAATGATAGGAGAAGACAGGAGGGGGAGGGATGGAGCCGAGAGCTGGACAGGTGATAGGCAGAAGGGGATACGAGAGGATCATGGGACAGGAGGTCCGGGAAGAAAGACGGGGGGGGGGTGACCCAGAGGATGGGCAAGAGGTATATTCAGAGGGACAGAGGGAGAAAAAGGAGAGTGAGAGAAAGAATGTGTGCATTAAAAAGAGTAACAGATGGGGTACGAGGGGGAGGTGGGGCCTAGCAGAAGTTAGAGAAGTCAATGTTCATGCCATCAGGTTGGAGGCTACCCATAAGGAATATAAGGTGTTGTTCCTCCAACCTGAGTGTGGCTTCATCTTTACAGTAGAGGAGGCCGTGGATAGACATGTCAGAATGGGAATGGGATGTGGAATTAAAATGTGTGGCCACTGGGAGATCCTGCTTTCTCTGGCGGACAGAGCGTAGATGTTCAGCAAAGCGGTCTCCCAGTCTGCGTCGGGTCTCACCAATATATAAAAGGCCACATCTGGAGCACCGGACGCAGTATATCACCCCAGTCGACTCACAGGTGAAGTGATGCCTCACCTGGAAGGACTGTTTGGGGCCCTGAATGGTGGTAAGGGAGGAAGTGTAAGGGCATGTCTTTCCCTCCCCCCCTCTCTCTGCATTCCGCAGGGATCGCTCCCTACACAACTCCCTTGTCCATTCGTCCCCCCCATCCCTCCCCACTGATCTCCCTCCTGGCACTTATCCGTGTAAGCGGAACAAGTGCTACACATGCCCTTACACTTCCTCCCTTACCACCATTCAGGGCCCCAAACAGTCCTTCCAGGTGAGGCATCACTTCACCTGTGAGTCGACTGGGGTGATATACTGCGTCCGGTGCTCCAGATGTGGCCTTTTATATATTGGTGAGACCCGACGCAGACTGGGAGACCGCTTTGCTGAACATCTACGCTCTGTCCGCCAGAGAAAGCAGGATCTCCCAGTGGCCACACATTTTAATTCCACATCCCATTCCCATTCTGACATGTCTATCCACGGCCTCCTCTACTGTAAAGATGAAGCCACACTCAGGTTGGAGGAACAACACCTTATATTCCGTATGGGTAGCCTCCAACCTGATGGCATGAACATTGACTTCTCTAACTTCCGCTAGGCCCCACCTCCCCCTCGTACCCCATCTGTTACTCTTTTTAATGCACACATTCTTTCTCTCACTCTCCTTTTTCTCCCTCTGTCCCTCTGAATATACCTCTTGCCCATCCTCTGGGTCACCCCCCCCCCCCGTCTTTCTTCCCGGACCTCCTGTCCCATGATCCTCTCATATCCCCTTCTGCCTATCACCTGTCCAGCTCTCGGCTCCATCCCTCCCCCTCCTGTCTTCTCCTATCATTTTGTATCTCCCCCTCCCCCTCCAGCTTTCAAATCCCTTACTCACTCTTCCTTCAGTTAGTCCTGACGAAGGGTCTCGGCCTGAAACGTCGACTGCGCCTCTTCCTATAGATGCTGCCTGGCCTGCTGCGTTCACCAGCAACTTTGATGTATGTTGCTTGAATTTCCAGCATCTGCAGAATTCCTGTTGTTTGAATGAATGAAAGACTGTACTCCACAGGGCAGACAAACAACTTTTGTGCAAAAGACAAACTGCAAATACTAAAGAAAAAAATAATAATTAAGCAATGAGTATCGAGAACATGAGATGAAAAGTCCTGGAAAGTGAGTCTATAGGTTGTGGAAATTGTTCAGTGATGGGACAAGTGAAGTTGAATGAAATTATCCCCACAGACTGGCAAAGCAGGAGTTACTTAAAGTCGTGACGGCTGCAGGGAGATGTAATGTGCTCAGACCCTTGATGTATTACAAAAACAGTTTGTGGGGCAGAATGGTTGGTAATTGGAGAATTAAGGTATTTGGGAAAACAACCAAAGGTGATGTGAAGAAAAATGTTTTTATGCAGTGAATCGTGGCCTGGAATGCACTGTTGGTCAGGGTAATGGAAGCAGATTCAATAATCACTGTCTGAATGTTGGATAGAGACTTGGCAGTTTACATAGTTGATGAAAAGTGAATGTATGGGACTAATTGGGTAGGTATTCAAAAGTCATCGCAGTCATATTTCACCTCCTTTTGACCTCAATCAATGTTTAAATCTATGCCTTGAGAAACTTTTCAGAATAAACGAGAGATTAGAAAGTGGTGAAAATGAGAGCAGATGGACCCAAAGGGAGGTGATCTGATTGGTGGCATTGAAGGGTACGTTAAAAGTCTGAGGGAATAAAACCAACAATATTCACGGGCCATACGGAAACCTGAGGTAAATGTGGGACCCCAGAAAGCAGCAGGTTAAGTTTGAACAGGACCTGAACACTGTTCCCATTCACAGATTGTTCATGGACCTATGGCACAAATGCATCATTTTGCATAGAAGAGTAGTAGTGATCTGCCTCATTAGAATCCAGTTAAATTATAGACATGAAGCACTACAGCACAGAAACATACCCTTCGATCCATCTAGTCCAGGGGTTCCCAACCTTTTTAATGCCATGGACCAATACAAACAAGTAAGGAGACCATGGATCCCAGGTTGGGAACCGCTGAAACCATTGACCAGCACCTGAACCATAGTGCTTCATGCCCTTCCCGTCCATGTATCTATCCAAATTTCTCTTAAATGTTGAAAATGAATCGTTATCCACTACTTGATTTGGCAGCTCATTCCACACTCTCACATTCCTTTGAGTGAAAAAGACCCCCCTCAGGTTCCCTTTAAACATTTCACCTTTCACCCATAACCTGTGACTTCCAGTCATGCCCATGGATGCACAGAAAGAATTGAACATTATTAAAGCAGCAGTACACATGGGGCCAACAATAGAAAACAATCCAGCCAGGTCTCTGTACTCGTAAGTTCAGGGCAGCTGGGAAATAATAGAAAAAAAACACACCACCATCTGCAATCATAAAAGAAACAGGATGCAAAGCTGTCGATGTCCATTATAGAACAGTGACAACTTGAAATATTGTTCAATAGAATGGGCTAACTAAAGACAGAATACGGGGAGGTGGGTGCTGAGTTATATAGCATGGAAACAGCTGCTTTGGCCCAACCTGTCCATGCTGATCAAGGTGTCTTTTTGAGCTAGTCCCATTCATCTGCATTTGGTCCATGTTCCTCTTAACCTTCCCCATCCACAAAACTGCCCCAAAGGTCCAGAGTTGTAATTTTCCCTTGTATCTACTACTGGCAGCTCAGTTCATATATCCACCATCCTCTGTATGGAAAAGCCTGCCCCTCAGATCCCCCTAGTAAAGCTTTACCCTCTCTCATTAAACCTCTGACCTCTAGCCTTGGAATTTTACTGGCTTGGGGTAAAGACTATGGCTATTCACCCTGTTTATGCTTGTTGTACGAGCCATGCAACTGTTTTCTACATGCATTGTATTCTGTGTTGCACCTTTATTGTGGTAGCTAGTCATGTGGGTGGGGTTGTAGTTAAAGCGAAGGGAATAAGTTGCATATTCATGCTTATTCTGGTTAGTTTTTAGTGCTGGGGACTACCAGGTGTTATATCTTTTGTTGACCGCTTAACTTCACTTAAGTCAGCTTAAGTAATTTTAATATCGCTAGTTTTAGCTTCATAAGTTTTATCGCTTCAAGATTGTATGTTTTGCTCATTGCTAATAAAAGGATTAAATACATTTGACATTTTGTAACATTGTTGGATTCATCAGAAGGTGCATCATACAAGATAACTCCCTGTGTGGTCTCTAGCAGTGGCATTCTTTGTTCAAGTTGCAGCTACACCTGTAAACAACAGGAATTCTGCAGATGCTGGAAATTCAAGCAACACACATCAAAGTGGCTGGTGAACGCAGCAGGCCAGGCAGTATCTCTAGGAAGAGGTACAGTCGACGTTTCAGGCCGAGACCCTTCGTCGGGACTAACTGAAGGAAGAGTTAGTAAGAGATTTGAGAGGGGGAGGGGGACATCCAAAATGATAGGAGAAGACAGGAGGGGGAGGGATGGAGCCAAGAGCTGGACAGGTGATTGGCAAAGGGGATATGAGGGGATCATGGGACAGGAGGTCCGGGGAGAAAGAAGGGGGGGGGGAACACAGAGAATGGGCAAGGGGTATAGGGACAGAGGGGGAAAAAGGAGAGAGAGAGAGAGAGAAAGAATGTGTGTATATAAATAAATAACAGATGGGGTATGAGGGGGAGGTGGGGAATTAGCGGAAGTTAGAGAAGTCAATGTTCATGCCATCAGGTTGGAGGCTACCCAGATGGAATATAAGGTGTTGTTCCTCCAACCTGAGTGTGGCTTCATCTTTATAGCAGAGGAGGCCGTGGATAGACATATCAGAATGGGAATGGGATGTGGAATTAAAATGTGTGGCCACTGGGAGATCCTGCTTTCTCTGGCAGACAGAGCGTAGGAGTGTCACCCCACTAGGTATGGGGTTCCCCTGGTCCTCACCTACCACCCCACCAACCTCCGGGTCCAACATACTATTCTCTGTAACTTCCACCACCTCCAACGGGATCCCACTGCTAAGCATATCTTTCCCTCCCCCCCCCCTTTGCTTTCTGCAGGGATTGCTCCCTACGCGACTCCCTTGTCCATTCGTCCCCCCCCATCCCTCCCGCTGATCTCCCTCCTGGCACTTATCCTTGTAAGCGGAACAAGTGCTACACATGCCCTTACACTTCCTCCCTTACCACCATTCAGGGCCCCAGACAGTCCTTCCAGGTGAGGCGACACTTCACCTGTGAGTCGGCTGGGGTGATATACTGCGTCTGGTGCTCCCGATGTGGCCTTCTATATATTGGCGAGACCCGGCGCAGACTGGGAGACCGCTTTGCTGAACACCTACGCTCTGTCCACCAGAGAAAGCAGGATCTCCCAGTGGCCACACATTTTAATTCCACATCCCATTCCCATTCTGATATGTCTATCCACGGCCTCCCCTACTGTAAAGATGAAGCCACACTCAGGTTGGAGGAACAACACCTTATATTCCGTCTGGGTAGCCTCCAACCTGATGGCATGAACATCGACTTCTCTAACTTCCGCTAATGCCCCACCTCCCCCTCGTACCCCATCTGTATTTATTATATACACACATTCTTTCTCTCTCTCTCCTTTTTCTCCCTCTGTCCTTCTGACTATACCCCTTGCCCATCCTCTGGGTCCCCCCCCCCGCCCCCCATCTTTCTCCCCGGACCTCCTGTCCCATGATCCTCTCATATCCCCTTTGCCAATCACCTGTCCAGCTCTTGGCTCCATCCCTCCCCCTCCTGTCTTCTCCTATCATTTTGCATCTCCCCCTCCCCCTCCCACTTTCAAATCTCTTACTAGCTCTTCCTTCAGTTAGTCCTGACGAAGGGTCTTGGCCCGAAACGTCGACTGTACCTAAAAGTTTACTTGCAGTTGGTAAGAAGGAAGGCAAATGCAGTGTTAGCATTCATTTTGAGAGAACTAGAACATAAAAGCAAGATTCTAATGTTGAGCAACACATTCAAAGTGCTGGAGGAACTTAGCAGGCCAAACAGAGTCTGTGGAAAAATTTTCTTGGATTTTCGGCATCTTCTGATTTTTTTCTTGTTTGTAATATTGAGGCTTTGTAAGGCATCGTTCAGACTGCACTTGCAATATGGTGAGCAGTTTTGGGCCCCTTATTCAAAAAAGGATGTGCTGTCATTGGAGAGGGTTCAGAAGAGGTTTGCAAGAATGATCCTAAGACTGAAAAGGTTAACATATGAGTAGCATTTGATGTCTCTGGGCTTGCACTTGCTGGGTTCTATAAGAATGAGAGGTGGATTGCATTGAAACCTATCAAATATTGAAAGACCTAGATAGGGTTTAAATTCTGCATTTAAGCTCTGCTAATCAAATATTATAAGCATAACAATTGAACCAGAAACCTCACAACAAAATATACAGAAAATATTCCGAAGGTCAAGAATTTAAACCTGTGAATTTATGTTAATACTTGAAAGTGGCAAGATCAGATTTTTCACTGAGCAGTTTTCAATTGAACAGTGCTTAATTATAATGGGTAAAACAAAAAAAAACAGTGACAGGGTGGAAGACCAGTCATTGGATATATTTAAAGCAGTGGTTGATAGGTTCAAAGAGTGTCAAAGGTTATGGAGACAAGGTAGGAGAATGAGGTTGAGAGCCATGATGGAAGGGTAGAGCAGACTTGACAGGCCAAATGGCCTAATTCTATTCCTATGTCTTATGTATTTCACTGAACAATTTTGTATAATTGCCTATATTTCTGGTTTTTAAAATCTTGTTATTTTTAAAATGACTTTGCTTTTATCTTTTACAATCGTCTTCTGTTATCCAAATGTGCAGTTGTTCTCATGTTTTCACCCAACCTATGGCTAACTTTTGATCTATTATTGCCTGCCTACCAATTCTTTGTCAGCTTTGTTCACGACCTGCCAAATTATAAGTCACCATAACAGCCACTGTCTTTAAAGAGTTTTTTGTATGTCTTCCCTGTGACCACAGTGGTTTCCTGCGGGTGCTCCGGTTTCCTCCCATGTTCCAAAGACTTGCGGGTTAGGTTAATTGGTCACGTGTGGTGTGGACTCGTTTTCTTTTCATTGACGAATAACGCATCCCTCCTTTTAATAGCATTTCTGGAATAGAATTAGTCTGATGATAGGAAGCTGGACTTCTGCCTTTATAATGTAAAACTCATTGAATTTTGTGAAATTATACACCAAAATAATTCAACTAAACATTCTGTATATTAACTTTAGAATGTATACCTTGATTACTTGTGGTTGGTAAAATTGGCCCTACGTGCAACTTTGAATGGTGATCTCAAAATATGTAATCAGAAATGGGCTGTAAATTAACACTACCATGAAAAATTCAAAGGATTTCTTTAAATTTTGTAACTTGATGAAGAAATTGATAACTGGAGGCATAGTTCAATATCTTCTAATGTTATTTGCTCCTACCCAGTATGAGCTCATAGAGTTCAGTTTTTAGGCGTGTAATATTTCACTTTGAAGTTAATAGCTGAGCAATTTTGGTCTTTTTCCGTAGGGTTAGAGTGAGAAGAAGGAGAGCCCTTTGTAATTTGTGTCGATCATCATTGAATTGTGAAATGTTGAACCATAATTGCTACGATTAATTTGAGAATGTTTTTAGTTATCAAAGACTCAAGTTTGCTGCTGCTGATAAAGTGTGTTTCTTTGTTTTGCCATTATTGGGAGAACTTAACTTGAATACCTTTTGCTATATCAAAGCTTGTACTTAGACAAAATATCACAGGGTTCCACGCGCTTGTGACTTCAAGCTAAAACTTCAGGAAAGAAAGAAAGAGATTTAAAATTATTTGAAGCTACTGGTTGACCTAAAGCATCAGATAGTCATTTGGAGTTCTTTTGAAGTGTTGTCTCTTTATAATGCAGCATGTGTGGCAGCCACTTTAAGCAGAGCAACTTCCCACAAGTAGGAATTCTTTCATGACCAGATAATTTATTTTTTATGATTGATTATTGGTTAAGGATTGTTCAGGTACAAAGGATAACATAATCTAATTTGAAATAGTGTGACTGTTAAGTGTCAACTGTTTATTCCTCTCCATAAATGTTGCCTGACCCACTGAGCTTCTCCAGCATTTTGAACGTGGCACACTTAAGGTATTTGAATCAAATATACAGAGCAAACACATACAAAATGCTGGAGGAACTCAGCAGGACAGGCAGCATCCATGGAGAAGAATAAACAGTGGATGATTTGGACTGAGGCCCTTCATCAGGACAGGTATGCTTGAATTTAAATGTTTTAGAAATTAATGGAAACACTCTTAACAATTGTCATGGTTGTTGGATTAGGTAATGTGCCTAACCCAGGAATTTAAAGTTCTCAGGGCAGTGTCCTATGCCTCTCCACCTTCAGATGTTTCGTAAGTGACATTTTTTCTATCATAATATCAAATGCAGAACGCACGTTGATGACTGCGCATTGTTCCATTCTTAGCCCCATAAAATGAAGCTTTCCATGCCTTTGATACAAGAGCAAAGATGTAATATTGAGGCTTTATAAGGCATTGTTCAGACTGCAGTTGAAGAATTGTGAGCAGTTTTGGGTGCTTTATCTACGAAAGGATGCCCTGGCATTGGAAGGCTCCAGAAAAAGTTCACGAGAATGATTCCAGGAATGAAAAGATTAATGTATGAGGAGCATTTGATGGCTCTGGGCCTGTACTTGCTGGAGTTTAGGAAAATGAGGGGGAATGGAGATCTCATTGAAACCTATCAAATATTGAAAGGTCTATATAGAATGGATGTGAAAAGGATGTTTCCTATAGTCTGGGACCAGAGGGCACAGCCTTAGAATACAAGGACATCTCTTGAGAACAGAGAGGAGGAGGAATTTCTTTAGCCAGAGGGTGGTGAATCTGGAATTTGTTGCCATGGACATCTGTAGAGGCTGAATAACTGGGTATATTTAAAGTGGAGGTTGATGGGTATGATTAGTAAAAGCATCAAAGGTTACGGGGAGGAGGCAGAAGGATGGAGTTGAGAGGGATAATAAATCAGCCATGAGTCACACACGATAGGCTGAATGGCCTAATTTTGCTTCTGTTTCTTATGGTCTTATTGGAGAGAAACCATCAACACCACACAAGTGATCATCTCCAGTAGGAGAGAATTTTAACAACCCAGCCTTGACAAAGTCAAAGTCAAGTTGGTTGTCATATGTACAGTGAATGTATGTGCAGGTGTATTGAAAAACTTAGTTGCAGCAGCACCTCTGGCATTTTGCATCATGTAAGAAGCACTCCCGAGAAAAATGTAAACACTTTTTGACATCACCATAGCTCATTCCCCACAGTTAATACAGGAGAGGTGGAAATAAAGGATTAAGGGATTGATGTCATTGGTGAAAAATGCAGCTGATCCAACTTCCACACGTTTATTTTGGCCGCAAGAGTGGGCCAGGGAGTAGGTATCATATGATAAGTTGCTTACCTTTAGACATGCTAATACCTTTCCACTCTCTGTGAGATATTAATCAGGAGTGTAATTGGGATAAAAAAAATTCTGCTTGTTTCTGAGCGCCGCTCCATAACTACACTAGAATATCATCATAACTCACAGCGAAGTTCCCAGCAGTAATGACACTGTCCATCTCAAGGATAATTTCATGTTAATTATGTAAAAACCTACAGTCATAGGTACAGCACAGAAACAGGCCCTTTGGCTCATCTAGTCCATGCTGAAAGCACTTAAACTGCCTACTCCCATTGACCTGCACTGGGAACATTGCCCTCCATAACTCTACCATTCATGTACCTATCCAAATTTCGTTTAAAAGTTGAAATCTTGTTCACATTCACCACATGTGTTTGCACTCAACGTCAGTAAGATGAAAGAGCTGACTGTGGACTTCAGGAAGGATAAGACAAAGGAACACGTATGAATCCTCATAGAGGGATCAGAAGTGGAGAGAGTGAGTAGTTTCAAGTGTCTGGGTGTCAAGATCTCTGAGGATCTAACCTGTTTCCAATGTATCGAAGTAGCTATAAAGAAGGCAAGACAGCGGCTATACTTTATTAGGATTTGGCACGTCAACAAATACACTCAAAAACCCCTATAGTTGTATTATGGAGAGCATTCTGACAGGCTACATCATTGTCTGGTATGGAGGGACGACTGCACAGGACCGAAAGAAGCTGCAGAAGGTTGTAAATCTAGTCAGCTCCATCTTGGGTACCAGGCTACAAAGTACCCAGGACATCTCCAGGGAGTGGTGTTTCAGAAAGGCAGCGTCCATTATTAAGGACCTCCAGCATCCAGGGCATGCCCTTTTCTCACTGTTACCATCAGGTAGGAGGTACAGAATCCTGAAGGCACACACTCAGCGATTCAGGAACAGCTTCTTCCCCTCTGCCATCCGATTCCTAAATGGACATTATATCTTTGGACACTACCTCACTTTTTTTAATATACAGTATTTCTGGTTTTGCACATTTTTAAAATCTATTCAATATACATTGTAATTTTTAATATACAGTATTTCTGTTTTTGAATGTGTTTTAAAATCTATTCAATATACTTAATTGATTTACTTGTTTACTTTTTTTATTTTATTTATTATTTTTCTTCTCTGCCTGATTATGTATTACATTGACCTGCTCCTACTTAGTTAACAAATTTCACGTCACATGCTGGTGATAATAAACCTGATTCTGATTTTGATTTTTATTCCACACTCTTGTGACCTCCTTTTCCCCTCGTGTTCCCCTTAAACTTTTCACCTTTCACCCTTAACCCATGACCTTTAGTTGTGGTCCCACCCAACTTCTGTGGAAAAAGTCTGCTTGTACTTACCCCATCTACACCCCCCATAATTTTGTATACCTCTATCTAAGCCTCTCTCAATCTTCTAAGAAATAAACATTCTAGGTTGCAGTCAATAGCCTAGGCTAATCCATTGGTATGTTTCAAGCCTAACCTCCCATCTCCATGAAGGGCAAGAATAGCAGGTAATGGATGCATATTCCCAGTTTCCCTCTAATTTGCAGTCTTGTCTTGGAACTGCAGGACTTGGACAGATTGGGAGAATGGGCAAGAAGTAGCAGATGTGATGTAGCATGGGGAAGTGTGAGGTCAAGTGCTTTAGTCGAAAGAATGAAGTCGTAGATTATCTTCTAAACGGAGAAAATTCAAAAATCAGGGGTGCAAAAGGACTTGGGGTAGGGAAGGCAAAGGCAATATTAGTATTCATTTTGAGAGGAGTACTGCACTTGGAGTATTGTGATCAGTTTTGGGCCCCTTATGTAAGAAAAGAAGTGCTGGCATTGGAAAGGGTCCAGAGGACCTGAGGAGGTTCACAAGAAAGATACCAAGAATGAAAGGGTTAACTTGTGAAGATCATTTGATGGCTCTGGGCCTATACTTGCTGACAGAATGGATAGTGGAGAGGATATTTCCTTTAGTAGGAGAGCGTAAGACCAGAGGGGCTCAGGCTAGATGGAAGTCAATTTAGAACAGAGTTGAGAAGGAATTTCTTTATTCAGAGGGTGGTGAATCTGTGGAGGCCAATTCCTTGAGTATATTTAAAGCAAAAGTTGATAGTTCTTACTTAGGGCATCAAAGGTTACAGGTACAAGATAGGGAAATGAGGCTGAGAGGGGTAATAAATCAGCCTTGATAGAATGGCGGAGCAGAGTGGATGGGTCAAGTGGCCTAATTCTGCTCCTATGTCTCAGGACTGTGAGGAATAAACATTGTGACCTATCATCACTTTCTGAGAATAATAATTGATCAAAAATTCTGGCCTCATTGTCCTCATTGCTGGCGTCTTAACCATAGTGTTAACCGTGTGGCCTTCAAATAAGGGATATACTTTGTTTGGATTTATAGGATGGTATTGTAGTATATTTCTTTGGTCCAATTGATTCTTGTCTGGAATGTTCATTTTGTGTAATGAAGCATGAAGTTCTTCTGCTATGTTATATTGTGTTTACCTGGTGCCTTGTGTCCCGAAATGGTTAAGAAAAATTCTGCAGCTATTTTTAAACATACTGGCTTTGTATATTCACAGATACTTTGATAGTATAAACGCCAGTTGTAGACGAGGAAGAATCAGAACCAGGTTAATCATCACTCTTATTTGATGTGAAATTTGTTGTTTTGTGGCAGCAATATGATGCAAATACATAAAATTGCTATAAATTACAAAATAAATAGTGCAATAAATATTGAGCTAATGTTGACCATATTTGCTCTTACAGAACAATAAATGGAATGATTCTGGCATATGAATTTCGTGTATACTTTAAATGCCTGCTTATTGTTACTGGCAGGAAGGATTTCTGTGCAGTGGCAGTTTTGGACTCTTGATTACAGATGTTCAAAATGGAGTTGTAGGAAGATGAATTTAGTTTTAGAGATAGCATTACTGATGCCTTTGGAAAGGAATAAATTCTAGATGAGGAGACAAGTTTTAAGGATGGAGGAGAGGATTTTTTTTTTACGAACTGGAAACTATATTGAAATGCCCCCATAACTCACGGACTCACTTTCAAGGACTCGTCATCTCACGTTCTTGATGTTTCTTGTTTATTTATTTATTATTATTATTTCTTTCTTTATGTATTTGCACGGTTTGTTGCCTTCTGCACCCTGGTTAGGCAGTCTTTCATTGATTCTGTTATGGTTACTGTTCTATTCACAAGAAAATTAATCTTAGGATTGTATATGGTGACCTCTATGGTCTTTGATAATACATTTGCTTTGAACTTTAAATGAATGAAATTGTTTATGGAATTATGGTTCAGATTTACTGGATGAGTGTATGCTGAGGTCGCAAGTTAGGGATAGACCAGAATGAAGCCCAGTGCTGCTCAAATACAACTACTGTCAAGTTCTCAGATGGTGTGGAGCTAGAACCCATTCAAGGAATGGAGTTGATGGAATCCACGAAGAGACTCTGAGTTGGCAGCATAAGTTCAGGAGATCCAGTCAAGGAGCTATGTATTGTATCTATGTCTACTTGAGAAGCTGATAAAATAATTATTTTATCAGATTGGAAATTTGGGTAAGTTAATGTATCTTTTCACATTTAGGCTTTTTGCCATAATCTACTGGATGTTTATGTACATCTGATTCTTGGTTTTGGTAATGTGGTGATTTTTAAAAATTTAGTCGTCAGGTTGTCTGAGGTAATATTTGCAGAATGTCTTTGAGTTGCATCAAACAAATAACCACTGAATTAAATATGGGTATATCACAAACTTTATAAAGCACTGAAATGATGAATAAATATCCACAGCTACACATGTCCCCTCAGGTGGTAGTTCTAAATTGGATCCCTATCCTGCCATTTATGAGTGCAGTTTGATAGAATTTTCTCCTTTGTGTATATAATAACAGTAACTTCAATAATCTAAAAGGGCTTTGTAAAGGCCAAAACTGAACACAGTGCTCAAGATATCACTAAAGTTGGATGCAACCAAGATCAATTAAGAACATCATAAATGAAGTATTTTATTAGTTTTGTTTTGATTCAGGATTCAAGATTGCTTATTGTCATTCTTCAGGACATAAGTGTAAAGGAAAGTGAAATGATTGTTACTTCAGATCCAATGCAACATTAAAAAAATCCATAAGCATAAAGGACACAATTTAAAAAAAATGGTAAATATAAATATAAAAGTAACACTAAAAAGGCAATGTACAAGTAATTGTTTGAATGTGGGTATGTGTACCTAAAATTAGCTTATATACAGTAGATAAACTGACTTTATGTATATAGAGTGACAGGTGCAGGAGTATGTGTAGATAAGGTGAATTGCAAACACCAGACTCGCTATTCTAATGTCCTCTATTACAGCCCACAATTTTGTTTCCTGCTGTTGCATTGAGCGACCATTTGACAATTATTTTTTATTCATGTACTTGTCCAATGTCCATAAGCTTTTAGTACCATCTGCAGGTGTCAGTGTCATACGATTTACTGTCAAAATCTTTTGAATTCCCGCAATGTGGATAGCTTCCAAAAATGAGTGCTGTTGTGAAAATGTAGGTTAGAACCCAAGAAACTGTTCAGTCCTCCAAATCATTTCTGAAAATTACAAACAGTGCGCCCTGCCACTGACCCTGAACTGGTTTCCATCATCTTTTCCATCAATTCCGTGCAATACTGTATGTCTTCCAGGTTTTAACTCTCATTTATTCTATGGGCATATAAACCTGTTATCATTGGAGCCAAGGCAGAACTTTGGGTGTTCAGTGCAAGATTCAACTTGAGTTTGCTGTTGGAATTTGATATTTCTTGCCTGCTTTCTTGGTGTTGTACTGAGATCTTTATTTGAACTGTCTTTTATTTTTCTTCTTGAACCTGACAGCTGATGATTACTCTTTTGCTTTCCAGGCCAATTGTAAACCATTCCTAACATATACAATTGTACCTGCACCACAGTTTGATGGAAATAGTGTGGCTTGTGAACTTACACTGAAGGCATTGACTGGAATATGTGATCCATTCATACAAATAGGCCATTGTATAACTGAGCTTTCTTGATTTTTCAGTATAATTAATCATGTCTGATAAAACAAGGCTGAAAATTTGGAGACTATTTATTTTGGTTGTGTGATTTAAAAGACGCAGTACTGAAGGAAAAAAAGGTTAAAGGAAAAAAGACGATATTCACAGCCTTGGGCTAGAACATGTTGACATCATTATCGTCCACTGGTCCATCAACCTGAATTTAAGATGTAAACTAATTCTCGTCTGCATGATCGCACCAATACACTTGTAACTTCCCTTTCCTGACTTTGCTGAATTGAACACTTTTTTTTTGAATGAAAGCACCAAAATACTGAAAATTCAATGGGGAGAATAAATTTAAAGGTAATAAAATTTAACAAGCAGAACCCCAACATAATACCCAGAAAATAATGTGTTCCCTTGTTACCTAAAGAATCAATTTTACTCTTTTGAGTTTATTGCTTCAAACTGTGCTTCATATCGTGCGTGGACAGAGTAAGTAGACTTAGTTTCCACTACCCTGTGAAGTTGAGAAGGATGACATTGATCTCATTAGATTTTATGGGACTTGATAACAGAAGTAAGGTGATATTTCCCTGACTGGGATGTCAAGAACATACTACTTGGTTGCGAAGTATGATATTGGCCATTTAGGTTCAAATGTTATCATTTATCCTGTGTGGTTTCTTTGTTATTTATAAATTAAAAACAGGAATAAGCCGTTCAATCCTTAGAACCTGTTTGACCATTCATGACTGAGATGAGAAGAAAATGTTTCAATTGAAAGTAATGGATCTTTGAAGTTACCTATCCGAGGCGGATATGGAAGCATAATTGCTTCCATATTCAAGAAGGCAATTGATAGGTTTCAGACTTTAAGGCAATTGAGGGGGTATGATGTTAGTACAGGAGAGTGATGCAGAGGCACAAGATCAGCTGGAATCAGAAGATCAGTATGGAGCAGGCACAGAGAACTGAATGACCTGCTATATTCTTAAAGTTGTACAGTAAAGAACTGGGCCCTTCAGTGCAACGAAACCGAAAGCCAAAATAGCGCATTTGGGAGAGCATTAGAATGAAGATCTGAAGGTCTTCGGTTGAGTTCTGGGCTTCGGTGCTGATACTTGTATTTTTTTTGAGTATTGTGTTTATTTCTGGTCACATAATTATAAGAAGGATGTGGAAACTTTAGGGAGAGTGCAGAGGAGATTTACCAGGATGCTGCCTGGATTAGAGAGCATGTCTTATGAGGATAGGCTGGTTCTAGAGCTTCTTTGGAGTGAAGGAGGATGAGAGGTGATACAAGATGGGAAGAGGTATAGGGTAGAAATTTTTCCCAGGGTGGAAATGGCTAATCTAAAGGGGCATTAAGATGTTTGGGAGAAAGTGTGGAGGATGCTGGAAGATAGATTTTTACATAGAGGGTGGAATGCGCTGCCAGGGGTGATGATATTCATTAGAGACATATAATAGACTGAGGCACATGGATGAAAGAAAAATGGAGGGCTGTGTAGGAGGGGAAGGGTCAGATGATCGTGGAGTAGATCATCATGGGATTTATGAGCCTGAACTGTTGTATATTCCATGTCTGAAGACGACATTGACCATGAAGTGCTGCACTGCAGAAATCCTATATTATTTCTATTGTCAACTCTTCCCCTCATTCTACCGCTCACTACACATTAGGCGTCATTAACCTACCAGTCAGCACATCTTTTTGGGAAGTGAGAGGAAACTGGAGTACCCAGGGAAACCCATGCAAGCGAGATTGTATGAGTACCGCGTGCGTACGCACGCACACACACGTGCACCCTCCCCCCAGGTTTGATGAGGGTTATTGAACCTGTGAGGTATGGGGTAGCAGCTCTACTAGCTTAGCTCATTTCTTTACCAATAAGTGCATAACTTGCCATGACCGTTTTAGCTCTCTGCATCCTTGGAATGTCCTCTGAATGCTGACCAAAGCACTAGAATGGTTTTGTAGTCTCCATTTGTGATCTGTTTTTTTAAAAAATTTGTGATTATATAATGAACTGAATTTAAATTCGTCCAGTATTATGGTTGGCTTCAGATTCCTAATTGACCAGGCTCAATATTTACAAGTAATAGAATGAACACAGGTCCAGAGTTATAGAATGGAATAAGTTCTGTGTTTGTCAAGTTTTAATACACATCACAGGGCTGGAATACAGATAAATAGGCCTGTTTGCTCTTGCTGTTGTTTTGTTGCTTTGACAAACTTCTAAAGAGATATGGCGGAGAGGTAATCGCAGTCTAGTATGGAAACACCAGTGCCCTTGAATGGAAAAAGGTAGTTGATATGGCCTAGTGCACCACTGGATAATGCCCTCCCCACTATTGAGCACATCTACGTGAAACGTTATCGCAGGAAATCAATATCCTCAGGGACTCCTACTACCCAGGTCACGCTGTCTTCTCACTTCAGGAAGACGGTGCAGTACAGGAGCCTCAGGACTTGCAGCACCAGGTTCAGGAACAGCTATTACCCCTCAACCATCAGACTCTTCAATTAAAAGCAAACACTTGTACCATCATTGAAATGTTTCCAGAACCAATGGACTCACTTTCCAAAACTCTTCATCTCATGTTCTAGATATTTATTGCTTGTTTATTTGTTATTATTATCTTTGTGTATTTGCACAGTATTTTGTCTTTTGTGCACTGGTTGATCACCCTGGTTGGTGCGGTTGTTCATTGATTGTGTTGGTTATTACTCTATAAACTTATTAAGTATGCTTGCAAGAAACAGAATCTCTGGGTTGTATATGGTGACTTGTATGTACTTTGATAATAAATTTACTTTAAACTTTGTTTTGCTGAACCTTCTGGGCATGCTATGTTGGTCCCAGAGTGTGTGGCAATAATTGTGGACAGCCTCCCGCATATCCTTAGATTGTGTTGGTTGTTGATGCAAACAGAGCATTTCACTGTATGTCTCAATGTACATGTGATAAATAAATGGATTTGAATTTGAATAATTTGCATGATCTAATGAAATACAATTTTCTAATTAAATTCTTTTAATGCTTGTTGTCAAACTGTTAAGTAGTTAAATTGAAGTATAAAATGAAGCTGGTATTATGAGACTAAAATGTAGAATGAAAAATCTCTGTTGTTAGATTTTTAAATGAAGTATTTCCAAATTCTTGCCAGTGAATATTGGCTGTAAATTTTCCCAAAAAGGCAATTAGTTGCATTTTACTTGCGAGAGCAAATGAACTACTGAACAAGCCAGACAGACATCAGGTGAACACGTTCTGTTGCTTTGTCTTCTTGACCAGTTCCTGGCTTTAAGCAAAGAGGTCAACATGGATCCTTCAAATAAAGCTCAGCCCATCTCTCAGCTAATTTTATTCAGCCAGACCTTCTATATTTATTATTTCTCCTTCCACTTCTGGAGCATGTTAGACCGAAATAATAGTTTTCTTTATGGATGACAGCCATTTAAAGACATCTGTTCCTACTGTTCATTTATTCTGAACAGGTTATTTCTTCTAATTGGCTCAAACCTTTGACCCATGATCTCTACTTGCTAGACCAGGCCATCCATATCTGACAGGATTTTGCTGGGCTTAATTACTTACCTTTTTTTTTTGAAGGAGGACTTTCTTTCTTTTCAACCACAACTGCCTTCCTTCAAAAACACTTAGTAAGACGTATTGTCCTTGCTTCCACAGCTCGCGCATATATGAAGGCCATTTCTTTGTCTCCTTTAAAGGAGTGTCTTTAAAAGACTCCAAAACTGTTTCCCAGGAATTAGTATGCCTAATATCTGCTGCAAACGCTTCTATAACCTAGAAACCTAATATTTTTCCCATGTAGTGCTAACTTTTCCAAATATTATTACTTATAAACCACAATGTGCTGGAAATACAATATCACAGTATCTGTAGAGAGAAAAAATATTCGATGACTGGGTTTGACCTCAAGTGTAAACTTTGTCAATGTTAACTGTATTTTCTGTTTTAATTTTTTGGTTTCCAGTATCCACAGTACTTTGCCTTGGGGAAATACCACTAAATAGTCTGAAGCCCCTCCAATCAAAGTGGCATGCATGAATACATTCTGAGGAATATTCCTTCATGTTGCTGTCTCTTAGGCAGTTCTCAGGGTCAATGATAACTTGCCTCCACTTGTCTTATGGATTCTGAGATGACTGATGAGGCCAATGTGTGAACCTTAGATGGGTCTGGAAATCAAAATCAGAGTCAGGTTTAATATTACTGGCAGAGGTGGTAAAGTTTGTTAACTTGGTGGCAGCAGTACAATGCAATACATGGCAGACAGGAAGTAGCCGCCCCTGAATTGTGAGTGTACGTTCAGGCTCCTGTACCTCTTTCCTGATGGTGGGAATGAGAAGAGGACATGTGTTGGGTGTTGGGGGTCCTTAATGATGGATGTCACCTTCCTTAGCCACTGCTCCTTGAAGATGTCCTGGATACTATGGAAGCTAGTACACATAATGGCTGACACGAGGAAATCTGCAGATGCTGGAAATTCAAGCAACACACACAAGAAATGCTGGTGAACGCAGCAGGCCAGGCAGCATCTATAGGAGGAGGTACAGTCGACGTTTCAGGCCGGGACCCTTCGTCAGGACTAACTGAAAGAAGAGATAGTAAGAGGTTTGAAAGGGGGAGGGGGAGATCCGAAATGATAAGAGAAGACAGGAGGGGAGGGGATAATGGCTGATGGGCTGGGTGGATTGTAAGGGGGATGCTCATTCTGCCTTTTATATAGGACTTTTATCTGCTCTTTATGCATGGTTACAAGGCGCTCATCACCCCAAATGCTGCTTCTTACTAAGAGCAGTAGTGTTTCATGTATGGGAATTGATTTATTATTATCACATGTAGTGAAATATGGTGAAAAGCTTGTGTTTGATACTATCCATACAGATCAACTTATTATACAGTGCATTGAAGTAGAACTCAGTAAAACAATAACAGAATGCAAAATAAAGTGTAACAGTGCTGGTAAACAAAAAAGTGTAAGATCATAACCAGGGAGATTGCGTGCTGCTCAAAAGTCCATCTTATTGTACTGGGGAACCATTAAGTAGTCAACAGAGTGGTGAATCTGTGGAATTTGTTGCCACAGGCAGCTGTGGAGGCCAAGTCATTAGGTATACTTAAGGCAGAGATTGATAGATTCTTGATTAGTCAAGGCATGAAGAGATGCAGGGAGAAGGCAGGAGACTGCGGCCGAGAGGGATAATGGACACTCCTTCAACAAAGGTAAGAAATGAGTCAGCCATGATGAAATGGTGGAGCAGACTCGATGAGCCATATGGCCTAATCTTATAGTCTTGCAACAGTGGGACTGAAGCTGTTCTTGAGCCTGGTGGGACGTGCTTTCAGGCTTTTAACTTCTGCCCGATATTAAGAGGGGAGAAGAGAAAATGTTTGGGATCTTTGATTATGCCGGCTCCTTTACTAAGACAGCAAGAAGTATAGACAAGAGTTCATCGAGGACGTTCTGTAATGTACTTGCAACACACATGAAATACTAAGCTATTAAGCATCTAGGTAGTATCAATAAAAAATGGTATGCATTCCGTGAAGTCAGTGTAAAACCTCCCATAAGGAGGTTTTAAACATATCTTTGAATCCTTTCCATTCTCTGCATATTGACTTGGTTCCATGACAGAGTTTAGAATGGGGTGCCTGTTTTGGGGGGCTAGTGTTGGGCATTCAATTAATATGGGAACCCAACTGATTTGACCAAATATAACCTGTGCCTCTGCTCAGGAAGTTGGTCTAAGAGAGGGTACCAACTTTGGTTTACTTTTTCTGCTAGTGGATTTGGAGGATTTTGCAATGTATATATTTACCAGTTAATCTAAATCTGTGTAGATGAATTTACAGTCTAAAATTTACTTGTCCAATTATTCTAATTGCTTGAATTTTGCTTGAATGTTGCTTCACTTGAAGATTACTTGAACTGAATCAGCTGTGTGGAAAATGTTAATTAAGAAGAAATATATTTAACAATATGCATATGTTCAACACTCAGGTGGAAAATGGGGGTTTCCAAACCTACTGCATACCATCGTGAATATCACATGAGCACAGAATTAGGCTCAGTTGCAGTACCTGTACTGTTAAATATCTGTTAAACACCTACTTACTGGTTTAACCAAGAAGAATAATGGCTGTCTGAGTGAGTTATTGTAGGTCAATGTTTTGTGAGCAAATTTAGAGCGATTGGGTGTCTGATTTGTTAACCTTGACAGGAATTAATATATCTTGCAAGCAGACAGAAAGGACCTTATTTATCAAGATACTAATGGCTTGGGGGAATAGATACAAACAAACCCACAGATACCTGCTATGCTTTTATGCAAGTTAAATTTGCTATGCTTGTACAAAGCTTGAAGTGAAAGCCATTTTCAAATATCCTCTGAATGGGTAAGTCAATTACTGCACATCTGTGCTGCAGGTTCACACTGCTTCACTGTTGTGGATAATGTGATCCAGGAGGCACAGGGCAATGGTTTGGTTTGAGGAAAAGCAGGATCGGTTCTTCAGGATTCTTATTCGAGAGTGGTGGTTTTTTGCTACCTTTATAGAATGTTACAGCACAGCACAGGCCCTTCATCCCACAATGTAGTGCTGACCTTTTAACCTACTCTCAAATCAATCTAACTCTACCCTCACACATAGCCTTCCATTTAATCCGTCATCCATGTTCGTGTCTAAGAATTTCTTAAATGCCCCTAATGTATCTGCCTTTATCAACACCCCTGGCAGGGTGTTCCACTCAGTGTAAAGAATCTGCCTCTGGCATCTTTCCCCCTTTGCCCCCCATACTTGCCTCTAATCACCTCAAAATTAGCCATTTCCACCCTGGGAAAATGTTTCTGGCTGTCCTCTAGATCTATGTCTCTATGCCTCTTATCAAGTTTATTGTTACTTGACTCCAAGTATATAGAAACAAATGAGCCAACGTTTCTCCAGAATAAGATGTACGCCATTTAGTACATCTCTATCAAGTCACCACTCAGCCTCCTTCATTCCAAAGAGAAAAGCCCTATCTCGGATTTCTATTTGTGTTGGCTATTTCCTCATCTCCTCCTTTGGTGACAAGTGTGGAAATCAAACTTAACTATAATGGAGATAATAAAAGACTGATGCTTTAGAAAAGAATATTACTTTTCCTGCAGGTAAAACTGCATTTTTAGAGAAAAGAAATGTTAATAGCATGTGACAATGGAATTTTCCTTATAGGAGACTTTTTTTTAGTTGCTGTAATGCTGAACCACATAAAGAGACATAGACCTAGATGTTGTGGTCAGTAGCAAAGTTCTGATGTTTGTTGCTTTGTACAAAGGTTACTATGTACAAAGATTTAGCTGGTGGTTGACGTTAATATCAATTTCAATTTCAGCAAGCTGCCTATACTGTCAATCACCATAAGGTATAGGAGCAGAATTAGATCATTTAGTCATGCTGATGCAATTTTATTCTCAGTCCCAATCTCATGCCTTCACCCTGTATCCCTTCATGCCCTGACCAATCAAGAATCTATCAACCTCTGCCTTAAGTATACATAGAACTTCGACTTCACAGCTGCCTGTGGAAAAGAATTTCACAGATTCACCACTCTCTGGCTAATGAAGTTCTTCCTCATCACCGTTCTAAAAGGACACCCTCTATTCTGAGGCTGTGTCCTCTGGTTTTAGACTCTACCATCCATAGGAAACATCCTCTCCATATCCACTATATTAAGGCCTTTCACCATTCAATAGGTTTCAATGAGGTCACCACTCATTCTTCTGAATTCTAGTGATTACAGGCCCAGAGCCATCAGGCACTTTTCATATGACAGCCATTCAATCCTGGAATCATTTTTGTGAACCTCCCTTAAACCACCTCCAGTTTCAGCACATCCTTTGTAAGATAAGGCGCTTTCAAGTCAAGTCAAGTCACTTTTTATTGACATTTTGACCATAACTGCTGGTACAGTAGACAGTAAAAATGAGACAATGTTTTTCAGGACCATGGTGCTACATGAAACAATACAAAAAGTACACTGAACTACGTAAAACAACACAAAAACTACACTAGAGTACAGACCTTCCCAGGACTGCATGAAGTACACAGAACAGTGCAGGCATTACAATAAATAATAAACAAGACAATAGGCACAGCGGAGGGTAGTAGGTTGGTAGTCCGATGGCTTGGGGGAAAAACTGTTATATAAATAAACAGCTGAACGGTGGCGTCTGGGATCGCGTCCGTTTCTGTACTCCCATCGAGTATTTCATTGGAGTCGGATGTAGTCCAATTTAATGTCCATTGGAGGGCAGAATGGATGGGAGAACTGGCTGGCTAGGGCTTGCTTTTTTCCTGGCACGGACTCCTGCCCGCTGGCCTCGCTTCCGCTTCCTCGCACATCGCTTTCGACGTCCCACCTCCGGCCACTGGCATCAGGTGACTCCGAGGACTGCGGGCCCGATTTCATCAGCAAGCGGACATTGGAGAGCAGAATGATTGGGAGAGCCGGACGGCTAGGGCTCGCTTTTTTTTCCTGGGACAGACTGCTGCCCGCTGGCCTCGCTTCCGCTTCCTTGCACACCACTTACAATGTCCCCACCTCCGGCCACTGGCATTAGGTGACTCCGATGACTACGGGCCTGATTCTCTCAGCAAGCCGAGGTCGCGCAATTTAACCAGCAGATCTTCATGAAGGTTTGTTTTTGGGTGATCTCTGTATTGTAGCAGTATCTGGGGATGGTAGGTAGTCGCTCTGTTATCCATTGCCCTAAACCCTAATTATGCCTTAAAATTAAATTAAAAAACTAAATTAAAGTAGCACCAGATCCGAAAGGCCGCTGCTGCCGTGCCGCGCCGCCTGCTGGACTGTTGAAACTTTATAAAGTTTCAACATTAAATCCTTGTTTTTATATTCTAGTCCTCTTGAAATGAATGCTAACATTGCATTTGTCTTCCTTACCGCAGACTCAACTGCAAATTAACCTTTAGGGAATCCTGCACAAGGACTCCCAAGTCCCTTTGCATCTCAGTTTTTTTTTGTATTGTCTCTCCATTTAAGTCAAACCTTTCATTCCTTCTGCCAAAGTGCATGACTGTACACTTCCTGACATTGTATTCCATCTGCCATTTCTTAGCCCACTCTCTTAATCTGTCTAATCTGTCCATCTGTAACCTCTTTACTTCCTCAAAAACTACCTGCCCATCCAGCTATCTTCATATCATTTGCAAACTTTGCAAGAAAGCCATTAATTGCATCATCCAAATCATTGACACATAATTTAAAAAGAATCAGTGCTAACACAGGCCCCTGTGGAACACCAATAGTCACAGGCAGCCAGTCAGAAAAGGCTCCCTTTATTCCCACTCTTTGCCTCCTGCCAATCAGCCATTGCTTTATCCATTCTAGAATCGTTCCTGGAATACCATGGGCTCGTAGCTTGTTTAGCAGCCTCCTGTGGTACCTTGTTAAAGGCCTTCTGAAAATTCAAGTACACAACACCAACAGATTCTATCCTGCTTGTTACTTCTTCAAAGAATTCCAACAAATTTCTCAGGTAAGATGTTCCCTTGAGAAAACCATGCTGACTATGGGCTATTTTACCATGTGCCTGCAAGTACCCTGAGACCTCATCTTTAATAACCGGCTCCAATGTCTTCCCAACCACTGAGGTCAGACTAACGGCCCTATTGTTTCCTTTCCGCTGCCTCTCTCCTTCTTGAAGAGTGGAAGCTTATGTTAAAGCAATCTTTGGGAAAATCAACCAGGAGCCATAACGTAATCTTTAATTGCCCTTTTAAACATTTAACAGAAACCTAAATAAAGGTGTACATATAGATGTACATATTATATTTTATTTATTTAGAGATACAGCAAGCTTTTCCGGCCCAATTGACACATGCTACCCAATTACATCCGTGTGACCAATTAACCTTCTAACCCGAACCCTTACATCTTTGGAATATGGGAGGAAACCAGAGCACTTGGGAGACCCATGCGGTCATGGGGAGTACACACAAACTGCTTAAAGGCAGCAACGGTCCTGAGCAAATGTGACTGTTTACTCTTTTCCATAGATGCTGCCTGGCCTGCTAAGTTCCTCCAGCATTTTATGTGTGAACTTAGATTGTCTGTGCTGCAATAGTTTATTGCAACACCTTGTTTGTTAAAGCCAGAAATTAAAATAGTAAACTTCAATATATTTGATAATATTGGGGAGTTTTTGTATTTCAGCAACCTAGGTTTTAGGGTTTGAGAGTTTTGCTAACCAGCAATGATGTCTTGAAGTGCAATTTCAAAACTTAAACCTTGTAACAAAAGCATATGATTTTTATGAATTTGAACAGTTCATAAATACCCTATTCATGTCTGTTCAAGTGACTTTATTCACTCTTTATTGTGTTGGAGAAGACTGCAAACAGCATGTAGTCTACCCCACGGTAAATCCACCTGTAACTTCTGCATTTCTTCATTAAGCCCTAGATGTGCGAAAAGCTTGAAGGTTGTGTTGAGTTCACAGTATAAAGAAGAAAGTGCCAATAAACTACTCATCATTACTACGCTGTACTGAGGATTCACAAAATTGGTTTCATTTACCACATAAAGGAGAGGAAAATGATAGAGAAGAAAGGTGGAAATTCCCAGTTTAGAATCCTGGTAGTCCAGGGTGTGCAAAAATGAGACATGACATGTAGACAATTATTGAACAGTCATGAAGCAAGAAGGACTTGTGCTGTGAAACAGGTGCAAAGAGAAGTCTTAGAAACATAGAAAACCTACATCACAATACAGGCCCTTTGGCCCATAATGCTGTGCCGAACATGTACTTACTTCAGAAATTACCTAGGGTTACCAATAGCTCTTTATTTTTCTAAGCTCCATGTACCTATCCAGGAGCCTCTTAAAAGACCTTATTGTATCTGCCTCCACCACAGTCGCTGGCAGCCCATTCCACGCACTCACCACTCTGAGTTTTTAAAAAAAACTTACCCCTGACATCCCCTCTGTACCTACTTCCAAGCATCTTAAAACTGTGCCCTCTCGTGTTAGCCGTTTCAGCCCTGGGAAAAAGCCTCTGACTATCCACACGATCAATGCCTCTCATCATCTTATACATCTCTATCAGGTCACCTCTCATCTAACGTTACTCCAAGGAGAAAAGGCCAAGTTCACTCAACTTATTCTCGTAAGGCATACTCCCCAATCCAGACAACATCCTTGTATGTCTCCTCTGCACCCTTTTTATAGTTTCCACATCCTTCCTGTAGTGAGATGACCAGAACTGAGCACAGTACTCCAAGTGGGGTCTGACCAGGGTCCTATACAGCTGTAATTTCTACATTATTCTGTAACTTGTATAATAAGGTAGTGGGTAGTGGCTCCATATGTCACTACTACAGGGCTTGATGACTCTGCCTTACACGAGTCCTGGGCTCAGCTGGCTCCAGCTGACAGAACCCGCTATGGGCCCCTATCCAGGGTTACGGATCCCACTGCCTTGTGGGTATCTTCGGGAGAAGAGAAGGCTAAGGAGTAAACCCTACACAAATCCAGAGTGGAGCCCCCTAAGGCGGTTGGATGATGTATCACGTCACCTCCCGGCAGCTCCTGTGGCCAAGCTGAGGCCAAATGTACTGCTTTGCATTCCTTTGGACCACGTCCGCGAGGCCGAGAGGGGAATCTTGATGTCTGGGCAGCCCAGGATCTCCATATTTATTGCCCAGGTCTGCGCTCCGGAATGGGCGCATCCATTGTCTACTTAGATGGAGCCATGAATGATGAATGTGTAATAATCTGAAAATTCTTTAATCATTCCTTTTGTAGTTAAAAGGTTATCTTTATTATTTGTAATTGAATGAAAATTGTGATTTTGTTTCCGCTCAGTTACACCAGTAACTGGTGTGCTTCTTATTTGAAGTATTAGTGTTGAGCATTTTCAGGTTGTTGATTCATTACTGATGGATATTGACTTCATTGTTAATCCCAATTTACTGCTAACCTGTCTGGATGCAACATATCATGTTTCTACTCTGCAGTGTTGTCAGAAGAGAAGGGAATGGAAAAAGCAGTAAGATTTTGAGGAAATGTACTTAACTGATGCAGTATCATTGTTAAGGAGTGCCATGTCCATTCTACGGCAGCTCACTCATCTTAGGTCTTCAGTGGATACTCCGCTCTGACCTGGGGCTCCAAGTTGCATATAACAGTGGCCACATCCCAGACACCACTGTGACAGGTGGGCTAAAACAGCTGAGAATAACTGGTGGGCGAACTACTCTGGTGAGATAGGGCTGTGCCTGTCCTAGCATGTGAAGTCTCCTCTGCCAGACTGGGCTGATGAGATCAACAGTGAGATCCTACGGCAGGAAGCTGGTTCTACAACGTTTCGTGGAAAGCGAAAGGCATACTACGGCACAAAAGTCATGGTCATTGACTGCAACCCAGGAAGTCTCCAGTTTGTGACAACTACTTGTAACACTGGACTTGCCAGCCAAGGAATTAGTTTGGTGAGCAGATATTGGGTTGTGCAGGCGGTAAGGTCACACAGATAGAAGTGAGATTTAAAAAAAATTGAACTCCTGATGCTGTTCGTTGGGAAGCTTATCATCCCAAGAAATGTGTGCTTTTCCTTAAGTAGTGAGGTAGGATTTTTGCCTGAATTGGTAAATGAAGGTCTCCATTTCGCGGATTATTGAAAAAGTATCCTGATGCTATAAGCAGCCATTTAGTCATTGTCCTGATGGAACACTGTAAATTATCTGCACAGATGCTAAGAGAGGCTTTAACTTGCCGCTTTTTAATTTGCAAGCAAGCCTTTCACCACTGATTCAAGTTGACACTACAGTCAATAGTGTTGAATGCTGATAGTAGATTCTGAATTCCATTCTTTTTAGTTGCGTTCTCTTAAATTTCTAATTCAAACTCCGAATCACTTCATTGCCAGTTTGTGAAGCGTACCAGAATTGATTGTGGTTCGGAGCCAAGTATAAAACACAGGACAATACCATAACAGACCAATATAATAGTAACCAACTATTTACAAGGCAATCGTGCAAACAGTCATGAGCAATCAACAATTAGCAGGATGGTCACATGCGCAAGTGTCAATAATCAAACTTAAATAAATGTGAACATATGAACAGACTCTATAATTATCAACAGAACAAGCAGGAAAGACCATTCCTCTTACAATGTGTCCTCCTTTAATAATGCTAGCGTTTGAGGTGGGTAATTGGGAATTTTTCAAAAACTACTTATCGAAGCTGAAAGGGAGAACAATAGACTTAGAAAATAATTTGTTTAAGTCATGCGCTTGTTTTCCATTTATATTTAGGAGGAAAGAAGATGCCTATCCAGCATGTTAATAAGAAAAGTTAAGTTAAATGCTTGGAGCTTCGGTTTCTCAGTAGAAACATATTATTCATGGATTTGAGGCAGTCTTCTGTTTCACATCTTCGAGACGTGTCTTTTTTCAAATCTAATGGTACAGTTATACTATGAAGGGAAATGAGCATAATTTACTCCAACGCTCATATTGCTGACAGAAAACTAAGCTTTGCAGTAGTGTCCTGCTGGGCATTGGCTGTCTGGGAGACCAAAGTTGTGCTGCTGCAAGGAATTTTCACTTCTGTGAAATCACTAACTGCCTTGGAGTTTTGATTTGCAGTCTCAAGTGTTCAAATTTGCATCAGTGTTGTAATGATGGTCTGCCAGTATATAAAGTTAACTCATGATGTGCCTTTCATTAGGTTCATGTTAATTCTGTAAAATGCTGCAAAGTTACAAAGTTTGGAAAACCAGATGCTGGAAATCTGAAATAGAACTAGAAGAAGATGGAAACACGTGTTTGGGATCGATGCTCACCAGAAGTTCATTTACCTCAATGAAAAGGATGTACTTTCTTTCCTTGCCTAAGTTAGAAGGTGTGGGTTTCAAGGGCAGCATGTAGCGTGGTGATTAGCACCATGCTTTACAGTACCAGTGACCAGGGTTCAGTTCCTGCCTCTGCCTGTAAAGAGTTTGTACATTCTCCCCGTGACCACATGCATTTCCTCCAGTGCTCCAGTTTCCTCCCACAGTTCAGAGACATACCAGTTGGTTGGTTAATTGGTTATTGTAAATCATCTCGTGATTAGGCTAGGTTTAAATCGGGAGTTGCTGAGTGGCGAGGCCCAAAGGGTGGGATGGGCTTATTCTGTGTTGTATCTCAATAAAATAAAATAATTTATATGGGCTTTTATTTTTTAAGAAGTGAAGCACATGGAGAGTTCTGCTCAGCTTACATCAGTTCTTAGATTTTTCTCAATATCTTTATAAACTAGTAGTAACAGTTGTTGGTGACCATGTAAAGATGTGAACAGCAGCACCATGTATTTAAGTAGTGTTTTACATGTTTTAAAGAAAGCATTTCATGAAGAAAGAATAATGGGTTATCACATTTGACTTTATTTTTATGTGCGTGTTTCATTGGGATCTCTCATTGCCAGTAAGATCCTAATCTTCACTGAAGTACCCAGTGCAGTGTATTCACAATTGTGTCCCCAAAGTTCAAAGTAAATTTATTTTGAAAATACATAAACGTCACCATACACTACCCTGAAATTCAGTTTCTTGTAGGGATTTTAGATTATGAAGCCACGTAGTCCTCTTTTATTGTCAGTTCACAATAGAGCAAAGAAATACGATAGAATGAATGAAAAACTACACACAAAGACTCGCAATCAATGTGTAAAAGAAGACAAGCTGTCCAAATAAAAAAATAATGATTATAACTGCTAATAATAGTAAATTATATGTGCATAATAACTGGGACAGTGAGTTGTCATGTCCTTGAAAGTGAGTCCATCATTGTTGAGGAGAGTGAAGTTACCCACTCTGTTTCAGGAGCCTGGTGGTTGAAGGGTAATAACTGTTCCTGAACCTGGTTGTGTAAGACCTAAGGCTCCTGTACCTCCATCCCAGTGACAGCAGTCAGAAGTGGGCATGGCCTGGATGATGGGGGTCCTTGATAATGGATGCTGCTTTCTTGTGACAGTGCTCCTTGTAGACGTGCTCAGTGTTGGGGAGGGCTATTTTTATGGTGGACTGGTTAGTATCCATTACTGGTTTGTAGGCTTTTCTGTTCTTGGGCATTGGCGTTCCCATACCAGGCCATGATGCAACCAGTCAGGATGCTTTCCACTGTGCGGCTATGGAAGCTTTAAAAGGACAGAAAATTTGTTGTATAGAGAAGATGGGTGTACTGAAATTGAGACCAAGAATGAAAAACTAATCAGCCCAGAGGATGCAGGAGGAAAGCATTTCTGGTATCCTGGTTGCCAGTGGGAAATGGCAGCCTACGTGGAGGACCAGTGGATGAAGCAGGATGAGGTGATCTGAAGAAAAGAAAGTGCATTTTCCTGTTGAAAATCATTGGTGGGGGGGAGAGAGGGGTGGAGGGGGGATGGTGATGAAGGTTGGTGGGTGGCTGGGTTAAACAGTCAAAATGTAATTGGCAACTGGTTGTATTAAATGTAATTTGTTGGTGTTGCAATAAAAAAATTAATAATAATAAAAAAAATCACACTGCCACCAAAAGCTAAGGTGCTGGAACATGCTGGAGAAAAGTTTGTTTTGGGAGAAGGTGTCATTAACCCATTGGTTGGGATCATTGCATGGTGCTCTCATGGAAGAAGTGTAAATTGGTTTACAACTTGGAAGTTGTGTAGTTTGGGTAGTTGATGGTTGGGTTGAGTTGCTCTCCCATCTTGACAATTTACTTGCAAAAGTTTTGTCACCATATGAGGAGACATAGTCACCACACTGTTGATTGTGACATGTCTGCTGAATGTTTGGACTTTATATACTTTTCAATCAGCTGATAGGACGTCATTTTGGAAACTTGTGATATGCGGAAGAAATCTCATTGCTGATTGGCTGTGTGGCGAACTTCCTGTGTCGTTGTCTGGAACTTCGCCTGCATCAACTCGTAAGTAGGATCAGGGTCTACATGTTTGTTTACAGAATCGTTTGTGGAAAACTGCACCTCTAGGAATTCTCTTGCATGCCATGTGTTCGCTTGCTGTGTGACTTTCACTGATGCCCAGCTGAATTTGTGCCCCTCTTGATCTTCATGGGTAGAAACTAGGGAGAGTTGGTCATGCTTCTTTACAACCAGTTGATGTTCATGGATCCTTGTGGATAGTTTTCTCCCAGTTTCGCCAACATAATACTTGCAACCATTACATGTACTGAGGACCAGTGAAAAGCTTGCCTTATATACTGTTCGTTTAGATCAGTTCATTAAACAGAACATCAAGGTAGTACAAGGTAAATAAAAATAATGCAGAATAAATTAAGCCACAGAGAAAATGCAGTGCAGATTGACATAATGTGCAAGGTCATAAAGAGGTAGATCAGTGAAGTCAAGAGTTCTCCTTATCACACTGGAGAACCATTCAAAAATCTTGTAACAATAGGATAAATGTTCTCCTTGAAGTTGGTGGTATGTACTTTCAGGTTTTTGTATCTGCTCTCTAATGGGAGGATGTGCACAGCTCTACAGTTTCTTGCGGTCACATGCAGCACAGTTGCCTTACCAAGAATAAGATGCTTTCTATAGTGCAACAATGTTCTTTCTCAATTGAGAGGCTTAAAAGTTTACATCAGAAAATGCTGAGATTTTTCATCCAATACAGTTCATGTGCTTTTTATGGGTGAAGTTAACACTATATTCTGAGCGCAAACACGAGGAAATCTGCAGATGCTGGAATTTCAAGCAACACACATAGAAGTTGCTGGTGAATACAGCAGGCCAGGCAGCATCCTCCTAGAGATGCTGCCTGGCCTGCTGCATTCACCAGCAACTTTTATGTGTGTTACTATATTCTGAGAGTAGCTCTCTGGTTCTTTGTAGAGATCCTGGTAGTGACTTGCCCTGTGACAACAGGTAACCCCCTCTGTAGTTGGCATTGGGTGAATGTTTCCCTTCTTAAAGATGGTCATGGTTACAGAATTGGGTCTCCTGGTATATCCTTCTGGATGTGGATAAACCCACCTCCTTGACCAAGCTTTTCATTATTTGCCCTTGTGCTTGATCTGGGTTGGCATAATGTCTGTTTGTTATTGTTCCTGAAATGTCTTATAATGTGAAAATTATATTAAAAGAAGCTGCTGTAGTGTTTAACTAGAAAAATACATATTATAAAATGAAACTTTATGGCTTAATCTGCCCAAACTTCTTAGCTTGATCTTGCCTGATTATATCAAGATTGCCTTTGCTCCAAGAGCATGTAAATGCCATCTGAATGAATCTCTAACACTAGGTGGCAGTCTGTTTCATAACTTGAGCGGTATGGAACTGCATCAGAGTTAAGTTCAGTAGTTTTTGCACTTGGACTGTTCTAAAAAGTACTTACAGTTCTCAAGCTATGTATCCAGTAAGTGCAACTATAACGAAAAAAAAACATGCAGATATAACTTAATGTGGGCACCATGATATTGTAGCAATTAGCACGACTATTACAGCTCAGGGTGTCACAGGTCAGAGTTCAGTTCCAACACCCTCTGTGAGACTATGTAGGTTTCCTCTGGGTACTTTGATTTCCTCCCACAGTCCAAAAATGTACGAATTAGTAGGTTATTGTCATGTGATTAAGCTTGGTTAGGCTTGGGTTGAATAGGTGGGATGCTGGACGATGTGATTCGTTGAACTGGAAGGGCCTGTTCTGCTTTGTGTCTCAACAAGAAAAGCAAACTATAAAGTTTATCTTCCTGCTCACCATGCCTTCCCTATCAGCCTTAAAACCAGTGGATGGAGAATTAACACAATTTGTAAAAAAAATATCAGAGATGACATGGGGCAAGGCTCCTTTGCAGTGAGTGTTTAAGGGTCTGGAATACTCTCTCAGAATGGTTTTGAAGGAGGATTCAATTCTAATGATCATAAATTAGCTGGATAAGTATCTGACAGGAAATAATGACAGGAGTGTGGGTAAAGTGTATTGCTGTTACACAAAATTAGTGCACACATGAAAAACTGAGTGCTCTGAACCTTTCATGATTCTGTTATTTTTGGTTTATCTGTTTATATCTCTATAATGGAACACACTTTATTTTTAATCTTGACTGTCTAATTTTCATTGTAGTTGTATTACCTATTTTTATTTTGATTTGGATATGGGTTAACTAGATCTCAAAAGTAGGTGAGAAGATTGTCACAACATTGTTAACCAGACCAAGGTGCCTTTACTGTGCTGTACTGTTGTATGTTTTATGACTTTGCAGTGAAGTACTTCTTCACCTTAGCCACATGTCTTCACTTTGTATCAACTCTCTACTCTTCTGGTTGTCTGTGGTTTCAATGATTTCTTTCCTGCTTTTGTACATTGTGGCCCAAGTATCTGCAAACCTGTTCTATATCAGTGAGATCGCAATATCTCAGCATTTCAGAAAGCATTGTGCAGGAAACTTTTGTTCATTATATAACCCTTCATTATATAACCCTTCTTTACCTGTTCATAGGCCTTCAATGTTCTAATCTCAGTACTTTTAAAGAACTTGGCAACATACCTTTTTAAAAGATATCCAAAAAGTTAAGGAACCATCAATAATTATTTAAAAGAAATTCAAAATTAAAATGTTTAGAAACAAAAACTTAGAGCAGATCGCTTAAACAGGTTTAAACACAGTGTTTGAAAATCATACAAATAAGAAAATCTGGATTAACCATTATTTACTTCTAAACACGTCTTTGTGTTACATTGAACAGTGTAGCAAAGTACTCCTTGAAATCCATGCAGGATACCCACTTTAAGTGGTGGGATATTACTGCAACTTCAGGAACCTTACAGTATTAAATCTAGAGAAAAAATTATTTAAAATGGCAGAAAATCAGTGACTACACTTTCAAACTTCAAAGTAAATTTATTACTGAAGTATATATACTTCACCATATACTACCTTCAGATTCATTTTCTTGCAGGTGTTTACAGGAAAATAGTCATGAGAGGTTGGTCATGATGACTGAACTCCAGCCTCGGCAAGGACCTGGACCCATTGCAATTTGCTTATCACCACAATACGAAGAGTCAATCTCAATGGCTCTCCACATGGCTTTAGACCACCTAGACAACACAAACACCTATGTCAGGATGTTGTTTATTGACTATAGCTCAGCATTTAATAGTCACAGTCATAGTCATACTTTATTGATCCAGGGGGAAATTGGAATAATACCATCATTCTCACAATCCTGATCGAGAAGTTGCAGAACCTGGGCCTCTGGACCTCCCTCTGCAATAGGATCCTCGACTTCCTAACCGGAAGACCACAGTCTGTGCGGATTGGTGATAACATATCCTCCTCGCTGACGATCAACATTGGTGCACCTTAGGGGTGTGTGTTTAGCCCACTGCTCTACTCTCTGAAAACACACAACTGTGTGGCTAGGCACAGCTCAAGTACCATCTGTAAACTTGCTGACAATACAACCATTGTTGGTAGAATCTCAGGTGGTGACGAGAGGGCATACAGGAGTGAGATGTGCCAGCTAGTGGAGTGGTGCAGCAGCAACAACCTGGCACTCTCAACGTCAGTAAGACGAAAGAGCTGATTGTAGACTTCAGGAAGGGTAAGACAAAGGAACGTATACCAATTCTCATAGAGGGATCAGAGGTGGAGAGAGTGAGCAGTTTAAAGTTCCTGGGCATCAAGATCTCTGAGCATCTAACCTGGTCCTAACATATCGATGTAGTTATAAAGAAGGCAAGACAGCAGCTAAACTTCATTAGGAGTTTGAAGAGATTTGGCATGTCAACAAATACACTTAAAAACTTCTATAGATGTACCGTGGAGTGCATTCTGACAGGCTGCATCACTGTCTGGTATGTTGGGGGCCGGGGGGTGGGGGGCTACTGCACAGGACCAAAAGAAGCTGCAGAGGGTTGTAGATCTAGTCAGCGCCATCTTGGGTACTAACCTCCAAAGTACCCAGGACATCTTCAGGGAGTGGTGTCTCAGAAAGGCAGCGTCCATTAGATTAGATTAGATTAGATTATGAGGACACTCAGTCCTCGTTTATTGTCATTTAGAAATGCATGCATTAAGAAATGATACAATGTTCCTCCAGAGTGATATCACAGAAACACAGGACAGACCAAGACTGAAACTGACAAAAACCACATAATTATAACATATAGTTACAACAGTGCAAAGCAATACCGTAATTTGATAAAGAGCAGACCATGGGCATGGTAAAAAAAAAGTCTCAAAGTCCCGATAGCCCATCATCTCACGCAGACGGTAGAAGGGAGAAACTCTCCCTGCCATGAACCTCCAGCGCCGCAAACCTGCCGATGCAGCACCCTGGAAGCAGCCGACTCTGAGGACTTCCAGCACCCAGGGCATGCCCTTTTCTTATCGTTACCATCAGGTAGGAGGTACAGAAGCCTGAAGGCACACATTCAGTGATTCAGGAACAGCTTCTTCCCCTCTGCGTCCGATTCCTAAATGGACATTAAACCCTTGGACACTACCTCACTTTTTTTAATATACAGTATTCCTGGTTTTGTGCATTTTTCAAACTATTCAATATACATATACTGTTATTGATTTATTATTATTTTGTTCCTCTTTTATATTATGTATTGCATTGAACTGCTGTTGCTAAGTTAACAAATTTCATGTCATATGCCGGTGAGAATAAACCTGATTCTGATTCTGAAAATAAAGAAATACAATAAAATTTAAGAAAACTATACACAAACTAAAACTTCGAACCAATGTGCAAAAGAAGACAAACTGCAAATAAATTTTAAAAAATAAATACGTAAACGAATAATACTGAGAACATGAGATAAGTCCTTGAAAGTGAGTCTAAGAGCAATTTGGAAGGTGCAGTATAGATATTTTCCAAAGAAGTAGTAGTATTCTAAACAACACACATTAAAGTTGCTGGTGAATGCAGCAGGCCAGGCAGCATCTCTAGGAAGAGGTACAGTTTCGGGCCGAGACCCTTCGTCAGGACTGACTGAAAGAAGAGATAGTAAGAGATTTGAAAGTGGGCTGGGGAGGGGGAGATCTGATATGATAGGAGAAGACAGGAGGGGGAGGGAGCTGGAGAAGGGAAAGGATCATGGGATGGGAAGCTTGGAGAGAAAGAAAAGGGGGGGGAACCTAAAGGATGGGCAAGGGGTATCGTCAGAGGGACAGAGGGAGAAAAAGGAGAGTGAGAAAAAGAATGTGTGTATAAAAATAAATAACGGATGGGGTACGAGGGGGAGGTGAGGCATTAGCGGAAGTTAGAGAAGTTGATGTTCATGCCATCAGGTTGGAGGCTACCCAGACGGACATCTGCTCTCACTCCATCCTCCCGCCACCCCACTAGGAATATAAGGTGTTGTTCCTCCAACCTGAGTGTGGCTTCATCTTTACAGTAAAGGAGGCCATGGATAGACATAATGGGAATGGGACGTGGAGTTAAAATGTGTGGCCACTGGGAGATGCTGCTTTCTCTGGCGGACAGAGCGTAGGTGTTCAGCGAAATGATCTCCCAGTCTGCATCAGGTCTGGCCAATATATAGAAGGCCACATCGGGAGTACCGGACACAGTATATCACCCCAGCTGACTCACAGGTGAAGTGTCGCCTCATCTGGAAGGACTGTCTGGGGCCCTGAATGGTACTGCGTCCAGTGCTCCCGATGTGGCCTTCTATACATTGGCGAGACCCGACGCAGTCTGGGAGACTGCTTTGCTGAACACCTACGCTCTGTCCGCCAGAGAAAGCAGGATCTCCCAGTGGCCACACATTTTAATTCCACATCCCATTCCCATTCTGACATGTCTATCCATGGCCTCCTCTACTGTAAAGATGAAGCCACACTCAGATTGGAGGAACAACACCTTATATTCCGTCTGGGTAGCCTCCAACCTGATGGCATGAACATTGACTTCTCTAACTTCCGCTAATGCCCCACCTCCCCCCGTACCCCATCCGTTATTTATTTTTACACATTCTTTCTCTCACTCTCCTTTTTGTCCCTCTGACTATACCCCTTGCCCATCCTCTAGGTCCCCCCCCCGTCTTTCTCCCTGGGCCTCCTGTCCCATGATCCTCTCACATCCCCTTTGCCAATCACCTGTCCAGCTCTTGGCTCCATCCCTCCCCCTCCTGTCTTCTCCTATCATTTTGGATCTCCCCCTCCTCTTCCCACTTTCAAATCTGTTACTAACTCTTCCTTTAGTTAGTCCTGACGAAGGGTCTCGGCCTGAAACGTTGACTGTACCTCTTCCTAGAGATGCTGCCTGGCCTGCTGCGTTCACCAGCAACTTTGATGTGTGTTGCTTGAATTTCCAGCATCTGCAGAATTCCTGTTGTTTGTAGTAGTATTCTAAAGGCAGGATGCCGCAACTGTGGCTGACAAAGGAAGTAAGTCAGACACCATAAAAGCAAAAGAGAGGGCATATAATGGAGCAAAAATTAGTGGAAAGTTAGAGGATTGGGGTGCTTTTAGAAACCAACAGAAAACTACTTTTAAAAAAAAAAGCCATAAGGAGGTTAAAAATGAAATGGGTAGGTAAGCTGGTCAATAATATATAAGAGGATGTGAATTTTTTTCCCCCTGATATATACAAACGGTTTGTAGTATAGAGTTAAAGAGAGGCAAGAGGAGATATAGGACCACTGGAAAATGATGCTGGAGATGGATTAATGGGGGACAAAGAAATAACAGATGAACTGAATAAATACTTTGGATCAGTCTTCCCTGTGGAAGAAACTAGCAGTATGCCAGAAGTTCAAGACTCTTGGGGTAGAAGTGAATACAGTTGCTATTACTTAGGATAAGGTACTTGGGAAGCTGGAAGATCTGAAGGTAGATGAGTCACATGGACTAGATGAACCCCTGGGTTCTGAAAGAGGTAGCAGAAGAGATTGTGGAGGGATTAGTAACGATTTTTCAAGAATTACTAGATTCTGCTATTGTTCTGGAGCAAAGGTTAACCTAAAGGATGACTTGCAGGTTGAGTAGGTGTGAAGGAGGCAAAGGCAACGTTAGCATTCATTTCGAGAGGGCTAGAATACAAAAGCAAGGATGTCATGCTGAGGCTTTATAAGGCACTGGTGAGGCCTCACTTTGAGTATTGTGAGCAGTTTTGGGCCCCTTATCCAAGATATAATGTGCTGTTTTCCACTGAGGTTGTGTGGGACTACAATCAGAGGTCATGGGTTAAGAGTGAGAAGTTCAATGGGAACATGAGAAACATCTTCACTCAGGGTCATGAGAGCATGGAATGAACTGCCAGCACATGTAGTGCATGCAAGCTCGATTTCAATTTTTAAGAGAAGTTTGGATAGGTACATGGATGGTAGGGGTTTGAAGGGCTATGATCCCAGTGCAGGTCGATGGGAGTAGGGAGTTTAAATGATTCAGCGCAGACTAGATGGGCCAAAGTGCCTGTTTCTGTGCTGTACTTCTGTGACTGACATTGGAGAGGGTTCACGAGAATGAAAGGTTTATCATGTAAAGAGCTTTTGATGGCTCTTGGCCTGAACTCTCAGGAATTTAGAAGAATTTTGTGAGGGGGGGTGGGAATCCCCAAGGAAACATACCAATTGTTGAAAGGCCTAGAGAGAGCAGATGTGGAGAGAATGTTTCTTATCATGGGTGAGACTAGGACCAGGGGGCACAACCTCAGAATAGAGATACATCCATTTAGAACAAAGAAGTGGAGGAAGTTCTTTAGCCAGGGGGTGGTAAATCTGCGGAATTCTTTGCCACAGGCATCTGTGGTGGCCGCCTTTATGTATATTTAAGGCAGACGTTGATAGATCCTTGAATGATCAGGGCATGAAGGGATACTAGGAGAATGGAGTTGAGAGGGAACATGGATCAGCCATGATGAAATAGCGGAGCAGACCTGATGGGCCAAATTCTGCCCCTGTGCCTTATAGTCATAGGTTACCAGGTTACCATGTTCATCTTGGGCACTGGTGTGATTGAGTTATGATCAGAGCTTGAGTTCACATAGAAATCCCAAAATCAGTTGCAAATGTAAGGAAGAGTAATAGTGGTTAATAGAAAAATGATTGCATCTACTGCAAAACCTATTTTATTCATGTTTTAGTGAAAATATAGCCTCAGTCAAAAAAATTATCGAATCCAAATCTCAGAAGAATTAAGTTCAATTTAGTGTTTGAAAGAAAGGACTGTGAAGTAACTACAAAGATTGTAATTTTTGGAATAGTCTGATTTCTCTGCAACAAGATATAGTCTATTTGTAATAAATTGGGCAAATTTCCTCCTGGGCAGACCAGCGTATAGCAGTGGAAAATGTTCAGAAAGGAATTTGTGATACAGAACTAATTTATTCCCCTGAGGGCAAGAATTCAAGTTACTAAAAAGAAAGGAGCTGTGGCGCACCAAATACGTAAGGGACAAGATATAGTAAATCTAACGAAATAGCGCATAGAAGAGGAATAATCCATATGAGGCAAACATTAATTCATATTCTTGTAATTGGGGAAAATGCAGAGATCAGCAAAACATGACACAGCAGATAGAGCTAAGTAGAAATCAAAGCGTAAAGTATTGTTAAATGGTGCAAAATTGTAAGATGTTGCTGTCCAAAGAAACCAAGATGTCCTTCTGCACCAATCATTGGAATTTACCGTACAGATTCAGCAGCGAAAATTCATCCAGTTGATTCCTGTGGTGACAGGTTTGTCTTGTGAGGTGAAAAGATGAGATCTGTATTCAGAATCAGAATCGGGATTAATATCACTGGCATTTGTCATGAAATTTTTTGCTTTGCAGCAGCGGTACGTTGCAATACAAGATAATAGAGAGAAAAGAAGCTGTTCCTGAATTGCTGAGTGGGTGCCTTCAGGCTCCTGTACCTCCTTCCTGAGGGTAGCAATGAAAGGAATACATATGGTGCGGCATCTGTGGTGAGAGGAAAAGAGCTGACATGTTTGGTTGAGGCTGCCCTGAGTTCAGAGGGAGTGAACTTCAAGTTTCTTCTCATTCAGCTGTACACATGTAGACCACCAAATGAAACAAAGTTCCTTTGTACCAAGGTGCACAACACAATACATATAACTCACACATATAAAGTACAGTGAAACCCCGATTTTACACGTTCCCGATTTAACGCGAATTTGGATATAACACAATGAGTCGTTGGACTCCATGTCAATCCATACTCCCCCTTTTCCAGCCTTGTACCCCTTTTGCCAATCAACTTCCCAGCTCTTGGCTTCATCCCTCCCCCTCCTGTCTTCTATCATTTCGGGTCTCCCCCTCCCCCTCCCACTTTCAAATCTCTTTACTATCTCTTCTTACCGTTAGCCCTGACGAAGGGTCTCGACCAGATGCTGCCTGGCCTGCTGCGTTCCACCAGCATTTTGTGTGAGTCATTAGACTTTTTTTTGCTCAAAGTAGAACAAACTGCTAGAAAAAGAAAAGGAAAAAACCTCCAACTCAGAAGTGTTCTAGATTTCGCTGCTACGTTCAAGGAACATTGGATCACTTTTTTAAGAAATAAACTGTAAATGATGATTGCTAATATTCTTGAATGTTTTTTATTTGTTTCGTGTATTAAAAAGCTTTACTAAAAATTAAATTTGTGTTTTAATTTCTATAGTAACAACAACCCTGATTGAGCGCGACCCTGCTTTTTTCGTGATGACATTTTATGGACCCAAACGATCGCGTTATAATGGGGTTTCACTGTAATATTACCAGTCCTAAAATAAACAAATAATAAGGTGCATTGACAACACAAATTAAAAAGTAAACAGTATAACGCTGCTGGTGATTTGTGCGTGATAAGACCTGCATGGAGGGAGGGAGTTAAGTAGTCTTGTGGCCTGGTGGATGAAGCTGTATCTCATCCTAACAGTTCTTGTCTTAATGATATGGTTTCTCTAGCCAGATGGTAGGAAAGCTTAAAAAAAAATACTTGGTGCAGAATTGATTGTACTGACCAAGCTAAGTAGCACTTAAGGGTCAGAGTCTTAAAAGTTCCTGATCATTCAGAACAGAGATGGGAGAAAATGGTGTTACCCACAGAGTAGAAAGTGTTTGGGGTTCATTACTCAGGAGGGCTGTAGACACCCAGTCTGCAACCTTTATTGAAGGTAGAGTGTGATAGATTCAGATTCATTCATTTATTGTGTATACATCAAATTATTTAATGAAATGTAAACACGAGAAAATCTGCAGACACTGGAAATTCAAGCGACACACAAAATGCTCATGGAACGCAGCAGGCCAGGCAGCATCTATAGGAAGAAGTATATAATGAATGTGTTCATAACTAACACAATGCTAAGGATGTGCCAGGGGCAGCCCACACGTGTCACCAAACATTATGGAACCAACATAGATAGCTGTTTGGATACTCAGAGGATTGAGGCTGTGAAGTTCATGCAGGTAGATAGTGCCGTGATTTTATCAAATGGCAGAGCAGGTAGTCAAGGCTGAATAGCCCACAGCTTCATATTTGTTCTTGTACATACAGTTGACTTTCACTTATTAAGGGTAATGTAAAAGACATTGCATTAGAAAGTATTAAATACATTATATATCACTTTTAAGGTTCTTGCTTAATAGTATTGGTCCATGGCATAAAAAAGGTTGGGAACCCTTGACTTAGATTATAATTGATGCATTATGATAATATTGTTTCTGACTGCATGATTCTATAATTCAATAAGTCATGTTCAAAGTAAATTTATTATCGGTGTATATATATGTCACTATATAAAGCCGTGAGATTCATTTTTTTGTGGGCATACTCAAACCTAATAACCATAAAAGAATCAATGAAAGACCACATCAGCAGGGTGGACAACAGTGTGCAAAAGGCAACAAACTGCAAATACAAAATAGTTTAGGATCCTGATGGTTGAGGGGTAATAACTGCTCTTGAACCTGGTGGTGTGAGTCCTGAGGCTCCTGTACCACCTTCCTAACGGTAGCAGCGAGAGGAAGTAAAACGTGGGGGTCCCTGATGATGGATGCTGCTTTCCTGTGACAGCACTCTGCGTAAATGTGCTCTCTGGTGTGGAGGGCTTTACCAGTGATGGATTGAGTCGTATCCACTACTTTTTGTAGGATTTTTCATTCAAGAGCATTGGCGTTTCCCTCCCAGACCATGCAGTGCAGCCAAGATGATGATCAGCCCCAAGGCCAAGAGCTAGGGCTACAGACCACTCTAGATAAGGGTTGGTGTGAGCAGTGGTTGCACGTTACACGTTTCATCTGCAAACTGGGTGAACCTCTGTCAGAGAATCAAATCTTGATAGTTTGTATGGAAGCTTACAATGGATATCAAAATCAGCACTAATTTTTTTACACATAACAGGGTGACTGAGTGACTGAACAATGTCTGAATGTCTGTTCCTTGTAAAAGACCTGAAAATAACTGGCATGCCAAATATTATTTAAAATATAGCAAAATAATCACCCATGCCTATAAGGCAAAAAAATAACCCACTCAACATAAAAAGTAATCCAGCCATGGCTAAAGTATTAGAGCAAAGAAAAAGCTTATTGTCTTGCCAAAAACACCCAGCTTGACTGGGAATATTTCTGAACCCGGCAATAGAGGACTGAAAGGAAAGTAAAATACCAGATGCTTTAACAAGAAACATGAAATAGAAACTGCAAAGTTCTATAGATGTGTAGAAAGGAAAGATTCAGATTTATTTATCACATGTATGTTGAAACATACAATAAAATGCATCATTTGTGCTAGTAACCAACGCAGCCGAGGATGTGCTGGGAGCAGCCCGCAATTAACACCACACATTCGGGTGCCAGTATAGCATGCCTGCAATGTTCAGCAGATTAGCTGAGTTGACTGCGGTAATGACATAGCACTAAAGTGAACAATTCTAGACCATTTTGAGGACTCTGCACTTTGATGTTTAATATTCTGTGTGTTATTTGCTCATTTTTTGCCATTTGTGCAATTTGTTCTTTATTTTGCACATTGTGTGTTTGATTTTTTTTGTGTGGATTCAGTGGTGCTTCTTTGATTTGTGGCTGAGTACGAAACTTAGGGTTGTATACTGTATGCATACTTTGATAATAAATGTATCATACTTTGAATCTAAATTGGGAATTAAATTGTGACCCTTGATGCTAATCATCTCGGTCAGCGCAATCAATTCTGCATCAAGTTTTTTTTTTGGTTTTCCTACCATCGGACAGGAGGTATCATAGCATTAAGGCAAGAACTGTTAGGAGAGAACATCTGAAAATAATGTGGAAGTACAAGACAAGAGTGAATGAGGAACTCAAGGAATCGAACATTAATACTGGAGAATCGAAAAGATATCCACATCCTGTGGGTTTGAAGGAAGTGGTCGAAGAAGTTGTAGATACATCATTTTCTAAAATTACATGGATTTCCACAGCTTGTAAGCAACACATCTAAATCTTATATTTAATGAAGGAGGGATGGAGGAGTTTAGAGAAATGATACAGAGGAGTAGATGAAGCCAAAGTGGATCAGCTGTGGTCATATTAAATGGTGGGGTTGGTAGGAAGGGCCTGATGGCCCATTCCTGCTCCTGTGTTCTTGTGTGTAGACCCATAATGTGCAAACCCATAGTAAGCAAAATGCTGTGGATTTTTTTTTTATTAAGGAAGTAGTAACAATAATGGTAAGATTGAGTAGAATCCATATGGATTTCTCTTTTGAGAAATGTGAACTTCTTGAGGTTGTAATGAACAAACTAAGGGCAAGCCCATACATCAAAGTTGCTGGTGAACGCAGCAGGCCAGGCAGCATCTCTAGGAAGAGGTACAGTCGACATTTCGGGCCGAGACCTTTCATCAGGACAGCCCATTATGTATTTGGACTACAAGAGGGCCTCACAACATTATTAAGCGAAGTTATAATACACAGCATCAGGGGTAATATACTGGTGTAGTTTGAATGTTGGTTACTGGACAGCGAAAATGGAATAGGCGAGTCATTTTTCAGTTGCAAGGCTCTAACTACTGGGATACTGTGGGAACCAACTATTAACAAACAACACCGGAAAGTATGCAAGACCATTGCTGAAGATTTGATCCTTTATAATACAAAATTGTACTGTGCCACTCCAGTGCACAAGAAGCACAATGGGCGGAATACAGTGAATGTTAAACCAGTGACCCTAATGTCTGCTGTCAGGAACTTATCAAAACTCTTAAGAATGGAATAACTGAACACCTTGAACATTTTTAATTCATTAGAGAGTGGGTGAGAGAATATATTAAAGAGGCTATTTCCATGGACTGTCAGGATCTTTGATACCATCCATCATTAGAGTTTGTTAGCTAAAGCTGAAGCTCCAGCAATAAAAGGCAACTTCTTGATTAGCTTGAGGAGCATGAGACAGAGCACCAGTAATTGAATGGCACTTGAAATGGCCACATGTGACAAATATGGTTTTGAAGGATATGTTCACTGTAATGACAGGTAATATGATGAAATGCCACTTCTCGGAGTTTTGTAGAAGCTACAAAATGGTGTAAGCAGTTTAAATTGCAACTTTGCAGAGAAGTATTAATAGATTGAATGAATAGGGAAGACTCAAACAGATTGATTTCAGTATGGACAATTGCTGGTTCATCCACTTTCTACCCAAAACTAATAGAACAAAGTGTGTCTAAATAGTGAATGCAAAAAGCAGTTCTGCATTGATGCAGATATGTATGCACACAGACTGAACATCCCTGATACAGCATAGAATACTCTTCACTTGCCTTGATGAATGTAGCTCCAACAACACTAAAAAACATAACACTGTAATCTCTAATTGGAAAATAAGAAAGACAAAGATTAGCTTTACTTGTCACATGTACATCAAACCATACAGTGAAATGCATCGTTTGCATCAAATCAAATTAGCAAAGATTGAGCTGAGCAGACTGCAAGTGTCGCCAGGCTTATTCAACAATTCTTGCTGAAGGTGACTCACCGTTCCATCAGTACGTGTGTGCTTGGCCCCACAACATGCCAGCTGTAGTACTGAAGAGTTAGGTCCCAGCGCTAGTTGCGCCACTAGTTAAATATTCTGGTACTGACATAACACTGACATCAATGTGGAAGATATGCCTCGTTTATAAATCTAATCTGGCCAATTATTACCCAATCCATCTACTCTCAATCACTAGCAAACAATGGAAGCTGTGGTTGGCAGTACTTTTAAATGGTACTTTCACCAATGAAAAATTCACCAATAGCCTAGTCACTGATGCCTAGTTTGGATTTTGTCAGACCTGCTTTGAAAGTCTTCACGGTACTAACCAGAAAGCTGAATGTGACTGAGTATGACTGCCTTTTAACATGTATCTGGGTCCATTCCTACCTTTCCATTGGCAGCCAAAGTATTCCCAACAGTGACGTGATACTTTCATCATTATTGCTGGTGCATCACATATAACATCAAGGCCTTTTAACGTTAAATTGTCCTGGTAAAACTAAAATAAATGGGTAACAGAGGGAAACAAACCTTCATTTAAAAAAAAAAGTCCAGTCTTAGCGTCCTGTCTGCAGTGCGGAACTAAGTGGACTTGTGTTCAGGTGTCTGATCATTTCAAGTCAGAGAATATTAGTCTGATCAGCCTGTAAGAAGTGATTGGACTAACTGGTTTTAGATTAAGTTTGAAATTCAGGCATGACAGGAAATTTATGTTTGTGATTAAAGCTCTTCTGGTTTTGCAGGAAATTCAGCATTGCAACTCTATACTGTCAGTTATCAAGGCTGTTTTATGCAGCACAGAAACAGCCCCTTTGGCCCATCTAGTCCATGCTGAATAATTTAAACTGCCTAATTCCATTGACCATAGCCCTCTATACCCCTGCTATCCATGTACCTATTGAAACTTCTCTTAAACATTGAAATCGAGCTTGTGTGCACCACTTCTGCTGGCAGCTCATTCCACACTCTCACGACCCCTCTGAGTGAAGATGTTTTCCCTCATGTTCTCCTTAAACCTTTCACCTTTCACCTTTAACCCATGTCCCCTGGTTGTAGTCCCACCCAACATCAGTGGGAAAAAAAACCTGCTTGCATTTACTCTATTTTATTTATTAATTTATGCTTAGAATTTGGCAGACATCAGTCCATGGTGTGATTGACCTAACTGTTCTCCTCCAACGCCTCTCCACAACTATGTAAGCTTGTTGGATCGCATTCATCTGGGTCCATTCCTACCTTTCCACTGGCAGCCGAAGTATTGCCAGTAATGACTTCCCCATACATCCATCATTTTTGCTGGTGTATCACAAGGATCTGTCAGCAATAATGATGGAAGTATAGGAGGTAATTGTAGGAAGATTAGGCAGTTACATTAAGGACATTTAAGACAGGCACATGGAAGATAGAAAAATGGAGGGCAATGTAGGAGGGAAGGGTTAGATTGATTTTGGAGTAGGTTAAAAGGTCGGTACAACATCGTGAGCTGAAGGGCCTGTACTGTGCTGTAATGTTTTATGTCCTGTCCTCCACTCCTCGGCACAGCTTCTGTCATCCTGTGGTGGGATGGGGGATAGGGGGGCGCGGTCTAAGACCAGAGGACACAGCTTCAGAATAGAGAGATGTGCATTTAGAATGGAGATGAGGAGGAATTTCTTTAGCCAGAGAGTGGTGAGTTCTTTGTCACAGGCAGCTGTGGGGGCCAAGTCTGTGTAGATTTAAGGCAGGGGTTGATAGATTCCTGATTAGTCAGGGCATAAGGGGATACGGGGGAAAGGTACTGGGGTTGAGAGGGAAAATGGATCAGCTATAATAAAATGGTGGAGCAGACTCAATTGGCTAAGTGGCCTAATCCTGTTCTTTTATCTTATGGTCTTAATTTCTCACTTTCGTGCTACCCTCTCAGCAGCATCTACGACATCATTTCCTACATGCTTATTGATGTATTCAACTGTGTCACATCACCACAAAGATAGTTTGCATCACTCTCTCTCAATTGTTGTATTGTTTGGCAGATATGCAATATAAGATGAGTAGAAGTTTCCATCGGCCAAAAGCTGTGAAGACCCCAGGCTTTGATACCTTGCCCACTTGACGGCATTCCTTTTCCTATCATCTTGTCTGAAACTTCGACTTTATGCTTGACTTTGCAATGAGTTTCAGACAATATATCTTACTAAACAATAAAATTTTAACACCATCAAACTACACCACTATCTCTTATCTGCTGAGTTCCTTGTCCAAACTATTTTTATGTCAAAATTTAATTTGTTCAACATACTACCTTTCCTTGTACGGGAGCGCGTCCAGAGTTTTGTTGCCCATGTCCCTCCATTCGTAGTTCCTCGGCACCGTTGTGCCGGTTAGCCTGTATTACTTCCCAGTTAAGCAATACCACTGAAAATGAAAAAGAATCAGATGCTGGAATTCTGAAATAAATACAGAAAATATTGGATAAACCCTGCAAATCTGGCAGAGTTTGTGGTAGTAAAAGTAGCAGCTAACAAGTCAGCTTTCCTTCATCAGAACTGAGAAGGGGAGAAAGTGGTTAATCTCAGTCGTGGAGGAGGTGAGGATGGAGCAAATGGAATTGCACTGATTAGGTGTGTTTGGGATTCTCTGTGCTTGCTCTACCCTCTCTATGTAATCTGCAGCCCGACAACTCACTGAGGTATCGGCAATCCTTCTGGTTTAACAACTTGATCGTTACAGAATTTAACTGCCATGCCATTGGGATGACAGTCACGAGGGAGGAACAATTACCTCCTCCTTCAACCTCCATTCAGGGCCCAAAACAGTCCTCCTAGGTGAGGCAATGCTTTACCTGCGAATCTGCTGGGTTTGTCTATTGTGTCAGGCGCTCCGGATGCGGCCTCCTACGTTGGCAAGACTGTCAGAAATTGGGGAACCACTTTGTCGAGCACCTCCGCACCATCTGCCACAAGCAGGACTTCTTGGTGGTCAAACATTTTAGTTCCCATTCCCATTTCTGTTTCGATGTGTCAGTCCACATCCTCCACTTGTGCGGGGATGAGGCCACCCTCAGGGTGGAGGAGCAACACCCTTATAATTGATTTCTCCTTCTGGTAAACAGATCTCCTCCACCCCCCTTTATTCCGCACTCTGACCTTTTACCTGCCTATTGCTTCCTTTTAGGTCCCTTCCTCTTTCCCTTTTCTTCTATGGTTCACTCTCCTATTTGGTTAATTCTTCTGCAGCCCTTGACTTTTTCCATCCACCTGACTTCACCTATCAACTTCTAGCTTGCCTCTTTCCTATCCCTCTATCTTTTTCATTCTGGTGTCTTCCCCCTTCCTTCTCAGTCCTGAAGAAGGGCTGCGGCTGAAATGTTGACTATCTTTAATTTCTATAGATGTTGCCTGACCTGCCGAGTTCCTCCAGCATTTTGTGTGGATTCCCAGCATCTGCAGGTTTTCCTGTGTTTACGTCACGCCATTAGCTGTAGAGGCCTTCAGCTCCAGCATTTCCTACTTCAACTTCCCAGCCTTTTTCCCCCTTTGTAACTCCCATCACTTTAACCAAGCCTTTGTTTATCTGTTCTGTTATTTCCTTTGTAGATCCTATTAAAAATTGTTTTTGTTTATCTGTTTAGAGATGCAGCACAGTAATGGCCCTAACAAGTGGGCACCACCCAGTTACACCCGTGAGCAATTAACCTACTAACCTCTTTAGGATGTAGGGAAAAACTGGAGCACCCGAAGGAAACCCAGGCAGTCATGGGGAGAATGCACTCCTTACAGGCCGCAGTGGAAATGAACCTGGGTTGCTGGTACTGTAAAATCATTATGCTCACTGCTACACTACCACGCTACACACTTTGAAATGCGTGCAGATGTTTTGCTGTGTGTAGGTGCTAAATAAATGCAGGTTATTGTAACTTAACGTGACTTGCTTAACTAGGCCTGCATTCTCTATTCCTTTTTATTCCAGTACCATATTTTTATTAAATGGCCCAATGTAAAAGGATTAAAAGTTATTTAATGTGGAAGGAGTCAATTGAAATACTGGAACTGGGGATACCATGGTTATGAAGCAATTTCAACCTTAGGATGAGGATTTTGAAGTAAGATCTTGGAAACATAGTGCATATTGTAGACCAGTGGAGGATATGGTATAGAATCCACACACAAAATACTGGAGGAGCTCAGCAGGTCAGGTCAGGAGAGGAATGAAGAGTCAACATTTTGGACCAAGACCCTTCATCAGCCTGACCTGCTGAATTTCTCCAGTATTTTGTGTACGTTACTCTGAATCTTAAGCAACTGCTGAATCTCTTGCGGGTATTGTAGGATATACAAATAGAATTTATGATAAACTGAAATTCACAATTGATGACAAATACTGAATCAGAATCAAGTTAGTTATTTATTGATTGATTGAGGATGGAACAGGTTCTTCTGTCCCTTTGCGCCACGCCGCCCAGCAACCACCAGTTTGAGCCAAGCCTAATCAGTAGGTTTCAATAGGTACATTTACTGTCAGAGAAATGTATATAATATACATTCTGAAATTCACGGGACAACTTAACCTATTAACCTACCAATTGCAGGAAACCAGTGTGGTCACGGGGAGAACATACAAACTCCTTACAGGCAATGGCGGGAGTTGAACCCGGTTCGCTGGTATTGTAAAGTGCTGTGCTAACCATTACGCTACAGGGCTGCCCCATTATCACTGACGTGTTGTGAAGTGTGTTGTTTTGTGGTGGCAGTACAGTGCAAGGCATAAAAATTAATGTAGGTAATAACTAGTGCAAAAGAGGAATACTGTAACAGATTAGTGGTCATGGATTCATGACATGTGGAGAAGTTGCTGTGACACCACCCTACCAGTTCATCTGCCTGTACACCACCTTGTCACCAACAGTGGTGCCATCCGTGATCGCGTTTGGGCTGTGTTTTTCCGCACGGGTCATGAGTAGAGTAGAGCAGTGGGCTAAGCATGTATCGTTGAGGAGTGCCTGTGTTGATTGTCAGCGAGGTGGAGATGTTACTACTGATCTGTGCTGACTGGTCTCTCGACGAGGAAGCTGAGAACAGTGGTTACGTGGTGTTAGATATTTATGTCTGGAGGTGGGTGAAAGTGAGAACAAATTAAGTGCTGTAACTCGAATGAAAGTGGAGATGAAGGCAGTTCTGCATAATTATGTACAGAAACATTAGTTAAGTTATTCAGAGTTGTAGAGTGCTGCAGGTCATTTGGTCTATGCCAAGCTGTTGTTATGCCTAGTCCCTTTGAAGCGCACTTAGACCATAACCCTCAGTTCCCCTGCCATCCATGTACCTATCCAAACTTCTCTTAAGTATTGCAATTGAACCCACATCCACCACTTGTGCTGGCAGCTCATTCCACATACTCTCACCACACTCTGAGTGAGGAAATGTTCCCCTTAAACATTTCACATTTCACCCTTAACCTTTGACCTCTAGTTCTGGTCTCATCCATCCTGAGTGGAAGGAGCTTGCTTACATTTACCCTATCTATACTCATAATTTTGTCTACCCCTATCAAAATCTCCCCTCATTTTTTGTATGCTCCAGGAAATAAAGTCCTAACCTATTCAGCCTTTCCCTGTAACTGAGGTCCTCAAGTCGCAGCAAAATCCTTGTAAATTTACTCTTTACTCTTTCAATCTTATTGATATCTTTCCTGTAGGTAGGTGATCAGAACTGCACTCAATACTCCGAATTTGGCCTGAGGCCTTTGGTTGTAGCAAAATTACATCATGGTTCACTCAGATGATTTTATCATATCCTTTTTGTCTTGCATTACCATAGTGGCCACATCTGAAAAGTGGTTTACTGACTAGGTAACACACACAAAATGCTAGAGGAACTTAGCAAGTCAGGCAGCATCTATGTAGAGGAATAAAGTGTCAGCTGATGAATCCTGATAAAGGGTGTCAGCCAGAAATGTTGACTGTTCATTTCTTCCCGTAGATGCTGCCTGATTTGCTGAGTTCCTCCAATATTTTGTTTGCATTGCCCCAGGTTTCCAGCATTTGCAGAATCTCTTGTGTTCAAAACAGTGAAATCAGCTCTGCAACCTTTATCAGAGAAATCCTCTTCGTCCTGTTCTTTCACTTCTTGTCCCCAACTTCTCCACATTTTTAAACCAGCTTGTTTTCCCACTTTCACAATTCAGATGAAGACCCTCCCAACTGAATATGATTTACTGTGTTGGTCCTCCCCAGATTACAGTAGGGTTCTTTTTCCACGCACTGTTTGTAAACCAGGCAATTTACAAGTAGGAAATGCAGTGACAAGCTGAGTTCCCACACAGCAGAAGCTGTCGGCTGCCCAGTTGCAGCCAGTAAATCCACCCTGTCAGTCTCCCGAATGCACTTGTATGTACAAATTGGCCATTTGTAACCTGGAGAGGACCCATGAAACATCCTGAGTTTGTGAAAACTACTGCTTACATGCAAGCTGTATTTTTCCTATTTGTCTGCCCAAAGCGCTTCCTACAGCAGTTGTTCAATAGCATGATGAAATGTAAATCATTTCCACTTCTGTTGCTTGCTTGATGGAGTGGCAAAAGCTAATTGCTGAGGTGTCTCCTTACCACCCTGGTTGGCCAGGAATTCTCTCTGGGTTCAAAGTGATGAATGCAGTAGTGTGGATATTGTATTGTTGGATCATTAATCACCATGGTACTTCATATTTCACCATGAATCTCTAAGACTGCTGTATCCAGTGAAGCATTAAATCACACTGAAGATGCAAGGTTGAATTGTTTAAGATTCCATGATGCTGCAGTAATTCCTAATTAGGGGACGAATTAGGCAGGATCTCTATTATCCCACTTCTGTTACATTTGAATGGATGGATATCTGGATTATCTGCAGTGCCTTTTCAGACTGTACGTGTCATGAACATTGGTCACTCTTTTGCATCAGTTAACAAACATTGGTCTCTTTGGCTTTGCGCACTGACTGCACTCACTGGTACAATGCAGCCAGGAAGGAAGACAGACCAAAATCAGAATCCGGTTTATTATTGCTGACTTATATTGAAAAATTTGTTGTTTTGTGGCAGCAGAACAGTGTGGTACATAAAAAAAAATCACTAAGTTACAATAAGAAATAAGTAGTGCAAAAAATGACGTAGTGTTCATGGTCTCTCCAAAAATCTGATGGCGGAGGGGAAGAAAATATTCCTGAAATGTTGAGTGTGTGTCTTCAGGCTCCTGTACCACCTCCTTGATTAGATGAGAAGAGGGTGTTGAGGGTCCTTAATGATCGATGCCACCCTCTTGAGCCATAGACTATTGAAGGTGTCCATGATGGTGGGGAGGCTGGTGCCCATGATGAAGCTGTCTGAGTTCACAACCCTCTGTAGCTTTTTCCAGTCCTGTGTAGTGGCTCCACCACACTAGTTTCTTATCCATGTCCTTAAGAAACTGGTCGTCTTAGATTAGTTTCTAAAGAACATGGATCTACCATACTAAATCAAAATTCTGGAACCCAGTGATAAACTTCGAGGTAATTGTTGGTGGAACCAACTAGGGAATGTCCCACTGATCTGGACAGGAAAGGTATGAAGTTGGAAGTGAAAGATTGGTTCATCAGGCAACCAATTTATAAACTAGAGAGAGGGGAACTTATTTACATCTTACATAAAGTAAGCCATGCCTGCGTGATTTTTGTTGTGTATCCCTCAGTTCATCCTGCTGCGGATTTCCACACAGAATCAGAAGGCAGTGAATAGTTTTCCTGGGATTCCTCAATATCATGATGGGGAATCACCATTTTGCTTTGTCAGCAGGGACCCTGAGCAGGAACTGAACCCTGATTTCAGTAGAGCCTATAGCATGCAAATTAAGGAGGTAAAAGACACAAGTAACTTTGTTTCTGTTTAATGATGTTTTAAACATTTTTGTGCTATATGTTTTAATTAACTTTTCATTATTTCAGAATCAAGAGTCAAAATCAGGTCTATTATCACGGGCATACATTGTGAAATTTGTTGTTATGCAGCTATAGTCCAATGCAATACATAATAAAAAATGAATTACAGTATTAAATTTAAAAAATAGTGAAGTAGTGTTCATGGGTTCAATGTCCATTCGGAAATCTGATGGAAGAGGGGAAGAAGCTGTTCCTGAATTGTTGAGTCTATACCTCAGGCTTCAGTACCTCCTCCCTGATTGTAGCAATGCGAAGAGGGCATGGCTTGGGTGATGGGGGGTCCTTAATAATGGATGCCACCTTTATGAGGCATCGCTCCTTGAAGATGTCCTAGAGGCTGAGGAGGCTAGTGCCCATGATGGAGCTGACAACTTTCTTCAACTTCGATCATGTGCAGTAGCACCCCCCCTCCATCCCATACCAGACGGTGATGCACTCAGTAAGAATGTTCTCCACAGTTCATCTGTAGAAATTTGTGAGTTTCTTTGGTGACTTGCCAAATCTCCTCCAACTCCTATTGAAATATAGTTGCTACTGTGCCTTCTTTGTAACTGCATCAATATGTTGGGCCCTGGATAGACCGCAGAGATGTTGACACTCAGGAACTTGAAACTGCTCACTCTTTCCACTTCTGATCCCTCTATGAGGACTGATGTGTGTTCACTTCTCTTAGCCTTTCTGAAGTCCACAATCAATCCTTTGGTCTTACTGACATTGAGTGCAGAGTTGTTGCTGTGACTTCACTCAACTAGAAGATATATCTCGCTCCTGTACACTTTCTCGTCACCATCTGAAGTTTGCCAACAACTTGTAAACTAATCTTTTCTTCAAATTCAGCAATTTTTATTTAAGCTGTTAAGATCAATGGCATCTTTGGGAGAAGGCAAAATTTTGCCTATTTTGGCATCTGTCACAGGTCTGCAGATCTGCTCCAGAGAAGTGCAGCTGTGAAGACTACGGAGAGTATTACCCAGAGGAGGCCCTGATGCAATTCAGTTTAGTCCCATACTTCAACAGATTAAAAGGAAAAAAAATTGGCAAATTCAGATTTATTGGAATAATTATGCCTCAGTATTTTCAATTATTTCTGTGTTTTTGCACATTTTATTTTGAAATCATGTTTTGTGGTGTCCTGATAACTCAAGTTCAAAACACTGTTATTACATCAATACCACCCAATTGCTCTGATACTGTTGGCACATGGAAGATCAAACACTGCAGGTTCTTGATGGCAAGGTCATTCAGAAAGTCAGAAGGCATGGGAACCAGCAAAACATGGCTGTGTGGATACCTATAGAAAGCAGAGGGTGGTTGTAGATGGAGCGTATTCTGCCTGGAGGTCAATGACGTGTAGTGCACTGCAGGATCTGCTCTGTGATCTGGTTCTTTCTGATTTTCATAAATTATTTGAATGTCCACCCAGGGTCTCTCCACCTTTTCCACCCACTCCCTTTGTTAACCCAGAGCTAACACTCCCCTACCTGGTTCCCTCTGCCCATCAGCCACATCCCCATCCACCAGGGTTTTGTACTGCTGCGTTTAACTTTCCTATCCAGTCCCCCACCTGGTTTGATCTGCCCATCATTCTAACCATTCAAACTTCCCTCCAATCTGGTTCTACCTGTTGCCTATTAGTTCCAGTCCTTCTCACCTCTTTAAAATGGCTACCTTTCTGCAGCACTCTTAGTCCTGATGCAGGATCTCAGCACAAAACATCCCTTCCACAGTTGCTGGTCAGCCTGCTGAGTTTTTCGAACAATTTATTTCACTTTTAGCTGCAGATTCCAGCCTCTGCAGTTTGTGTGTCTCCAGACAGCATGCTGCCTCCTTTCCCACAGAGCGCAGGACATTACAGCACATGGCAGCCTCTTTGGCCCACAATATTGTGCCAAGCTTTTAACTTGCTCGAAAATCAATCTAATCCTTCCCTCCCACATAGCCCTCCATTTTCCATCATCTATATGCATATCTAAGAGTTTCTGAAATGTCTCTAGTGTATCTGTCCAGCCACCACACCCTGGCAGCGCATTCCATGTACCCACTACTCTCTGTGTAAAACAACAACAACTTGCATCTGACGTACCCCCTCCTTATACTTTCCTCCAGTCACCTTACATTCATCCGTAATGCGCCGTGTTGTATAACGTAGGTGATCATGGTCTTTCCATGACTGTGATTGTTCTTGGCAAATTTTTCTACAGAAGTGATTTTCCATTGCCTTCTGGTCAGAGTCTTTACAAGACGGGTGACCGCAGCTGTTACCAATACTCTTCAGAGATGATCTGCCTGGTGTCAGTGGTTGCATAACAGGACTTGTGATATGCACCAGCTGCTCAAATGACCATCCACCACCCCCCAGAACTTCATGTGACCATGATCGTGGGGGGAGGGTGGGACTAAGTAGGTGCTACCTCCTGCCCAGGGGTGGCCTGCAGGCAAGCGGAGGGAAGGAGCGCCTTACACTTCCTTTGTAGGAGACACATCTCCACCTTGCCGCCCTACCTCTCATGTTAGCCTGTGAGAAGGGTCTTTATATAGCATGCTTAGCATTTTCACAGAACAACCTAAGCAACAACAGCAACAAAAATAACGAGAATAGTTAGAATATTTGTATCCTGAATATCTCTTTTAAAACTGTTGTTACTCCTTGCTATGCAGATATTGATTAGTGCTGCTTTGTTACTCTAATAGTTTCTCTCTCATTCATGTTTTCCTTCAAGCCAAGGAGGATTTGGGTGAATAATTGACAAATTTGTACAAAATTGTGATAATTATAATAAAAGGATATTATGTATCTCTGGAATTCTGAAGAGTTCGCAATGATTGATTTGAAATGGTAGAGCAATACAGCAATAGTTACAGGTCCTTCAGCCCACAGTGTTGGACCGACCTTTTATCCTACTCTGAGATCAATCTGAAAGGGCTAGATAGAGTGGAGAAGGATATTTCCTATATCGGGGGAGTCTAGGCCCAGAGGGCAGAGCCTCAGAATAGAAGAATGCCTTTAGAATAGAGAAGAGGAGGAATTTCTTTAGCTAGAGGGTGGTGAATCTGTGTAACAGATGGTTTTTGAGGGCCAAGTAGGGGTATATTTAAAGTGGAGGTTGACAGGTTCTTGATTAGTAAGGATGTCAAATGTTACAGTGAGAAGGCAAGAGAATGGAGATTTGAGGCATAATAAATCAACCATGATGAAATGGCAGAGTGGACTCGAATGGCCTAATTCTTCTCCTATATCTTTGGTCTTTGTTCTAACTCTTCCCTCCCACATAGTCTTCCATCTTTCTATCGTCCACATGTGCTTCTAAGAGCTTCCTTAATGTCCCTAGTATATTTGCCAAACCAGTTTCTATTCTGCATGCTTCTACAATTATAATTGGGGCCATGAAGCTTACAAGATAACCAATACCAGCTGAAAATTATAATTTGCACTGATTTAAGTTACATAACAATACACTATTCCACTTGCGGTTCAGTTTTCTCAAGTACTAAATATTAATCAAAATAAACTTTACTCATATGTTGGTATCAAAGAGTGACCAGAGAAGGATAGTTACAAAATTACTGAAGTAATGCCCCAAACTCAGCTTCTCAGAATCTTGATTTGTTAGTATGGATATTTTTGTCTTTAATGATCAAAGATGTCTTAACTATTCCAGGCAGTACCATTGAAGTAGAAAAATATTTTGCAGGCACAATTATAGCGAAAATTAAAAGAAAACAAATGTGGATTGAGAGATTGTCGCTTTTAGCTTCATTGAAAACATTATTTCTTCACTTCTGATTGTATCTGGCATCAAGCATTAAATCTCTATATAAAAAAATGTGCAAGGTTTCTAACAGCTCTAATGAGTTGCAGTGATGTCCTGTATCAGTAGAGAAGGTAGTTTGAGAGTATTTGTTTTGAACATGAAAGAGCTAATTTACAAACTGCTGCAGCCATGTCAATCAACTGTTCCTTCCCAGTGAAGCAGTGTAATGGACTATTACTGATGCAGTGTCAAATGTATATTACATCCCTCTGTAAAGATAATAAATGTTCTTTTGTGATATTTAACAAATTATCTTGACTTCCTTGATAATGAAGCTTGATGATCTATGTATTAACAGTGTGCTGCTTCTAGTGATGAGATGAGGATGATATTAAAAATGAAAGATGTTGGAAGAACATAACAGATCTGACAATATTTGAAGAGAGTTCACAGGCCTCTCATCAGAATTTTCCCACCATTTTTTGTCAGATAAGTTGGATACTATCCGGTTAGCCTTTTATTTGCAGCACTTACTCTTTTTAAGATTTCCAGTATTTGTATATTTTGCTGAGTGGCTGTTTGCATGCGCCAGCGGTCACGCCCTGGGACACCGCTTCGACAGGCGGGCTAAACCAGGTGAGAGTTGCTGGTGGTGAGGTAGGTACGTGCCTGGCCTAGCATGTGAAGTCAGCTCCGGTGGACTGGGCAGATGAGATCAACAGCAAGCTCCAACAGCCAGGAAGGTGGTTCTGCAACACCTTGTTGAGAGCGAAGGGCATGGCAAGGTACAGAAGAGTCATGGCCATCCACTGCAACCAAGGAAGACGCTAACTTGTGATGACTACTCTTACCACTGGAACTGGGCTTCCGGGGTCGAGAGAGTGGAACTGCCCTAGTGTAATGGCTTTTCCACTTTAAAAATTTTCCCTCACAAGTCCTCTGTCATTATCAGATGCAATGGACAGCCAATCATCAGATTTTGCTACGTAGCATAAATGCAGATACGGCAGCATGGTATCGTAGCAGTTAGCACAGGGCTATTACAGTGCCAGCTCTCCGGGTTCAATTCCACCGCTGTCTTTATGGAGTTTGTATGTTCTTCCCTTGGCTGCGTTTGGTTCCTCCAGGTGCTCCAATTTCCTCCTGCATGGGTTAGTGGACATGCTATGTTGATGCCAGTAGCGTGGCAAAACTTCTGGGCTACCAGCAGCATATCCTTGGACTGTGTTGATCGTTGAGGCAAACAATGCATTTCACTATGTTTTGATGTACATGTGATAAATAAAGCTAATCTTTCAACTTTACCAAGATGTTTGTGTAAGATTATGACATTGTTAAGCATGAAATAACTTAAGGTTGTGCCCAAGATCCATGTAAAGCCCAGATTGTTAAACCAACTGACAACAATGGGGCTCTTGTTGCTTTGACAGTCACCCTCTAATCTTTGGAACTGGGCGGCAATTCTTTTGACACCATATCCTTTTCGCCAGTGACAAATGTCAACAAGTTATTTACCAGGCTGTCATTGTTTTGTCGCAGCCATCAACCTTAATTGCACCTAGCCCTCATTTGAGCCAAGGTCCACTTGTACCTTGTCTAATTTTTTAATTTGCCCACTTATCAACCCCTTTTGTCACTTAATCTTTATTGACTATTACAGTTTTTTTAACTTTTGTTCTTTCCTCATTGAGCACATTTATAAGGAGCACTGTCACAAGAAATCAGCATCCATCATCAAGGTCCCCCACCATCCAGGACATGCTCTCTTCTCACTGCTGCCATCGGGAAGAAGGTACAGGAGCCTTGGGATCCACACCACCAGGTGTAGAAACAGTTATTACCCTTCAACCAGCAGACTCTTGAACCAGTGGGGATAACTTCACTCACCTCAACACAGAGCTAATTCCATAACCAAAAGACTCACTGAACAAGGACTCTATAACTCATTTTCTGAAATTAATTTTTTTTGATTATGACGACACGCAGTCCTCTTTTATTGTCATTTAGTAATGCATGCATTAAGAAATGATACAATATTTCCTCCGGTGTGATATCACAAAACACAGGACAGACCAAGACTGAAAAAAACTAACAAAACCACATAATTATAACATATAGTTACAACGGTGCAGCAATACCATAACTTGATGAAGAAGTCCATGAGCACAGTAAAAGATCAAAGTCTCTCAAATGTCCCACATCTCACACAGACGGGAGAAGGAAGAAAAACTCTCCCTGCCATACCCGACCATGGTCCGACTCTGAGTCATCCGAAAACTTCAAGCTCTGATCAGCTCCCCGACACTGAGTACTGAGCGCCATCTCTATCTGAACGATTCTACCTCCTTCTCGGTCGCCAACAGCAGGCAAAGCCGGGGATTTTGAGGCCTTCCCTCCGAAAGATTCCCGACCGCACAGTAATGACAGCAGCGAACGAGCGTTTCAGAAATTTTTCCAGCTGTTCCTCTGTGCTTTCTCGTCCCTCTCCATCAAATCAGAATTGTCCACGATATCATTTTTCATCTATCTATCTACCTATCTGTCTCTCTATTGCAATATGTCATCATTTGCATCTTGGTTGTTTGTCCATCTTTGTGTGTAGTTTTTCATTAATTCTATTGTGTTTCTTTTTATCTACTGTGAATGCTGCAAGAAAATAAGTCTCAGGATAGTATATAGTGACATGTATGAACTTTGATAATACATTTACTTTGAACCTTTTACTTTGATTTCCTGCCAATGTATTAGCTTAAAACTTGTTCTAACATTTTCCAGTTCTAATGAAATGTCATTGAACTAAAGCAATAACTTTCTTTACTACAATACTGCCTGACTTGTGAAATATTTCTTTCACTTTCCACTTGTAATAAAGATGTCATGTACTTAGCTGACCACTGCATAAAAGCACCACTTATGTTGTTTTGTGGAAGACGAGTACAGAAGTTATTCACCTCACTTTCTTTTTCAGAGGTAGAGGTGACCTAAATTGTTTTTACTTCTCGTCTGGATCATGAAATTTGACCACATCCAGTATTTTTGATTTATTTTTATGAAGTTTTGAATTCTGGTACATCATTAACTGTTCATTTTTTCTTTATTCTAGACCGATAATGAAGGTCTCCAGTTAGAAAAGGCTGCTACTGCCTTCAAAAGGACCAATTAACTGGAATCTAATCAATTAGTTCCTCCAAGAGGCCTTGTTGTGCCTCAATGACCCAGAGAGCTGTGTTGGCTGGAGTCGGGGCCTAGTGCTTCAGCTTTTGGTAGGGTCACCCATGACAAACAGGTCAAACGGTAGAGGCCAGACTGAGAGTGGTTCAGCGGTCCTCCAGGTTCGGGGGTTCAGCCCAGGGCTAACAACCTTGACTGGTCAAAAAAAGATTGTTATGGAAATAGCAATGAAGAATCCTTCCACATCTGTGTGAGACAGTATGGACAGAGAGAGATAGAGGACCTTTGTTGCTAAATGCCAGCAGCATAACGGATAGTAAAAAAAAGAATCAATTGAAAATGGTGATGCTGATTAAATTTTCAAATGGAGCCTGTAGTTTTCTGCAGGAATATTGGGTAATGGATCTCCAACGGCAGCATCCGTTTTCCTTTGTGAGAGGTATTGACTTCGGCCATTGAACTGTTTCTCCTCTGGCTGCTGATTTTAATTTTACTGTGGTTCCTTGATGCTTCATTTGGTCAACTGCTTGGATATATAGGGCACCAGTTTTGCCTTTCTTCTAGAATTTGTCTCATTAGTCCAGTGCTGCGTGTGGTGAGGCTCGAAACCCAGTGGCCTTGGCAAAACCAAAGTCTGCACTGGTGAGCAGGTTATTGTATTGAAAGAGGCCGGTCGTGGCTGAAACAAAAAATGCAAGAGATTCTGCAGATGCTGAGTTCTTGAGCAGCACACACAAAATGCTGGAGGCACTCAGCAGGTCAGGCAGCATCTATGGAGAGGATGTTTTGGGCTGAGACCCTTCATCAGGACTGGAAAGGAAGCCAGATTAAAAAGGTGGGGGGAGAGGGAAGGAGTACTAGCTGGCAGGTGATAGTTGAGACGACCATTTTTTATTTGCTCAGTTTGTCTTCTCTTGCGCATTGGTTATTTGTACATCTGTATGTTTGTCACAAACGAGAAAATCTGTAGATCCTGGAAATCTGAGCAACACACACAATGCTGGAGGAATTCGGCAAGCTGGGCATCATCAGTACTCTTTTTCTAGATGCTGCCTGGCCTGCCGAGTTCCTCCAGCACTTTGTGTGTGTGTTGCTTTGTATGTTTGTGTACAGCGAGAGTGAGAGGCCTCCGTCAGTCAGTGTTGACCATGGATATTACGTCATAGCTGTCTAGATAAGCAAGCCTGGGTAGCACGGTATGGAGAGAAGCTGTTACCCATGTAGCAAGCTCCCCCTCTTCACACATCTCATGAACCTGAAAGAACAGCAGACACAGTTTGGTACCAGCAGCATCGCAGGAGTTGCCAGTCAGCATTGTACTCAATGTAGGACTGCCTCAGGGACTCCAGCTCTGGGTTTTTCCCTTGGGGTTTACTCCCGAAGCCTTCCCTATGAGTGGGTAAAGCCGCAAGGCAGCAGAGGTTTGAGATCAGAGTTTTCCCTTCTCCTAGATGAGCTGCCAACCACGGCTGATGAGCCCCATCTGCCCAAAGTGACTGGTTTTGACGTGCCAGTAACCCGCCTTTGCCCCTTCTGCTGTCAGTAGAAACTGTTCTGCCGGGCTTAGTATAACCCACACATGAAGGCCAGGAGCCTCAAATTGTCTGTTGCTATTTGAGGCGCACACCATTGGGAGCATTTAATAGATAGTGGGAGCTTGTTCCCATTACCACCCTCGGCTGTAACAATCTTAAGGAACTGTTTATGTATAAGTTCTCTTAAAATTCTATTTTTCTTGTAAATCCCTGCAAGATATTGAATCTCAAGGTAGCACATGGTTAACATCTTCGGTAGTCCTTTGAAATCCGATGACAACGTCCACTCCTTTAACGGTGAGATCTTTGATGACTATACAGTCCTATCCTGGACCCACAAGCTCTATTGCAGGTGGGACAGTATATGTGGTAGTGGTGGCAACCATGGCTGCATTTCTCCTGGCTCTCTTCTGCTGTCTTCTGGTTGTTCTTTCCATCTCGAGAACACGAACCCCGTCCCTACACAGCTCTCGCCAAGTGGTACGGTCAACAGCAACATCCTCCAGGTCCTCGGGTCTGATCTTGCACTTCCTTAAAGCATTCTTCATCTGATCCTTATAGCACTTCTTCGGCCCTCCAGCTGAGCGTTGACCATGATGTAGCTGGCCATATAACACTCTGCAGGGTAGCCGACATGGGGGCATCCTTGGTTAACATGGTTAACATATACCTACTTTGATAACAAATTTGCTGAGAACTAGAAAGATCCCTGTTACAACCATAATAAGTTCGGGTCAATATGCCTCATATATCCTCTGGTTATATTGATTGTTAATGCAAACAACACATTTCACTGTATGTTTTGATAAACGTGCATGTGATAAATAAATGGATCTGAATGTGGAAGAGTCAAGATGTCAATATACTAACTTTTATCAAACTTGTAAAGCATAATTGATGATTTCAAGATCAAATTCAAATTTGTTGTCATTTGACTGCACATATATACAACCAAATGAACAATGTTCTTTCGGACCACAGTACACAAAAGAGTTGAGTTTTAAAATGTTTATGTTCTCATCTCACGAAGGTACTCATTAGGCATCCGAAGTGGCTAATCATTTTCCTGGCCCAATGAAAATGTTTGAATTCATGTTTTTGATTACATATTTGAAAATGGAGTATAGCTGCAGAGCCCAAAAACCATTTTAATCTAATGCATTGCAAGTATACTTGCCAACTGGTATTTTAATAAGCATGACTGTCTCCTGGCATTGTAGGGAACAGAGAACTTTTAAATATTTCTTTGTGACTGATACAATTTTGTTAGTTGAATTTAACTAAATTTTACTTCCAGGCATGTAAATTACATTATCTGATCTCCATCCCAAAAAGCAACATTAATTTCAGATAAAGCTGAAAAAAATTATTGCAGCAACTTTTTTTTCCCATCTTATCCACTTTTTATTCTGCTGCAAAGGTGGTTGAAGGCAGCTAAAATGGCTCACTCACTGCATTGCTTGGTATCAGGATTTTAAAAAGTATGAGAACTTTTTGTTTTCATTCACTTTATCTAAGAACAAACACCCTTTTTCCTTTCAAGTTTGCAGTGAATATTCTGAGCTGTTTTGACATGAGGATAAAATGGTGTTGATTACTATTGTCATTGTTGTGACAGTTTGAGATGATTTCACAGTATCATATGCGCGTACTCTTACATTGAGGTTTTGGCTCCAAAGTGATCTTTATTTTCCCCTGCAGCACATTGGCATCAATAGTCTAAATGGGATTAAAGAAAACCTTGTGATTGATTTCCCTCCCTGTGGGAAGTGGCTAGCACCTCCTTTCTTGGCATGTCCTAATTAATAATTTGCCATTTGGGGAGTTTCAGAATCAGATTCTGGTTTGGTATCACTGACATGTCGTGAAATTAGTTGTATTGCAGCAGCAGTACAGTGCAATACATAAGAAATGTGTGTGTGTGTGTTATTCCTTTCTCTGCATTGGGCAGCATTTTTGCCATTTCCTTAGCATTTGTTTTTTACAAGGCTGGGTTGCTAGCTCGACGCTCGACCCAGCATGGATGGTAAACGTGCAAGAAGTCAGCCAGCTCTGATGCCACCCCACACACATGCACCCCACGCGCTCGTACGCACGCAAGTGGTGTGGTGGTGTCTGTGCTGGCTGGCTTGTATATATAACGTGTGTGTGTTTAAGTATGTGTGTATATTCAAGGTACATCTATTATCAAAGTATTTTTGCAGTATATAACTCTGAGATTCCTCTTCCCCAGACTGCCAGAAAACAAAGAAGGACCGAAGAAGGATCATTGTCCGTTCAGAAATCTATGTGAATCACGGATCACATTGGTTTACAGATGCGGTCCTGTGTCTTATCACATTGGTGTATGACTCCTTGCTTCTAATGAGCTTGTGCATTTTCTAAATTGTAGCTATAAAGTTGCTTTGTCAGCCGTCTTGGCCAGACTTTTGGAAACAAAGCTGTTCCCATGCAATATGAGCTGTTGAGGGGGAAGAAGTGGATAATGGAAACTGACCCATAGACGAAAGGAACTGCTGCAGCCTACGTCTCATCAATCTAGTTTACTTTGTCCCTCACTTCTTTCCCCACTCTTCACTACTGTTGCTATGTATTTGGATAGTCTGTGTAGCCTTCCAAGCCAGCTTGAATTCTTTGATGACAAGATACAGAACACGAAGTCAAGGGAGAGGGGTGTGATTTAAGGGAAATGTTGGCAGCAGAGCGGTGGATTACAAAGAGACCAGTTACAAATGAAGCATTTTCATGTTGTATAAAGTGCAAATTGAACTCGCAGAACTTGGCGGGGGTGGGATGGGGCATGTGACATGGTTGCATGGTGGTTAGCGTGACGCTATTACAGCAACAGCCACCTGGATTTGATCCTTCACTTCTGTAAGGTGTTTGTATAGTCTACCTGTGACCGTGTGGGTTTCATCGGGGTGCTCCAGATTCCTCCCACGTTCCAAGGACGTACCGGGTGGTTGGATAATTGGTTACAGGGCTGTAATTGGGCAGTGTGAGCTTGTTGGACTGTTACTGTACTGTTAAATTGTTATACAGATATTTAAAAGTATGAAGTGGAAAAGCATTGTTACTGTATAATACGTAGGACATTATGGTGCAGGTATTAGATACCTTATACTTCTCTGTGGAGTATTTGTAGATCTGAACATGTGCTTGATGTCAACCTGTGGCTGACTTTCCATCATGAAAGCAGCATTGGCATCTGCTGTTTAACCCCTGCTAACCCCAGCCTATACTGGTCATTACCTGAGCTCGCACCACAGCCTCAATATATTTTTGCAGCTGTTTGGCTCTGAAGGTCCTGTAGGTGTGGTTGCCTTGTTCGTTCTACGTGATGCAGCGAGTGGCAGGCAGCAGAAATAAGACCACATGCACGAACAGTTTGATGATCCTCTGACAGCTTGCGCTCCCAAAGGCCCCTTTTTTTTACTATTTGTAAATGTCACTGATAGTTGAAAATGGCTGCAAAAAATAATAATTTTTTCAATTGTCTGTTTTATTCTAAAGAAATGAAACAGTTCTTAGCTAAGTTGTGTGAGGCACAGTAGTATAGTAGTGGGCTGCTGTCGATCCTAGGGGATCATGGGTTTGCGCCTCTGGTGGACTGTGTCCTCTCCAGGGCGCAAGCCTGGGCGGGAAGATTTGAAGAACTGGCTGTTGCCCACGCAGTGTGATTCCCCCCCCCCCCCAAATCAATGATAAGGGAAGGGCAAGCGCCGATAGAGCTTAGCACGAATGTCGTCGCAGAGGTTGCCAGAGTGAAGTTCTGAACAACATCAAACAGCGTCAGGGACCCCGGCTCTGAATTTCTTCCTCGGGGTTTACTCCTGAAGCTTTTCCCGTAGGTGGGTATGGCTGCAAGGCAGTGGAGGTTGAAAATCAGTTTTCCTTCACCTAGGTGGGCTGCTGTCCAAGGCTGATGAGCCCCACCTGCCCGAAGCAACTGGTTTTGAGGCGACCGTGGTCCGCCATTGCCCCTTCTCTTGCCTAGTAGCTAAGCCACACATAAAGGCCAAGAGTTGAACTTGGTTGTCAGAGGCCGTTACAGATGCACACCATTTGGAGCACTTTATAGGTAGTCAGAGCTTTAGGAACCCACGGTAGTATATTGGTTAGTGTAACATTATGGGCAGCATTGTAGCATAGCCGTTACTGTAACACTGTTGCAGCATCAGCAACCTGGGTTCATTACCCGCCACTGTCTGTGTTCACCCCATGACCGTATGGGCTTCATTCAGTTCCAGTTTCCTCCCACATCCCAAAGATTAACAAAGATGTTAATTGGGCAGTAGTGGCTCATTCACCCGTTATATGCCATGGGCAATCATGGTCTTTCCGTGATCATAATTGTTGGTAAATTTTTCTACAGAAGTGGTTTGCCATTGCCTTCTTCTGGGCAGCGTATTTACAAGACAGCTGACCCCAGCCATTATCAATATTCTTCAGGGATTGTCTGCCTGGTGTCAGTGGTCGCACAACCAGGACTTGTGATCTGCACCAGCTGCTCAAACGATCTGCTCCCATGGTTTCACGTGACCCTGGTCGGGGGGGGGTGGGGAGAGGGGCTAAGCACCTAGGTGGAGATGTATCTGCACTGATTTCTACAGACTCTGCCAATTAATTCCAGCACAAATGCATTTCTTCTGCATTTCTCTCACCCTCCCCATCCATTCTGATGTAGAAATGCTTTTGTATTTCTTGAGCATGCAAAGTCCAATCAACTTTCAAAACTGTCATCCATAGATTCCCGAAAGGATCTGATTTTTGTGTAACACACACAAAATGCTGGAGGAACTCCGCAGGCCAGGCAGGACAGACGACCTTTCAAAGGGTCTCGGCCCGAAACTTGGACTGTACTTTTTTCCATAGATACTGCCTGGCCTGCTGAGCTTCTCCGATATTTTGTGTGTTTTGCTCGGACTTCCAGCATCTGCAGACTTTCTCTTGTTTGTGATTTGATTGTCGTGTGTCTTAAGAAAAAAGCAGCATATTCTGAATATAGCCGGAGACGATTTATTTGCACAAATTATTGTGATTGTGAACAGAATGGATTGGATATTGCTCCAGATATGCATCCATTTTGTAGAGTTGAAAGCAGGACTGATTAATTTTAATGGAAAATTGATTTATTATTGTCATATACTGTATTGCATGCTATTCATACAATGTGCTGGCATTGGAGATGGTTCAGAGGAGATTCACAAAAATGATCCCAGGGTTAATGTTGAGTAGTGTTTGACAGCTCTGGGCCTGCACTTACTGGTGTTTGTGAAAACAAGGTGGGGATCTCACTGAAACCTATTGAATATTGAAAGACTTTAATAGAGTGGATGTGGAGAGGATGTTTCCTATAGTGGGGGAGCCTTGGACCAGAAGGCACAGCCTCAGAATAAAGGCCCTTTAGAACAGAGATGAGGAGGAATTTCTTTAGTTAGCGGGTGGTGAATCTGTGGTATTCATTGCTATATATGGCTGCGCAGGCCAAGCAATTGGATATACCAAGATGATTAGCAAGGGTGTCAAAAGTTACAGGGGAAAGGCAGGAGAATGGAGTTGAGAGGTGATAATAAATCAGCCATGATGGAATGGTGGAGCAGGCTCGATGGCCTGAACAGCCTAATTCTGCTCCTATGTCATGATTACAATAGTGCATAGAGGTAATATAAAGTAAATACCATAACAGAGTACAATTGTGTAAAGGATATGAAATTTTAGTCCCCTAATATTCTGACTCACCAATATAGTGAAAACAGGATGTTTGAGATTAAAACCACCTATCCCGAGGATTTGAATCTTTTTCTCCATTGCTTAATATCTTTTATTAAAGACCCAGTTGCCATATGGTAGAGATTTGCTCTCTGAGTATCATATTGTATCCTTTAAAAAAAATCAAGTGTTTTAATTCAGCATTGTATTGCATCTTTTCCTCCAGCTTGATATTTGCACTTGCATATTTTACCGTCTTAAAATAGGTAGAAGTTGTTCATAACCTGTACTGATCATTTAACTATGAAGTGTTTACAGGTAAACTATGTTTGTATGTTTTCTAAACCACTTGTGTTTTCAGGAAAAGGGCTTGAAAGATAGTTTCAAGTTCTTCTTGAAAGATAGTTTAAAACGTGTAATCTGAGTAGAACTTGAAAAAGAATCTAGTGCTTTCCTGGTGTATATAAAGGATAAACTCTTCACGGGCTTCCAGCTGGGTACAGGTATCGATTATAACCGATGTCTCGATAACCATCTCTGCCATGTGCATCAGGGATGATGCCCGACAAGAGTTTATTTACCTGAGTGGAATTCATTGATATTTTGATTGTAGCTGCGATTTTGCTGAATTCTGCAAATCAGACTGCTCTTTTTCAAATAATGCTTGAATAATGAAAATTTGTAAAAGGAATTCTTAAATTTAACCCTTTTCTCATTAGTCAAGATCATTAATCCTGGGAGTTGCACTTGAAGCTGTAAGGTTGCAGGTGAGGATAGTGGAATTAGGCTGATTTAATCTTCCTTGGTGGCATTTCCACTATACATCTTCCGGCTTCCTGTGTAACTTATTTGAGATTCTAACAATGATGTTTGGATTCTCACTTTCCATTCTGTTAGGACACATCTGGTGAGCACTTAATGCAGTAGCTGTTTTCACATCTACGGAGAATAACATGTGTCCTTTGTAATTATAACTTTCTCTGGTTATGTGGTGTGTTTATCTGCCAATAGACACATTTCCAGCAACAAGATTATTTTGAGAATTAAATAGAAGTCATGTTTGATAGTCATCTGAGTCAGCAGCCTTGTGTAATTTAACGTCTGGGCTGTGTTTGGTTGCTTGTGTGGTGTTGAGCATTTTAGACTTTTTGTCAACAATATTCTGAGGAAATAGGATAAAACTTGACCACTTGATTATTTTTTTCCCTCAGTCCAACTAATGGTGATCATTGTGAATATATATATATAATACCTGTGGCCCATTACTGATTAAATGCAGATTATACAGAGGTATGGTAATAAGACACTAGCTGGAATAAGTGGAAAAAGTAAATTTTGCACAACTTATTTCTTGCAGATGTTTCTATATGCAGTGTGTATGTGAGTCTTAAATTCCCTAACTGTACATAGATATTTTGCAGGGGTGTTTGTATCTCCCAAAATGTTTTATTTTTGCAAACTGAATTTTTTATTGAAGTGCTTGTACATTCACTCTATCCAGGATCCATTTGGTGTATCATATTGATCGGTTTTAATATTGGGATTTTAATGTTAAGAATTGAAGACCGTGTTGTATTGAGCTGTGGTATCATCCAATGGAAGCTATATTAAAAAGAAACCTCAAGTCCATAGGAGTATTTAGATTTTATTTTATTTAGTGATTCTGCACAGCCCTTTGAGCCACGCTGCCCAGCAACCCCCTGGTTTAATTCTAGCCTAATCATCGGATAATTTACATTGATCAATTAACCTACTAATCTTTGGACTGTACGAGGAAACGCACGCGGTCACGGGGAAAGCGTACAAGCTCCCTGCAGGTAGCAGCAGGAATTGAACCCGGGTCATTTGTTCTGTAGAGCATTGTGCTAACAACTACACTATTGTGCCGCTCCATGGTAGATGGGGGCTATAAAATAAACTGGTGACTAGTGGTTTTGATTGCTTGGAGAATTTTTCTGTCCTAAATCAGAAATCCTCAGCATTACATGTTCTTGCTATGTACAGTATAATGCAAAGGCCAAATTGGGGGATCAATATTAAACAAGGGTGTTCAAGACAGTAGGTTTGAAGTTCAAGTTTAAAAGGAGAAAAACTCACTTCCTTCTGGAGATTAATGTTCAAAGCTAAGAATGGTATTTGTTTACTGGAGTGGGAAATTCTTCTTGCAAAGCATTAGTGGGGCGACATGGTAGTGAAGCGGTTAGAAAAATCGCCATTGATCACTGGTCAGGATTCAATTCCTACTGCTTTCTGTAAGGAGTTTGTATGTTCTCCCCATGTCCTCATAGCTTTCCTCTGGGTGCTCCGGTTTACTCCCACAGTGCGAAAGACGTACGGGTTAGGATTAATAAATTGTGGGCATGCTACGATGGTGCTGGCAGCATTGTGACATTTGCAGGCTGCCCCCAGCACAATCCATGGACTGTGCTGGTTGTTAGTGCAAACGATACATTTCACTGTGTTTTTCGATGTCCATGTGACAAATCAAGCTAATCTTTTTTAACGATCTTTTTTGGCATCCAGTAAATCATAAAATAGATTAACAGTAGAAACTAGCTTAGAAAGTTTTAAGAGTTTGAAAATCATGATTTTGTTTTTCCTGTTTTCTTTTGCAGTTCAATACCAAATGGAAATGATGAGAAGTTTGCGTCATGTTAACATCGACCACCTCCACGTTGGCTGGTATCAGTCAACTTACTACGGCTCTTTCGTCAGCCGGGCTCTATTGGATTCCCAGTTTAGTTACCAACATGCAATAGAAGAGTCTGTGGTCCTCATCTACGGTCAGTGACGCTTTTCTATTCATTTCTTCTTCTGCTCTGTTTACCTGGCAGTGCAGCCTGGCAACCCCTCTTGGTAAATACCAGCCCAGTGTCTGCCTCAGCCCCAGCAGCGGCTCAGTCTAGACAGGGTTTCCTTCTTTCTATTTATTTTTCTTGCTATCAGAGCCCTGATGTGTACATTCTGGAATGCCGAAGTTGCTGCTTCATTTTTTTTTCATTCCTCTTCCCCCTTGTTGATGGCGGGTGGAACAGGACCAGATGTCTAACAAAAACTGATTGCTTAAGTCTGGCTCAGTACGTGACCTTACAGTTATGACACATTTTGCCAGATTTCGCCTCTGACAGCCGCTCACAAAACATCGACTGTTCCTAGCACAAAGATTTTCTTCTTTCTGACCATTTACTACTGTTTCCTTTACTTGCTAAACCAGATGTTCTGTGCAGTATCATAGCTGTAGGTAAAACATCTTTATTGCCTTCCCCAAGCTCACTATTTGCCATAGCTGGCAGGCTGTTACAAAGTTTCCAACCGAGAAGTAAATGTTACATCCTGAATATCTGTCAGAAAAAATACTAATGAACACGATTAATCTTTGAGTAGGACAAAAATTGTTTCAGTATGTTAACAATCGGATTACAGTAGAAAAGCTGTTAAAATATACTTGTATTCATTGGAAATTTTATGTAATTTTTTAAAAAACATTCCCTCCCCAATTTTCCATTTTGTATCACATATAACTTTACATATGTATATGTTTGTCTGTCTCTTTACAGCTTTTCATTTACTTGAAAATAATTTTGCATGCAAGTTTTCTAACATTTAATGTGGAAGTTTATTCAACTAAGAACCGCTAATCAACCCAACTGCATTTTATCAAAAGAAACCTGATATGATTTAGCGTTTTTCAGGCATGAAACTGAGATTACATGTAATAAATAAGTAATGAACTGAATATAAACAAATTTATCCCAGTACATAAGGATTTATAATGTCGCTGTTGGGTGTTTCACTTCTACCTTAAACCTACACATGGTAGGGCAGTGCAAGAGTGTACAAACATACCAGTAGAATATGGCATGGAACAATAGAACCAATCGTTACCAAATTTTATGAGTTCCCTCATATTCATCTTTAATAGCTGTCTATCAATTCCTTGTCTGCCCCTATTCAGAGAAAGGTTTAAATTTCTGATTGGACTAGAGACAAATATGTTATTTAGAAAATATTAGTGGACGTTATATTTCTGTTTAATATTTGGTTGTACTCAGCATTTTCTTTCTTTTGGGGGCATTAATGTCTTATTCAAATACACCCCCGCCTGTTCGATTTAATGTGATTGAATACATCTTCAAGCTCTCTTTATTTCTGCCCCGACCATGTGCCTCATACTGTCCTTAGAGAAAGAGAAAAAAGCTTTCCATTTTTCTCCCATATGCAGATGCTTGAGAATCAGGTTTTCTTTACCAACTCATAGCTTCAATTCCCAAAGGAAGATTTTTTTCAGATGCATTTCAATTCATAATTCCAGAGAATTTTCTGGAGTTTGACTTATCTGACTACAAATATAAAGTATTGCCCATGGATATTTAGTATTCTGTTAGTAAGCCAAAACATCATATTCTATCAGTACAAGTGCTCTCGGTGTGGATAGAAACTCATTTTTCCTACCATACACTGGGGATTCAGGGCAAAGATTCAGCAGCAGGTCCATAGAAAAATGTCAGACCTCTGCATATGGTCTTTGTGTGCAATATCTAAACAATACTTCTCTGCAGAGTGTGCACCATAGAGGCCAGCTTTAGATACAGCTCCAAGAATGAAAAAAAAGTTTTCTTGCTATAATATAGAGACAGCCAAGCTGCTTTTTTAAAAAAAAAAATCTGCTTTTGTTGAATCTTTTGTAAGTAGGGGAGGATGTCAATGTTGATCCAGTCTGATTTTCGCAGTAGTATTTCTGCAAATGCAAATAGTTTTAAGAATTAGCTTACTTCTTCTCACTTCGATTCTTTCTAGATCCAATTAAAACCGCACAGGGTTCCCTTTCACTGAAAGCTTACAGACTGACTCCGAAATTAATGGAAGTTTGTAAGGAGAAAGATTTCACTCCTGAAGGGTAAGTTTGTTCTCATGGAAAAAAAAGGAGAATCAGAATGTATCTAACACGCAAAATCAATTTCACTGTCTTTTCTGGAACCACCTTTGTTTTAAAACATTGAAATATATCCAAAAATTGCAGTCAGAATTAGTCAGTACAAAATGTAGTATGCTGGTGTTGACTATTTTAAAAGTGGCTCTCAAATTATGCAATACATATACAATGCCTTCATATGAAACCATCTGTGAATTTTCAGGCTATGTGTGTTGTAGTTATGGCATTTCTTTTCTTAGTTTATGATTTGTGTTGTATTTTAGATTTTTTTCTGCACCCTAATGCAGTCTTGATTGGGATACGATGTTACACAAACAATTTAAATACTCCATTACATTATAGAGGTACCACATTAGCATAGTGGTCAACGCAACACTAATACAACTAATAAGAGTTGGGAGCCATTTCTGGCACTGTCTGTAAGGAGCTCATATATCTTGCTTATGACCACGTTGGTTTCCTCCTGATATTCTGGTTTCCTCCCACATTCCAACGGTTGGTTAATTGGTCAGTGTATATTGTCCTCTGATTAAGCTAGGATGGAGTAGGTTGTTTGCTCGGTGGTGCGGCTCACTGGGCCGGAAGGGCCTGTTGTATGCTGTATCTCTAAATAAAATAAATATTTTCAACATTGCCATATTCTACTTCAGTTTTCCTAATTTTCAAAGACATGGCAAACTTTGAAGTGCCTGAATAACTTTTATGACCCAAGTGTTCTAGTTCTATATCAGGATTTTATACCACTGATGAAAAGTCTTTGACCTGAAAGCGTTAACCATTTCTCACTGATGTTGCCATCCTCCTGAGTGTTTCCAGCATATTTTGTTCTTATTTCAGATTTCTTTTTCTGAAGAAATCTGTGGATGCTGGAAATATGATTTGAAAACAGAAATTGCTGGAAATACTTTGCCTGTGGAGAGAGAAGCTGTTAATGCCCCAGGTCAATAGACTTTCAAAAACATAACATTTGAGAAAATAATCATGTTAAAGCTCAGAGGAGAGAAGAGGGTGGAGTCCAACTGAATGATGGGACTGGTGCTGGTTGAGAATTGGTTTGTCAAAAGAAGATACAGATGCAAGAAAATCATTCAGGGCAGTCATTTAACAATTTCAGAATTGTGAGATGTTGTACATGAATTATTTCTTTCCTCTTATGGATTCAGCAATTTCAGATGATTAACTTTTCAGTTTGTATGTTGAGTATTCCCAGGATTCCCTTTTATTTCAGATTGCCAGTATTTTTTCCCAATGTTTTACTTCTAGCATTGCATTTGTCCCTCTCCCTTTATTTCTTTCTCTTATCTCTAGAAAGATTATCTGAAACAAGCAAGCCTTCATTGCTCTCCTCTCCTAGCAGCACAAGTTTTATCGCTGTCTTTGTTTAGACTCGCAATTTATTACAAAAATTCATTAACGTAAACACAGTATTTTCTGGTGCTCCCTATGTAGCCTCCTCTACATTGGCGAGACCGATCGTAAATTGGGGGAATGCTTTGTCGAGCTCCTCTGCTCCATCTGCCAAAGGCAGCACTTTCCAGTGGCTAGACATTTTAATTTCCATTCCCATTTCTGTTCCAACATGTCAACCTATGGCCTCCTCTTCTGCCAGGATGAGCCCACGTCAGGGTGAAGGAACGACACTTTAAATTCCTTCTGGGTAACCTCCAACCTGATGGCATGAATATCGATTATCTTTTGGTAATTTTTCTACCCTCCCCTTCCCCTCTTCTTCTATTCCCTAATCTATTCTTTTACCCCTTCTCACTTGCCGATCACCTCCCTCTGGGTCCCCTTCTCCTGTTGTCCACTCTCCCCTCCTATCAGATTACTTTCTCTTCAGGTTCCTACCCACCTGGCTTCACCTACCACCTTCTAGCTAGTCTCCTCCTCCCCACCCTCACTTTTTTATTCTGGCATCTTTCCCCTTCCTTTCTAGTGCTGAAGAAGGGTCTTTGCCCAAAACATTAATTGTTTGTTCATTTCCATAGATACAGAGTTCCTTAACCATTTTGTGTGTGTGTTCCTATGGTATTTTCCAACTCTTTCCAGTTCTGATGGAATGCCATCAGTTTGAAGCATGAACTGTTTCTCTCTCTCTCCACTGCTTGCTGGTTTTTCTGCTTGCTGAGTATTCCCTGCATTTTGTGTTACTGTTTCAATACATCTACTTTGCTGCTTTTGCTTGTTCTTTGCACTTTTACACACAAATGGCTTGTTCTGTACTCCTACCTCCTTAATTTATGTGTCCAACTTCTCCTTCAATGCACTCATGCTAATTACCTCAAGCACTTCATGTGGAACTCTGTCCCATTTATTTTGTTGAGTGAAGACATTTTTCTGCAACTGATTTATTGGATTGATTAGTGATTGTCTCTTAGAACTGAACACTTTGACACAAAGAAACATAATAGCTGCCCTGCTGAGGCCATTTATAATTTAAAAAGGCTGAAGCCAAGTCACCTCTGTGTCTTTCAAAGAACTGGATCACCGCTGTTCAGTTTGTTATGGAAGGATATGCCATCTTTTTTCTGGTGTTAGTCATGTAATTTTAGTTTTGCACAGGGTTCAAGTCCCACTCTAGGTTTAAGCAAAAAAAGTCAAGATTGTAGCTTAATTACAGTACTGGGTATTGCTGCACTGTCAAAGCACTAATATGTACAAGTTGAGGACTGACTTTCCCAATAATTTTCTGTTAATCGACTTTACTGAGACAGTTATTCTGATCATTATCTCTTGAGTGTTTTCAGAAATTTTATGCAAACTAGTTGTCCATTTCCTGCAGTATAATAGTGATCATCTTCTAATAAAATATTTCACACAATTAAAAAAGGCAGCATATAAATGCAGCTCTGCCTTCTTTTATTCCCGTGCCTTTGTAATGTTTTTGTCTTTATGAAAGACATTACTTAAAGTAATCCTGATTTGCTTGAACTTAGCCAAAACTCATTTTGATGGATGTCAAGGTCAACAATAGTACTTGTTTGTAGAAATGTGTATCATTATCCATATGTAAATAAGAAAGTAAAATTCACGTAGAATATTGTCACATTGCAACAAATTTTGACACGCATTGAGAACAAAATGCTTCTCAACAAGAATGAGAGAAACTAGAGGAATGGAAATTGGCAGAATTAATTTGCTGGCATCCTACGAGAATCAAGGTGCTATTATCAAACAGTATAGCAAGTGGAGTTTGCATGACTAAAGTGGTATACATTATATCAAATGATACAAACTGGAGAAAATCTGCAGATGCTGGAAATCCAAAGCAACACACACAAAATGCTGGAGGAACACAGCAGGTCAGGCAGCAGTTATGGAAAAGAATAAACAGTCGATGTTCAGGCCAAGACCCTTCATCCGAACTGGGGAAAAAGGTTATGTCAGAGTAAGAAGGTTGGGGGAGGGGAGGAAGAAGTACAAGGTGGCAGTTGATAGGTGAAACTGGAAAAGTGGGAGGGGGGGTTAAATAAATAGCGGGGAAGTTGAAAGAGAGGAAAGGCTGGAGAAGAGGGCATCTCATAGGAGAGGGTAGAAGACTATGGAAGAAAGGAAGGAGGAGGAGCACCAGAGGGAGGTGATGGGCAGGCGATGAGATGCGTTGAGAGAGGGAAGCAGTTAAGTAGCCATTTTATTTGCACAGTTTGTCTTCTATTGCACATTGGTTGTCAGTCTTTGTGTATAGATTTTCACTGATTCTACTGTATTTCTCTACAGTGAATGCCTGCAATTAAATGACATGTACAGTACTGTGCAAAAATCTTAGGCACATATATACAGCTAGGGTGCCTAAGACTTTTGCACAGAACTGTAGTAATTTTATGTATTGTACTGTACTGCTTCCTCAAATGAAAACAAAGTTTATGACATATGTGAGTGATGATAAACCTGATTCTGATATGGGTCTCTAATGTGGTCTGAGGGTGCAGGAAGCGGGAAATCATATTTGGGAAAAGGGAAAGGGGTAGTGGAAGGAGCGGGAAGCAGCAGAGAGTCATTCTGTTGTGATCAAAAAAGCAATTGTTTTGAATCAAATGACATTGCTGGTGTCTCGGGTAAGTGTGGCTATACCCACCCCGGCACTCCTCTTCTACCAGGCCCACCCCCCTCCCACAACACTCCATCCTCACCATTCCTAACATCTTTTTCTCCCACCAGATTTACAAATTTGCTCTGCTGCACGTTGACAAATACAGTACCGTGTAAAGGTTTTAGGCACCCTAGTCATATGGGTCTCAGACCTCTGCACAGTACTGTACATATATGTAATAAATTTACTTTGAATTTTAATTTCTATAATTTATATTTCATAATGCATTTTTGGATATGGACTTGGGATAAACATTTAATCAGATGGCCCAGTGTGGTTGTCAAACCTTTAATAATATTGAGGCAATTTAATTAGAAAGCTTACAAAAAAGGGTCAAAGTAGTTAATAATTCCTGCAGTGAGATTTATTCTATGTAGTTTTCTAAACAGCATACTTTCCTTATGAATTGAATTGATTTGAAAAGGAATCCTAAATATATTGGTAAAGAGAAAATAAGTTATTTTTAAATTTCATACAGCATTTGTCAAATTACAGTTCAAGAGACTTGAAGAAAGGGCATGGTATTAAATAGAATGGAGTCCCGTGACTGAAACAATTTGAAAGTAAAAACAAGGGAACAGTATTGCGTTTACACAAGATGCTAATTGGAGTATTGTCTGAGTAAAAGGCGTATATGATTGAATGGAGCTCAAAACCATGGACTGGGGCTATCAGAGCTCTTAGTAGAATGATGACATGAATGAGAGGTTGCAATTATGAGCATTAAATTGGATCTCTCCTTGAGAAGGAAGATTGAGCGGATACACGATAAGATTATTTCTACTGCTGGGGTCCTGAAACTACAGATATAGTCTATGATCGTGTTGTAGACACAAACTGGAAGTTAAAAGGTTTTATTCAGAATTGTTACTGAAATTTATGCATGAGTTTGTCTGACCAGACCAAAGTTTGTACAGGTTAGTGTTTATTTCTGTCAATGGAGAGAACTCTGATAGTTTTCTAGCTCTCACAGGACCTCTGGTGTTTGAACATTGGTAGTGCCACTAGTTAGAACTGCTATTGCACAGGAGGCCACTCGGCCCGTAATTATAGAGTCATAGAACATTACAGCACAGAATCAGGCACCGGTCCATCAGCTCTGTGCAAGCTTGGTCTTCAGCCTAGTCGAAGCTATCTGCACCCAGTCCATCGGCATGGTCCATGTACTTATCCAAACTTCTCTAAAAAAAAAGTTATAATTAAACTCACATCTACCACCACCATTCTTATGTCAGCTTTCAGTGGAACAAACTACTTTCTCTCAAGCCCCTTCCAATTCCTGTTTGTAGGCAAAGATTCTGAATCCGGAACCACCACAGGAAGCAAATTTTAGATCATAGAAGAACATAAGAAATAGGAGCAGGAGTAGGCCATCTAGCCTGTCGAGCCTGCTCTGCCATTCAATAAGATCATGGCTGATCTGACCATGGACTCATCACCACCTACCTGCCTTTTCTCCATAACCCTCAATTCCCCTACTATGCAAAAATCTATCCAACCTTGTCTTAAATATATTTACTGAGGTAGCCTCCACTGCTTCATTGGGTAGAGAATTCCACAGATTCACCACTCTCTGGGAGAAGCAATTCCTCCTCATCTCCATCCTAAATTTAATCCTTCGAATCTTGAGGCTATGTTCCCTAGTTCTAGTCTCACCTACCAGTGGAAGCAACTTTCCTGCCTCTATCTTATCTATCCCTTTCATAATTTTATATGTTTCTATAAGATCTCCTTTAATCTTTCTGAATTCCAGTCAGTACAGTCCTAGACAACTCAATCTCTCCTTATAGTCTAATCCCCTCATCTCTGGAATCAACCTTGTGAACCTCCTCTGCACTGCCTCCAAAACCAGTATATCCTTCCTCAAAAGCTGCACCCATTTTCCCTTCCAAAGTGGATGACCTCACATTTACGGACACTGTAGTCCATCTGCCAGACCCTTGGCCTCTCACTTAACCTATCTATATCTCTCTGCAGACTCTCCATATCCTCTGCACAATTTGCTTTTCCACTCAATTTAGCATCATCAGCAAACTTAGATACAGTATAGGCCGGTTAGCCTAACGTCGGTGGTGGGGAAACTGCTGGAGTCAGTTATCAAGGATGTGATAACAGCACATTTGGAAAGCGGTGAAATGATCGGACAAAGTCAGCATGGATTTGTGAAAGGAAAATCATGTCTGACGAATCTCATAGAATTTTTTGAGGATGTAACTAGTAGAGTGGATAGGGGAGAACCAGTGGATGTGGTATATTTGGATTTTCAAAAGGCTTTTGACAAGGTCCCACATAGGAGATTAGTGTGCAAACTTAAAGCACACGGTATTGGGGGTAAGGTATTGGTGTGGGTGGAGAATTGGTTAGCAGACAGGAAGCAAAGAGTGGGAATAAACGGGACCTTTTCAGAATGGCAGGCGGTGACTAGTGGGGTACCGCAAGGCTCAGTGCTGGGACCCCAGTTGTTTACAATATATATTAATGACTTGGATGAGGGAATTAAATGCAGCATCTCCAAGTTTGCGGATGACACGAAGCTGGGTGGCAGTGTTAGCAGTGAGGAGGATGCTAAGAGGATGCAGGGTGACTTGGATAGGTTGGGTGAGTGGGCAAACTCATGGCAGATGCAATTTAATGTGGATAAATGTGAAGTTATCCACTTTGGTGGCAAAAATAGGAAAACAGATTATTATCTGAATGGTGGCCGATTAGGAAAAGGGGAGGTGCAACGAGACCTGGGTGTCATTATACACCAGTCATTGAAAGTGGGCATGCAGGTACAGCAGGCGGTGAAAAAGGCGAACGGTATGCTGGCATTTATAGCGAGAGGATTCGAGTACAGGAGCAGGGAGGTACTACTGCAGTTGTACAAGGCCTTGGTGAGACCACACCTGGAGTATTGTGTGCAGTTTTGGTCCCCTAATCTGAGGAAAGACATCTTTGCCATAGAGGGAGTACAAAGAAGGTTCACCAGATTGATTCCTGGGATGGCAGGTCTTTCATATGAAGAAAGACTGGATGAACTGGGCTTGTACTCGTTGGAATTTAGAAGATTGAGGGGGGATCTGATTGAAACGTATAAGATCCTAAAGGGATTGGACAGGCTAGATGCAGGAAGATTGTTCCCGATGTTGGGGAGGTCTAGAACGAGGGGTCACAGTTTGAGGATAGAGGGGAAGCCTTTTAGGACCGAGGTTAGGAAAAACTTCTTCACACAGAGAGTGGTGAATCTGTGGAATTCTCTGCCACAGCAAACTGTTGAGGCCAGTTCATTAGCTATGTTTAAAAGGAAGTTAGATATGGCCCTTGTGGCTACAGGGGTCAGGGGGTATGGAGGGAAGGCTGGGTTCTGAGTTGGATGATCAGCCATGATCATAATAAATGGCGGTGCAGGCTCGAAGGGCCGAATGGCCTACTCCTGCACCTATTTTCTATGTTTCTATGTTTCTATATTCTGTTTCCTTTTCCAGATCTATATATATGGTGAACAGTTGCGGGCCCAGCACTGACCCCTGTGGCACGCCGTTCACTACTGATTGCCAACCAGAGAAACACCCATGTATCCCTACACTCTGCTTTCTGTTGGTCAACCAATCCTCTATCCATGCTATTACATCACCCCCAACTCTATGCATCCTTATCTTATGGATAAGTATTTTATGTGGCACCTTATCAAACGCTTTCTGGAAATCCAAGCAAATGACATCTATCTGTTCCCCTCTATCCACTGTGCTCGTTATATCCTCCAAGAACTCTAGTAAGTTTGTCGAACCAGACCTGCCTTTGCTGAATCCATGTTGCGCCTGCCTGATGGATCCATTTCTTTTCAGATGCCTTGCTATTTCTTCTTTAATGATAGCTTCAAACATTTTCCCATCTGCAGATGTTAAACTAACTGGCCTATAGATTACTGCCTTTTACCTACATCTTTTTTGAACAGTGGAATGACATAAATGTTTTTTTTTTAAATTATCTTATTTCTCTTTTGTCAGAATTTTAAATCTGTACCCTTGTCCTTGAAATCATCAGCAGATGATCAGGCTTCTGTCCATTAATTGGTATAAATGACGATCTTGTACACTTTTCTCAAATCTCTTGACATTTCTTTTGGTCCAGCTCTTGCTGCACTGGTCAAACTTTTCTCCTTCCAAACTCTTTTCTCTATAGTTCAAAATCCAAAGATTCAAAGTAAATTTATTATCTAAGTATGTATATGTGACAATATACTGCCTCGGCATTTATTTTCTTGCTGGTATTGATTGGAAAATAAAGAAATGCAGCAGAATTTATGAACATTTATAAATAACAAAGACAGGCAAACAACCAATCTGCAAAAGAAGTCCATAAGAGAGGAGCAGAAATAGACTATTAGGCTGATTGAGTCTGCTCTACAAAAAGTTAATAAATAATACTGTACTAAATTTGTAGATTACTTGGAAGTGTGTCTATAAGTTGTGGAGTCAGTTCAGGTTTGAGGTGAGTGAAATCATCCACACTGGCACAGAACGCTGATGGTTTGAGATAACGAAAGTTCTTGAACCTGGTGGTGTGGAATCTAAGGCTCCTGTACTTTCTGCCTGATGATTGTAATAGGACGAGAGCATGGCCTGGATAATGGGGGTTCTTGATGATGGATGCTGCTGTCTTGTGACAGCACTCCTTGTAAATATCCTCAGTGAGTGGGGAACACTTTGCTCGTGATGGACTGAGCTGTATCCACTAAGTTTTGTAGGCTTTTTCTGTTCTTGGGCTTCCAGGCTGTGATGCAACCACTGTGCATCAATAGAGGTTTGTCAAAGATAAATCACCATTCTCCTTAAGTTTTAGTAACTGATCTCTCACCAAGTTCTGCCACTTTCAAAGATGCACTCAAGCCTCTCTGTCTCCCATGTACACCTCTGTATCATGCCATACATTCTTAATTGTCTCTGTGTATTCTTTCTGCCAGATTGCATTTCTTAACACAATTCTGCTTTACATTTCATCTGTCTGTTCAGTCAGTCTGTCAGTCTTGCTGTCTTACCTTGCAGGTTTTGTGTCATCATAAATTTGGAAAAATTATCCCAAGCTATAATGCCATATGATATAGGAGCCGAATTAGGCCTTTTGGCCCATTAAGTCTGCTCCACCATTCCACCGTGGCTGACTTATTTACCCTTTCAGCTCCATTCTCTTGCCTTTTCCTCGTACTTTGACATCCTTACTAATCAAGACCTATCAACACTTTAAATGTATCCAATGATTTGGGCTTCACAGTCATTCGTGGCAATGAATTCCACAGGTTCACCAACTTCTGGTAAATGAAATTCCTTCTCATCTCTGTTCTAAAGGGACACCCTTATACTCTGAGGCTGTGCCCTCTGATTAAACTCTCCCACTATTGGAAACATCCTTTCCACCTCCAGTCTATTGAGGCCTTTCAATATTCTATAGGTTTCAGTGAAATTCCTCCTCATTCTTCTAGACTCCAACAAGTATAAGTTCAGAGCAATCAAACATTCCTTATATGTTAACCCGTGTCTTAAGTTCTTTCTCTCATTGACCTTGGAGACTACACTGTTTGGTTCCGTGCTCTTTAAGCCAGCTTGCAAACCTTGATGCTGCTGACCTTTAAGTCCATAGGCGTCAATATTACTGATTGTGGGAGCTGATTGAAAGGCCACATGGAGTTGGTATTGAAAATAATGGGTGATAAATGATTATCAACAAGTTTTTAATAGCAAATCCGATTTCTATAACATAATTAGTGGGCGATAAATGATTATCAACAAGTTTTTAACAGCAAATCCAAATTTCTATAACATAATTAGTGAAGTTCCTGAAACTTGGATGTCGTTACTACTGCATTCTATGTTTCTACTTAATCTAATTTTGTATTACAACTGGATGCATGCCATAGAAGTGAGGTTTCTGAAACTTGTGTGTCACCACTGCTGCATTCTATTAGTCCAGTTAATCCTATTTTCTATTACGATAATGGGTGCACACTCTAACATAAATAATGAGGTTCTTGAAACTTGGGTGTGGTCATCGTGTATTTCATGTTTCTACTTTATACAGATGTCTATTACAGTAATGGGTGCACACTATAACATAATTAGTGAGGTCCTGAAACTTGGGTGTGGTCCTGCTGCATTCCATGATTCTACATCTACATCAGTTGTCTGTGTTTCCCTGTTACTACATTAGCACAATCTACATCTCTATTTATATTTTTTGCCCACACTTCCCTTTTTGCGTTGGATTTTATCAAATATTAAAAAAATCTGTTAACAACATCCATTGCATTGCATTCATTGGCTTCTTACATCAGCCTCCTATGTTACCATATTAAGGATTCAATCTACTTTCTCAAGAACAATTTTAAATGAACATATCTATGCTCACTCTTTATTAATTTGGTCTTTTCCACTTTCTTAATGTTTTCCTTGATTTTTGTGTTTTTTAAAAAAAATTGCCTACAGCTATAGTTGTCTGGCAGTGCCTTTGCTTCCACTTTTGAATAAAGGTGTTGCATATGCCATTTTCCATTCCTCTGGCACCTGGTGCAGTTAAAAATAGATGCACATACTGCCCCTATCCTCCCCTCAGTAACCCAGAGTCGTTTGTTCATTATGTGCCACGTAGTGTGATGTAGGCGAGCCTGGCCTTTCTATGGCCACGATTGTTCTTGGCAAGTTTTTCTACAGAAGTTATTTGCCATTGCCTTCTACTGGACAGTGTCTTTACAAGATGGGTAACCCCAACCATTACCAATACTCTTAAGAGATTGTCTGTCTAGCATCAGTGGTCACATAACCAGGGCTTGTGATATGCACGAGCTACTCATACGACATTCCATTACCTACTTCCTTGACTTCACGTGACCCTGATCGGGGATGGAAGGGGTAGCTGAATAGGTGCTACATCTTGCCCAAGATGTAGTATTTCATCTATACCTTCTGCTACTGTCATCTCAAGATAGCGATGGCGATATATGTAAGTGTTTTGTGGGCAACTCACAAAATTATTAGATATACACCTTCTGAACTGCATTCTGCAGACTGTAATTTCACTTTAAGAAACATACTTTTGATCCGCCACCTTTTGCTTTATGCCAGTCCTTGTGTGTAGTTTTTCATTGATTCTGTTGTATTTGTGTTACTGTGAATGCCTGAAAGAAAATGGACCTCAATGGTGACATATATGTATTTTGATAATATATTTACTTTGAACTTTATCCCAAGTTAGACTTATCGCTTCTCACTAAGCACTAATTTACTTGTCTATCAAACCCTTTTGAATTCCTTTTTATATTAAGTGCTTTTCTCTTCAAATACTGTTTCTTATTTGTCTTATTTTCTTCTTCACTTCCCTCTCGTTTATTTTTATTTAGCCAGGCTCTTTGGAATTGTGCACCTCATGCGTGCCATGCTTTTTTTCTTTCATCACCTTCTCTACTTTGTAATCCAGGGAGCTCTATCCCAGATTACATAGAGTACAACAAAAGAACAGTTATTACTAAAGTACATTTTTGTTGCCATTTACAACCCTGAGGTTTGATTTCTTGCGGGCATGCACAGTAAATCCAAAACCACAATAGAATCAATAAAAAACAGCGCCCAACAGGACGGACGAACAGCCAGTGTGCAAAAGACAACAAACTGTGCAAATATGAGAAAAGTAATAATAATAAATAAGCAATAAATATAAAGAACATGAAATGAAGAGTCCTTGAAAGTGAGTCCATAGTTTGTGGGGATAAGTGAAGTTATTCCCACTGGTTTAAGAGCCTGATTGTTGTGGGGTAATAACTTTATACTTTATTGTCGCCAAACAATTGATACTAGAGGGTACAATCATCACAGCGATATTTGATTCTGTGCTTCCCATTCCCTGGAGTACAAATCAATAGTAAATATTAAAAACTTAAATTATAAATCATAAATAGAAAATGGAAAGTAAGGTAGTGCAAAAAAAAACGAGAGGCAGGTCCGGATATTTGGAGGCTACGGCCCAGATCCGGGTCAGGATCTGTTCAGCAGTCTTATCACAGTTGGAAAGAAGCTGTTCCCAAATCTGGCCGTATGAGTCTTCAAGCTCCTGAGCCTTCTCCCGGAGGGAAGAGGGACAAAAAGTGTGTTGGCTGGGTGGGTCGTGTCCTTGAATATCCTGGCAGCACTGCTCTGACAGCGTGCAGTGTAAAGTGAGTCCAAAGATGGAAGATTGGTTTGTGTGATGTGCTGGGCTGTGTTCACGATCTTCTGCAGCTTCTTCCGGTCTTGGACAGGACAACTATTCCTGAACCTGGAGGTGTGAGTGCTGAGGGTCCTGTACCACCTTCGTGATGACAGTGGCGCGAAGAGAGCATGGCCTGGGTGTTAGGGGTCCCTGATGATGGAATTTTGGGTCATGATAAAGATAATTAGCTTTACTCATCAAATGTACATTGAAACTTACAGTGAAATGCATCGTTTGAGACAAATCAAATTAGTGAGGATCATGCTAAGGGAGCCTGCAAGTGTCACCAGCGCCAAAAGAGGTTCTGTTGAATCCTTTCTGCACGCTTTCTAAAATACTAATATTGGTTTGTAATTGTCACGTATACAGAGATATAATGAAACACTTCTCTTCCATAGTGTGCATGGGGTCAGAATAAGTTAAAATGGTAGCTATGTAGAATAACGTTTAAAAGCTACCGAAAGAATGCAATGCAATAAACAATGAAGTGCAAGATCACAGTGTGGTAGATTATGATGCCAGGAGTCCACCTCATTGTACAAGGCTGATAACAGTGGAAACCAGACTCCACTTCTTTCCTGTAACGTGACAACAAGAACTGTCCCTTAAGACCATAAGTCAAAGGAGCAGAAGTCGGCCATTTGTCCCATCGAGTCTGCTCCGCCATTTTATCATGAGCTGATCCATTCTCCCATTTAGTCCCACTCCCCCGCCTTCTCACCATAACCTTTGATGCCCTGGCTACTCAGATACCTATCAATCTCTTCCCTAAATACACCCAATGACTTGGCCTCCACTGCTGCCCGTGGCAACAAATTCCACAGATTCACCACCCTCTGGCTAAAAAAAATTTCTTCGCACCTCTGTTCTGAATGGGCGCCCTTCAATCCTCAAGTCATGCCCTCTTGTACTAGACTCCCCCATCATGGGAAACAACTTTGCCACATCCCCTGTCCATGCCTTTCAATATTCGAAATGTTTCTATGAGGTCTCCCCTCATTCTTCTAAACTCCAAGGAGTATAGTCCAAGAGTGGACAAACGTTCCTCATATGTTAACCCTCTCATCCCCAGAATCATTCTAGTGAATCTTCTCTGAACCCTCTCCAACGTCACCACATCCTTTCTTAAATAAGGAGCCCAGAACTGCACACAGTTCTCCATGTGAGGTCTTACCAGTGCCTTATAGAGCCTCAACATCACATCCCTGCTCCGAAACTCTATTCCTCTAGAAATGAATGCCAACATTGTATTTGCCTTCTTCACCACTGACTCAACCTGGAGGTTAACCTTAAGGGTATCCTGCAGGAGGACTCCCAAGTCCCGTTGCATCTCAGAACTTTGAATTCTCTCCCCATTTAAATAATAGTCTGCCTGTTTATTTCTTCTACCGAAGTGCATAACCATACATTTTCCAACATTGTATTTCATTTGCCATTTCTTTGCCCATTCTTCCAATCTATCCAAGTCTCTCTGCAGACTCTCTGTTTCCTCAGCACTACCGGCCCCTCCACCTATCTTTGTATCATCAGCAGACTTAGCCACAAAGCTAATTCCATAATCCAAATTGTTGATGTACAACGTAAGAGTTCAATAGGATTTTCGATAAGTAGTTCAAGTTTAAGTTTATTATTATCTGACTATACAACCAAATGAGACAATTTTCCTGTGAACCATGGTGCACCTGCAGCCTTTTTTCATACACAGCACATAAAACATAATATTACCACGACTGAGTTATTAAAATATATTTCAAAGTGCATGTGAAGTGTGCAGCACAGGTAAACAATAAACAGCTCACTGTCCAAGTGATGAAACCTAGGTGGTGGCAGGGTCCCACAACCTGGAGGAAAGAAGCTGTTACTCAGTCTGGCAGTCCTCGTCCTGATGCCTCTGTACCTCCTTCCTGACACTAGTGGGGTAAAGAGATTATGGAGGGTGAAAGGTTAGCATGGGTGGTAGAAGACACAGCTTTGGGCCCTTATCGAAGAAAGGATGTGCTAACACTGGAGAGGGTTCAGAGGAGTTCATGTGAATGATTCTGGGATGGAAAGGGTTATCATATAAGGAATGTTTGATGGCTCTGGGCCTGTACTTCCTTGAATTTAGAAGAATGAGGGCGATTTCATTAAAACCTTTTGAATATTGAAAGGCTTTTATAGAGTGGATGTGGAGAGGATGTATCTTATAGTGGAGAGAGTCTAGGACCAGCGGGTACAGACTCAGAATAGAGGGATATTCCCTTATAACAGAGACGAGGAATGCCAGAGGGTGGTGAATCTGCAGAATTTGTTGCTTCAGGAGGGTTGTATTGTGGGTTCTTGTTTAGTCAGGGCCTGAAAGGTTATAGGGAGAAGGAAAGAGAATGGGATTGAAAGGGAAAATTGATCAGCCATGAATAAATGACGGAGCAGATTTCATGGGCTGAATGGCCTAATTCTGCTCCTATATCTTATGGTCTTATGGTTTTGTTGAATGCTCAATAGTCAAAGGCCTGAGTGACCTCCTTGTGTTCCTAATTAATATGTGCATATCCGAAATCCTGAAAAACTTTGAAATAGAGGTATCTATTTCAAAGTGTCTCATTTTTTATACCCATTTACTATATAAAAATAAGTAATTTTGATGTTGCTTTCCAGTTGATGTTTGACAAATCACCTTTATATAGAAGTTCAGAAGTACTGCCAGTCTTATTAATTCTCATATGTCTCTATCAACTAGAATAAAGAAAGCCCTCATTACTTCAGAGAATATGTTTGAAGAAGTGCCCATTATTATCAAGAATTCTCACCTCGTTAATGTTCTGCTGTGGGAATTAGAAGAAAAGTCAAGTGTGTCTGAAAAGCAGGAACTCCTGAATTTGGCCAGTGGGTAAGTCTGCTTGCTTTCATATCATGATTTTATAAAAGTTTTCTTTTGTAAAGTACACTCAGTGACCACATTATTACATACCCTCTGTATCTAATAAAATGGCCACTGAGCGTATAGAGTATTCTGCTGCTGTAGCCCATCCACTTCAAGGTTTGATATGATGTGTATTATTTGAGTTATTGTCATCTTCCTGTCATCTTGAACCAGTCTGGTCATTCTCCTCTGACCTCTCATTGACAAGATATTTTCGCCCACAGAACTGCCGCTCACTGTACGTTTTTTCCCCACAATGTTCTCCGTAAACTCTAAAGACTGTTGTGCATGAAATCCCAGATCAGCAGTTTCTGACATACTCAAACAACCCCATCTGATGCCAACAATCAGTCCAGGCTCAAAGTCAGTTAGATTGCATTTCTTTTCCATTCGGATATTTGGTCTGAACAGCAACTGAACCTTTTGACCATGTCTGCATGCTTTTTTGCATTGAGTTGCTGCCACATGATTGGCTGATTAGATATTTGCAGTAATGAATAGACCACTGAGTGTAAGGTCTTCACAAGAACTGACAGAATATGCAACAATGGTGTTCTGGAAAAGGTAGGGATCCAAAATTTAAGAAAGGTGACAGGCTGAAGTTAATTAGTATTTATAAAAAAGTTGTGCTGGAGGAACCAGTGGAACTGTAAGTTGACTAAATCCCCAGTGCCTGATAATTGGCATTTTAGAATTTATTTAAATCTTACATCCATCCCACAATGTGAGGGAGTAAAAATCTTTGCATAATGACTGTTTGAAGGTGGTTATGGAAATGCTGGAAGGATTGGTTATCAGTTTTTGGAATTGTGGAATAATTTATGCATTTTGAAAGATGGCAAAGGATGTGGAGTAGGATGGAGAATGAAAACCTGGAAGTGCAGACGTTAGCCCAGAATTAGATATACGAACAGAAAATGATGAAAGCTCAGCATATCGAACAGCATCTTTTCAAGTGGGAAAACACTTGACCAGAATTTGGAAAGTGAGAAAATAAATTGGCTTTAAATTGCAGAGAAGTTGGGGACAGGAGTTGAACGAACAGGATGAAGGGGATATCTCCAATAAGGGCTGCAGAAGTGATTTCATTGTTGTGAAAATGAGATTCTGCAAATGCTGGAAATCCAGAGCATCGCACACGAAATGCTCGAGGAACTCAGCAGATCAGGCAGCAGCTGTAGGGAGAAATGAGCAGCTGACATTTCAGGTCAAAACCTTTCATTAGTGCTCCAGCATTTTGTCTGTGATTTCACTGTTTACTGGAGCATCTGTTTGATTGATTAATGAGGACAGTTAGGAAGAAAAATAAAAAAAGGGATGTGTAAAAACTTCGATACAGGCTTGAGCTGTTACTCAGACCCGAACACACAAAGAAAATGCTGAAAATGACCGGTTGATCATGCCACTGTTGCTGGAGAGAGAAAATCTGTGCTAATATTACAGATGGACAGCCAAACCTGAGAAGTGGGGAAATACTGAAGGTTATTAGAAATGATGAGGCAACACGACACTTAAAGTATGCAAATTTCTGGGTGGAAAAGAAGTGGTTTCAGCCCGAAATATCGACTGTACTTTTTTCGATAGATGGTGCCTGGCCTGCTGAGTTTCTCCAGCATTTTGTGTGTGTTGCTCGAATTTCCAGCGTCTGCGGATTTTTCCTTGTTTACAAACCTTAGTGTAGTTTTCTGAGTCGGAGGCCTCCGTCAGTCAGAGTTGACCATGGATATTGTGTCCTAGTCGTCTAGATACACAAGCCTGGGCAATACGATATGTGAAACAAACTGTTGCCCATGTAGCAGGCTCCCCGTCTCCACGCATCTGATAAACCCAAAGGAATGGCAGAGACCGATACAGTTTTGTACCAGCAGCATCGCAGGAATTGCCAGTCTGCATTGAACTCAATGTAGAACTGCCTTAGGGATTCCAGCTCTGGATTTTTCCCTTGGGGTTTACTCCTGAAACTTCCCAGTGAGTGAGTATAGCCGCAAGGAGGTTTGAAATCAGAGTTTTCCTTCTAGACGAGCTGCCAACCATGGCTGATGAGTCCCATCTGCTTAAAGCGACTGGTTTTAAGGCACCAGTAACCCACATTTGCTCTTTCTCCTGTCGGTAGAAATGGTTCCGCCGGGTTTAGTAGCCAAGCCACACAGGAAGGCCAGGTGCTGGACTTGGTTGTCAGAGGCTATTTGAGGTGTACGCCATTGGGAGCATTTAATAGGTTATGGGAGCTTGTCCCCATTACCACCCCCGGCTGTAACAACCTTAAGGAACTACAGGTGTCCCCCGCTTTTCAAATGTTTGCTTTACGAAACCTCATTGTTACGAAAGACCTACATTCATACCCTATTTTCGCTTTCAGAAGGTGTTTTCACTGTTAAGAAAAAAAATTCAGCGCGCGATAAAAAAGTGCACGATAAAAGGCAACGCGCCCCGAGCAGCCGCTCTCCCTTGGATTCTCTCTGGCATTGCTTAAACACGAGCCTGTGAGCAGCCGTTTGCAAGATGAGTTCTATGGTATTGGAAAAGCCTGAAAGAGCTCGTAAAGGTGTTACACTTACGGTAAAACTAGACATAATTAAGTGTTTTGATCGTGGTGAACAAAGTAAGGACAACGTGAGTTTGGCTTGTGGAAGTTGACGAAGATGATGTTGAAGAGGTTTTGGCATCCCATCACCAAGAACTGACAGATGAAGAGCTGATGCAATTGGAAGAAAAAAGGATAACAATCGAAACCGAATGAGTAATGATAAAGTACGACTTCAATTTTGAAAGGGTACGTCGATTTAGGGGATACTTGCAGGATGGTTTGAGTCCTTATTAAAGAACTGTGTGGCAGAAAAATACGCGAGGCTCAGCAGTCAAGCAAGCCTTCCACATCAGCCACAGCAGACGACGAACCTCAACCTTCGACATCGAGGCAGGCAGTCATAGGAGAAGATGAGCTGCCTGCCCTAATGGAAACAGACGATGATGAGATGACACCCCAGTGTCCCACCACCCCAACCCCCAGGCCACAGACAGATACTGATTTGCGGAGAATGCAAAGGTAGCCGGGAGGCACACAGCACATCTTTAAGAAAAAAGCCGAAATAAACATGCTAATTAATTAGGTGCCACCGACACGTAATTGTCGGCCCAGATCAGAGACGACGCAATCGGAAATCGGCACTGATCTGGGCTGACAATTACGGGCGGCACCTAATTAATCAGCATGTTTGTTTCGGCTTTTTCTTTAAAGATGTGCTCTGTACCTCCCAGCTACCGCTGGACCCCTGCGTTCTTTGCGGCAATGTATCGCTCAGCGGCCTGGAGGGTGGGGCCACTGCACCACCCAAACTCCGACGACTTGGTCTAACACACCATCATCCGTGTGCTCGGCGCTGTCTTCCCGATTCCCGTAAGTGATACCACACTGTACATACATTATTTCTACTTTGTATGGGCTGTGTATTTTTACGTGTTATTTGGTATGATTTGGCAGCTTCATAGCTTAAAGGTTACTGGAGAGCGCTTGCGCTGTGTTTTTGCCAACAGCGCTTGCGTGAGATTTTCTGCTGACAGCGCTTGTGTGAGATTTTCACTCCAGAGAAGAGTTCAGTAATGATTGTGGAAAAGTATTTCTACTTTATATAGGCTGTGTATTTATCATATCATTCCTGCTTTTACTATATGTTACTGTTATTTTAGGTTTTATGTGTTATTTGGCATGATTTGGTAGGTTATTTTTGGGTCTGCGAATGCTCACAAAATTTTCCCATATAAATAAATGGTAATTGCTTCTTTGCTTTATGACATTTGGGCTTACGAATCATTTCATAGGAACGCTCTAGCCCTTCGGATGGCGGGGGAAACCTGTACAGTAGTTTTATGATGATGTGATTGCTGGAATAGGTGAAGGAAAACCAGTAGATATTTACTATATGTACTTTTATTAAACTTATGTTAAGATCAGATCTAAATCTTGATATACATAATTAATGCACATGGTATTGGCATGATGTATTGGAATGGATGGAAAATTTGACACATAGAAAACAGTATGTAGAAAGAAATGATTTTTACGGTGGCCGGCAGACTAATATTGATGCCCTGTGGGTTGGCACTGGGTTCTCAGCTATCCGTAACATCGATCAGTCCTTCTAAGGTTGCAAACAACATGAAGTTGTGAGGTATTATGGACAGAGGAGGAACATAGAGGTTTCCAGGCAACTTAAGCTGATGGAGTGCAGTGTGGAAAGATCTGACAGATATGAATAAATATGAAGTTGTTAACTTCAATTGCAAAAATGGAAAGATGGAATATTATTTAAATGGCATAGATTGGAAAGCGATGATGTGTGAAGAGTCTTACATATTCTTGTACATAAAGAACTGAAAGCAAAAAATAAGTGCAGCAACCAGTTAAGAAAAGAAATGCTATATTGTCTGCCGTATCAGACGGAATTAAATACAGGATCACAGATGTCTAGAATGTGCGGTCATGGTATCTAGTTTTTGGGGAAGAGATTTTGGACTGAAATAAGTAGAGATTTCTGAACTTTGGTGGATGCAGAACTCACTACTTCCGAGGGTTGTGGGCCAAGTCACTGAGCATTTTTAAGAACATAAATGGATATATTTCTGGGTACAGTAGATTTATAGGAAGTAAATGGGAGTATGGTATTAATATGCAAGATCAGCTATGATTGTACTGAATGGTAGTGCAGACCTTAAATGTCAAATATTAGTTGTTGCTGTATTTCTATCTGCGTCCGTTTTTTTTCCTGACCATTCTTGATATTGTACATGGCTATATTTTAGGTAATCTTTATTATTCCCATCCTTTTAAATCTATATTTTTAAATTGCAACTTAAAAGCTTCTCAGTCAGTCAGTCAGTCAGTGGGTGCCGTCCTGAATCCGGGGTTGGTGGCTATGCACCTCCATCTTCGATCTTGCGACAGCACCGAGTACAGCCTCTCCTCCAGTTTGTTCTTGCTGGCCGCCTCAGCACCGCCCGCTGCTGCTCCCGCCGAACTCGAGCCCGAGGCCGGTGTCGGCCTCCAGCTGTGGCTGCTTCTTCGAGCTCGGCCCTTCCTTAGGCGGAGGCCTTGGGCAGGTCCAGGCACACTGTGCAGCGCCCAAGTTCATCATGTCTCTTCTAACTAAGTGCATAGCATACGATTCGTAGATACGTGGTGAGGCTTTAATCTCTTCCACAGAAGATGGCCGTTGGCTCACAAGGAGCTCATCTGCCCTTTGTCAGGCCTTGTGTTTTGTTTAGTCCTGCTGGGTGTCCTCACACCCTCCTCACCAGACTAAGTCCGGTGGGGGAGCCGGCCCAAGTCGTCGACCACTCGACCATGGTCCCTGGCCGAGCGCCGGGCGCCTGCCCTCCGCCGAATCTCTCCGAGTGTCTGGTACCCGACCGAAAACCATGGCCGAGTGGCTGACGACCAAACCAGATACACGAAGAAAAGCTTCTACGGAACACATTATTTGTGCTGCTTTACGTTTTCAGCAGGTCTATAATGTTATTACTATAGTGTAAACAATATTGATTCTCTACGATTTGTACTACTATGTTTTCCAAAGTATATAATTCATTACCACCTGAAGATACTTCATCCTTCCCACCTTCAACTTGTACAAGAGGGTCATTGAATTTGTTGGCAATTAATTTAGATTCAGAACTGTAGGAAATGGAGCCTCAATTTTAGATCCATGCTTCTTTGCACTGCAGCTATAGTATTACCCAGCCTAGCCCTCTAGTGGCTTTTCTTGTGCTGGACCATTGAATATTTAATGACTGTTTCCATTGCTATACTTTACCAGAATTTAAGGAAAGGCAGAGGCCTCTTTGCTGTCCTGCCAGTATTTAGTTGTAAAAATACAGTATGGATCGTAGGAAGTTAACAGCACAGAACGAGGATACTTAGTCCTTCAATTCTATGCAACAGCAGTCCAACTGGTTCATTCCCTCAGCCCCTCCCAACATCCCTTATTATTTTCTTTCATGAGTTCCACATTGCACATCTCAATTAAATGGGTACCCCTATTCCCTCTAGCTTTGCATTCCACGCTCACTGTATAAAAATGTTTCTCCTCAAGTGTTTCTTTAGCCAATCACCTTCATTTTTATACCTGCTGGTTCTTCATTGTTGTATCAGCGGAAGCTGGCAGTATATTGGCAATCTCCGTTCAAGTTTTTTCAGTCTGGGTGAAGAGTCTTGACCCAAAACATTCTCTCCTCTGTCCACTTCCCTCCACAGATGCTGCAGGTTAATGTTTACTTCGGGTTTTGATAATTGTAGTTGCTGGGTGCCTTCATGGTATACATCTGTTGTCTTGTAATCTTAAATGTTTCTATCAGATCTCTCCTCTGCCTCTTCAGTTCCAAAGAGCGCACCTCTACTCTGCTGCCATGCACCAAAGGCCCTCACCTTTTGAATCAATCTAGTAGCCAGTTAACCCACTGACATGGTTGTGGGATGTGGGAGGAGGCTGTGGCATTCAGAGGCAGCCCACTTAGTCGCAGACTCTGCAAAGACTAGCGATTGCAACATTTAAAAGAAGTTTAGTTAAGTACATGGATGGGAAAGGTATGGAGGACTATGATCCAGGTGCAGGTCAATGGGACTAAGCAGAATTATGGCCTGGTATGGGCGAGATGGGCCGAAGGGGCTGTTTCTGTGTTGTAGTGCTCTGTGACTGACTGTACCCTAAGTCAGGATGGAAGTTGGGTCCATGTAGCTGTGAGAAAGAAGTACTGTCTGCTGTTCCACTGTGTCAGCTGCTATTTATGTACACTTTCACTCCCCTCTGAAAAACAAGCTTTCACTCTTCCACTTTCCTGCTTGCTGTAACCTTTTTAATTCCATGATCTTCATTCATAATAACAAGCTTATTACATGGCACTTCATCAAACTCTGTTTGAATTATATATAGAAAATGCATTAATCACATTTTTTTCTCCTAGACTTTCTCTGTTACTTCATCAAAAATATAATATGCCTTTTTTTTCCACACTGGCTTTCTCTGTCAATCCACAATCATCCCAATGAGCAGAGAGAGGGAAAAAAAAACACATTATGCAAACAATAAAAGCAAGCAACAGTGTTCGGAGCGGGACTGAGTCTGTAATCATGAAGCCCGGAGCAGGCCCACAGCCTCAGCCTCAGTTCATCGCACAGCAGAGCAAATCGTTGTGGAGCTCGCAGCCCAGAGCAGCCAGAGCAGTGTTGCAGCCTCAGCCTCAGCCTCAGCCTCAGGGCTGTGGAGAGCAGAGCAAGTGCCTTGGAGCAGCATGCAGAACCGGCCCAACCCTCACTTCTGGTCCCAGCACCCTGCCTCTTCAGTCCATCTGGCTCGGCATTTAAATTGTCCAAACACGGGGTTGTTCCCCGCACTAGGGCCCAGGGCCTGTTGCATCGATACACTCTGGACCTGGACCCCACCACCACCGTACCTGATCGTTCCTGATGGGCTAGGTGCTTGGGTCGATCAGACATCGCTCTCAGTTTAGGTGGATGGGCCTCCTCCGGAACTCCACCGACTCTTCTCTGCTTCGCATACCCAGACGCAGTTTCAACCATGTCTCAGCCTCACTGCGACCACCTCTCAAACATGCAGCGACCCCGCTCTGACTTTGTATTGCACCCACATGCCTCGGCTTGCCTCTTCATTGTTTTGGTCATCACTTTCTGCAGAAAAGGGTTATTAATAAAGTATTTAGTTGTATTTCTTGCTTTATGAACTGCCAGTAAGCTGTTGCCTGCCTTCAGAAGCATCATCTGAAACCAGAAGCTCAAACAGGGGCACTGATGATGCTGTAGTCTCAGCCCACCTCTCCATCAGTCCCACCTGCTTATCGACTTAAAGTGCCGTGTTTAACGCAATCATCCCTGAAAAACTGGTCGTAAACTGTCCTCATTAGGACTCAATATCCGTCTCTAACTGGTTCTTGGACTTCTTGACGGAAAGACCCCTGTCAGTTGAGTTGGCAGCAACACCTCAAGTTCCATGATGCTGAGCACTGGTGCTTCCCAGGGCTGCTGACTCACGACCGACATGCCAGATCCAGCTCAGAGCGCATCATCGAGTTCGCTGATGATACTACAGTTGTTAGCTTCATCAGCAACAACAGTGAGCTGGCGTACAGAGAGGAGTTAGAGAGGCTTATCAAATGGTGTGAGAATAACAATCTGAGTCTTAACGTAGACAAGACAAAACAGTTGATTGTGGACTTCAGGAAGACACAGGCCAACTACTCTCCATTGTACATCAGTGGTCTGACATGGAGAGTTAAGAGCACCAAGTTCCTTCGTGTGCACGTAACTGACCTGAAACATCCTACTAGTCAAAAAGGCACAGCAGAGTCCGAGAGCAGTTTCTGAGGAGATTGATGCATACAAGGCTCCCTGTCCCCATTCTAACAACTTTCTACAGGAGCACCATCGAGAGTGCCCTTTCTGGCTACATCATTGTGTGGTATGGAAGCTGCAGAGGATAGTAATAACTACTGAGAGAATTGTTGGGGTCTTCCTACCCCTCATTTGTGATGTTTACTGGAAGCATTGTGCACAAGGGGTCCAGAACATTGTTGAGGATTCCTATCAGCCATTCCACAACCTCTTTAACCCATTACCATCAGGAAACATCAGAACTAAGACTGCCAGACTGGGTAATAGCTTCTTTTCTGCCACCACTGAGGTCTTGTCACTAGAACGGCAAATTGTTTACTATTTACTGTTTACCTGTGCTGTGCAAGCCATACACATTGAATTATATTTTATATTTTTAACTTACTTGTGGTAATATTTTGTGTTACGTGCTGTGTGTGATACAGGTTATGTGGGTACACCATGTTCCAGAGGAACTTTGTTCTGTTTGGTTGTATATGTATATAGTCAGATGACAAATTTGGATATAAACTTGAACAACGCTTCACCCATCTAGAATCTCAATCACATTTTTGTTTTCTCAGACACTGGCAGCATCATCTCCCTTGGTGGAGACTAATGTAAGGTGCAAAGTAACTAACTCAACCTTTCCTTCTGCCTTCTCTAGAAACCTTTTGGGCCTGATCAGTCCCATATCTTCTTTCACAATGCCTCTTCAATTCATTTCTCATCCTCTATTTCTGTCTCTTCTCCATTTCTTCCCAAATGTTCCGTATTCACTTGTGTTAACAATACAACATAAGACCATAAACTATAAGAGCAGAATTAGGCTATTTGGCTTATGGAGCCTGCGTCGCCATTTCATCCTGGCTGATCTATTTTCCCTTTCAGCTCCAATCTTCTACCTTCTCTCCATATCCCTTCCTGCCCTGACTAATCAGGAATCTATCAACCTCTACCATAAATATACCCAATGACTTGGCCACCACAACCACCTGTGGCAACAAGCTCAGATTTCTAGCATCTGCAGTTTTATTAAATTCTGCAGTTGCTGGCTATTCATTACTGGATTTCAGTTCTTCTCAACAACACTGTGAAAGTACCTTTACTAGGCTGCCGGTCACCACCACCACCACCTTAATAAATGCTGGCCCTGCTGATGGTGCTCGTATCCCAAAAATCAATAAACTAATAAAAAGTATTCTGATACCTTTCACGTATTATTTTCTCCCTTTCATGACTACCTTCCTGTGCCCGATCACCCTGTTAAATTCTCCACTTCACTAGCAAATCTTCCCGTGAGAATTGCCTTCCCAGTCATAAATTTCTCTGTCCTGTGCTCCTGTTTTTATGTTCACTGACAGGTATGCCAGAGATTGCCATCTTTGAGGTCTTGCTGCTTAACTTCTTTCCAAAATGCACATTTTGTACACTAAGTCAAGAGGTTATATAACGCCTTGAGCTAAAATTGTTTACAGGATTTGAGTGGGTTTCTTGACAAGCTGAATTGATATGAAAGCTATTTTTCTGGAATATAACCAAAACTGAAAAGATAAGAAAGTGGATTTAAGTGTTTTATTCTTGTTTAGTAAAGTAGGGATGCCTTTTGTTGTGTATGTGGCTGGGTTACCCAACAAAGCTATAAATGAAAACGCTGGAGACGGGAGCTAAGTTAACAGGGTTCCTTACTGACTGAAACCGAACTAAACACACACATACAGATCAATACGCGCCTAATAGCGCATGCTCAACGACGTGTTACTACAACATAAAGTAGTCCCATGATATACAGTAGGCTATGTGGTATACTCCCCTCCCCATTTATTTTAATAGTATATCAACTTTTTTTTTACTGGGGCACTACACTAAACCAAAATGTGTACCCTTACATACAAACGCCTACCAATTGTTTACTTAGTAACTTAATAATTTCAAATTATAACAAAGTAACGTAATAATAATTATAGTAATTATAATTCAAGTCTCGGCGGGGGGGGGTCTTCTCTGCCTCTCTGGGTAACGTCTGTCCTGAAATGTTTGCTTTGGGGAATTAGTCTCCACAGGTACATCAGGTGGGTTCTCAGCACTGATAACGATCTGTGGATGAGGCTGATGTGGTCACATCAGGAATGTTTGTTTCTATGTCCGGGGAGTCAGGGTAAGGTGTTGTTGAGTTTTTCACCTGAGCATTCAGGACTTGATCCACATGACGTCTCCATACGTTCAACACGCTGGAGGAACTCAGCAGGTAGGGCAGCATCCGTAGAAACGAAGAGTCAATGTTTCGGGCCGAGGCCCTTCGTCAGGACTGAAGAGGGAGGGGGCAGGGGCCCTGTAAAGAAGGTGGGGGGAGGGTGGGAAGGAGAAGGTCTGGTAGGTTCCAGGTGAAAAACCAGTAAGGGGAAAGATAAAGGGGTGGGGGAGGGGAAGCAGGGAGGTGATAGGCAGGAAAGGTGAAGAAGGAATAGGGGAAATCACAATGGATAGTAGAAGGAGGCAGAACCATGAGGGAGGTGATAGGCAGCTGGAGGAGGGGGCAGAGTGCAACTGGGGTGGGAGAAGGGAGGGGGAAGGAATTACCGGAAGTTGGAGAATTCAGAGTTCACGCCAAGGGGCTGGAGACTACCCAGACAGTATATGAGGTGTTGCTCCTCCAACCTGAGTTTGGCCTCATCGTGACAGTAGAGGAGGCCATATATGGACATATCCGAATGAGAATGTGAAGCAGAGTTGAAGTGGGTGGCAACTGGGAGGTCCTGTTTGTTGTGGCGGACGGAGCGGAGGTGCTTGACGAAGCTGTCCCTCAATCTGCGTCAGGTCTCACCGATGTAGAGGAGGCCACATCGGGAGCACCGGATGCAATAGATGACCTTTTTGTTAGTGTTCCGAACGCACTCCGTCTAGGTGCATGTATCGTTCCTTTTTATCTCACTTCTGGGGCAGTGAGACCCTCAGCCCCTGGGGTCAGCGCCGGCTGTAGTCTCGGCTGGGCATGCTGCGGCTCCGACTGTGGCTCTTGCTGCCTTTCCGACTTGTGGCCTCCTTCTCCTGCTCCTTGTCTCGTTCTTTGTGCTCTTCTTCCGAGTGTCGTTATCAATTAAAACACGGCATTCCGATACGGTGTAGGTTCATTAACCTCGTCACCAATTTGTTGTGTATGTGGCCGGGTTACACAACAAAGCTATAAATGAAAACGCTGGAGACGGGAGCTAAGTTAACAGGGTTCTTTACTGACTGAAACCGAACTGAACACACACATACAGATCAATACGCGCCTAACAGCGCATGCTCAACGACGTGTTACTACAACATAAAGTAGTCCCATAATATACAGTAGGCTATATGGTACACCTTTTAAGCACTAAATATTCTGTATTGCCACAAACACATGGGGAAAAATATTTGATTGAAAACAAGCTAAGTTGTCATATGTACTTTGAATATATTCACGCAAAAATATTTGAATTAATAGTATCTGTCAAATCATCATCATTTCCTGGTAAATTATTAGAATTGTCAAAGGAGTTGGGGAGAGACAGGTAAAATATACAAATCTGTTGATGGAGATGTAGTCTTTGCTGCTGTTTATTATGTGCCTTGTACACAGTCATTTGGCAGGCAATTGCCTTCACTCGGATGCTGTGATTCATTCTAAAAAATTTCAAGATAATATTTGTGTGTCTGGAAGGATTTTTTTTTGTATAGTAACTGTAGTTCAGAGGCAAGGTACTGGTCCAGGTTTAAATTGTCCTTCAGGCAGATTGTCTATAAGGAACACTCGGTATGATTTGGAGCTGCTGACCCTATATTTCTGGTTTATTATAGGACATGTTTTCTAAAAATATATAACTTCATTTTTGGTGTGTCCTTTTTTTTTCTCTCTTTCCCTCTTCAAGGGGCCAGAGGTTTTCATTTTCTCTCTCTGTTGGGGGCATTGGTTTAAGGTGAGAAGGGAATGATTTTGAAGCGATCTGAGGGGCAACATTTTCACACAGAGGATGGTGAGTGTATGGAGCATCCTGCCAGAGGAAGTGGTTAAAGCATCTGCAATAGCATAAGATGTAATTGGATGGGTACATGGAGGGGTGCGGCTTAGAAGGACATGGGCTGAACACGGGAAATTGAGACTAGTTGAGAGGACAACATGGTTGGCATCGACTAGCAGAATTAGAATAACATTGGAGCAGTGGGGTTGCCATGCAGGAGAGTGGAATGCTCCTCTTGCAGGTTGTGGAGAGGCAGGGAGACCTCCAGTGTCATCCAGCTGCAGTTTCTAGCAGACCGTGTTAAGGAGTTGTAGCTGGAACTGGATGAACTCCGGATCATTCAGAAGGCTGAGAGGGTGACAGACAGGACATACAAGGAGGTAGTTACACCTGAGGCTCAAGACTCAGGAGACTGGGTGACCATCAAGAAGGGGAAAGGGGACAGGCAGCAGTGCAGAGCTCCCCTGTGGCCATTCCACTCAGCTACAAGTATACTACTTTGGATCCTGTTGGTTGGGAGATGGGGCGAATGACCTAGCAAAGGAAAGCCACAACAATCAGGTCTTTGGCACTAAGCCCGTCTCTGTGACTCAGAAGGGAAGGGGGAGAGGTGTGGGAGAAGAGACAAGCTGAGGTGAAGTCTTGGTCAGGGTTGACAACATATGCAATGGCGGCTCAGGTGTCTCGGTGATGCGCAAGCCTGGGCAGCTGGATATGGAGAGCTGTTGCCCTTGGAGCAAGCGCCTCCTCTCCAGGCAGCTGATGAATCCAAAGGAACGGCAGAGACTGATGCAGTTTGGCACCAGTGGCATCGCAGGAGTTGCCAGTCAGCACTGAACTCAATGTAGGACTGCCTTAGGGACCCTAGCTACTGATTTTCCCTTGGGGTTTACTCATGAAGCCTTCCCCTTAAGTGGATATAGCTGTAAGGCAGTGGATGTTTGAGATCAGAGTTTAGATTTGATTATGAGGACACTCAGTCCTCGTTTATTGTCATTTAGAAATGCATGCATTAAAAAATGATACAATGTTCCTCTGGTATGATATCACAGAAACACAAGACAAACCAAGACTAAAAATGACAAAAACCACATAATTATAACATGTAGTTACAACTGTGCAAAGCAATACCGTAATTTGATAACAGCAGACCATGGGCACGGTAAAAAATAAAAATCTCAAAGTCCTGATAGCCCCAACATCTCACGCAGACGGTAGAAGGGAGAAACTCTCCCTGCCATGAGCTTCCAGCGCCGCAAACTTGCCGATGCAGCATCCTGGAAGCACCCGACCACAGTCTGACTCTGAGTCCGTCTGAAAACTTCGAGCCTCCAACCAGCCCTCCAACACCGAGCAGCATCTCTGCCGAGTGCTTTGACCCCAGCCCCGGCCGCCAAGCAACAGGCAAAGCCCAGGATTCGGGGCCCTTCCCCTCCGGAGATTTCAGATCACACAGTAGCGGCGGCAGCGAAACAGGCATTTCAGAAGTTTCACCAGATATTCCTCCATCAAATCAGAATTGTACACAGCATCCTACTTGACAGATTACAGATATTCATCGCCGGAGAGGTCGCGCACGCTGCATCGTCCCGCTGTCTTCTCCTCCCGCCATCTTCCTTCTAGATAAGCTTTCACCCAGTAGTAATGAGCCCCATCTGCCCAAAGCAACTGGTTTTAAGATGCCTTTGCCCCCTCTGCTGTCAGTTCAAACGGTTATGCTGGGCTTAGTAGACAAATCTATCAAATAATTATCCATTTGTTTATTCGGAATAGGATTAACTTCCTTTTGGGGGCGTCTGTTCCATATATTTTCAGTTATAAATTGAGAAAAGAATTCTAATGTTCTCCAACTTATGGAACTATAAAACTTAAAGAAATAAATAGAAATTTTTTTCTCTAAGAACTTGTATAATTTTACTGTAGTGGATGAGTTTTACTATAGAAGTTCCTTAAGTTTGTTATAGCCGGGAGTGGATAGTGGGGATAAGTTCCCACTACCTATTAAATGCTCCTAATGGCGTGCATCTCAAACAATCAAGTCCAGCTCCTGGCCTTTACATGTGGCTTAGTTACTAAGCCCGGCAGAACAGTTTCTACTGACAGGAGAGGGGTAAAGGTGGGTTACTGCCGCCTTAAAACCAGTTGCTTCAGGTAGGTGGGGATCATCAGCCACTGTTAGCAGCTCATCTAGGAGAAACAAAACTGATCTCAATCTTCTGCTACATTGCAGCTATACCTACTCATAGGGAAGGCTTTGGGAGGTAAAATCTGGAGCTGAAGTCCCTGAAGCAGTCCACTGTTGAGTTCAAATGCTGACTGGCAACTCCAGTGCCAAACTGTCTCAGTCTCTGCCACTCCTTTGGGTTCGTCAGCTGTGTGGAGAGGGGGAGGCTGCTACGTGGGCAACAGCTTACTCTCCATATCATACTGCCTCAGCTTGTGTATCATGTACACACCAGGGATGCAACACCTATGGTTGGTCCTGACCAACGGAGGGCCTCAGTGGATAATATTTATAAGTACACTAATGAATTTTAAAAAATTGCATTATGCTTAAAAACCTTTGGTAATGTTAAAGATGTATGTTATTTATGTTTCTGAAAGAAAGAACCCCTGCTACCCATTCCACCCCCCCACCACCCCCCTTGGTACTCAGTGTTTTGAGTTGATTTTCTTTTTGGCCAGTCAAGTGTTTGACCACAAAGAAACCACAAGCATTTATAGAATTTCCAAATCAGGCCATGGAAAAAGTATGTGGACCTGATAGGCTGAACGTACAACATGAAATCTTCCCTCAAGTTGTCAATTTAAAGGCTAGTGTATGAAACAAAGTCAAAATAATCTGGAACTTCTCCGAGCATTAGATTAAGACACAAGAATTATTGTTTTCGGTCAATACACTTTTATCAGGTTCATTGACCTGAAATATACTGGCCAGCTGAGTGTTTCCAGCCTTTCTGTTGCAGGTAAATTTACTTAATGTAGTGCAGTAATTTACATATAAGTCGACCGAGGCTTTCCAGGCCACCAAGTTTGTGCAGGTATGCTACTGAATGTAAACTACCCAAAACAAAGTTCACCTCATTTGAACAGGAATGAAGATCATCAGTAGTAGTAGTATATACTCATCCATCGAATATGATAGTCTCAAAAGGGGTCGTCTATTAGTGAGCCCTCAGGTGAGGATCGAGCCAATACCACTTGCTCTTCCACGACGTTTACTCCCCTCTCCCTGACACTGAGGCTGTGGGACTGCTCCAGTTGCTATGCACGTTGTACCTGCGAGCTTTGAGACGACTTGATGAATTGAGTCTGAGGCTATGGGCCTGCTCCAGGTTTCAGGTCTATGGACTCCGTTTTGGTTCTGAATGCTATTGCTTGCTTTTATTGTTTGCATGATTTTTATCTATTTTTTCTCTCTGTGCTTAGGGTGTTGGTCTTTTTTTAAAAAAATTGGATTCTTTTGGGTTTCTTGCTTTGTGGCTGTCTGTAAGTAGAGGAATTTCAAGGTTGTATCATACTTTGATAGTGTACTTTGAACTTTGGTTGTACAGGCTGATCCGGGATCCACATAGTTGGTATGTTAGGGTGGATTTCCTTAATGGAGAACTTTTTTTAATGTAGAGAGGCTGCTGCACCAGGAGCGACCTCATATTCCTTGACAGATCATGGTCAGGGTCCAGTAGCAAAGAGTGCAAATCGACTCAGGACCCTTCACTGATGCAGCCTTCCTCTGCTTTCACTACCATTGTGACGTGACGTCATCTTCTCCACCGTTGAGGTCTCGGTTGGATCACTCTTTGTTCGGAACCTCAGAATCAGAATCAGGTTTAATATCGCTGGCATATGTCGTGAAATTTGTTTTCGCGCAGCAGTACTACAGTGCAATACATAATATTTGTAAATTACAGTAAGAAGTATATATTTATTAAAGAAGTTAAATTAGCAGTGCAAAAAGAGATAACAAGTAGTGAGGTGATGTTCAAGGGTTCAATGACCATTCAGAAATTAGATGGCAGAGGGGAAGAAGCTATTCATGAATCATTGAGTGTGTTCCTTCAGGCTTCTGTACCTCCTCCCTGATGGTGGCATTGAGAACAGGGCATGTCCTGGGTGATGAGTGTCCCTCCTTTTTGAGGCGTCACTCCTTGGAGTTGTCCTGGATGCTGTGGAGGCCCGTGATGGAGCTGTCTGAGTTCACAACTTTCTGCAGCTTATTTTGATCCTGTGCTGTGGTCTCCCCCATACCAGACGATGATGCAGCCAGTTAGAATGCTCTCCATGGTACATCTGAGGACATTGCTGAGCATCTTTGGTGATATACCAAATCTCCTGAAACACCTAATGAAATATAGCCGCTGTTGTTCTGCCTTTCTAACTGCATCGATGTGTTGGACCCGAGATAGATCCTCAGAGATGTTGACACCCAGGAACTTGAAATTGCTCACCCTTTCCACTTCTGATCCCTCAGTGAGAACTGGTGTGTGTTCCTTCATCTTACCCTTTCTGAAGTCCATAATCAATTCTTTGGTCTTACTGATATTGAATGCTAGGTTTGGGTATTTGATCCTCCGCAATATTCTGCATGGGAACTTAGACTGGAGGTGGCAGTGTTTTATTTACGAGGCTCGACATCAACCCGGCACGGATGGAGAGCACGCTCGGGAGCGGACTGTCACTGGATCGAACTCGGGAACCTCCATTCTCAAGCCCAGCGCTGATCTCACTGCACCACCAGCCGACCTGTAACTCCTCTCAACCAGCTGGTATATCTTGCTCCTGTACACCTTCTTATCACCATCTGAAATTCTGGCTACAGTAGTTATGTTGTCAGCAAGTTTATAGATGGCATTTGAGCTGTGCCTAGCCACACAGTAATGGGTGTAAAGAGAGTAGAGCAGTGGGCTAAGTACACATCCTTGAGGTGCATCAGTGTTGATTAGCGAGGTGGAGATGTTATTTCTGATCCGCTCAGACTGTGGTCTTCCAGTGAGGAAGTCAAGGATCCAGTTGCAGAGGGAGGTACAGAGGCCCAGGTTTTTGGAGCTTTTTGATCAGAACTGTAGAAATGGTTGTGTTGTCAATAAACAGCAACCTGGGCTAAGTAAGCCTTCCCTTGACCTTACTGGTATGGGTGACCCTACCAGGAGCTCACAAAGTTCAAAGTAAATATTATTTTCGAAGTGAAACATATTCAACTTGTGTGATTCATTTTCTTGTGGGCATACTCAGCAAATCTATAGAATAGTAACTATAACAGGATCAATGAAACACCAACCAGAGTGCAGAAGACAACAAACTATGCGATTGCAAATGAAAATAAGTAACATTAAATAACAAGAAGATGCGGTAATGAGATAAAGAGGCCATGAAAGTGAGATAATTTGTTGTGGGAACATTCAATGATGGGGCAAGTGAAGTTGAATGTAGTTACCTCCTTTTATTTAAGAGCCTGATTGTTGTGTGGTATTAACTATTCTTGAACCTGGTGGTGCAAGTCCTGAAGCTCTTGTACCTTCTATCTGAGGGAGCAGCGAAAAGAGCGCATAACCTCGGTGGTGGGGATCACCATTTGATGGATTTCAATTAGGTCACCCTTCATTTTTCTGAATTCTAGTGAATTCAGGCCCAGAGCCATCAAATGTTCTTCATATGATGTCATTCTGGTTGCCCCTTAGCCTCCTGTGGTCCAGTGGAAACAATTCCAGAATTATGCAATGTCTCCTTATAGCTAATGCTATCGAATCCCAGGCAACATCCTTGTGAACTGCTTCTGCTCCCTCTCCAAAGCCTTCACATCCTTTCTGTAATGTGGTACTCAGAACTATACACAATAAATCATATATGATCTAACTCCATATTAGGCAGCTGTATCATGATTTCCTGCATTTTATGCTCAGTGCCCTGACTGATAAAGACAAGTATATTCTATGCTTTCCTTGCTTCTGTAGCTGTTGTGTTGCCACTTCCTTTGTGTAAACAAAATAATTAGACCTCTACAAACCAACTATTTTCATACACAGAATTGGTAGCCTGTGCCTTGTCAAAGGCCTTCTGAAAGTCCAAGTAAACAGCATGCACTGATTCTCCTTTGTCTATCCTGCCTGTTATTTCCTCAAAAAATCCCAATAGATTTCTCAGGCAAGATTCCTCCTTAAGATAACCATGCTGACTTTGACCTACTTTATTATGTGCCTCCATGTACCCCAAAACCTATTCCTCAATAATGGACTCCAACTTCTTCTCAACCATGGAAGTCAGACTAACTGGCTTATAATTTCCATTCTTCTGCCTCCCTCCCTTATAAAAGTGTGGAGTGACATTTGCAATTTTCAAGTCCTCCGGAACCATTCCAGAATTTAATGATTCCTGAAAGATCATTACTGATCCCTCCACATATTCCCCAGTTAACTCTTTCAGATGTACATATGACAAATAAAGCTAATCTTTAATCTTTGTATTCCCACATGACTTGGCCAGTGTGTTCTATATCTTCACCCTGGACTATGAAATTGTTTGTCCTCAGGAACATGTCCAGTCATTTCATTTAGAGGACAAATGTCTGTGCCCCTGACTTGCCACATTGCCTGCCAATGTCATTCCCTTAATTAGAGAGCCTCATTCTTCATTCCCTTGACACCAGAACATTTCTCTGTTAGTCCCTGGAGCAACAACATCACATGCTTCTCAAAGTGTCAGTGTGTTGGGCACATTTGTGTTTATATTTGTGAAGGCAAAAACAAAGAGCTGTCATTTATTGAAGGTAGTAACTCTCAAACATTTGCCACAGCAATTTATCAAGTTGTACTAATTGTACATTCTCTGCACTTAATGTCTTATATACCACAGTTTGTTGAATTTAGATTTTTCCTCATCAAAGGCATTATGATTTTGTGCATAAATTTCAGATTTAGTTGTGCAGATTACGATCATATTACTACATTGGATTACAAGCTGTGATAGAAACAAAAAATTTTAAATGGTCAATATGTATATTTATTTTACAAATGCAGATTGTCCAGTTTGGTAATTCCTGTGTGTTGTAAAGCCCCCTTGAGCCATATCGGATCAATTGCGAGACTATAGCAAGTGTGTATACGGCCAATTGATCATGTGGTAAATAATCGATTGGGCCCTCCTATGCATGAGAGGCACTCTCTTTTAACGTGGTCAATCAGAAGTGGCTGATTGGCTGGAGGCAAAGAGTGGGAATAAAGGGGGCCTTTTCTGACTGGCTGCTGGTGACTAGTGGTGTTCCACAAGGGTCTGTGTTGGGACCAATTCTTTTTATGTTGTATATCAATGATTTGGGTGATGGAATTGATGACTTTGTTGCAAAGTTTTCAGATGTTATGAAAGAAGGTGGAGGGACAGTTAGTTTTTGAGAAAGAAGAGAATAGAGGCTACAGAAGACTTAGAAGGATTTGGAGAATGGGCAAAGAAAAGGCAGATGGAATATAGTGTCGGGAAGTGTATGGTCATGCACTTTGGTAGAAGAAATAAAAGGGTTGACTGTTTTCTAAAGATAGAGATAATACAAAACTCTGAGGTGCAAAGGACTTGGGAGTGCTTGTGCAGGATTCCCTGAAGTTTAATTTGCAGGTTGAGTCTGTGGTGAGGAAGGCAAATACAATGCTAGCATTCACTTCAAGAGGACTAGACTATGAAAGGAAGGATCTAATATTGAGACTTTATAAAACACTGGTGAGGCATCACTTGGAATATTGTGAGCAGTTTTGTCCCCTTATCTTAGAAAGGATGTGCTGAAACTGGAGTGGGTTCAAGAGGGGTTCACGAAAATGATCCCAGGATTGAATAGCTTGTCATATGAAGAGCATCTTATTGATATGAATTATGGACCTAATTGAAACCTATCGAATGGTGAAAGGCCTTGAGAGAGTGGATGTTGAGAGGATGTTTCCTATGGTGGGAGAGTCTTCAGACCATAGGAATCAGCCTCAGAAGAGAGGGACGTCCTTTTAGAATGGAGATGAGGAATTTAATTAGCCAGAGACTAGTGAATCTGTGGAATTCTTTGCCATAGGCTGCTGTGGAGTCCAAGTCTTTACGTATATTTAAGGCAGAGGTTGATAGGTTCTTGATTGGTCGAGGCACGAAGGGATACAGGAAGAAGGCAGGAGATTGGGGCTGAGAAAAAATTGGACCAGCCATGATGAAATGGCGGAGCAGATTTGATGGGCCAAATGGCCTAATTCTGCTCCCACACTTTATGGTCCTATGGTCTTTCGAGTGCGCACATTATTTGTCTCGGTAGGATAGGTTTGTCACTCCCGCACTTTAAGTAGCCCAGCATGTACCGTGACTAATGATACTCAGTAAAATCATTTAGTCCATTGTCTTTCCTGCTCTGCACATGCGTAACTCCCCTAAGTCAGAGTCTTGGATAATCTTCATTCGTAACTTTAGCTCTAGTACATTTCTTCTTAGGTATTTTTCTGATTGCAACACACACAAAATGCTGGAGGAAATCAACAGGCCAGGCAGCATCCATGGAAAAGAGCAAGCAGTCGTAGTTTTGGGCCAAAACCCTTCATCAGGACTGGAAAGGAAGACTAACGTAAACACGAGGAAATCTGCAGATGCTAGAAATTCAAGCAACACACACAAAATGCTGGTGGAATGCAGCAGGCCAGACAGTTGACGTTTCGGGCCAAGACGCTTCATCAGGATTAACTGAAAGAAGAGATAGTAAGCGATTTGAAAGTGGGAGGGGGAGGGGGAGATCTGAAATGATAGGAGAAGACAGGAGGGGGAGAAATGGAACTAAGAGCTGGAAAGTTGATTGGCAAAAGGGATATGAAAGGATCATGGAACAGGAGGCCGAGGGAGAAAGAAAGGGGGAGGGGAGCACCAGAGGAAGATGGAGAGCAGGCAAGGAGTTACTGTGAGAGGGACAGAGAGAGAGAGAGAGAGAGAAAAAATAATAAACAAATAAATAAATAAATAAGAGATGGGGTAAGAAGGGGAGGAGGGGCATTAACGGAAGTTAGAGAAGTCAATGTTCATGCCATCAGAGGTTGGAGGCTACCCAGATGGAATATAAGGTGTTGTTCCTCCAACCTGAGTGTGGCTTCATCTTGACAGTAGAGGAGGCCGTGGATAGACATATCAGAATGGGAATGGGACGTGGAATTAAAATGTGTGGCCACTGGGAGATCCTGCTTCCTCTGGCAGACAGAGCGTAGGTGTTCAGCGAAACGGTCTCCCAGCCTGCATCAGGTTTCGCCAATATATAGAAGGCCGCACCGGGAGCACCGGACACAGTATATCACCCCAGCCGACTCACAGGTGAAGTGTCGCCTCACCTGGAAGGACTGTCTGGGGCCCTGAATGGTGGTGAGGGAGGAAGTGTAAGTGCATGTGTAGCACTTGTTCTGCTTGCAAGGATAAGTGCTGGGAGGGAGATTGGTGGGAAGGGATGGGGGGACGAATGGACAAGGGAGTTGCGTAGGGAGCGATCTCTGCGGAAAGCAGAAATGGGGGAGAGGGAAAGATGTGCTTAGTGGTGGGATCCCGTTGGAGGTGGTGGAAGTTACGGAGAATTATATGTTGGACCCGGAGGCTGGTGGGATGGTAGGTGAGGACAAGAGGAACCCTATTCCTAGTGGGGTGGCGGGAGGATGGTGTGAGAGCAGATGTGCGTGAAATGGGGGGAGATGTATTCGAGAGCAGAGTTGATGGTGGAGGAAGGGAAGCCCCTCTCTTTAAAAAAGGAAGACATCTCCTTTGTCCTGGAATGAAAGGCCTCATCCTGAGAGCAGATGCGGCGGAGACGGAGGAATTGCAAGAAGGGGATGGCATTTTTGCAAGAGACAGGGTGGGAAGAGGAATAGTCCAAGTAGCTGTGAGAGTCAGTAGGCTTATCGTAGACATCAGTAGCTGAGCTGTCTCCAGTGATATAGACAGAAAGATCTAGAAAGGGGAGGGAGGTGTCGGAAATGGACCAGGTAAACTTGAGGGCAGGGTGAAAGTTGGAGGCAAAGTTAATAAAGTCAACGAGCTCAGCATGCGTGCAGGAAGCAGCGCCAATGCAGATGCCGATGTAGCGAAGAAAAAGTGGGGGACAGATACCAGAATAGGTACAGAACATAGTTTGTTCCACAAACCCAACAAAAAGGCAAGCATAGCTAGGACCCATAAGGGTGCCCATGGTTACACCTTTAGTTTGGAGGAAGTGGGTGGAGCCAAAGGAGATATTATTAAGAGTAAGGACTAATTCCGCTAGACGGAAGAGAGTGGTGGTAGAGGGGAACTGGTTAGGTCTGGAATCCAAAAAGAAGCGAGAGCTTTGAGACCTTCATGGCGGGGGATGGAGGTATATAGGGACTGGACATCCATGGTGAAAATAAAGCGGTGGGGGCCAGGGAACTTAAAATCATCGAAAAAATCCAGAGCATAAGAAATGTCATGAACATAGTTGGGAAGGGATTGAACATCCTTTATATATTTGTAAAACCCGATGCAGACTGGGAGACCGTTTCGCTGAACACCTACGCTCTGTCCGTCAGAGAAAGCAGGATCTCCCAGTGGCCACACATTTTAATTCCACATCCCATTCCCATTCTGACATGTCTATCCATGGCCTCCTCTCCTCTCAGGATGGAGCTACACTCAGGTTGGAGGAACAACACCTTATATTCTGTCTGGGTAGCCTCCAACCTCTGATGGCATGAACATTGACTTCTCTAACTTCCGTTAATGCCTCTCCTCCCGTTCTTACCCCATCCCTTATTTACTTATTTGTTTTTTATTTTTTCTTTCTCTCTCTCTCTCTCTCTCTGTCCCTCTCATAATAACTCCTTGCCTGCTCTCCATCTTCCTCTGGTGCTCCCCTCTCTTTCTTTCTCCCTTGGCCTCCCGTCCCATGATCCTCTTCCTTCTCCAGCCTTGTATCCCTTTTGCCAATCAACTTTCCAGCTCTTGGCTCCATCCCTCCCCCTCCTGTCTTCTCCTATCATTTTGGATCTCCCCCTCCCCCTCCAACTTTAAAATCTCTTACTATCTCTTCTTTCAGTTAGTCCTGACGAAGGGTCTCGGCCTGAAACGTCAACTGTGCTTCTTCCTATGGATGCTGTCTGGCCTGCTGCGTTCACCAGCATTTTGTGTGTGTTGCTGGAAGTCAGAGTAAGGTGGTGTGGGGGAGGAAGAAGTACAAGGTGGTAGGTGACAGGTAATACTAGGAGAATTGGAGGGGTGGAATCACCTTGTAATTCTTCCTTCTCCCCCCCCCCACCTTCTTCCTCTGATTTCCCCCCTTCCTTTCCAGTCCATAGGTTTCCATAGATTATGCCTGACCAGCTAATCTCCTCCAGCATTTTGTATGTGTGCTTTGAATTTCCAGCATCAGCAGATTTTCTCGTCTTTTTCAGATTGTATAGGTTTAAACTGCCTGCCCTCTTGCACACTTTACAGCAATGACCGTTTGAAATCATAATCATGTTTAATGAAAATTGCACATTGTATATGTGAATTGTACATGGCAGTCGTATTCCTTGGCAACCAAATGCAGTTTGTATTGTCTGGCTTCTCCAGCTGATGTAGCTGAGAAGGGCTGGAAGATCAGGATATCTAGTCTTCAATCCTTGAGGTTTTTGGCAGGATGTCTGGCCAGGTGCTAGTCAGTACTGATGTAGATTTTCCATCAGGGCTAAAATACCACAAGCTTTGCTTTCTAGTCCATTTGGTATTGTAACCAAAGTAGTTGATTGGGATTCCAGGTATATAATTATTAGAACTCAAGCTGGTGGTAGAATGTTGACTATTCTTGATTATCTCTGTTATCTTTAATTAACGTTGTTACCTTTCTTGTATTTTTATATGTAGTTCCGTGCAAAAGTCTTAGGCACATTTATATAGCTAGGGTGCCAAAGATTTTTGCACAGTACTGTATTTGTCAATGTGGAGTGGAGAGCGAGTTTGTAATATTGACGGGAGCAAAGTTGTTGGGAATGGCGAGGGTCGAGCACGGGGGGGAGGGGTGTGCGACAGGTGGCAGGGGACTGCTAGGGCCCTGGGGTAGTGCAAGTGGACAATAGAGACCCATATCAGAATCAGGTTTATCATCACTCACATGTCATGAAATTTGTATATTTTTTGCGGCAGCAGAACAGTGTAATACATTAAAATAACTACAGTGCTGTACAAAAGTCTTAAGGTACCCTATCTATATATGTACTTCTGCACAATACTGTAGTCACCTATATATATAGTTGTTCAGTGAATTTTCCAGTAATTACAGTAGAGTTGCTTCTGTATTTTGTAGAAAGTTTCTGTAGCAGGTGTCACCGCACTTGGTTATACGTTCGGTTAATTGCTATTACTGCAATTTTGTTATCTCTAGTCTGAATGTGAGATGACCACGACTATTTTTTTCTTTTTCTTTGTTCTCTCAGCACCTCTCTCTTGTACATGTTCTGTTGTTGTAATAGTTAATAAAACAATCAGATGCATCTGAAGGTTTTCTCGTGTTTGTGAAATACCAGAGGAACTGGGTTGGTCACCTAGCATCTGTGGAGAGAAGTAAACAGTAAATGTTTCAGGCCAAGACCATTCATCAGGACATGTGATGAAAGGTTTTGGCCTGAAAAGTCAATTTTTTAAGCTTCTGCATAGATGCTGTCTGATCTGCTGAGTTCATCTAGCATTTTGTGTGTATTACTTTGGATTTCCAGCATCTGCTGAATCTTTTGTCAATAAAAAATAAATATTGTGCCTCATTCCTGATTTCTGAAGATCCTTTAGATCACAAAAGTATAAGGATCCAGCAGTTGTAACTTATCTTCACTGGAACTAACATACTTGTAGGCTATTGAGGTATCTATATGATTGTTTTAAAATTTGGAGTAAAAGAACATATTTTGTGTGGTAAATGAAACCTTTGATGCTTGTGTCTTAACAGAAATCATCTAGAGAAGAACCTCCAGCTTTTAATGGACAGAGTGGATGAAATGAGCCAAGATATCATTAAATATAATACTTACATGAGGAATGTAACTAAGCAGCAGCAGCAAAAACAACAAGTAAGTCAAATCAAATCTCTTGCAATGGCAAAATTTAGAATCTATACCATCATTCTGCTATCACTCACTACAGACTGTGGGAGGCACACACTTAGAAGCTGCCCAATGATGATGTCATGGCGGTTATTCTAAACTGTTTAAAATGAATCACGAAAAATGAATATTTTTCTTTTCTCATTTTTATTGCTGCTCTTTTTCGGCACAGAATGCTGTGTTAGCTTCCTTTCTTCCCTCAGGGAAAGGTCAGTTTCCCTTCATTTGCTGAGTCAAAGCCCAGGTATTTGGCAACCATCTGAAAGTTGTCTGTGTTGAATCTATGAATTTTTTTGCATCTTTAGATACACATTTATGAACTTAGTCCCTGTGTGTTAACTTAATACAACCATACTTTATTTGCACTGGTAACCTTTCAGAGTTTTTAAAAATCGTGCATTACAAATTAGAAATAAAAACCATTTTAAACTTTCTAGTATTTTTCCCTTCTAAATTTAAACTCAGTAATTCATAGGTTTATTTTTGTAATGCACTCATTATATAGTGCAAGCAGTGAGGTTTTTCATTTAAATTTTTGTAAATCCATAGAAGTTTATTTATTGTCAGAAGGCACATTTGCTATCTTTTAACCATTGCTTCACAGAAAGGGGTTGGAGAAGTATGATACTTGGATGATTTGTAGAGCTAAAAGGCATTTCCACATTTTAAAATAATTACCAGATGGTTACAGTTTAGATGTTGGAGATGGTCAATTAGTTAGCTTGTCACTGTAAGTATCTAAAGCCAATTATGTTGTTATTCCATGTAATGTGCACACAGCATAGATTGTCTGGGCCTTGACCCGCCCCTTAAGAGCATTAAAGTAAGAAACAGAGAGAACTACACAATGAAAGTAAGATTTTTAAACAAATTGCTATTTTGGCTGGCTCCTGCTTGATTCAGGAGGGGAGTCAATTAAGTCAAGGCTGGCAGTAACTCATTAAAATAGAGTGCATAGTTTACTTAATTTTTGTATTACTTTGCAAACACAGATTGAATGAAAAGCAGTTAGTCTGTTAAGTCATTTAGTATCTGAGATGGCATTGGAGAGGATCCAGAGGAGGTTGATGAGAGTAATCTCTGGAATGAAAGGATTAACATATGAGGGGTGTTTGATGGCTCTGGACTGAGAAGGATAATAAATCAGCTATGATGGAATGGCACAGCAGACTAGATGGTCTGGATAGTCTGATTCTGATCCTAAGTCTTATGGTCTTGTATGAAATGGCTTTAAGTATGGGCATTTGGGTACATTTAACCATTTGCTAGGTTCAACACAAGCTCAGCACTCCAAACTTTAGATCCCAAGTCGCACAGCATATTGTAGCAGTTTTTGAAATGCACTGTGCTATGGGAACAACTTGTCTACTTTTGGAGTAGATCAGTGCCATTTGACCAATCTAGGATCTATTAACAGTGATCCTTTAGAACAGTGAGGGGCAATCTCATTGAAACCTACTGAATATTGAAATGCCCAGGCAGAGTGGGGGTGGAGAGGATGCTTCCAGTAGTGGGAGAGTCTAGGACCAGAGTGCATGGCCTCAGAATAGAAGGACATCCCTTTAGAATAGAGATGTGGAGGATCTTCTTCTTTAGCCAGAGGGTGATGAACTTGTGGAATTCAATGCCGCAGACGCTGTAAAGGCCAAGTCTTTAGGTATATTTAAAGCAGAGGTGATAGGTTCTTGATTAGTAAAGGTGTTAAAAGTTATGAGCAGAAGGCAGGAGAATGAGGTTGAGAGAAATAATAAATGATCCATGATGGAATAGGGGTGCAGACTTGATGGGCCGAATAGTCTCATTCTGCTCCTGTGATCTTATAGTTTAATTCACACAGTTGGACTTCATAATTTGTCAATGGTGGGGGGAGGTACTAATCAGGCATGTTGATTTTGATTTTAACATCTGCAACAATGTTGTGCTCTTTGCTGACCTTGAAGCCTTTATAGTAAGCATTTCTTTACTGCACGTGGATTGACGGTGTCCAGTTATGTCATCACGTGGACAGCCGATTGAAAAATTCTTACAGAAATACCAGAAATAAAAAGGCATAAACACAAGAGATTCTGCAGATGTTGGAAATCCAGAGTAATACATGCAAAATGCTGGAGGAACTCAGTAGCTCGGGCAGTATCTACGGAGAGGAATGAAGGGTCGGCATTTTGGGCCAAGACCCTTCAAGAGTAAAATAGAGTGCAAGAAGTACTAACTTTTGTCTTACTATGCAAAGAAAGATTGCACAGATTGAATGAAATGAAGGTAGTTTGTAAAGCCACTTGCGATCTGATATATGAAATGGCTTAAGTATGTGTATCTGGGTACACTTAACCACATGCAAAACTCAATGCACCTAGTCACACAGCACATTGTAATTTTTGAAATTCACTGTAATCTGTAAACTGTCTACTTTTGGAGATCAGTACTATATAACTAATGCATGATCTATTAATAAATAAGTGCACATTTTTGACTAAATACAATATTTTACAGAGGGTGAACACAAAAAAGAAGCTAAAATAATCCTTTTCACTTTTTAAATATTAAAATCTATAGAATACTGAAAACAATCTGTGGGAATTATACTCATTTAAAGTCCAGTACATATACATACAAAGTGGTTGGGTCTATCATTGTGAGCCATTTAGAAACTCAGTTCTATTTCTATTTTTTAGGTCTATTATAAATCAAAAATAGTGTGAAAACAGTTGAATTTCTCATTAGTTAGCTGGATTCTGCTAATTACACAAGAAAAGGCTTTCAAATCCTGTTGAAGAAGTTATGGGGATTGTCCCTGACAAAACATAGATTTTGGTGTTTAACTCTGCACACACTTTCTCAAATTGCTGTCACATTTCCGCCATTAAGTGATGAGCAAAATGAGTTCCACTGTTCGTCTCATTAACAAACCCCAGGCTCATCCAAGTTTCCTTTTGGATAAAAACGTGGAGAGGTGATAATGAATGTTTTTCCTCCCTCTATAATTCCCATCCCTACCATGCAAAAGATAAAAGGGATTATCCAATACAGTTATCTGAAATCCTTGAATTGAGAACATGCTTTATTTTTCTTGCAGTATCTTCACAGACGCCAGCTGGAAAATAGCCAACGACAAAGCAGAGGAGAGGCACCCTTGCCAGAAGAAGATCCCAACAAGTTATTCAAACCACCGCAACCGCCACCAAGACTTGAAACGCTGCTTGTTGCAGGTTAGAGATTTATAAGGGAAGGAAAAGAGCAAGCAGAATATTAAACAATTCCATGTCAAAAGTAGTACAGTTAGGTCCACAGTGAACCTTTTGTATTCACCCCAAGCTCAAGAGGTTCCGAGAAAGTACTTTGTACAAAATGCTGATCATCTGTTCTCCCTAGGGTTTCCCTCCAGTATCTTGATTTTTGTTTCTGTAGAGCACCCTTGTTTCACATTCCTCCAGTTAATCTTTCTGAATGAAATCGATATGTTAATGGTCCAAAACTTGATTAGATTTTTTTAAGATTAAAGATTAGCCTTATTTTTTCCCACGAACATCAAAGCATGCAGTGAAATTAATTTCATTAATGACCAGCACAGTCTGAGAATGTGCCTGCAATTTCACCACGCTTTCAGTGCCAACATAGCATGTCCACAACTTTACTAACCCTAACTTCTATAAATGTTGTTTGGAATGTGGGAGGAAACGGGATCATTCATAGGATACTTGCATGGACATGAGAAGAACATGCAAACTCCTTACAGAGTTGAACCCCGATCAGTTATCACGGGCACTGTAAAGTGTTACTTGACGCTACGCTACTTTGTAACTGTGGCCAGTAGTTTCTATGGTAACTGCTGATGTCCGCCTGTTCAAACAGAATTAACTTTGAATTTATTTATGCACACAGAGTCTAGGGATAACTGAATGATATATGGTATTGAAACTGTCACTGTACATCTTTGATGAACTCCAGCTGAAGTCCAATGGAGAAGCACAGTCTTGTGGGAATTCCTCAGCATTACACTGGGGATGCACCATTCAAGATCTATGTTGAGTCACAGCAGAAAACCTTTTTGATGGTTATTCTACGCCTCTGAATTATTTTAAACTATTCTACTTCATTTTAATATTTTAATTATTTCTATGTTTAGTTTAAAATTAACCTGATTTATGTTTTCTATTTTTTTAATAATTTAAATTTTGAAATCATTTACTTCACTTTTAATCAGCTTTAAATATCTGATTATCAAAAATATTTAAAAGCTTTCAAAATAGTCTTGTAACATTAACAGGTGTCATAGAGCACAGCAGCACAGAAACGAGTCCCTGCCCATCTAGTCCATTCCGAACTATTATTTTGCCCAGTCCCTTCGACCAGCACCTAAACCATAGCCCTGCATACCCCTGTCATCCATGTACTTAATCCAAACTTCTCTTAGATGTTGAAATCGAACCTGCATCCACCACTTGGGCTGGCAGATTTAAGCTGAGAACCGGCTTTGTGTACCATTAATCATACGCGGCTCACAGAGAGTGATTATATGCAACAATCTTAAATTCAGCATAAGCTGGACCAACGCCAGTTTGTAGAGAATTATAATTACACTACAGAGAGGGAGCCTAGGACCAGAGGGCAGAGCCTCAGAATACAAGGACATCCCTTTAGGACAGAGATGAGGAGGAATTTCTTCAGCCATAGGGTGGTGAATCTGTGGAATTCACTGCTACAGTTGACTGTGGAGGCCAAGTCATTGGTATATTTAAAGCAGAGGTTGATAGGATCCTAAATAGAAAGTGTGTCAAGGGTTTCGGGGAGGCAATGGGAGAATGGGGTTGAAGGGGATAATAAATTTGCCTTGTTAGAATGGTGGTGCAGATTTGATGGGCTGAATGGCCTAATTCTGCTCCTTTGTCTTATGGTCTAATTGGTGCAAGTTTTATGCTATAGACTGGGTTAGTGTGTGTGCTGTATAAATTCGGTTCAAAATTATTTCTCTTGCAATCCTTAGTGGTGGAAAGGAAAGGAGATTTTCATTTGGTGTCCTGTGGCTTTGCCTTAAGACCAAGCATCCAAAAATAGAGTGTAGGAGTAGTCTCTTTATTTAAAAGCATTACATTTAGCTGTTTAACAGCAGTACAACTGGAACAAATCATATCTTGACATAGCTGATAGCAGTAGTTTTTAAGTGCTATTTGAAGCATTAAGATTAGGTTTATTTTTGTTGTTAAAGTTTGATCAAAAATGAGGAACTCATCAGTGTTTCTCTAGTTTGCTGTATTGTGACAAGTGAGTGGTAAAAGAAAACATGGGTAGTTGTCTAAGACCTACTTTATAATAACTATTTTCAGCTGCAGCACAGAAGAAATAGCAGCATCCTTATTTTTTCTAATTTTCTCAACTTCATGTTGCAACTTTTGCTCAACCATAGAAGTCTTTCTTTTCCTGTGAGACAATATAACAATTTCCTGTAAGACGATGTCTCATGAAGGCAGTATCCATCATTAAGGATCCCCTACACCCACGACAAGCCCTCTACTGTTTCCCGAGGCAAAGAATTCCACAGGCTCACTGTTCTCTGCGAAAAGTATTTTCACCCCATCCTGAATCTATTCCCCTGAATCTGAAGCAATGTTTCATAGTTCTAGTCTCACTTTCCAGTGGAAGCAATTTCCTTGCCCCTATCTTATCTATCTCTTTCATAATTAATATATTTCTACAGAGAAAATTTACAAGGATGCTGCTGGGACTGGAGGACCTGAGTTATAAGGAAAAATTATAATAGGTTAGGAGTTTTTTCCGTGGAATATGGAAGGTTAAGGGAAGTTTTGATACAGCTATACAAAATTATGAGGGGTATAGGTAGGGTAAATGCAAGCAGGAATTTTCCACTGAGGTTGGGTGGGACTACAACTAGAGAACATGAGTTAAGAGTGAAAGGTGAAATGTTTAAGGAGAGCATGAGGGGAAAGGTTTTCATTCAGAGGGTCGTGAGTGTGGAATGAACTGCGAGCACTAGTGGTCCATGTGAGCTCAATTTCAATGTTTTAAGAGAAGTTTGGGTAGGTAAATGGATGGTACGGGTATGGAGGACTATGGTTTGGGTGCAGGTCAATGGCAGTAGGCAGTTTAAATGCTTCTAGGTGGGCGATTGGCTGTTTTTGTGCTGTACTTTTCTATGACTATGGTCCCTTCCCCATTCTTCTGAATTCCAGCAAGTATAGTCCCGTGCAACTCAATATCTCCTCGTAGCCTAACTCCCTCATCTCTTTAATGAACCTCCATGGTACCACCTCCAAAGCCAGTATATCTGTAAGGAGACCAGAATTGCACACAGTACTCCAGGTGTGGCCTCACTAATACTCCGGAGTTGTAGCATAACTTCCCTGCTCTTAAATCCAATCCCTCTAGCAGTGAAGGCCAGCATTCCATTTGCCTTCTTGATAAACTGTTGCACCTACAAATCAACCTTTTGCAATTTGTGCATAAGCACTCCAAAGTTTTTCCGCACAGCAGCATGCTGCAATCGTTCGCCATTTAAATAATAATCTGAAACAAGAGAAACTCTGCAGATGCTGGAAATCCAAGCAACACACACAAATGCTGGAAGAACTCAGCAGGCTGGGCTGCATCTATGAAAAAGAGTATTGTCAACGTTTCAGGCCAAGACCCTTCAGCAGGACTGAATAATAATAATAATCTGATCTAGTTTTCTTTCCAAAGTTTGTTTTGTTGTACCAGTATTCCTTCAATATTACCACCCCATTTCAAACTGGAGTGTGTAAAGGAAAAAAAAAATAACTTAAGGATGTGAGAACTTGGTTCTAAGTAAGGGGAAAACGTTATTATAATTATACTTTCTCTAAATAATGAAGTTGTAGGAAAGGAATTATTTGATAACTTGCAAATGATTTTTCTCTTAAAACCATTACATTTATGATGAGTTCTGCTTTAAATTGTTTAAGAAGATTTTATTAGCTGTGTTGGATCTCGGTTTAATTTCTGATCTTTAGGCTTGTCCCAGGAGTCAGAAATGGTGAGCAGTTTTGATTTCAGTTTATTTTAAAGTGCAAACAAACATACTAAGCAAACTAAATAAAGATCTGAGAAATGGCACTGAGGTGTCAGACAAAAGAATATAGATGATGCTTCTGAAAAATCTATCACTTTTATAGATAAAATAAAGAACATTCTATAGATAGAGATAAATTAGTTAATAAGGTACATAATTAAAACAATTATACTATGTAGGTAATGTGCTAATATACTTGGCTAATGAAAAAGGTTTACCTGCTATACCGCTTTCTGCCAGTGAGTGTGAAAAATACATGAGTTTGTTAAAAGTACAAATCTTATTAAAAAGTATTATAAAAAAGGCAGTGGTTTCCAACAGCTGGATCCCAAAAATGTAAGGTGAGCAAGGCATCATGAAGGATAACATAACCATACCCTTATCTTTTCCCTCCTCTTCTTCCCCGCCCCCCCCCCCCATTTCCTGATCTTCTCCCTCCTCTTTCCCCCATTCCCTGGTCATTGCATAGGGTTCTGGATAGGTTTGTTCCATTGGTAGGTTGAGGGGAACCATGGTTAAGAAGAGATGTGGAATATCCACTTCATCTCTAAGCAAGAATACAAGATTAATGGCAGGATTCTTAGCACTGTGGAGGAGCAGAGGGATCTTGGAGTCCCCGTTCACAGATCCCTCAAAGTTCCGTGCAGATCCCACCTGATGGTTAAGATGGCGTATGGTGTGTTGGCCTTCATTAATCTTGGGATTGAGTTCAAAAGCTGTGGGGTAATATCAAAGCTCTGTAAAACAGTGCTTTGGAGTATTGTGTTCATTTCTGGTCACCTCATTATAGGAAGGATGTAGAAGCTTTAAAGAAGGTGCAGAGGAGATTTACCAGATTGCTGCTTACATTGAAGTCTTTTGAGGATGGGTTGAATGAGCTAGGACTTTTCTCTTTGGAATGAAGGAGAATGAGAGGTGACTTGATAGAGGTGTACAAGATGATAAAAGGAATTTATTGAGTGGACAGCCAGAGACTTTTTTCCATAACGGAAATGGCTAGTATGAGCGGACATAATTTAAAGGTGATTGGAGAAAATTATAGGGGGCATATCAGAAGTGGTGGGTTCATGGAATGCGGTAATGGTAGAAGCAGATACATTAGGGACATTTAAGAGACTCTTAGATAGGCATATGGAAAAAAGAAAAATGGTGGGCTATGTGGAAGGGAAGGGTTAGATTGATCTTGGAGTAGGTTAAAAGGTTGGCACAGCATCGTACTGTGCTGTACTCTTCTATATTTTAAGTGTGACCAAAACTGGATCTTAGCAAGTGCCATCAATATTGGTTACTTCTCAAATTAATGGACATGGCTTCCTTTTTATTTCTGTCATACAGCAGCATTCTAGAAAGGAGGGGGAAGGCATTATCATTACTGTATAACAGGGGCTCCCAACCTTTTTAATGTCATGGACTAATGCCATTAAACAAGGGTTGCATGGACCCCAGCTTGGGAATCCCTGTCTTACATATTTTGTGGACTTCTAGAATTGTGTTCCTTGTCTAATTTTTTTTGGGCTGCATCCGATCCAGAGTAACAATTACTTTGTTCTCTTTTATACTTGTGTACTTGAAGTGACATTAAACAATCTTGAATCTTGAATAAATAGTGAAATTTGACCAGTAAAGGCCATTGTGATTGAAGTCCAAATTTTAGCTCATTAAATTGGACTTTGGAGTCTTTTTGTAAATGAGCATCAACACTTGGCATGGTCTTCGCCAAGAACTTATCACACGATGGATAAACAGTAGAATGTTACTCATTTGATACAGCGTCTTCTGCAGCCATAACATCTTGTGGTTACATTAGCATGGAATTGTAGAGAAAATTGTTAGTTTTCAAAAAGCAGCTTTTAAGAAGAAGTTATAAAAAAAAAGCCTTGATGTTGATCGCATACGGATGTGGCTACTACTATGATTAAACAAAAGGGTTTGTACTGTATCCCATAATGTTTGGTTAGATTGCATGCAAGCACTTTAAAACAAAAAAAAAATACACAAAATGAAATGAGTGTATTAAATGCTGACCAAAGAAAATTGTGTTTTTCTATGGGGTATATCGAGTACTGTGCAAAGGTCTTAGGCACATATAGCCAGGATGCCTAAGACTTTTGTACAGTACAGTATTTGTCAATGTAGAGTAAAGAGTGAGATTGTAAGTCTGGCAGGAGCAAAGGATGTTGGGAATGGCGAGGGTGGAACGCCGCAGGATGGGTGTAGGACAGGTGGCAGAGGAGGAGTGCCAGGGCAGTGTGGTATGGGTTCAGACACACCCAGCCCTAGGACACCAGGCAAGGTCACTTGATTCCAAACAATTGGCTTACTGATCATTACAGAATGTCTCCCTGATGCTTCCTGCTCCCTCCCCTCTCCCTTCTCCTTTTCCCACCATGAATCATTCCCCTCTCCTTGTCCCCTTCCCACTCTCAGTCTACAACAGAGACTCTTATCAGAATCAGATTTATCATCACTCATATATGTCATGAAATTTCTGTTTTTTTTTCATGCATCAGCAGTACAGAGCAATACATAAAATTACTAAGTACTGTGCAAGAGTCTTAGGCACCCTATTTATATGCACCTTATAAATGTGCACCTTAGGCACCCTATATATATATGCACCTTATAAATGTGCACCTTGGGCACCCTATAGATATGCACCTTAGGCACCCTATAGATATGCACCTTATAAATGTGCACCTTAGGCACCCTATATATATGCACCTTATAAATGTGCACCTTAGGCACCCTATATATATATGCACCTTATAAATGTGCACCTTAGGCACCCTATATATATATGCACCTTATAAATGTGCACCTTAGGCACCCTATATATATATATATGCACCTTATAAATGTGCACCTTAGGCACCCTATATATATATATATATATATACACCTTATAAATGTGCACCTTAGGCATCCTATATATATATGCACCTTATAAATGTGCACCTTAGGCACCCTATATATATATATGCACTTAAAGCTTTTGCACAGTATTGTAATAGTCCTTTTTAATTCCATTTTTGATGACCAAGTTCTCAATAGTTTTTCCCCTTTCTTCTCAAAACTTTACAGGTCAAATCAATGCCTATTGCCAGCAGATCAAGGAGTTCACATCACAGAGCATGGGCAAGTTATTCATGGCCGAAGCCCTTCAGGGTCACAACAGCTGAGGTCTCCGTTGGAGTGATGTCACTTGAAAGTGGTTTTCAAATTCAACAAAACTACCTTCTGCAAAGCAAGCCTGAAGCTGACTTACCTGTGAAGTGAGTTTATGTGCATCTGAGGCAGATGTCGGGTTTATATGAATTTAACAAAAATAAATGAATTTGGTGATCAAATTAGTCTCTGTTTTTATTCCAGCTTGAACATTTTAATTAACTAATAGTTGAGAACATCATTTCGATAAATTAATTATTAACAATCTGACAATGGTTTGGTGAGCTTAAAAAGACATTTGTAGTAGTTTGACTATAATTCACTCCCTTTCAGTAAGTAATGAGTCTTTTTAAGCATGGTCCAGCTGCAGCAGAAACTAAGAGAAATTTATCTGAAATATGTTACAATGGTCTCTCCCTTTCCATAGTTCATTTTAGTTCTGTGTTATCATCCTTGCCGAGCTTGCAGTTTAGCAGTTTTAAGGACCCCTTGCTGCCAATATTGTGGTATAAATTAGGGCAATGCACGTGTGGAAATCATGGTTATGTTTGTAAATAATTGTATTTACTGCCTCCAGAACTGTAGATGCCTGAACCTTAATGGAATATTTTATTTAGAGGTATAGCACGGTAGCAGGATCTTCCAGCCCCATTAAACCCCATGTGGCCAAATAACTTACTAACCCATAGGTCTTTGGACTGTGGGAGGAAACCAGAGCACCTGGAGAAACCCACCCGGTCACGGGGAGAATGTATAAACTCCTTACAAGCAGTGGTGGGAATTGAAACTGGGTCGCTGGTACTGTAAAGTGTTGTGCTAACTAATACATTACTGTGCCATGGCTAAGATCTTTTGACAAGCCTAAGTATACCACACTATAGGGATTATCACAGGTCATAAACGATGTCAATGCAAAAAACAATCTTGGAGTTCTTTTTAGCTGTATGGAATCATGAGGGGTACATGTTTTTTTGAATGTGCAGAATTGGAGAAGGATACGCCTGATTCTTCTGGTCTGAACTAGTGCTTTTGTTCTGGTTGAACTTTCTCCCACCCCTCTATGAACTTTATCATCATAACTTTATTTTCCTTTGTCTTATCTGTGTTTAACTAGATTATATGCGGTTCACTTCAATCAATTCATGTGGTTGTAAGCCCTGCATTCTTCCCATTCTTTAGGTAAAAGTCTTTTTCCTGAATTTGTCTTTGGAGTTGTTAGTGATTTTTTTTTGTCTATTTAGGCTCTTTTTACCCCTTCCTTCATCCCCTAGTCAAATGGAATCAAACTCTATTAAATTGCTTCATAGCTTTAGTTCGCTCTTAAGTCACACCTTTGCTTTTGCTCTCATTTTGGTGAGAGGGAATAAACAGCCTGTTTAATGTTTGTCTCCTCAGCTTTGCTATCATTTTTGTCAATCTTTTTGTACCTTCCTTGCCTTTATGTATCTTTGTACTCTGGAAACCCAGAACTAGATGTCGTGGGTTCAATGTGAAAGATGAAATATTTAAGGGGAACCTAAGGGGGAGCATTTACCTTTTCTACACTGGGAACCCCTGCTTATGAGATCCACGGAAGACCCATTTATTATCCCGCTGCTACCTCAGAAGCGGTGTAGGAGGCGAGGGAGAAAGGCCGGCATCCTGGTGAGGTTAATATGGCGTGCTAATTGGCCGCCGCTCCCTAGCATACTTCAGTCCCTGGAGAACAAGTTGTGTGAACTGAAAACCAGAATCTTCTGCCAATGGGAAACAAAGGAATGTAATGTTTTGTGCTTTGTGGAGACCTGGCTGACGGATGAGATACCGGATCACAACACCGAGTCCTGAGTTCTCCCTGTTCCGGGCAGACAAGTCAAAAAGCCTCTCTGGGAAGAGTAGAGGAGGTGGGGTATGCTTCATGGTCAATTATGCTTTGTATGGCCCCCAGAATGTGCATATCCTCAAATCCTTTTGTTTCCCGGATCTGGAGTGCCTTGTGCTGCTGTGTAGATCTTTCTGGCTGCCTAGGGAGTTCACGGCTGTTACTATCACAGCCGTGTATATTCCTCTGCAGGCTGATACTGATCTGGCTCTCAAGGAACTGTTTGAGACCATCAGCACTCTGGAGACTGGACACCCAGAGGCTGCCTTCATCGTCACCGGAGATTTTAATAGAGTCTAAGATCTCTCCGAAGTTTTGTCAACACTTCCAAGTGAGGACTCATGGAGACAGCATACTGGACCACTGCCACTCTCTCCCTTCCGCAGCGTTTACAAAGTGCTCCTCCGTCTGCCTTTTGGAAAGTTGGATCACTCCTCCATCTTGCTTCTGCCAATGTACAGGCAGAAGCTGAAACAAGAGGTGGCCATAGTTAAAACTGTCCACTGTTGGTCCGACCAATCGGTCTCCATGCTGCAGGACTGCTTTGATGACGGCAACTGGAACGTCTTTCATGATGAGGATGTCCTTGAGTTCACGGATGGGGTGACGAGCTTCATCCGGAAGCGCATCGAGGATATTGTCCCCCAGAAACCGGAAACACTGGATCAACAGTTCCGTGCGAGCAGCACTTACTGCGCAAGGCAGAGCTTACATTGCCAGTAACCAACAAGAACTCAAGAAATGCAGCTACGATTTTCACGAAGTCATCAAGGCAGTGGAATGACAATACAGTGAGAAAATCCAGAAATAACTCTCCACCAACAACACACACAGCTTATGGCAAGGCCTGCACACTGTCACAGACATAGAAACATAGAAAACCTATAGCACAATACAGGCCATTCAGCCCACAAAGCTGTGCCGTACGTGTCCTTACCTGAGAAAATACCTAGGGTTACCCATTGCCCTCTATTTTTCTAAGCTTCATGTACCTATCCAGGAGTCTCTTAAACGACCCAATCGTATTCGCCTCCACTACCATTGCCGGCAGCCCATTCCACGCACTCACCACTCTCTGCGTAAAAAGAAACTTACCCTTGACATCTCCTCTGTACCTAATTCCAAGCACCTTAAAACTGTGCCCTCTTGTGATAGCCATTTCAGCCCTAGGAAAAAGCCTCTGACTATCCACATGATCAATGCCTACCATCATTTTATACACCTCTGTCAGGTCACTTCTCATCCTCCGTTGCTCCAAGGAGAAAAGGCCGAGTTCACTCAATCCATTCTCATAAGGCATGCTCCCCAATCCAGGCAACATCCTTGTAAATCTCCTCTACACCCTTCTATGGTATCTGCATCCTTCCTATAGTGAGGCGACCAGAACTGAGCACAGTACACCAAGTAGGGTCTGACCAGGGTCCTACATAGCTTCAGCATTACCTCTTGGCTCCTAAACTCAATCCCACGATTGATGAAGGCCAATGCACCGTATGCCTTCTTAACCACAGAGTCAACCTGCACATCAGCTTTGAGCGTCCTATAGACTCGACCTCAAGATCTCTCTGATCCTCCACACTGCTGAGAGTCTTACCATTAATACTATATTCTGCCATCGTATTTGATCTACCAAAATGAACCACTTCACACTTACCTGGGTTGATCTCCATCTGCCACTTCTCAGCCCAGTTTTGCATCCTATCAATGTCTCGCTGTAACCTCTGACAGCCCTCCACACTATCCACAACACCCCCAATTTTTGTGTCATCAGCAAGTTTACTAATCCATCCCTCCACTTCCTTCATCCAGGTCACTTATAAAAATCACGAAGAGTAGGGGTCCCAGAACAGATCCCTGAGGTACACCACTGGTGTTGACCTCCATGCAGAATATGACCTGTCTACAACCACTCTTTGCCTTCTGTGGGCAAGCCAATTCTGGATCCACAAAGCAAGGTTTCCTTGGACCCCATGCCTCCTTACTTTCTCAATAAGCCTTGCATGGGGTAGCTTATCAAATGCCTTGCTGAAATCCATATACACTACATCTACTGCTCTTTCTTCATCAATTTGTTTCATCACATCCTCAAAAAATTCAACCAGGCTCGTAAGGCACAACACCTGCCTTTGACAAAGCCATGCTGACTATTCCGAATCATACTATACCTCTCCAAATGTTCATAAATCCTGCCTCTCAGGATCATCATCATCAACTTACCAACCACTGAAGTAAGACTCACTGGTCTATAATTTCCTGGGCTGTCTCTACTCCCTTTCTTGAATAAGGGAACAACATCCACAACCTTCCAATCCTCCGGAACCTCTCCCGTCCCCATTGTTGATGCAAAGATCATCGCCAGAGGCTCAACGATCTCCTCCCTCGCCTCCCACAGTAACCTGGGGTACATCTCGTCCGGTCCCGATGACTGATCCAACTTGATGCTTTCCAAAAGCTTCAGCATGTCCTCCTTAATATCTATATGTTCATGCTTTTCAATCCACTGTAAGTCATCCCTACAATCGCCAAGATTTTAAGGATGACTTCAAAGCTAAGCGCGGTGATGCTGCCAACATGGTTGCCCCTCTCCCAGATGAGCTAAATCTTTTTTTACGCTCAGTTCGATGTCACCAACACTGAGCTCCTGAGGAGAGCCGCCAAAGAAACCTGCACTTTTGTCATCTCTGAGGTGGAAGTATGGAGGCATTTCGGCCGGACAGCTTCCCAGGGCGGGTACTCAGGATGTGTACAACGGGCAGATGTGTTTACAAACATTTTTAATCTCTCCCTGCCCCAGGGTAGAGTGCCCTCTTGCTTCAAGACATCCACCATTGTACCTGTACCTAAAAAGACCATGTCTGAATGACTGGCGTCCTGTCGCACTTGCCTCAATATTAAGCAAATGCGTTGAGAGGCTGGTTAAGATCCCATCTGCAGCATGCTGCCACCCACACTAGACACACGACAATTCGCCTACCAATACAACCAATTGACAGATAGCGCATTAGCCACAGCTCTACACGCTGTCCTTACACATCTGGAGAAGAAGAATGCTTATGTGAGAATGCTGTTCTTGGACTGCAGTTCAGCATTCCACACCATAATTCCCTTCAGGTTTGACAAGAAGCTCAGAGACCTCGACCTTGACCCTGCCTTGAGTAGCTGGATCCTGGACTTCCTGTCAGATCGCCAGGAAGTGGTAAGTGTGGGCTCTCTCACCATTGCCCCTCTGACCCTCAACACAGGTGCCCCTCAGGGTTGTGTCCTAAGCCCCTTCCTTTACTCTTTGTATACCTATGACTGTATCACCACACACAACTCCAATCTGCTAATTAAATTTGCTGACGGCACTATATTGATTGGCCTTATCTCAAATAATAACGAGGCTGCCTACAGAGAAGAAGTCATCACCCTGACACAGTGGTGTCAAGAAAACAACCTCTCTCTCAATGTCGCAAAAACAAAGGATCTGGTTGTGGATTACAGAAGGATTGGAGACAGGCTAATCCCTATTGACATCAATGGATCTGGGGTTGAGAGGGTGAATAGCTTTACGTTCCTCCTCATACACATCACGGAGGATTTCACATGGTCTGTACATACTAGCTGTGTGGCGAAAAAAGCACCTCTTTCACCTGAGGGTTGAAGAAGTTTGGCATGAGTCCACAAATCCTAAGGACTTTCTATAGGGGTTACTGCCAGGTATGGGAACTATACTTCCCTCAATCGCAGGATTCTGCAGAGTGGTGTGGACAGCTCAGTGCATTTTTAGATGTGAACTTCCCACTATCAGGACATTTACAGAGATGGGTGCTTTAATAGGATCATTGGGGACCCGAGTTACCCCAACCACAAACTATTCCAGCTGCTACCATCCGGGAAATGGTACTGCAGCATAAAAGCCAGGACCAACAGGCTCCGGGACAGCTGCTTCCACCAGGCCATCAGACTGATTAATTACAATTGTATTTCTAAGCTATATTGACTGTCCTGTTGTACATACTATTTATTACAAATTACTGTAAATTGCCCATTTAGACAGAGACGCAATGTAAAGATTTTTACTCATGTATGTGAAGAATGGAAGAAATAAAGTCAATTTAATTCAATTCAGTTCAGTGGGTAGTGAGAGTGTGGGGCAAACTCCCAGCACAAGTGGTGGATGCAGGGTTGATTTCAACATTTGAGAGATATTTGGGTAGGTCCATGGATGGGAGGGTTTTGGAGGACTATAGTTGGGCATAGGTCCATTAGACTGGGCAGATTAATGGTTCGGCACAAACTAGATGGGCCGAAGGGTCTGTTCTATGACTGTAACTAAAATGAATGGTTAATAAGACCATAAGATATAGGAGCAGAATTAGGCCATTTGGCTCATCGAGGCTACTCCGCCATTTCATCATGGCCGATCCATTTCTCCCTCTGTCCCGATCTCCAGCCTTCTCCCCTTATCCCTTCATGCCCTGACCAATCAAGAATTTATCAACCTCTTCATTAAATATACCCAGTGACTTGGCCACCACAGCTGCCTGTGGCAACGAATTCCACAGATTCACCACTCTAGCAGAAGAGCATTGTTTTCCTTGTTTCCAGAGAGATGAGATTATGAGGACACACAGTCCTCTTTTATTGTCATTTAGTAATGCATGCATTAAGAAATGATACAATGTTCCTCCAGAATGATATCACAGAAACACAAGACAAACCAAGACTAAAAAAACTGACAAAAACCACATAATTATAACATATAGTTACAACAGTGCAAAGCAATACCATAATTTGATAAAGAACAGACCATGGGCACAGTTAAAAAAAAGTCTCAAAGTCTCTCGAAAGTCCCATCATCTCACGCAGACAGTAGAAGGAAGAAAAACTCTCCCTGCCACGAGCTTCCAGCGCCGCAAACTTGCCGATGCCACACCCTGGAAGCACCCGACCACAGTCCAACTCTTGAGCCTGTCTGAAAACTTTGAGCCTCTAACCAGCCCTCCGAAACCGAGCACCATCTCTGCTAAGCGCTTTGACCCCAGCCCCGGCAATAGGCAAAGCCGAGGATTTGGGGCCTTCCTTTCCGGAGATTCTCAATCGCACAGTAGCAACGGCAGCAAAGCAGGCATTTCAGAAGTTTCTCCAGGTGTTCCTCCGTGCTTCTCACGTCCGTCTCCATCAAATCAGGATTGTGCACGGTACCTATTTAACAAATACGATATCATTTCGGAGCGGCCGCGCGCACTGCGTTGCGCCGCCGACTTCTCCTCCCCCCCTACTTGTGCTGAGATGAGATTTTCTGCTTTCTGTGTATTACTTTTAAGAGACTTGTGCACTAAGCATACCCGCACAAGTCCTCTGCTGTGACTAATTTACTAGACTGCCTGACTGTATGAGCAGAAGTTTACAATTGGAGAGCTGATTCGATGGCCCGAATGGCCTAATTCTGCTCCCGTGTCTCTCGGTCACCTTGCAGAGACTGTCCCATTCAGGAACCAGCAGCTACAAGCCTGAAGCCTGACTCATGGCCATTTGTTTTGTCCTTGGCATCATTGCTGGTTTGGCTGGTACCTAGAGGCTAGAAGTCTGTCTTTGACAACTGGCTGGGGCAGGGCTGTGTCCCAACCAGCTATCAGAGAAACTAACATTGCACTGCGCAAGGAAGATGAGGAGGAATGACAAGCGGGTAGGGGGTGAGGAAGGAGGGAGGGGAATGGTGCCAGTATTCCCAACTAGGAAGGGACACCTAGTACTTAAATGAGAAAATGGATGCTCCACAGAGTATCAGTACAGGCTGCCCAGTTTTCTAAATCTGGGCACACCATCTTAGCATCTGGTCCTAAGCTGAGTCAGTGGGAGTCAATATCCCAAAGTTACCTGACGTAGGAACTGGATTCTGTAATGGGCAATGCCAGCTTGCACTTTACCTCTCAATCAATCAAAACATGCCCAGGAGCAAACCAACCAGGAAAATGCAGGAGCTGGCCAGGGAGAACAAGACTCTGTCCAAAACAACAAGCTGTCAGAGCGGTACCCGTAACCTCCCTCTGCAGTTTGAAGTAATTTTGGCACCCTGACAGAAGTGTGTCAGATTATTGTCAGCCTTGGTATCATTTTTTGAACCTGGATTAAGTTTTGGACCTTGTGGCTATGTCGCCAGCAATGCCCCTGCAACATCAAAGTTGGAAGTAAGTTTATTTTCGAAGTGTGTGTTTATACCGCGCTGAGATTCATTTTCTTGCAGGCATCCACAGAAGAACAAAAATACAATAGAATCAATGAAAAACTACAAGCAGACTGACAATCACTCTGTAAAAGAAGACAAACTGAGCAAATACTGGTGCCTGTACAACGTGTCCACGACCTACCAATGGGTACGTCTTTGGAATGTTGGGAGGAAACCAGAGGACGCATGAGGTCACCGGGAAGGGACATACTTGGTCCAGATAGTGGCCAAATTGACCCCAGGTCACCGGCGCTGTTACACTAACCATGATGCTACCATGCCACTAACGTGATCCTTCTTGATCACAACCTCTCCACATCCCGTGCCCTGCACCCCCCCCACCCCTGTTCCAAGACTCCTGTATTTCTCTAATTACTGTGTGCCCTCTTATTCATAATGGCTCCACCACTCAGGTGCCAAGACACCACACTCTGCATTTCCTTCCTCAGTCCTGCCTCTACTGCTCCCTCCCAAGTTGACTTTCATTAATAGTGACTGGGTAGTGTAGTGGCTAGCCTACCACTTTACAGCACCAGCTTTGTGATCGATGTTCAATTCCTGCTGCTGCCCATAAGGAGTTTGTACGTTCTCCTGTGACCGCGTGGGTTCCCTCCAGGTGCTCTGGTTTGCTCCCACATTCCAAATGGGTCAGGGTTAGGGTTATTAAGAATATAGAGCAGTACAGCACAGTACAAGCCCTTTGGCCCAATTGTTGTGCCAACTTATTACCAACTCTAAGATCGATTTAACCTTTTCATACATTTTTCCATCATCCATAAGGGTTTCTTAAAACCCCATATGTATATGTCTCTACCACCACTCCTGGCAGAACAGTCCACATACCCATCACTTACCTCTGACATCACCTCTATCCTTTCCTCCAATCACCTTAAAATTATGTGTGCTCCCTCTCCCCTCCCTGCTCTGTTTCTGCCCTGGGGGAGAAAATCTCTGGCTATCCACTCAATCTATGTCTCAAAATTTTGTGCACCCCTGTGACTGAGCATTCCGTGGCATCACTGGAAGCGTGGCAACTCTTGTGAGTGAGCCCCAGCACAGTGACACAAACGACACATTTCACTGTGCGTTTTGATACACATGTCACAAATAAAGCTGATCTTTTCTTCTGGTTAGGTGTTTTCTGTCATCTGCGCTGATACCTCCTTATGTGGCTTGCTGCCAAATTTGGTTTAATAGCTGTCCTCTCAGTTTTAAAAAGTTTTCTAGAATGCAAATGCAGTACAAAGAATTCTTAATATCTGTGAATAGTTAAAAGCTGAAAAATAAGGGTGATCTATATAGAGGCAGCCCTTATCTCTGTAATGATAATTGTCACTGGCTATGGAACTTGAAATTGATGTGTTTTGACATCTGGCATTGTGCTCATGACCATATAATATAATGCAGGTTCTTTTTAACCTCCAAGGACTCAAGATAAGAGGATCTTGTTGAGATCTTTCATCTTTCAGTGGAAGGGAAATCTTTTTGGCAGAACATCTCTTGAATCTGCAGTTTATGATGGGCGCCAGACGCATCAAACTTCTAGAAAGTCTTTAATCTTATTCTCTGGTTTTAATCTTAGATTGGATGAATTATTAAGAGACTTCTTTAGATCTATGACTAGCTAGGAATGAAAATGTATTCATTAAAAGTGTTGGGTTACCGTTTCCAAGTTTAAATTAGGGAAATTATAATTGCAACAGGCATGTTAATTCATGAAATTTGGAGGAAGAATCGTGAGAGAGAGTTGTGTAAAATTGTGCATGTTTTCCGGTAAAGCGTGGTGATATCTGGACTGTACATCCATATCCACGTGAGATGAGTAATTATTTCAAACTGGCTGTGTAATGGGGTTTCCTCCGGGTGTTCTGTTTCCTCCCATGTTCCAAAGCCGTACTGGTTGGTAGATGAATTGGTCACGTGGGAGTAATAGGGGTGGCACAGGTTCACCGGGCTGGAAAGGGCCTGTTATTGTGCTGTATCTCGAAATAAATACATAATAAATGCATTTATAAACACAATAATAAACAAATTTAAAACTACCAGAAATCTTGAAAGGTAAAATCTGTGAATTTCTCACATCCTATGGTAATTGTATACAATTTTCTCGCATATTTCAGCTTACTGAAGCAGGTAAATCTTAAATTAGAGGTTTTGTTAATCTACTATGCAAAATAATGGAGGATCCAGCCTCTTGGTGGTCTCTATTTTGTGGAACGTTATGCTCTGGCTGCAGGTCAATGGCAGATTAATGGTTTGGCACGGATCATAAGACCATAAGATCAGAATTAGGCCATTTGGCCCGTCGAGTCTGCTTCGCAGTTTGATGATGGCTGATACATTTCCCTCTCAAACCATTCTCCTGCCTTCTACCCGTAACCTTTCACACCCTGACTTAGCAAGAATCTATCGACCTCCGCCTTAAATACACCCAATGCCCTGGTCTCCACAGTTGCCTGTGGCAATGAATTCCACAGATTCACCACCGTCTGACTAAAGAAATTACTCCTCATCTCCGTTCTCCATTCTAAATGGACGTCCCTCTATTCTGAGGTAGTGCCCTCTGATCCGAGAATCCCTCACTATAGGAAACATCCTATCCACATCCACTCTATTTAGGCCTTTCAACATTCAATAGGTTTTAATAAAATCTCCCCTTGTGTTAGGCATATGGCCAAGTGGTTAAGGCATTCGTCTAGTGATCTGAAGGTCGCTAGTTCAAGCCTCAGCTGTGGCAGCGTGTTTGTGTCCTTGAGCAAGGCACTTAACCACACATTGCTCTAGTGTCTGTGCAAGGAGTAGCGCCCCACACAGACTTCCAATCTGCGCCTTGTAAGGCACGAAAATGTCCGACGCAGGCCTCTCATGGTCTGAGTCGACTTCACCCCCTGCCCCGTTCTTCTAAATCCCAGCAAGTACAGGCCCAGAGCCATCAACTTCTCATATAGTAAGCCTTTCAGTCCCAGAGACATTTTCGTGAACCTCCTTTGAACTCTGTCTGCACATCCTTTCTTAAATAAGGGGTCCGAAACTGCTCACGCTACTCTAAATGAGACCTCACCAGTTCCTTATAAAGCCTCAGCATTACAGCCTTGCTTTTATATTCTAGTCCTCTCAAAATGAATGCTAACATTGCATTTACCTCCCGAACCCTTAGGGAATCCTACATAAGCACTCCCAAGTTCATTTGCACCTCAGATTTTTGAATTTTCTTCCAGATTAGATGGACCAAAAGGCCTGCTTCAGTGTTGTGGTGTTCTCTGGAGTCCCCCGTTTCTCCGAAATGATGTGAAATCTGTTTTCAGCAGCAGTGCAGATAAGTTGCTACAAGTTACAAAATAAATTATGCAAAGAGAAAAGAAATAATGAGATAGTCTTCTTGGATTCACGGAAATCTAATGGCAGGGGAATAAGCTGTTCTTGTGTCATTGAGTGTTCACGTTGAAGTTTATTGCCATTCAACTGTATACCTGTATACCACCAAATGAAACAACATTCCTTCAGACCAAGGTGCGTGACTCAGTATGTTTAACCCACACACAACTCATTAAGTAACATTACCACAAATAACTAAACAAATAATAAGGTGCATTTACAACACAAGCTAAAAAGTAAACAGTATAACCCAGTTGCTACTTCCATAAGACATGGGACTAGAATTAGACTATCTCGCCCACCAAGTCTGCTCTGCCATTCCATCATGGCTGATTTATTATCCCTCTCTACACCATTCTCATGAGTTGAGATGTGGGTGGTGGCACGGAGTTCAGTAGTTGCTTGGTCTTAGGGAAGAAGCTGTTTCCCATCCCAACAGCCCTTGTCCTAATACTACGGTACCTCCTGCCCAATGTAGAGGGTCAAAAAGATTGTTGAACGAGTGGGAGGGATCATTAACAATGCTAAGGGCCCTGCATATGCAGTGCTCCGGATAAATATCTTGGATGAGTGGAAGAGAGACCCTGATGATCTCTGCAGTCCTTGCAATCCTTTGTAGGGTCTTGCAGTCAGATGCCTTGAATTGTAGTTCCCATACTAGATGGTGATGCAGCTGGTCAGGACACTCTTAATGGCTGCCTGTTGGTTCTGGTCGACCATGGATGTTGCCCATGTAATAGGCTCCCCCTCTCTACACAGCTGATAGATCCAAAGGAACGGCAGAGACTGATACAATTTGGCACCAGTGGCTTCGCAAGAGTTGCTGGTCATCATTGAACTCAATATCTGACTGCCTTAGGGACTCCAGCTCCGGAATTTTCTTTAGCGTTTACTCCTGAAGCCTTCTCCATGAGTGGATAGAGCCACAAGGCGGTGGAGTTTTGAGTTCAGAGATTTCCTTTCTCCTAGACGAGCTGCCAACCATGGCTTGACAAGCCCCATCTGCCCAAAGTGACTAGTTTTAAGGCAGCAGAAACCTGCCTTCACCCCTTCTCCTCTCAGTAGGAATGGTTCCACTGGACTTGGTTAAACCACATGTGAAGACCAGGAGTTGGACTTCATTGTCAGAGGCTATTTGAGATGCAGGCCACTGGGGGCATTTAATAGGTTGTCCCCACTACCACTCCCGGTTATAAAAACCATTAATGGTGCTCCTGGAAAAATTGGTCAGAATGGGGGTGGGAAGAGTGGGGGAAGCCTCACTCACCTCAGTCTCCTCAGGAAGTAGAGACACTACCTAGCTTTCTTGACTAAAGAGGTTGTGTTGAGGGACCAGTTGACATCATCTGCTATGTGCTCTCCTGGAGACTTGTCCTTGTAACTCTCCTCACAGAGTATCCATTTACGTGCAGCGAGGGGTGAAGTGCACACTCATCTCCTTTGTCTTGTCCATGTCGAGACTCGGAAGCTTGTGCTTGCTCCATTCTTCCAGCTGCTCTCCCTCCACTTCGTACGCTGATGAGGCAACCATTAAACCAGCTTGATGATTCAGTTTGATCTGAATCTAGCGCAGTCGTACATCAGCAATAGTGGGCTGAGCACACAGCTCTGGTGGTGATGGGGTTTGTGGGAGGGGTGTCACCCACCGGTGCTCAGCAGGATGAAGCTAAAGAAGTTGCTACCAACACAGACCGACTGTGGTCTTCAGGCTCCTGTACCTCCTTCCTAATGGTAATAAGAAGCGGTAGTAAAAAAAAAGACACCCAGATGGTGAGGGTCTTTAATGACTAATTTTGTGAGCTAAAGCTATAATACTATTTATTCTTGCTTTCCTAGGGCTCAAGAGTAATTTCCATTTCAAACAAAGCTGATGAGTTCTTCAAATCATCAGCTTACTGCCCCACCTGGCAAACGTACTGTCGAAAACTGACTTTTCTCCCACCAAATAATGATACCTGTAATATAAAAACCATTGTCCATTGTAGGACCCAGAGGCATTTTCTTTTATGGAGTTGAAAGCATAATTAATGCTACACAATATCAGTAGTGCAATCACTCAAGTTGAATATGATGTTCGCCTAAGGGTCGTCTATTGCTTTGTCAACTAAAACACTTGAAAACTTCAACAAATGTACCGTGGAGAGCATTCTGACTGGCTGCATCGCCGTCTGGTATTGGGGGTGGTGGTTACTGCACAAGATCAAGTAAGTTGCAGAAACTTGTAACATTAGCTCCGTTGTGGGTACTAGCCTCTGTAGTATCCAAGACACGTTCAAGCAGCAGAGCATTAGGAAGGCGGTGTCCATCACTAAGGATCTCCACCACCCAGGGCAAGCCCCCTTTAATCTGCTACCATTGGGCGGGAGGTGCAAAAGCCTCACAGCACACACTCAGCGATTTAGGAACAGCTTCTTCCCCTCTGCCATCTGATTTCTAAATGGGCATTAAACCCATGAACATTACATCACTACGTTTTTATTTCTGTTATTTTTGCACTAATTTTAATTTAACTATTTAATAGACATATATAATGTAACTCAAACACGAGGAAATCTGCAGATGCTGGAATTTCAAGCAACATGCATAAAAGTTGCTGGTGCAAGCAGCACAACACCTTATATTCCATCTGGGTAGCCTCCAACCTGATGGCATGAACATTGACTTCTCTAACTTCCGTTAATGCCCCACCTCCCCCTCGTACCCCATCTGTTATTTATTTATTTTTTATATATATTCTTTTTCGCTCTCTCCTTTTTCTCCCTCTGTCCCTCTCACTATACCCCTTGCTCATCTTTCGGGCTTCCCCCCTCCCTCTTTCCTTCTCCCTGGGCCTCCTGTCCCATGATTCTCTCATATCCCCTTTGCCAATCACCTGTCCAGCTCTTGGCTCCATCCCTCCCCCTCCTGTCTTCTCCTATCATTTTGGATCTCCCCCTCCCCCTCCATCTCTTACTAGCTCTTCTTTCAGTTAGTCCTGACGAAGGGTCTCGGCCTGAAACGTCGACTGCACCTCTTCCTAGAGATGCTGCCTGGCCTGCTGCGTTCACCAGCAACTTTAATGTGTGTTGCTTATAATGTAACTCAGTCTGTTTCCTCTATATTTATCACGTATTGCATTGTACTGCTGCTGCTCAGTTAGTAAATTTCACGACATATACCAGTGATATTAAACCTGATTTTGATTCTGATTGGTCAGTCCTCACTTGGCTGCAGAGGCTGATCTGGGATCTGCGTATTCTTGTGCATTGTGGGTATAATCGTCTCTTTGGTCTTGTCCACATTGAGACTTAAGTTGTTGTGCTTGCTCCATTCTCTCTGTGGTTTGTGGTTGGGTCTCTCCTTTCGCAGCTGCCTCTTGTTTTCTGCGGCACAGTGTAGGTCGCTCTTGTACAGATTTCCTCCAGGTGTAATGCCTTCCCAGATTTTAGATGTAATGTTGATAACATTATATAAAAAAAACTTGAGATTTGATATCCTTTGCTGAAATACCCAGGTGACTATTGTGCTAATTCAGTAATAGTTATCATTTTAACCTTTCATCTCCGTACTTATTTCTATCATCCCTGTTGGTTTACAGTAAGAGTGTCAAAAAACACAATCCATTATGAGAATAACAAGCTGGCATGAGTCATTGCTCTCGGGAGTCTCTCGGAGTATAAACGATTTAAGCTTTGCTCTTCAAAATTTGAATGCTAACTGTGTTTCGTTTGGCAAACTTGGTGTAGCTGAATTACATGCATGAGATATTATTCCCATCCTGCTAAATTAATTGGTTACAGGCAGGGTAACATTGGATACACATATTTTAAATTGTCGTTCGTTAACACATGCTGTGTATATCAAGTGAGAACAGTACTAAACTTGTTTGCAATAACCACTGCAACCAAATAACTTGCTGGAACTCACCAGCTGGGTGGTCACATGACCACCCATAGTTAGTTGGTTGAGTGAAACACATAATTAGTTACTGCCTTCAGGAAAAGTTCAAAGTAAAATACCCATATGTCACCATACACAACCTTGAGATTCATTTGTTGCAGACATATTCAACAAATCCAGAATAGGATAATATCCATAATAGAATCAATGATTCACCAACTTGGGCGTTCAATCAGTGTGCAAAAGACAACAAACTTCAAATACAAAAACAAAGAAATAATAATAATAAATAAGCGATATATATCAAAAACATGAGATGAAGAGTCCTTGAAAGTGAGTCCATAGGTTGTGGGAACATTTAGTTTATGAAGACACGCAGTCCTCTTTTATTGTCATTTAGTAATGCATGCATTAAGAAATGATACAATATTTCCTTTGGTGTGATATCACAAAACACAAGACAGACCAAGACTGAAAAAAACTAAAAAAAACACATAATTATAACATATTACAACAGTGCAACAATACCATAACTTGATGAAGAAGTCCATGAGCACAGTAAAAGTTCAAAGTCTCTCAAATGTCCCACATCTCTTGCAGACGGGAGAAGGAAGAAAAACTTTCCCTGCCATGTCCGACCACAGTCCGACTCTGAGTCATCCGAAAACTTTGAGCTCTGATCAGCTCTCCGACACCGAATACTGAGCGCCATCTCTGTCTGAACAATTCGACCTCCATCTCGGTCGCCAACAGCAGACAAAGCCGGGGATTTTGAGGCCTTCCCTCCGAAAGATTCCCGACCGCGCAGTAATGACAGCAGCGAACGAGCGTTTCAGAAATTTTTCCAGATGTTCCTCTGTGCTTTCACGTCCATCTCCATCAAATCAGAATTGTCCACGGCCCCTATTTAACGGATACGATATCAATTTTCACCAGAGGGCTGCACACGCGTGGCGTGCTGCTTCTCTCTCCTCCTGCCGATGCTCAGTGATGGAGCAAGTGAAGTTGAGTGAAGTTATCGCCTTTAATTCAAAAGCTTGGTGGCTGAGGGGTAATAACTGCTCCTGAACCTGGTGGTGTGAGTCCTGAAGTACCTGTACCTTCTTCCTAATGGCAGCAGTGAGAAGAGAACATGTCCTGGATGGAGGGGAGCCCTGATGACGGATGCCACTTTCCTGCAACAACGCTCTGTGTAGATGTGCACAGTGGTAGGGAGGGCTTTACCCATGGCAGACAGGGTCATATCCATTACTTTTCGTAGGATTTTCTGTTCAAGGGCGTTGGTGCTTCCATACCAGGCTATGATGCAACCAGTCAATATACTTTCCACCACCCATCTATAGCAGTTTGTCAAAGATTTAGATGTCATGCTGAAAGTAGAGGCACTGTCATGCTTTTCTACATTTAGAAATGGACCAGATGGGCTGAAGGCCTTTTTCTGTGATATACTTCTCTATGACTCTGTATATAAAGTACATATATGTCACAGTAGTCTGAGTGTGCTCCACCTGGACTTTTCAGAATCAGAATCAGGTTTATTATCACCGGCATGTGACATGAAATTTGTTAACTTAGCAGCAGCAGTTCAATGCAATACATAATTCAGCAGAGAAAAAAATACTAATAATAATAATAAAAATTAAACAAGTAAATCAATTACAGTATATGTATATTGAATAGTGTTACATACCCCGTAACTGGGTTGCCAAACCAGCAGAAATGGATCACTCAGTTGGAGTCTGGATTACTAGAACTAAGGAAGTTTTATTAAAGAAACAAGCAACACAGTACTCTAATCAAAAGGATAATAAATGCAACAGTTCAGCAATGATAAACACACATGTACACAGAATTAAGATAACAGGATCAATCAAGCTCTATCGTTGTCTAGGGGTAAATGACCAGTTTCAAAGTGACGCAAAGTTCAGTTTAATTTAGTTCAGTTCAGTTCGCAGTAATCGCGGCCATGGGAGATGGACAGTGTGGGGGAAGGAGAGAGAGAGCAAAAACGAATGAATATTCAAAATGGCTTCCACACAGACCTTCGCAGTCAGCTTTCGTGCGAGCCCTTTGTGATGTCATCTGAGGTCACCGACCGTGACCCCTCCGTTTCCAGATACGATCGTTTCCCTGCGGTGAACCCAGCACCCAGGCAAGGGTGGACACACACCAGGTTCCCACCGATCGTGCCTTTCCACCCTGTGCGTTTATGGCCCGGTACTTCCCACCGACTTGTGAGAGACGCATCGCTTCCAGGGTCTCGTTACCTCGGGTATCGTGTGTGTCCTGCCTTAGCGAACCTGTCCCTTTTTATCCCCCTGCTGGGGTATCGCCTGTCCATCACTTCAAACAGTTCAGGGTTCAAAGAGGGAGCCGATCTTGACAGCTCTGTCCTTCTGTTACTCTCTCTCCCGTCCCTTCATTAACATCTCCAAATGCTGCTCCATTGTTTTCCTTATCTCTCTCTCTCCTGAAGACAGGTGGCAGACAACTGCTGATCCCACTGGTGCCAGCACAGGACAGCTACATCTTAATCTATGTGTATTCTTGTCACAATAGATTTTTAAAAAGTGCAAAAACAGAAATACTGTATATTAAAAAGAGTGAGGTAGTGTCCAAAGATTCAATGCCCATTTAGAAATTGGATGGCAGAGGGGAAGAAGCTGTTCCTGAATCGCTGAGTGTGTGCCTTCAGGCTTCTGTACCTCCTACCTGATGGTAGCAGTGAGAAAAGGGCATGCCCTGGGTGCTGGAGGTCCTTAATAATGGACGCTGCCTTTCTGAGACACTGCTTCCTAAAGATGTCCTGGGTACTTTGTAGGCGAGTACCCAAGATAGAGCTGACTAGATTTACAACCCTCTGCAGCTTCTTTCGGTCCTTTGCAGTAGCCCCTCCATACCAGACAGTGATGCAGCCTGTCAGAATGCTCTCCACAGTACAACTATATAAGTTTTTGAGTGTATTTGTTGACTTGCCAAATCTCTTCAAACTCCTAATAAAGTATAGCCGCTGTCTTGCCTATATTGATACTGCTCACACTGTCCACTTCTGATCCCTCTGTGAGGATTGGTAAGTGATCCTTCATCTTACCCTTCCTGAAGTCCACAATCAGCTCTTTCGTCTTATTGATGTTGAGTGCCGGTTTGTTGCTGCGACACCACTCCACTAGTTGGCATATCTCACTCCTGTACGCCCTCTCATCACCATCTGAGATTTTACCAACAATGGTTGTATCATCAGCCAGTTTATGGATGGTATTTGAGCTATGCCTAGCCACACAGTCATGTGTATATAGAGAGTAGAGCAGTGGGCTAAGCACACATCCCTGAGATGCACCAGTGTTGATCGTCAGCGATGAGGAGATGTTATCACCAATCTGCACAGATTGTGGTCTTCCGGTTAGAAAGTAGAGGATCCTATTGCAGAGGGAGGTACAGAGGCCCAGGTTCTGCAACTTCTCAATCAGGATGGTATTACATGCTGAGCTATAGTTGATGAACAGCATCCTGACATAGGTGTCTGGGTTGTCCAGGTGGTCTAAAGCCGTGTGGAGAGCCATTGAGATTGCACCTGCCATTGACCTATTATAGACTTTATAGATTTGCAACATTTGAATACTGCAAGACTGAGTTTGACGAAGCCACGGAGTTGGTCTAGGTTTATATTTCAGGAACAGTGCATTGCTGCCAAAGCTTCCTTTTTCTTGTCCGTCTGATAGCTTCAGTGTGGTCACTTCAGATGCATTTAAGAGTGGTGCAACTGGAATTGTGTTTGTCATAGAGTCATAGAGCACGATAGTGAGCAAACAGGCCCTTTGTCCCATCTAGCCCATGCTATAATTTAGCCTAGTCCCATTGACCAGCACCTAGATCATTGCCTTCCATGTAAAATAGCCCTCTAAGAAAAATTAAGAGAAAAATTAAATTTTGTTGTCAAGCTTGACTCCTGAAGAATTGCTCAAGACTTAGGTCATGAGGGTGACAGTATAAGACAGAGACGCTGCCTTGCTCGTGCTAGCTAGCAGTAGCTGGCAATAGATCATGCCAGTAATGAAGTATTGTTAAACTTTGTCTGAGACTATTTAGCTAATACAGGACCTAACTGTGGACACGCAGTTCTAATTTTGGGTATTGCACGGGAACATTTGTGAACTGGCTGAGACCTAACAAGTGCTTTTTCACATCACTGACGAAGTATATCTAGCTGTTGGCTATTGCCCAAAATTTACTGTATAAATTTCAGACGTAACCTGACATTGCCGGAGTCGTAAGACAATGGCTCCCTGTGGTCACGAATTAAAGGGTTTACCTAATACTGAGGTCTGTGTCTTTACTGTTGTTTGATAACGGGGTAAATTTTCTTACGGTAAAATAGGGGAAATTCTTCGACACTCTCCATATCTTTGCCATCAATATACTTCTCTCAACAAGTCCTCCAAGAAGACCACAACCTTGTTGTTACGTGCCTTAATGACTGGAGAGCTGTGTTGACTGGAGTCGGGGCCTTGTGCTTTGACTGTAGGTAGGGTCACCCATACCAACAGGTCAAAGGCTAGAGGCCAGACTAAGAGTGGTCCACAGTTCCTCCAGGTTCGGAGGTTCAGTTCAGGGCTGACAACCCTGACTGGTCAAAAGATTTATTACAGAAACATGCTGCCCTAAATGCCAGCAGCATAACAGCACTGAATAAAATCTTTAAAAAGTCCCCATATCTCATATTAGGATTTCTAATATCAAACTTGCTTTTGCTCGTGTGACTTCGTGGTAATGAGTGCTGATGATTTTAGCTGCCCAAGTGATGATTGGTTGTCCATCGTGCCCAATGATGACAGGAAATCTGTGCGGGACGGTTTTTAAAGTGGAAAAGCCAGTCATTGGGGCAGTTCAACTCTCTGAACCTCAGATGTCTGGGTCCAGTGGTAAGAGTAGCCATCACAAACTGGGCTCTTCCAAGGCAACAGTAGGTGACCATGGCTTCTTCTGTGGCTTGTCATGTCCTTCCCTCTTCACAAAGCGTTGTAGAACTGCTTTCCTGACCATTAGATCTCACTGTGGATCTCATCCACCCAGTCCGCCAGATCTGACTTTGCGTCCAAGGACAGGTATCTCACCGGGGAGTGTGGCCCGTCTGCTACTCTCACCTGGTTCAGACTGCCTGTCAAAGCAGAGTTCTGGGGTTTAGCTGCTTTCTCAAGCAAACAGCTACTTGGAGCCACAGGTGAGACCTGAGTGACCAGCGGGGACCAAAGGTGAGTGAGATACTCCAGAATGGAGCCCCTTCACTAGAGGTGCTACCCCTCGCTGCACACCCCACAGTAAATTATATTAAAACAACATTTACAGCTTCTGGCCCAACAAGCTGCTGCTCCCAGCTGCCGACCTACTTAACCCAGCCTAATCACAGGACAATTTACAATGACCAATGAGCTCACTAATATTTACATCTTTGGACAGTGGGAGGAAACTGGAGCACCTGGAGGAAACCCTCACAAATTCCTTACAGGCCAAACTGGAATTGAACTCTGAACTCCAACACCCTGAGCTATAATAGCGTCATGGTAACCGCTATGCTACTGTGGTGCCCTATTCCTATTCAATATGCATCTTCTGAAATATAATAGTTTCTAACATATTTCTGTTAATATTTCACGATGACAGGCGTGAAATATTTGCTATGCAAAAAAGAAAAATATTCAGTCACATTGTTAAAATCTATCATCTGCAAGAAATAACAGGTAAAGGTACGAAAAGAGGAGGCCATTCACTCTCCCTTCAGTACTTTGCTCAGTTCTGGAAATCCTACACATCAGAAGATGCAATTTGAACAAATTAACCAATCCAAAATGATTATATTTTGGGTTTATTTTTGTTTCTTAAGAGGGAAAATAAATTTAAAATGAATTTACCTTCCAGAACATTTTATACATGTGGTAGAGTTCAAATGTGATGTATTAAGGGTTTCCTTGCACTTCCGCTGATAATGGGATCTGACTTTCACGTCTCTAACCACAGGCATTTAATTACTGCGAATTACCCAAGAAACAAGCATCATCTGGTCCGGGGACAATTAATAGATACACAAACCAATCTTCCGTCCTTGTACTCACTTTACACTGCACGCTGTCGGAGCAGTGCTGCCAGGATAATCAAGGACACGACCCACCCAGCCAACACACTTTTCATCCCTCTTCCCTCCGGGAGAAGGCTCAGGAGCTTGAAGACTCGTACGGCCAGATTTGGGAACAGCTTCTTTCCAACTGTGATAAGACTGCTGAACGGATCCTGACCTGGATCTGGGCTGTACCCTCCAAATATCCAGACCTGCCTCTCGGTTTTTTTGCACTACCTTACTTTCCCTTTTCTATTTTCTATTTATGTTTTATAATTTAAATTTTTAGTATTTACTATTGATTTGTACTCCAGGGAGCACAAAGTGCAGAATCAAATATCGCTGTGATGGTTCTAGTATCAATTGTTTGGCAATGATAAAGTATAAAGTAATATAAATCATAGCTGGAAACCTCTGTTCTTTCATCAAATGTTTTTAAGTGCATAATATTTAAATCGAACACTTTAAATCATAAGAAATAAGTTTATATACAGTATATTTCCCACACACACATATACAATGAAAGGTCAAGGGAAAAGTCAAAGCATGCTAACATTTTAGCTGAGGGCATCTAATTATACTTTATACTTTATATTTTTATACTTTATACTTTATTGTCACCAAACAATTGGTACTAGACCATACAATCATCACAGCGATATTTGATTCTGCGCTTCATACTCCCTGGATTACAAATATTATATATTAAAGATATTAAAAATAGTTAAAATTAGTAAATATTAAAATCTTAAATTATAAATCATAAATAGAAAGTAGAAAAATGGGAAGTAAGGTAGTGCAAAAAAACCGAGAGGCAGGTCTGGATATTTGGAGGGTACGGCCCAGATCTGGCTCAGGATCCGTTCAGCAGTCTTATCACGGTTGGAAAGAAGCTGTTCCCAAATCTGGCCGTATGAGTCTTCAAGCTCCTGAACCTTCTCCCGGAAGGAAGAGGGATGAAAAGTCTGTTGGCTGGGAGGGTCGTGTCCTTGATTATCCTGGCAGCACTGCTCCGACAGCGTGCGATGTAAAGTGAGTCCAAGGACGGAAGATTAGTTTGTGTGATGTGCTGTGCCGTGTTCACGATCTTCTGCAGCTTCTTTCGGTCTATGTATTTCTAATCATGATTTTGTTATTTAATATCATTAAACAAAATTCCAGCTATAAGGCTATAAGACCATAAGATGTAGATGTAGTATAGTGAGTGGGGGGAGTATTGGGGGGGCTCCTCCTGAAGTTCACTGTCATCTCCATAGTCTTGAGTGTATTTAGCTCCAGATTGTTCTGACCACACCAGAGGGCCAGCCGTTCCACCATCCGTCTGATCACTGGCTTCTAAGAGTTCCTTTACCTTAAGCTCTCTAATCAATTCTGGTTCATTGCATAATACCTAATCCAGAATAGCTGATCACCTTGTGGGCTCGGTCATGCTCTAAAAAGTCATCTCAGTTCTCCCTCTTGGGATCCAGCACCAACCTGATTTTCCCAACCTGCCAACATATTGGAATCCCCATGACTATTGTAACATTGCTTTTTGATATGCATTTTCTTTCTCCCATTGTAATTTGTAGACCACATCTTTACAACTTTTTGTGGAGGTCTGTATACAACTCCCATCAGGGTCTTTTGCCCTTGCAGTTCCTTAGCTCTATCCACTACAATTCAATATCATCCAGTCCTATGTTACTTCTTGCTAATGATTTAATTTTATTTTTTTTACCAGCAGAGCCATCCCAACCCCCAAGCCTACCTGCCCATCCTTTCGATACAATGTGTATCCTTGGACATTAAACTCCAAGTTATAATCTTTCAGCCACGATTCTCTGATGCCCACAGCATCGTACATGCCAATCTGTAACTGTGCTACAAGTTCAGCCTGCTACATATTCCTTTCTTCTCAACGCCCCAGGCAACTATCATTACATTCTGACAACTGAAATATTAGCAATGGCATATTTATGAGTAATATTAGCATGTTTCATTAATTGCACCAGACCGTGCTTGCTTCATGGATATACTGCAGTAATAATGAAACACCCGTGACCACAATAGACTTAAAAGGTGCAATTACAAATCAAGATAAAATCCACAGAAAATTCCAACAATCCTCAAAATAGCCCGGTTCAAAATATATACCTGAAAGTGATACTTATGTGGGAATAATTAGCCTTCTACGAAGAGTTACGAACTTCACAGTCTGGCCATGAGATGTAATTTGACATTTTGAACTGTAGAGGCTGACGTGGCACATGAAACATGGTCAGTAATTGAAGAATGTTCAAAGGGTTATTGATAGAGATGTCAGAAAGAAGAGGCTGCAGGTAAGTAAGACCGACAGGATTGCTTTGAGAGCCAGCATGGACTCACTGGGCCACAATGGTGTACCCATACTCTACCTCCTCAGAAAATAAAATCAGGCATTTCTTCGCCTTGTTTTCGGGTAGATCAATGGACCCAAAATATAGTGTAGGTATCGGTTTAGCCAAACTGAATTTATTTCGAGAGGTTGGTCATGAGGCACATCAAGACCCTGCTGCCCCCCTCACTGGATCCCCTGCAGTTCGCGTACCGTCCCAAATGTTCAACAGACGACGCCATTGCCATCACTCTCCACCTGGACAAAAAAGACACGTATGTTCGAATGCTGTTCATAGACTTCAGTTCAGCATTCAACACAATCATTCCTCAACACCTGATTGGAAAGCTGAAACTGCTGGGCCTGAACACCTCCCTCTGCAACTGGATCCTAGACTTCCTGACTGGGAGACCTCAGTCAGTCCGGATTGGAAGCAACATCTCCAATACCATCACGCTGAGCACGGGGCCTCCCCAGGGCTGTGTGCTCAGTCCACTGCTGTTCACTCTGCTGACCCACGACTGTGCTGCAACACACAGCTCAAACCACATCATCAAGTTTGCCAATGACACGACCGTGGTGGGTCTCATCAGCAAGAATGACCGTGGTGGGTCTCATCAGCATATAGAGAGGAGGTGCAGTGGCTAACGGACTGGTGCGGAGCCAACAATCTGTCTCTGAATGTGAACAAAACAAAAGAGATGGTTGTTGACTTCAGGAGGACTTCTGTGTCTTGTCCTGCTCTACACGTTCTACGACGCTTGCAGAGACCGCCTTCTTGACCGTTGGACCTTCCATTGGTCTCGTACGCTCAATCTGCCGGAGTCTGTCTTCACATGCTGGGATAGACAACTCCCTGTCTCACCAAGGGTTTGAGACCCGTCGGCTACCCTCACCTGGTTTAGCCGGCTTGTCGAAGCCGTTGCCCGGGGTGTGGCCGCTGTCGCATGCAAACAGCTATGGGGAGCCACAGGTGAGAGCTGAGTGCCAGGTGGAGACCAAAGGTAGACTAACCGCCTTGAAAAGGACGCGACATGTTCCCCCACCAGAGGCGCTACCCCTCCTTGACTCCCCATACACCCCATGGACCAATACAGTACCATTAAACAAGGGGTTCGTGGGCCCCAGGTTGGGAACCCCTGGTCTAGACCAATATTGTTTCACCTTAGTCAGCTGATGATAGCTTGAGTGGTCATTGCTCATCCTTCGCTAATCTGGGTTTAGGAAGAGGGAAAACAGAAAATGTAAATTTGACTCCCGTGTTTTCGGGAGCTACAACTGTTGGAAAGTGTGTGAACCGTCAGTAGATCAGGTTAGTCTCATGTTGAAGTTGCAGTGTAGTCCATCAAATATTGAAAGGCCTAGATAAAATGGATGCGGAGAGGATGTTTCCTATAGTGGGTGAGTCTAGCACAAGAGGGCACAGCTTCAGAATAGAGGGACCTGCATTTAGAACAGAGATGAGGAACTTCTTTAGCTGGAGGGTAGTGCATCTGTGGAATTCATTGCCACAGGTGGCTGTGGAGGCCAAGTCTTTAAGTACAGTTAAAGCAGAGCTTGATAGGTTCCTGACTAGTCAGGGTGTTAAAGGTTATGGGGAGAAGGCAGGGGAAAGGGGTTGAGTGAGATAATAAATCAGCCATGAGATGGAATGGCAGAGCAGACTCAATGGGCTGAATGGCCTAATTCAGTTCCTCTGCCTTAAGGTCCTACAGACTGCAGGACATGCTTTCATTGGAGAGGGTCCACAGGAGGTTCATGTGAATGATCCCAGGAATGAAAGGGTTCACGTATGATGTGCGTTTGATGGCTCGAGGTCTGTACTTGCGGGTGTTTAGAAGAATGAGGGGGGATCTCATTGAAACCTATCAAATATTGAAAGAATTTGTAGAGTGTACATGGGTAAGGTGTTTCCTGTAGTGGGTGAGTGTGGTAAACCATATATATATGTTGTAACTGGGTTACCTGTCTGGGCGCGCCCCTCTGCTGACTGCCCCTGTGGCTCCTCCCACAGACCCCTGAATAAAGGCGACTGTGCCATTGCTCCTCCTTTCAGTCCAGGGGCAGACACTCAGCATGGTCGAGGTCACATTTTACTGCGAATAAAAGCCTTTCAGTGTATACTCTACTTCCAGTCTTTTGGAGTAATTGATAGTGCATCAATGAGTCTATGACTAGAAGGCACAGCCTCAGAATAGAATCCATTGAGAACAGAGATGAGGAGGAATCCATGGTGAATCCATGGAATTCATTGCCACAGGTGGCTGTGAAGGCCAAGGCTTACTTTACTTTTATATCATTCTTTATTATTTACGATTATTGCGTGTTTCTTGTTTGTTGTTGCACACTGCGCCCTGACCAACGGAGCACAGCAAATTCTTAATACACGTAAGTGTATATGGCGAATAAATTTAATCCTGATTCCTATTCTGTGCTCCTCCCCCTTCCTTTCCAGTGCTCTTGGCCCAAAATATCAAAGGCTGATTTCTGACCTGCCAAATTCCTCCAACTATGTGTGTGTGTGTTGCTTGGGATTTCTAGCATCTACTGAATTTCTTGTTTTGAAGATCAAAATATAATTAGAGTTTAAGAAACCAGAGGACGCAGATTGGAGGGAACCAAGAAAATCACCCAGGGCATTTGTATTTGCTTCATAGCTTGTGAGACTCTCCTGTTGGTAGAGTGGAAGCAGATTTTCATTGTGACTTTCGAAGTAGAAATTGGCTATGTATGTAAAAGGGGGAAAAGACTTTGCAAGGCATTTGGGATAAGAGGAGGGTCACTGTGCTAATTGGACTGCTGTTTCAAAGAGCTGTCACTGATGTGATGGACCAAATGGCTTCCTTCTGTGCTCTCTAATTCTGCTCGGCCACCTGTGCAGGAAAGACTCACTGTGGCCTGAACACGTACATCATCTATGCCATGAGTAATTTTCCGCTTCCTAACGTGCAGTAATAAAGAGTGCAGGAAAGAGTTTGCTGATCACTTCGGTGTATCCATTATTGAACGGCCATGCTAACAAAATACTTTTACTTTGAACTTTGAACTTTAAATTTTGACCTTGAAGTTCCATTGCAGCACCTGATTGCAATGTTGATTTCAAAGTAAAAGGAACAATGCCATGATTTGTGAAGACTGCAAGTTGGGGCAGATCAGGAACTCTAAAATGGAATTAGCTTGGCTTGGGTTAAAAATTTTCTTAGCCATCAGGAAGGAACTAGGGAATTGAACAATTAGATTTCATTGTGGATTCAGTGAAAATCTGCCTCCACTACAACACTGCTTCTAAATTAGATTAGATTAGTTTTCTTTCTCACACGTACATTGAAACATGAAGTGAAATACGTCATTTGTGTTAACGACCAACACAGTCGAAAATGATCTGGGGGAGTCTGCAAGTGTCACCATGCTTCCAGCACCAACATAACATGCTCACAGCTTACTAACCCTAAGTAACACACAAAATGCTGGAGGAACTCAGCAGGTCAGGCAGAGGAATAAACAGTTGATGTTTTAGGCCGAGGTCCTTCATCAGGATTAACCTGACTCTTCCTCAGGTTAGTGCTACCAACCCTAACCCGTACATCTTTGGAATGTGGGAGGAAACCAGAGCACCTGGAGGAAACCCACGTGGTCACAGGGAGAACATACAAACTCCTTACAGGCAGTGATGGGATTTGAACTCTAATTGCCGGTCGCTGACACTGTAAAATGATGCACCAACTGCTATGCCACCGCAAAGCCCACTACTAAAAGGGAATGCAGCAGGTCATGGAGATAGAGCGTAGAAATTTACACCACATTACAAACCCTTCGGCCCACAATGTTGTGCTATGTAACCTACTCTAGAGTTGATGAGAAGGTGGTGGTGAACTAAATACCAACTAATGCCCTTAATTATGATGAAGGTAAAGATGTTTGAGTGGTCAAAGTGCTAGTATTCATAGATTATCCTAGAGTCATACTAAACTATAGCATAGAAACAAGCCCTTCAGCCCATCTAGTCCATGCTGAAACATTTAAACTCCCTACTCCCATTGACCTGTACCTGGACCATCGCTCTTCATGTCCCTACCATCCATGTACCTGTCCAAACATCTCTTAAATGTTGAACTCAAAATCGCATCCATCACTCGTGTTGGCAGCTGGTTGCACACTCTCACAACCCTCTGTGTGAAGAAGTTTCCCTTTAAACATTTCACCCTTCACCCTTAACCCATGACCTCTAGTTCCAGTCTCACCCAACCTCGGTACAAAAAGCCTGGTTACATTTACCCTTCTATACCCCTCATAATTTTGTATACCTCTATCAAATCTGCCCTCAATCATCTACATTCTGGGAATAAAGTTCTAACCTATTCAATCTTTCCTTATAACTCAGGTACTCCAGTCCCAGCAAAATCCTTGTAAATTTTCTCTGTACTCTTTCAATTTTATTTACATCTTTCATGTATGTAGGTGACCAAAATTATACACAGTACTCCAAATTAGGCCTTATCAATATCTAGTTCAACATAACATCCCAACTCCTGTACTCAGTGCTTTGATTCCTGAAGGCCAATGTGCCGTAAGTTTTCCTTACGAGCCTATTGACATTTATTGCCACTTTCAATAAGTTATGGGCCTGTATTTATTCTACTGCACTGCTTATTGTGTGAGATCTTCCCCGGTCAGTCCGCCCAAAGTACAATACCTCGCACTTGACTGCATTATATTCTACCTGCTATTTTTCGGCCCATTTTTTCTGCTGCTTCAGATCCCCCTGCAAGCTTTGATAATCTTCCTCTCTGTCTACTACACAACCTTGGTGTCATCTGCAAATTTGCTGATCCAGTTAACCACATTTATCATCCAGATCATTGATATAGATAATAAACAACAAAAGACCCAGCAATAATTCCTGTGGCACTCCACTACCCACACTTCTGCTGCAGGGAGGCAACTATTTACTACCACTCTCTGGTCTATTTACCTATCTATCTATTTATTTCTACAGTGTGGAATAGGCCCATCTGTCCCTTCCAACTGCGCTGCCAACAATCCCCCCCCAACTTATCCTAGTCTAATCACGGGGCAAGTACAATGACCAACAAATCAGCAACCCACCTATTTAACATAGAAACATAAAAAAACCCTACAGCACAATACAGGCCCTTCAGCCCACAATGCTGTGCCGAACATGTACTTATTTATAAATTACCTAGGTTTACCCATAGCCCTCTATTTTTCTAAGCTCCATGTACCTATCTAATGAGTCTCTTAAAAGACCCTATCGTACCCGCCTCCACCACTGTCGCCGGCAGCCCATTCCATGCACTCACCACTCTCTGTGTAAAAAACTTACTCCTGACATCTCCTCTTTATCTACTTCCAAGCACCTTAACATTTTGCCCTCTTGTGCTAGCCATTTCTGCCCTGGGAAAAAGCTTCTGACTATCCACATGATCAATGCCTCTATCATTGTATACACCTCTATCAGGTCACCTCTCATCTTCCGTCACTCCAAGGAGAAAAGGCCCAGTTCACTCAACCTATTCTCATAAGGCATGCTCCCCAATCCAGGCAACATCCTTGTAAATCTCCTCTGCACACTCTCTATGGTTTCCACATCCTTCCCGTAGTGAGGCGACCAGAACTGAGCACAGTACTCCAAATGGGGTCTGACCAGGGTCCTATATAGCTGTAACATTACCTCTTGGCTCTTAAACTCAGTCCCATGGTTGATGAAGGCCAATGCACCGTATGCCTTCTTAACCACAGAGTCAACCTGTGCAACAGCTTTGAATGTCCTGTGGACTCAGACCCCAAGATCCCTCTGATCCTCCACACTGCCAAGAGTCTTACAATTAATACTATATATTATGCCGTCATATTTGACCTACTGAAATAAACCACCTCTCACTTATCTGGGTTGAACTCCATCTACCACTTCTCAGCCCAGTTTTGCATCCTATTGGTGTCCCACTGTAACCTCTGACAGCCCTCCACGTTACCCACAACACCCCCAACCTTTGTGTCATCAGCAAATTTACTAACCCATCCCTCCATTTCCTCATCCAGGTCATTTATAAAAATCATGAAGGGAAGGGGTCCCAGAACAGAGCTTAATCACAGGGCAATCTACAATGAGCAAGTGATCTACCAGCCATACGTCTTTGGAGTGTGGGAGAAAGCTGGAGCACCTGGAGCAGATCCATGTGGTCACAGGGAGAGCGTACAAACTCCTTACAGGCAGGGGCAGGAACTGAAGCTGGTACTGTAAAGCGTTGTGCTGACCACGACACTACCATTCTTCTCCCGCAACCACAATATCTAATCCAATTTATTACCTAAAAATATCCCCTGTCAGAAGAGTTGATTTAGCCATATTAACTTCTGTATCATGTGGCAATGATTAACACTAAAGAAACTGAGCAGGGATGCCCCCGCCCGGTCTTCCACTTTGGCTCTTGGCCAAGGTAAACTTAAAGCACCCCAACATGCCTGCTTGTTGCATACAGGAAAGGGCTGAACATGTTTTGCTTTCGTTTTTATGTGAACATTTGGAGTTGCACTATAATACAATTAACCTATGAACATCTGACACAACTTTACAAGCACAGGTAAACAGTACTTTGAAAGGAACCTATTACTGTACAGTGTGGAGCCAATCACTTCAACCTGACTTGCATGGGCTTGGTCCTGCAGTGAGTGTTCCAACCTATTTATTCCTAATGGTGACTGATGCTCGTGTTAAAGTATCAGTTTTTCTGGATAAAATACCGTTAATTATTTTGCACATCAGGTTTGAATTTCGGAAAATTTTGACTTTGGTAACATTGCAACAAAACTTCAAAAGCGCTGAAATCTATTTATAATGCATTGTGGTACAATAATGCGTCACAACTGATAACATGCAGAGCGTTCAAAGCAGGAGGGATTTTTTTTGTACAATCGGATGCCATGACAACAGAGGTGGCTGTGAGCAACTATAACAAAGACTGATACGTCTGAGATTAACCCTGGAACTACCAAAGGCGAGAAGAATTGGGTACGTAAGTTGTACAAGTAATCAGTCAGTATATTTTCCACAACATAAACACAAGAGATTCTGCAGCTGTTGGAAATTTTAGGCAATACGCGCAAAATGCAAGAGGAACTCAGCAAGTCAAGCAGCATCTTTTGAAGGGATAAACAGTTGATGTTCTAGGCCAACTGTTGTGTAATTAATATTTCAGTAATATTTGAGAAATCTTGTATACCGTATATAGGTCGATTAAGCATTCTTGTTCCCTTAACTAATTCATTAGGGGTTAAATGTATAAGTACATGAATTGCATACATCATCACTCTACCATGTGATGCGAGTGCGCCACACTTAAAGTAACGACAAAGTTAAACCTTCATTCCCACACTCCTTTGTTCCCTTTGAACTAGTTTAATGTCTTGAAGTTACAAAACCTAACACCAGCACTCCTCATCAGGACTTGAAAGGAAGGGGGCAGAAGCTCCCTTCCTTTCAAGTCCTGATGAAGGGTCTCTGCTCAAAACGTCAGCTGTTTATTCCTCTCCATAAATGCTGCCCAGCGTTTTGTGCGTGTTGCACAATACATTTTCCTCGTGACTGGGCACAAGCTCACCTCTGCACTAGAACAACTGCGTACAAATGAAATAGATCCAGCTGATGATGTATGAAGATAAATCAACTGTATACTGTCACAATCTTTGGACTAATTTTTTTTTACGCTGGCTCATGGAAAGAGGTACAAGAGCCTAAGCTCCCACGCCACCAAGTTCTGAAACAATTATTATCCTATAGTGGGTGGTGGGTTGGAGGTAAGTCTCTATCAAAGGAGATGTAAAGTGCTCCTTCCCTCCGCTAGCCTGCAGGTCACCCTGGGGCAAAGTGTCGCTCCTATTTATCGCCCCAGATCAGGGTCATGTGAAGCCATGGGAGCAGGTGGTGGATGGTTGTATGAGCAGCTGATGCAGATCATACAGTAATTGGTTATGTGACCACTGACACCAGGCAGGCTAACTGAAGGTTTATGATCAAAGGCAAAATCGCCCACATCATATGACAAGCAACATATTATGATGATGATGATTAATCTACAGCGATCAGATTCCTGAACAACATGGATAACCTCACTCATGACAACTCTGACCTGGTTCCACAACCTGTGGGCATCCTCTCCATGGTACTTCTGTAGAGAGGAAGGAGTCGGTGTCCTCTCTCAGGCCAACATTTCTAATGTTGAGACCCTTCTTACCTACAGTTGGCTCCATTGGGTAGGCCGAAATGTTCACCTGCACATCACCTGACTTTCAACATAGACATCCTCTTCCTACAGCAGAGCCACATCGCCACTGACTTCTGGGAATTTCTGGTTTGGAAAGAAGGAAGAGCATTCAGAGTAGTGTTCATAACCTTGTGTTTACACAATGGGAACATGCAGACACCCTAACCAAATGGTGGAGAGACTGTACCATATCATGAACTATCCACTACACCCTCTGGCACCAGCAGACGATCATAAGGCATAGGAGCAGAATTAGACCAGTCAGTTCATCAAGTCTGCTCTGCCATTCAATCATGGCTGATTTATTTTCCCTTATAAACCCATTCTATACCCTTCTCCCTGTACCTCTGATGCTGTACTAATCAAAAACCTCTGCTTTAAATATACCCAATGTCTTGGTTTCCACAGGTGCCTGTGGCAATAAATTCCACTGATTCACAACCCTCTGGCTAAATAAGTTCATTCTAATCTCTGTTCAAAAGGGACATCCTTCTATTCGGAGGCTGTACCATGTGGTCCTAGATTCTTGGAATATTGGGAACATCCTCTCCATGTCTACTCTAACTAGGCCTTTCAGTATTTAGAAATAAACATAGAAACATAGAAAACCTATAGCACAATACAGACCCTTCAGCCCACAAAGCTGTGCCGAACATGTCCCTACCTTAGAACTACCTAGGCTTACCCATAGTCCTCTATCTTTCTAAGCTCCATGTAGCCACCCAGGAGTCTCTTAAAAGACCCCATCGTTTCCGCCTCCACCACCGCAGCCAGCAGCCCATTCCACGCACTCACCACTCTCTGCGTAAAAAACTTACCCCTGACATCTCCTCTGTGCCTGCTTCCAAGCACTTTAAAACGTGCTAGCCATTTCAGCCCTGGGAAAAATCCTCTGACTATCCACACGAACAATGCCTTTCATCATCTTATACACCTCTGTCAGGTCACCTCTCATCCTCCGTCGTTCCTAGGAGAAAAGGCCAAGTTCACTCAACCTATTCTCATAAGGCATGCTCCCCAATCCAGGCAACATCCTTGTAAATCTCCTCTGCACCCTTTCTATAGTTTCCACGTCCTTCCTGCAGTGAGGTGACCAGAATTGAGCACAGTACTCCAAGTGGGGTCTGACCAGGGTCCTATATAGCTGCAACATTACCTCTTGGTTCTTAAACTCAATCCCATGATTGATGAAGGCCAATACACCGTATGCTTTCTTAACCACAGAGTTAACCTACGCAGCAACTTTGAGTGTCCTATGGACTCATACCCCAAGATCCTTCTGATCCTCCACACTGCTAAGAGTCTTGCCATTAATACTATATTCTGCTGTCATATTTGACCTACCAAAATGAATCACTTCACACTTATCTGGGTTGAACTCCATCTGCCACTTCTCAGCCCCGTTTTGCATCCCATCGATGTCCCACTGTAACCCCTGACAGCCCTCCACAATATCGACAACACCTCCCAACCTTTGTGTCATCAGCAAATTTACTAACCCATCCCTCCATTTCCTTATCCAGAACATTTATAAAAATCACAAAGAGTAGGGGTCCCAGAACAGATCCCTGAGGCACACCACTGGTCACCAGCCTCCATGCAGAATATGACCCGTCAACAAACACTCTTTGTCTTCTGTGGGCAAGCCAGTTCTGAATCCACAAAGCAATGTCCCCTATGATCCCATGCCTCCTTACATTCTCAATAAGTCTTGCATGGAGTACCTTATCAAGTGCCTTGCTAAAATGCATATACACTACATCTACTGCTCGACCTGCATCAATGTGTTTAGTCACATCCTCAAAAAATTCAATCAGGTTCATAAGGCACAACCTGCCTTTGACAAAGCCATGCTGGCTCTTCCTATTCATATTATGCCAATGTTCCTTAGATTCAGGATCAGTTCCTGAGGATTGGCGAATGGCTAATATTATCCCACTTTTTAAGAAAGGTGGGAGGGAGAAAACAGAGAACTATCACCCTGTTAGCCTAACATCAGTAGTGGGGAAGATGCTAGAGTCCATTATTAAAGATGAAATAGTGGCATATCTTGATAGCAGTGATAGGATTGGGCCGAGTCAGCATGGATTTACCAAGGGCAAATCATGCTTGACTAATCTATTGGAGTTTTTTGAGGATGTAACCAGGAAGATAGACGCGGGAGATCCAGTGGATGTGGTGTACCTTGACTTTCAGAAGGCATTTGATAAGGTACCACATAGGAGATTGGTGGGTAAAATCAGAGCTCATGGCATTGTGGGGAGGATATTGACATGGATAGAAAACTGGTTGGCAGATAGAAAGCAAAGGGTAGCAGTGAATGGGTGTTTCTCAGAATGGCAGGTGGTGACTAGTGGGATGCCACAGGGCTCGGTATTGGGACCACAGCTGTTTACAATTTACATCAATGATTTAGAGGAAGGCATTGTGAATAACATCAGCAAATTTGCTGATGATACTAAGCTGGGTGGCAGTGTGACATGTGGTGAGGATGTTAGGAGAATTCAAGGTGACTTGGATAGGCTGGGTGAGTGGGCAGAAACTTGGCAGATGGCGTTTAATGTGAATAAGTGTGAGGTTATTCACTTTGGGAGCAAGAACAGGAAAGCAGATTATTATCTGAACGGTGTGGAGTTAGGTAAGGGAGAAATACAAAGAGATCTAGGAGTACTTGTTCATCAGTCTCTGAAGGTGCATGAGCAAGTGCAGCAGGCAGTGAAGAAGGCTAATGGAATGTTGGCCTTTATTACGAAGGGAATTGAGTACAAAAGCAAGGAAATCCTTATGCATTTGTACAGGGCCCTGGTGAGACCACACCTGGAGTATTGTGTGCAGTTTTGCTCCAGGGTTAAGAAAGGTCATCCTGGCTGTGGAGGAGGTGCAGCGTAGGTTCACTAGGTTAATTCCTGGGATGTCCGGACTGTCTTACACAGAGAGGTTAGAGAGACTGGGCTTGTACACGCTGGAATTAAGGAGATTGAGGGGGGATCTGATTGAGACATATAAGATTATTAAGGGATTGGACAAGATAGAGGCAGGAAATATGTTCCAGATGCTGGGAGAGTCCAGTACCAGAGGGCATGGTTTAAGAATAAGGGGTAGGTCATTTAGGAAAGAGTTGAGGAGGAACTTCTTCTCCCAGAGAGTTGTGGAGGTGTGGAACGTGCTGCCTCAGAAGGCAGTGGAGGCCAATTCTCTGGATGCTTTCAAGAAGGAGCTAGATAGGTATCTTATGGATAGAGGAATCAAGGGTTATGGGGACAAGGCAGGAACCGGGTATTGATAGTAGATGATCAGTCATGATCTCAGAATGGCGGTGTAGGCTCGAAGGGCCAAATGGTCTACTTCTGCACCTATTGTCTATTGTCTCCAAATCTTCATAATTCCTGCCTCTCAGGATCTTCTCCATCAACTTACCAACCACTGAAGTAAGACTCACTGGTCTATGATTTCCTGGGTTATCCCTACTCCATTTCTTGAATAAGGGAACAACATCCACAACCCTCCATCCTCCAGAACCTCTCCCGTCCTCATTGATGATGCAAAGATCATCGCCAGAGGCTCAGCAATCTCCTCCCTCGCCCCCCACAGTAGCCTGAGGTACATCCCGTCTGGTCCAGGTGACTTACCCAACCTGATGCTTTCCAAAAGCTCTAGCACATCCTCTTCTTTAATATCTACATGCTCAAGCTTTTCAGTCCACTGTCAGTCATCCCTATAATCGCCAAGATCCTTTTCTGTAGTGAATACTGAAGCAAAGAACTCATTAAGTACCTCTGCTATCTCCTCTGGTTCCATGCACTCTTTTCCACTGTCACACTTGATTAGTCCTATTCTCTCGCACCTTATCCTCTTGCCTCTTCACATACTTGTAGAATGCCCTGGGGTTTTCCTTAATCCTGTCTGCCAAGACCTTCTCATAGCTCCTTCTGGCTCTACTAATTTCTTTCTTAAGCTCCTTCCTGCTAACCTTATAATCTTCTAGATCTCTTTCATTACCTAGTTTTTTGAACCTTTCGTAAGCCCTTCTTTTCTTCTTGACTAAATTTACAACAGCCTTTGTACTCCATGGTTCCTGTACCCTATCATCCTTTCCCTGTCTCATTGGAATGTATCTGTGCAGAACCCCACACAAATATCCCCTGAACGTTTGCCACATTTCTTCTGTACATTTCCCCGAGAACATCTGTTTCCAATTATGCTTTCAAGTTCCTGCCTGATAGCCTCATATTTCCCCTTACTCCAATTAAACGATTCCATAACTTGTCTGTTCCTATCCCTCTCCAATGCTGTGGTAAAGGAGATAGAATTGTGATCACTATCTCCAAAATGCTCTTCCACTGAAAGACCTGACACCTGACCATGTTCACTTCCCAATACCAGACCAAGTACAGCCTCTCCTCTTGTAGGCTTATCTACATACTGTGTCAAGAAACCTTCCTGAACACACCTAACAAACTTCACCCCATCTAAACCCCTCAATCTAGGGAGATGCCAATCAATATTTGGAAAATTAAAATCTCCCACCACAACAACCTTGTTATTGTTACTCCTTTCCAGAATCTGTCTCTGTATCTGCTCCTCGATGTCCCTATTACTATTGGGTGGTCCCTTCCTATTCCTAACTTCCACTCACAGAGACTCTGTAGACAACCCCTTCATGATTTTCTCCTTTTCTGCAGCTCTGATCAACAGTGCCACGCCCCCACCTCTTTTGCCTTCCTCCCTGTCCTTCCTGAAACATCTAAAGCCTGGGCCTTGAAGTAGCCATTCCTGCCCCTGTACCATCCAAGTCTCTGTAATGGCCACAACATCACAGCTCCAAGTGCTGAACCACGCTCGAAGCACATCCGCTTTATTCATAATACTCCTCGCATTGAAATAGACACATCTCAAACCATCAGTCTGAGCGCGTCCTTTCTCTATCACCTGCCTATCCTCCCTCTCGCACCGTCTCCAAGCTTTCTCTATTTCTCTATTTGGTAGATTTCATTGAGAGTCCCCATCATTAATCTAAACTCCAGCAAGTACAGGCCTTGGCTCATCAAACGCGCCTCATACATTAACCCTTTCATTCCCGGATTAATTCTTGTCAGTGTCCTCTGTAACCACTCAATTGCCAGTACATCCTTTCTTAGCTGTAGGGCCCGAATCTGCTCACAACACTCCAAGTGCAGTCTGAACAAAGCCTTACATGTCCCATCAGCAGCAGGGTTCCGACCACGGGCTCATCTACCACCTCAAAATAGAAGCCAGTCCTCAATCCCAAGGGGCTGCTGGAAAAGAAGACAACAACGAAGAAGGCAGCGAAACAATTGGACTGTAATGCCCACATGTGCAAATTTCTGAAAGCGGCACAAATGCATATGAAAGAAGAACCCTGTGTAGTTGTCAGATTTTTACAAATGAGTTATCACAATACGCTTTCTGAATTCAGTCTCTGAGGATAGAGAGCTTTGGCCGGCTCCAGGCACTAAACTTCATAAAATGCAATTCTTTCGAGAAAAACTTGCAAAGTGCTAGAGGAACTCAGCAGGTCAGGGATGTGCAATGAACAATGCTCATCTAATTTTGCGTTCAAATTTTTTTTCATTTTAATGAAAGTTGACACTATTATATCTCTATTAAATAAGGTTTTCTGTGTCATGGTCTGAGGCATCTGCAGACGCAATTAGCTCCTGACTTTAATCTCTTTTAAAATCTGGAAACTTATCAGCCCTTAAATTAAACTCTAAATGTTATTTTTTTTGCATGAGGAATCCCTATCCCCAAGAAACACTGAAACACGAGGGACCAGAACTCAGGCTAGTCAGCAAGACAAGAAGCTCAGATTTACCAACACTTTTGCAAGGTGTTTGTGAAGCTGTTACAATTCAGTCTCCTGGAACCTAGTACTATTAACATTTGGGAAAGATAATGTGCGAGTTGTACACTCAGTGGCCACTTTATTAGGTACAGCTGTACACCTGCTCGTTAATGCAAATATCTAATCAGCCAATCTTGTGGCAGCAACTCGATGCATAAAAACATGCAGACATGGTCAAGAGGTTCAGTTGTTGTTCATGTAACACCCTGGTTAAGATTTTTACTGCTCTGCTGTAGGTATTTCATTTTAGCAGTTCTGTAAGAGAGGTCTGTCCTGCTTTCAGCCTTTTTGGGGTTGAGCTGAGATGAGGGGCTTTCAGCTTAGGAATGTGGTGTCAGCCAATCAGGATGGTAGAATTGGGAGAAGATTCCGGGCAGAGAAGTTTTTGTGATGGATACTGGTGTGGGTCGAGATCTTTTTTTTTTGGCTGGAGCCGGGAGAAGACAGGATGGAAAATGGCTGAGGATGCCATCCCTGTTGCACAAGGTACTTTGTGCAGATGAATGGCTTCAAGAAGGACAGACCAATACTCCCTTGGGAGAGCCCATTTGTTCAAGATGGATTTCGAGCGACATTCGGAAGGTGGTGTGTGCCTTCATGCAGACCTAAGGTTGTGCACGTGAGTTAAATACAACTTCAAGATGGACTCCAACTTATGTGCACATTTGACTATTTAATTACAATGGGTACAATAGGGACTTTCAAGAGAGTCTTATATAGGTACGTGGAGCTTAGAAAAAGAGAGAGCTATGTGGTAGGGAAATTCTAAGGCAGCTTCTAGAGTACGTTACATCGTCGACACAACATTGCGGGCTGAAAGGCCTGTAATGTGCTGTAGATTTTCTATGTTCTATAGGCCTGTCATAAGGTGGTGACTGGGAACAGACCCAAGTGCAAGACACAGACACTGAAGTACTAGGGACAGGACAGGGATACAAGGTGAGGGCTTGGACATGGACACGAAAACTGGGAACCCAGAACAGGACTGGACAAGAGAGCTAGGAGCCCGGGCTTGGACTCCGAGCCAGAGACTGGACAAGGACCCAGAACCTGAGTCTTACCTCTGGCTCGGACCCCAGAACTAGGCAAGGACGTGACTTGGCTGGCAGGCAGGACGAGGCTGGAATCTTCAGGCGAGGCTAGAGACTTGAAGTGAGGCTTGGGACCAGAGACTTGAGGCGAGACTCGGCTAGAGGCTTGGGGTTTTGAAGCTCCTCCTGGGCAGGGCGCGGATCTCCACCCGACAGAGGCAAGGGACAGGAAGGGACAGAACCCACCGCAGGGTAACGGCAATCTGGACTGGCTTACCCAATGGAGGCAAGGGGCAGGAAGGGACAGAACCCACCACAGGGTAATGGCATCTGGCCTGGCTTACCCGACAGAGGCAAGGGACAGGAAGGGACAGAGCTAACCACAGGGTAACAGCAATTTGGCCTGACTTACCCGGTGGAGGCAAGGGACAGGAAGGGACCTAGATACAGGGTGGCTCCAAAACAAGACTTCAGGCGAGGCGAGACGAGAGTTACCGGCAAGACAAGGCCAGGCTTCAGGCAATGCAAGGCGAGACAAGAACTTTGGGCAAGACGAGGTGAGAGTTACCGGCAAGACTTCAGGCGAGGAAACAGAAGGCAGGGGAAGGGATACAAGGAGTAAGGACAAGAACAATCCAGCAGCCACACCCTGGTCTCCGGAGGTATTTAGGCAGCCAGCCCCAACGAGAATCAGCTGCCTCAATTAGTGCTCAACAGGAACAGAAACAGGGTAGACAAGAAAACCTGGAGCAAGGGTTGTTGGACCGGACCGTGAACCGGACCATGACAGGGCCCTTTTTTTTTCCCTTTCTTCAATAACTCTTTGGTTAACTTAATGTTCATAAATATGCTTTCTTTATAATTGAATGCAGTGTACAATCTGTTATTTCTTGCAGACGGGTGATTGCAGGGGGATTGTAAATCACACAGCATTCAGACAAACCGGGGTTTGGGTGGGTGAGACATCCCAACCTCATGGGTTTTGCAGGACCAAGGTTGTACACACCCTACACGTACGGAGCCTGAGGAAGGTGAGTTTCTCACCGTGGAGCTAGCGAGGGGCTAACGAGCAGCATTTCCAGAGACACCCGGCAAAGAGGGGTTTCATTCAGATCAGCCATCAGGATGGAGAAGAAATGTGATCTAAGTGATTTTGACCATGGAATGGTTGTTGGTGCCAGACGGGGTGGCTTGAGTATCTCGAAGCTGCTGATCTCCTGGGATTTTCACGCACAACCGTCACTAGTGTTTACAGAAAATGGTACAAAAAACAAAAATAAAACATTTAGAGAGTGGCAGCTCTATGGGCAAAAATGCCTTGTTAATTATAGAAATTAAAAGAGAATGGTCAGAATGGTTCAAGCTGACAGGAAGATGACAGTAACTCAAATAACCACATGTTACAACAGTGTGTGCAGAAGAGCAAATCTGAATGCACAACATGTCAAACCTTGAAGGAGATGGGCTACAACAGTAGCAGAAGGCCACACTGGGTTCCAAGGTGTACCTAATAAAGTGGTCACTGAGTGTAAATTTCTAATGGATAAAGTGCAAGTTGGCGGGTGTAAAAAAACTTTTCTCCTCCTCATATTTTGGAAATGCATCATAGAACGGTAGAGCACAGGAACAGGCCCTTTGGCCCACTATGTTGTGCCAAAACAGCTAAAACTCGGCAAATTTCTATAGATATGTAGCAGTGGAAAGTGTGCTGACTGGCTGCACTACAATGAGGTATGGGAACACCAATGCCTTTGAGCGGAAGATCTTACAAAAGGTAATGGATTCAGCCCAGTACATCGTGGGGAAAATCCTCCCAGCTATTAAGCACATCGACATGAAACGTTGCTGTAGAAAAGTAACATCCATCATCAAAGATCTCCAGCATCCAGGCCATTGTCTTTTCTCGCTGCTGCCATCAGGTAGAAGGTACAGGAGCCTCAGGACTTGCACCATCAGGTTCAAGAACAGTTACTACCCCTCAAATATTAGGCTCATGGACAAATTTAAGAATTCTTTTATCTTGTTATTTCATTCTTATTACTTGTTGCTATTTATTTATATCCGCATTTGCACAGTTTACAGTTCCTGTTTGCAGTTACTGTTCTATAGATTTGCTGATTATGCCTGCAGGAAAATGAATCTCAGGGTTGTATGTGGTGACATGTATGTACTCTGATAATAAATTCTGCTTGGAACTTTGAACTTAAAAAGTAAATTTAAAAAATCCAAAACCGAATCCTTCCTGCCTACACAATGTCCATATCCCTCCATCTTCCTCAAATCCATGTGCCTTTCTAAATGTCTCTTGGATAAATGTCATCAGTTCACTCTGTCTATTTCAGCAAAATGGAATTCACCCTCCTATATTTTGATACTATTTTTCACCTGCCTGTCAAATTTTGTTTGATAAAGCCCCAGTAAAACATCTTGGGACATTTTACTAATTTATAGTATTTGTGTTGTATTGTAGCAGAGGCTGACAGATCAAAATCTTTCCAGTGATCCTATGCATCAAACTCCTGCCTTCAGGAATAGATTTTACATTGTGAAAATTAGCAAGACGTTTTGGCATTGATGAACCAGTGAACTTCTCAGCCCTGCTGATATGCTGAGAAATCCCAAATGTTTGCTTGTTTTTATTACAAAACCCAAAATCTTCAGTGCAGGGCAGATAATCTTTAAAACAATGAGAATACAAACATATCTTACTTGTTTGATATGAATAATATAACTAAAGTAACTACACTTCAGCCCATCTTGGAGAATTAAATCACAGGTTAGAGAACTGAACAGTGGAGGAACAGAGAAATCTTGGGGATCCTTCAAAGTTGTGGTGCAAGTTGATCGGGTGGTTAAAAAGGTGTATGGAGTGTTGGCCTTCATTCGTTGGGGGACTGAGTTCAAGAGTCATGAGGTAATGTTACAGCTCTATAAAAGCCTGGTTAAACCACACTTGGAGTATTGTGGTCTCCTCATTATAGGAAGGCTGTGGAAGCTTTAAAGAGGATGCAGAAGAGACTTACCAGGATGCTGCCTGGATTAGAGAGTGTTTTCTATGAGGATAAGTTGAGCAAGCTAGGGCTTTTCTCTTTGGAGCCAATGCGTACGAGAGATAAGAGGTGAACAAGATGATAAGAGTCATAGATTGAGTGGGGAGTCAGAGACTTTTTCCCAAGGTGGAAACGGCTAAAACGAGGGGGCTTAATATTAAGATCATTGGATGAAAGTATGGGGGGGGGGGCGCGGGAATGTCAGAGATGTTATTTTACAGAGAGTGGTGGGTGCATGGTGTTGGTGCGTGCCCAAGTGGTTAAGGCATTCGTCTAGTGATTTGAAGGTCGTTAGATCGAGCCTTGGCTGAGGCAGCGTGTTGTGTCCTTGAGCAAGGCACTTAACCACACATTGCTCTGTGACGACACCAGTGCCAAGCTGTATGGGTCCTAATGCCCTTCCCTTGGACAACACTGGGGGCTTGGAGAGGGGAGACTTGCAGCATGGGCAACTGTTGGTCTTCCATACAACCTTGCCCAGGCCTGTGCCCTGGAAACCTTCCAAGGCGCAAATCCATGGTCTCACGAGACTAACGGATGCCTAGAAGAAGGTGGGTGCATGGAACATCCTGCCAGTGATGGTGGTGAGGCAGATACTTGGACAGGATGCTGTCCAAGTTGCATGCCATCTGGACAATGTCTCCCATCCACTACATAATGTACTGGTTGGGCACAGGAGTACATTCAGCCAGAGACTCATTCCACCGAGATACAACACAGAGCGTCATAGGAAGTCATTCCTGCCTGTGGCCATCAAACTTTACAACTCCTCCCTTGGAGGGTCAGACACCCTGAGCCAATAGGCTGGTCCTGGACTTATTTCCTGGCATAATTTACATATTACTATTTAATTATTTATGGTTTTATTACTATTTATTATTTATGGTGCAACTGTAACAAAAACCAATTTCCCCCAGGATCAATAAAGTATGACTATACTATACTATACTTAAGGGCCATTAAAGAAACTCTTGGATGGGCACGTGGATGATAGAAAAATAGAGGGCTATGTGCAAGGGAAGGGTTGGATTGAACTTAGAGTTGGATAAAAGGTTGACACTACATTGTGGGCCAAAGGGACTGTTCTGGGCTCTAATGTTCTTTGTTCCATGAGAAAGGAGGCAGCTTGGTTTCTGGCAGAGGCTGGCCCTTGATACTTGGTGCTTTTCCCAAAGCCTCATTTCTGTTTTGCAGTTCATAGGGACTGCTGGTTGTAATCCAAAATAAAACATTGTTTATAATAAAAATATTTACAACCGTAAACTGCGCAATGCCTTTTCATTCTCACATTGGTAAACCACTGATAAGCTGCAAGACCTCAGCCTCAATACCACCTTGGGCAATTGGATTCTAGATTTCTTCACTTGCAGACCCCAGTCAAAAACATCTCCACGATCTGCATCAGCAGAGGAGCACCACAAGGCCGTGTGCTCAGCTCCCTGCTCAAGTCACTTTAGAACTATGACTGTGTGGTCAGGTACAGCTCCAATGCCATATTCAAGTTTGCTGATGACACCACGTTTGCGGGATGGATCAAAGGTGGTGACGAATTAGCATACAGGAGGGAGATTGAAAATTTAGCTGAGGGGTGTCATAACAGCAACCTCTCGCTCAATGTCAGCAAGACCAAGGAACTGATTGTAGACTTCAGGAGAGGGAAACCAGAGGTCCATGAGCCAGTAATCATCAGAGGATCAGGGGCGGGTAAGGTTAGCAACTTTAAATTCCTGGGTGTTATTATTTCAGAAAATTTGTCGTGGACCCAGCACGTTTATACAATTGTGAAGAAACCACAGCACTGCCTCTATTTCCTTAGGAGTCAGAGCAGATTTAGCATGACATTAAACACTTCGATGAACTTCTATAGATGTGTAGTGGAGAGTGTATTAACTGGCTGCATTATGGCCGGGTTGCACGAATGCCACGAATGGAAAACACCTATAAAAGGTAGTGGATTTAGCCCAGTACATCACAGGTAAAGCCCTCCCAACCACTGAGCACATCTACATGAAACACTGACGTAGGAGAGCAGCATCCATTGTCAGAAATTCTCACGACTCAGGCCAAGTTCTTTTCTTGCTGCTGCCGCCAGGCAGAAAGTACAAGAGCCTCAGGACTCGCACCACCAGGTTCAAGAACAGTTACCGCCCCTCAACAATCAGGGTCTTGAACAGATAACGACACTCACTTGCCCATCAACTGTGAGATATTCCCTCAAGCGATGATCTCACTTTAAGGACTTTTTTATCTCATTATCTCATATTCTTGTTATTTATTGCTATTTATTTATACTTGCACAGTTTGTTGTCTTCTGCACGCTACTGTGATCTTTCATTGATCCTGTTGTAGTTACCACCCTGTGGATTTGCTGAGTATGCCCACGGGAAAATGAATCTCAGGGATCTATGCAGCAACATATAAGTACTCTGATAATAAAATTTGCTTTGAACTTTGAACTACTACTGCAAATATCTGAGGGCCTTTGCCACTCAAACTGGCCGCGCAGAGGGACTGATTGAGCTGAATGCTGGACGCTGCTGTAAAGCGACACAGGCCCTGAGCAACAACTAGTCCTCAGGCAGTGGATGCTGAAGCTTAAACACGAGAAAGTCTGTGCAATCTGGAAATCCAAACAACACACACAAGACGCTGGGGGAACTCAGCAGGTCAGGCAGCGTCTATGGAGAAGAGTAAATAGTTGAAGTTTCCAGCAGAGATCCTTCTTCAGGACTATCAGGCAGCTCTGACATCAAGCTACTGTATATTCTTACAGTGTGTTACTGGTGGAGGGAGGGGACGTGTGCATTCTGATTACAAGGTACATTGAGGTAGCACAGGGTAAAACACAATAAAAGAACGCAGAGAACTTGCCAAGAAAGTGGAGTGCAGGGAAACGCAAAGGTGAAAGGTTATAATGAGGTCAAGAGTCCATTTCATCCTACTCGGGAACTATTCTTATAACAGTGGGTTAGAAACTCTCCGTGAGCCTGGTGGAAGGTGCCCACAAGCCCACTGATTTAACCCTCGCCTAATCACAGGACAATTTACAATGGCCAGTTAGCCCGCTAACCGGTGCACCCTTGGGCCGTTGAAGGAAACTGGAGCACCCGGAGGAAGGCCCACGCATTCCACAGGGACGGCGTGCAAACTCCTTACCGGTGACATCGGAACTGAACTCCGAACTCTGACGTTCCGAGCTGTGATGCCATCGTACTAAACCACCACGCTACCGTGGTGCCCTAACTAAATGAATCTCAGTCTGTTATATTACCTTGTGGGAGTCTGTTCTGTTGAAAATAGCTGCCTTGCTTCCAGCAAAACAGTATTATTTGGTGATTCATAAATGAAAAATATTTAAACTAAAATTAAAAATCAGAAATGGAAGATGAATCTACAAATAATATACATAATATAGATAACATTATGGGACCCTGAAATTTTAATTTGTCAATTTGGAAGTTCATGCACTAATCTCAGTTATAATTACGTAGAATAAGTATTTATAAATCTTACATATCTTCAGCAGCTTTCTTTCTGTTTCCTATTCCCTTCCCTCATTAAGCCTTTAGAAAGCAGTATATGACAACCATGTTGGAGCCAGGTTGCTGAAATTCATTGGCTGCTACTGCTCGAGCCGTCTAGAATTACACTGAAACTGCATTTTGAACCTGACCAGAGGGCTTAAAAAGAGGATTTTCATAGCAGTCATAGAGTCCATTCTCACGTACGGATGCGAGCCGTGGACATTCACCAAGACGATGTGAAAGTCTCTAGATGGTTGCTATACACGAATGCTCCAGATGGCTCTTGATGTGAGTTGGCAACAGCACATGACGAACGTCGAGCTCTATGACGACCTACCGATGCTCACCACTAAAATCGAGGTGAGAAGACTGCAACTCGCGGGGCACTGTCTACACCACCCCGAGCTACCTGCCAGCCTAGTCATCATATGGGAGCCCAAGCATGGGAGGATGAACCCTGGGCGCCCTCCCAAGACTATGGTCAACATGCTCCTAGAAGACAGCGGCGCGACTAATGTAGATGAACTGAACACACTGATGAGGGAGAGGGAGAAGTGCAGAGTCCGTCATTGTGCCCGACGCCGGCCCCCTAGGCCTGAGTCGACGTAGTAGTAGTACTAGTAGTGCATTAATCCTTTCAATTGAATCTTGGATTACCTACACGAACCCACTGGGTGTCACCTTGTCACAGATAGTTCCAGTATTCTGTCAATCCCTTGACCACCCTCTCTTTCTCTGAGTACTTCTTTCTTATGGACGAAAGAAAAATGGAAACTATGCAGGAGGGAAGGGTAAGATTGGTCCTAGAGTAGCTTGAAAGGATAACACAACATCGTTGATTGAAGGGCCTGTACTGTACTGTAATGTTCTATGTCCATGAACCCCTTGCTTAATGATATTGGTCCACAGCACAAAAAGGTTGCAACCCCTGTCCTAAACCCTACAATAATCTTTAATAAATGTGTTTCAACAGCAATCTTCAATAAACCATTTGTTTGGAATCAAATAACCTTTCCTGGTGCCTTGGGGTGGGGTGTGTCTGCACCCATCCCACCCTCTGACCCTGGCACACCCCTGCTGCCTGTCTCACACTTTCCCAAGGTGCTCTAACTTTTCCATTCCCAACAGCCTTTGCTCCTGCCAGATTTACAAACTCGCTCTCCACTCCACATTGACAAATACAATCCTGTGCAAAAGTCTTAGGCACCTTAGCTATATATATGTGTCTAAGACTTTTGCATGGCGCTGTCCAAACTCCTCACAAACGGAGGTGGAATCATACCCTAATCAGTGACCACTGACACTGTAAAGCCATTGTGCTAACCAGTACACTACTATCCCGCCAGAGGATGTTTTCAATTGTGGGAGAGTCCTGGATCAAAGAGCACAGCCTCAGAAAAGAAGGATGTCCCTTTAGCTAGTGAGTGGTGAATCTGTGGAATTCATTGTCACGGATAGTTTGGAAGCCAGAACATTGTGTATATAAAAAGCGGAATTTGATTCGTTAGGGCGTCAAATGTTATTGGGAGAATGGGATTGAGGGTAGCAGACACCAACAGAATCAACAAACTCATTCGTAAGGCCAGTGATGTTGTGGGGATGGAACTGGACTCTCTGACGGTGGTGTCTGAAAAGAGGATGCTGTCCAAGTTGCATGCCATCTTGGACAATGTCTCCCATCCACTACATAATGTACTGGGTGGGCACAGGAGTACATTCAGCCAGAGACTCATTCCACCGAGATGCAAAACAAAGCGTCATAGGAAGTCATTCCTGCCTGTGGCCATCAAACTTTACAACTCCTCCCTTGGAGGGTCAGACACCCTGAGCCAATAGGCTGGTCCTGGACTTATTTCCTGGCATAATTTACATATTACTATTTAACTATTTATGGTTTTATTACTACTTATTATTTATGGTGCAACTGTAACGAAAACCAACTTCCCCCATTATCAATAAAGTATGACTATGACTATGACTATAAGAAGGAAAATAAATCAGCCATGATTGAATGGTAGAACAGACCCGAGGGGCCGAATGGTCTAATTCTGTTCCTACACACGTCTTATGGTGTTATTTATTGACATGTGCATCATCTACACAACAGACACAGAAACATTTGTCTGTATAATACGAAAGTGATGCTGGTCCAAAGCCGATGCCCATCTGCTTCATTCTGCCTGACTGTGAGGAATGCATAATTCACTCTGCACACCCTGGTCTAAATGTCAGTATAAAGGAAAACAAATCTGTAACCTAGTTTTGCTTCCTTTTCCTAATTCTCTCATTTCACTCATGTGTTTTATTAATTCAGTCTCTGAATTTAACAACGACACTGGTCAAATACAACTCCAGTTGTATGCCGAAGCACGACAAAGACCAGCAGCTGTGACCTTGGCAAGACAGAACGTCTAATGGCAAAAGCAGAAGGGAAAATCTCCTATGGGAGGTGTCAGAAAGAAAGGGATAAAGATTAATTATGTACATTATGTTAAGAAAAATAAAAAATGGCCAGGGGTGTGTTCAATGGATGACACATATCCACAGGCAGTTGTGACCTCCAGTTGATCAACAGAACCCCTCGAGTTTACAGAGAAGGGAATTCAGGTCGAGAGAAATTGGAAATAATATGGGCTCTAATTATCAGCGCCAGGGTAACATTTAAAGTCATAGAAAAGTACAGCGCAGAAACAGGCCCTTTGGCCCATCTAGTCCATGCAGAACTGCTTAAATTATGATTTTGTTTGCATATTAATTAACATATATTTATTGGCATATTTTACAATAATTATGTTGTGAAGTTCCTGGTTTGCAGAGTAAGCGCAAGACTGTGCAGAATATTTATCAGTCCCAGCACACAACAGAATGAATTTTTCTGTCATTTCTCTACCATTCTGCATACTGTTTCACCAACTACCCACAAGAAAATGTCCAGTTTATTAGTTTATCCTGTACACCTGCTCTTTAATGTACATATCCAATCAGCCAGTCATGTGGCAGCAACTCAATACATGAAAGCATACACATGGACAAGAGGTTTAGCTCGCCTTCATAACAAGGGGAATTGAGTATAAGAGCAAAGAGGTCCTTCTGCAGCTGTACAGGGCCTTGGTGAGACCACACCTGGAGTACTGTGTGCAGTTTTGGTCTCCAAATTTGAGGAAGGATACTCTTGCTATTGAGGGAGTGCAGCGTAGGTTCACAAGGTTAATTCCTGGGATGGCGGGACTGTCATATGTTGAAAGATTGGAGCGACTGGGCTTGTATACTCTGGAATTTAGAAGGCTGAGAGGGGATCTTATTGAAACATATAATATTATTAAGGGATTGGACATGCTGGAGGCAGGAAGCATGTTCCCACTGATGGGTGAGTCCAGAACCAGAGGCCACAGTTTAAGAATTAGGGGTAGGCCATTTAGAACGGAGTTGAGGAAAAACTTTTTCACCCAGAGAGTGGGTGATATATGGAATGCTCTGCTCCAGAAGGCGGTGGAGGCCAAGTCTCTGGATGCTTTCAAAAAAGAGATGGATAGAGCTCTTAAAGATAGTGGAATCAAAGGTTATGGGGATAAGGCAGGAACTGGATACTGATAGTGGATGATCAGCCATGATCACAGTGAATGGCAGTGCTGGCTCGAAGGGCTGAATGGCCTACTCCTGCACCTATTGTCTATTGTCTATTGTCGATTGTGTTCAGACCAGGCATCAGAATGGGGAAGAAATGGGATCTAAGTGACTTTGCTTATGGATGATCTTTGGTGCCAGATGGTGTGGTTTCAGTATCTCAGAAACTGCTGATTTCCTGGGATTTTCACGCACAACACTGTCTAGAATTAACAGAAGCTGATGCAAAAAAAAACCTCCCACAAAAAAAGCATCCAGTGAGTGGCAGTTCTGTGGGTAAAAAATGACTTGTTAGAGAGAGTGGTCAGAGAAGAACGACCTGGATGAGGAAGTTGAGGGATGGGTTAGTAAATCTGCTGATGACACAAAGGTTGGGGGCATTGTGGATAACATGGATGGCTGTCAGAGGTTACAGTAAGACATCGATAGGATGCAAGACTGGGCTGAGAAGAGGCAGATGCAGTTCAACCCAGATAAGTGTGAGGTGGTTCATTTTGGTAGGTCAAATATGATGGCAGAATATAGTATTAATGGAATGACTCTTGGCAGTGTGGAGGATCAGAGGGATCTTGGGATCCGAGTCCATAGGACACTCAAAGCTGCTACGCAGGTTGACTCTGTGGTTAAGAAGGCATTCGGTGCATTGGCCTTCATCAACTGTGGGCTTGAGTTTAAGAGCCAAGAGGTAATGTTGCAGCTATATAGGACCCTGGTCAGACCCTACTTGGAGAACTGTGCTCAGTTCTGGTCACCTCACTGCAGGAAGGACGTGGAAACCATAGAAAGGGTGCAGAGGAAATTTACAAGGATGTTGCCTGGATTGGGGTGCATGCCTTATGAGAATAGGTTGAGTGAACTCGGCCTTTTCCCCTTGGAGCGATGGAGGATAAGAGGTGACCTGAGAGAGGTGTATAAGATAATGAGAGGCATTGATCATGTGGATAGCCAGAGGCTTTTTCCCAGGGCTGAAGTGGCTAGCTCAAGAGGGCATAGTTTTAAAGAGCTTGGAAGTAGGTACAGAGGAGATATCAGGGGTAAGTTTTTATACACAGAGAGTGGTGAGTGTGTGGAATGGGCTGCCGGTGGCAGTAGTGGAGGTGGAGACGATAGGGTCTTTTAAGAGACTCCTGGATGGATCCATGGAGCTTAGAAAAATAGAGGGCTATGGGTAAGCCTAGGTAGTTCTAAGGTAAAGACATGTTTGGCACAGCTTTGTGGGCCAAAGGGCCTGTACTGTGCTGTAGGTTTTCTATGTTTCATTGCTTCTATGATTCTAAGAATGGCCAATCTGGTTCAAGCTGACAGGAAGGTGACAGTAACTCAAATAACCACACACTACAGCAATGGTGAGCAGAAGAGCCTCTCTGAATGCACAACACGTCAAACCGGAAGTAGACGGGCTACAGCAGTGAAGGACAACAAATTTCTTGGTGTTCACCTGGCGGAGAATCTCACCTGGCCCCTCAACACCAGCTCCATAGCAAAGAAAGCCCAGCAGTGTCTCCACTTTCTGTAAAGGCTGAGAAAAGTCCATCTCCCACCCCCCATCCTCACCACATTGTACAGAGGATGTATCGAGAGCATCCTGAGCAGCTGCATCACTGCCTGGTTCGGAAATTGCACCGTCTCGGATCGCAAGACCCTGCAGCGGATAGTGAGGTCAGCTGAGAAGATCATCGGAGTCTCTCCTCCCGCCATTACAGACATTTACACCACACGCTGCACCCACAAAGCCAAGAGCATTGTGAAGGACCCCACGCACCCCTCATACAAACTCTTCTCCCTCCTGCCATCTGGCAAAAGGTACCGAAGCATTTGGGCTCTCACAACCAGACTGTGCATCAGTTTCTCCCCCCAAGCCATCAGACTCCTTAATACCCAGAGTCTAGACTGACATCTACATCATTTATCATTATATTGCAATTTGTCCTCTACTGTGCCTATTGTCTTGTTTATTATTTATTGTACTGCCCTGCACTGTTTTGTGCACTTTGTGTAGTCCTGTGTAGGTCTGTAGTCTAGTGTAGTTTTTGTATTGTCTTACGTAGTCTGGTGTAGCCTTGCGTTGTCTCACTTAGTCTAGTGTAGTTTTGTGTTGTTTCATGTAGCACCATGGTCCTGGAGGAACGTTGTTTTGTTTTTACTGTATCCTGTACCAGCAGCTTATGGTCGAAATGACAAGAAAAAGCGACTTGACTTGACTTGACACACACTGAGGATACAGTACTGTGCAAAAGTCTTAGACATACATATATATATAGCTAGGGGGCCTAAGAGTTTTGCACAGCACTGTATATTGGTTAAGATAGGAAGGTGGTTGGGAAATAGAAATAAGAGCACTCAGCTTTGTATTAGCTCAGTAGTATTGTGTTATTTGGAAACTGGAAAGACATAACATATAGTACAGTGAAATGTTTTGGGCACCCCAGTTATATATACATGTGCTTAATGCCTTTGCGTAGTACTGTGCATCAACCAGCTCATGCCTTGTTCTCAATGCTTCCATCAGGTACTCACTCAGTGATACTGGAACAGCTTCTTCCCCTCTAATGTCAGATTTCTAAACGGACAGTGAACCCATGAATACTACCTTGCTACTTTTCTATTTCTGTTTTTTCACCACTAACTTAATTTAACTACAGTAGTCACAGGTAGATAGGGTTGTAAAGAGAGCTTTTGGTACATTGGCCTTTATTAATCGAAGTATTGAGTGTAAGATCTGGAATGTTATGATGAGGTTGTATAAGGCATTGGTGAGGCCGAATCTGGAGTATTGTGTTCAGTTTTGGTCACCAAATTACAGGAAGGATATAAATAAGGTTGAAAGAGTGCAGAGAAGGTTTACAAGGATGTTGCCGGGACTTGAGAAACTCAGTTACAGAGAAAGGTTGAATAGGTTAGGACTTTATTCCCTGGAGCGTAGAAGAATGAGGGGAGATTTGATAGAGGTATATAAAATTATGATGGGTATCGATAGAGTGAATGCAAGCAGGCTTTTTCCACTGAGGCAAGGGGAGAAAAAAAACCAGAGGACATGGGTTAAGGGGTGAAGGGGGAAAAGTTTAAAGGGACCACTGGGGGGGCTTCTTCACACAGAGAGTGGTGGGAGTGTGGAATAGCTGCCAGACGAGGTGGTAAATGCGGGTTCTTTATTAACATTTAAGAATAAATTGGACAGACACATGGATGGGAGGTGTATGGAGGGATATGGTCCGTGTGCAGGTCAGTGGGACTAGGCAGAAAATGGTTCGGCACAGCCAAGAAGAGCCAAAAGGCCTGTTTCCATGCTGTAGTTTTTCTATGGTTTTCTATGGTTTTTCTACAGTATTTAATATACAAACATTTGTATATATATTTACTGTAATTCACAGTATTTTCATTATTATTGATTACATTTTACTGCTGCTGCAGAACAACAAATTTCATGACATATTCAACTTAATTCTGATTCTGAACATACAGGAGGTACTTAATAAAGTAGTCAATGAGTGTACATGCAATATTGTTGCTCTTTCAACACTGGAAATTAAAAATTAACTTGGTATTAGTCACTGGCTCTTGTATTTTTAATTATCATAACTCCTTCATGTATGCAGTTACTTTGAGTTATGGATTTTTTGACACACTCATAAAAGAACACCTGTACTGAGCACTCGACAGTGAGTTATCCTCAGATTACCATTCTTTATATCACACAAGCTGTTAAACTTTTTCAATTGCTTAGATCAGAAATCATAGGGCTTTTGAAGTTGAGTATCTGTGCCAAATCTTTGAACAGACTATAGTGGTCCTACTTAATGTAGCATAGCACCATAGAGTCATCTTTACTTCAAAGTTGTGAGCCTTAAAAACATGGGCCCAAGAATCAGCATTAAAGTAAAATGCCAGTTTTCTGTTTAGGCATAATAGATATTAAATTAAGTTATATTACATCAAAAGCTGAATTCAGTAGTTAAGATTCATGTGCCAGCTATCTACTGTCACTTTAATTACAGTCAGAGGCCATTTTGTTAGATACCCTCTGTACTTAATAAAATGAAAGGTGACTGTATGTTTGTGGTCTCTGCTGCTAGACCACATCCACCTCAAAGTACAACACGTTGTGCGTTTAGAGACGCTCTTCTGCACACCACTGCTGTAATGTGTGGTTATTTGAGTTACTGTCACCTTCCTGTCAGCTTGAACCAGTCTGGCCATTCTCCTCTGACCTCTCTCATTAACAAGGCGTTTTAGCCCACAGAACTGCTGCTCACTGGATGTTTTTTGTTTTCTGCTCTATTCTCTCTAAACTGTAGAGACTGCAGTGCGTAGAAATCCCAGGACCAGTGGTTTCTGAGATACTAGACCATGCCTGCATGCTTTTATGCACTGAGTTGCTGCCTCACGATTGGCTGATTAGATATTAGCATTAATGAGGTGTACAGGTATACTTAATGAGTGGCCGCTGAGGGGATATAGGAACCATTCTATAAAACGGGTCAAAGAAATTGGAAGCAAAGCAATAAGATAGCTGAGAAGAGACACATCAGAATCTCCTTCTCTCAATAATATTTAGTAAAATATCAAGGTGAGGACAAAATATCATTTCTTGTTTTTGTACTTGTGCCAATGTTTTCCCCAAAGCTGCCAACAGCAATGACTTCACTCCCTTAATGTTTATAGCATATTGGTGGCATTACTGGATCTGCTGTATGTATCTCTAGTAGAGTCTTGGAGAAATTCAGCACAGATATGGGCCCTTTGGCACAATGAATCCATGCCAACCACATTGTCCACATACATAGAATATAGTTGCACAGTACAGGCCCTTCAGCCCACGATGCTGTGCCGGCCTTATGGCCTACTCTGAGATCTATCTAATCCTTCCCTCCTGCATAGCCCTCCATTTTCTATCATCCGTGTGCCTATCTAAGAGTTTCTTAAGTGCCCCTAATGCCCCTAAACGCCCCTTGACGGCGGGAGGAGAGAGAGCAGTGTGCCACGCGTGCGCAGCCCTCCGGTGAAAAATGATATTGTATCCATTAAATAGCGGCCGTGGACAATTCTTGATTTGATGGAGGGGGACGTGAAAGCACAGAGGAACATCTGGAGAAATTTCTGAAACGCTCGTTTGCTGCTGTCGTTACTGTGTGGTCGGGAATCTTCCGGAGGGCAGGCCTCAAAATCCCCGGCTTTGCCTGCTGTTGGCGACCGAGATTGAGGTCGAATCGTTCGGACCGAGATGGCGCTCAGTACTCGGTGTCGGAGAGCTGATTCAGAGGCTCGAAGTTTTCAGATGACTCAGAGACGGATTGTGGTCGGGCATGGCAGGGAGAGTTTTTCTTCCTTCTCTCGTCTGCGTGAGATGTGGGACACTTGAGAGACTTTGAACTTTTACTGTGCTCATGGACTTCTTCATCAAGTTATGGTATTGTTGCACTGTTGTAACTATATGTTATAATTATGTGGTTTAGTCAGTTTTTTCAGTCTTGGTCTGTCCTGTGTTTTGTGATATCACACCGGAGGAAATATTGTATCATTTCTTAATGCATGCATTACTAAATGACAATAAAAGAGGACTGCGTGTCTTCATAATCTAAAATCTAATGTAATTGCCTCTACCACCAACCCTGCCAGTGCATTCCACACGTTCACTACTGTCTGTGTAAAGAGCTTACCTCTGACACCCCCCCCCCGTACTTTCCTACAATCTCCTTAGAATTATGCCCGCCATTTTTCACCCTGGGAAAAAGTCTCTGGCTGTCCATTCAAGCTATGCCTCTTATCTTCTATCCTATCATCCTCCTTCATCATATTTTCCTGCATTTGGTTCTTCCCTTCCATGTGCCTATCCAAGTGCATTTTATTTTTTTTGTAATTTATTTTTTATTGAATTTCATCATCAAACAAGCACTTCCATAAGATGTATTTCAGATACTTCAGATACATATAAATCATATAATCATATTTGTCACAAATTTCCACATAATATTTATCTGAAGTATACACTTATAGGAAGGAGAGGAAAGAAAGAACAATCGAAAGAAGAAAACTATGTACAGAGTAGAGAGTGATTTTTTTTTACAACATATTCATTGACTTGTGAGAATAAAATCAGACCTATAGGGTGCTATGTAGTTAAACCATTTTTTCCAGTATAAATAAAATTGTTCCAACTTATGATTAACAGATGCTGTTATCTTCTCCGTTTTGTAAATGTCCATTGTAATTTCCATCCATACATTTAAAGTTGGGCTGTCCTGTGATAACCATTTCCTAGTAAGGGTCTTTTTACCAGCCACCAGCAGTACATTCATTAAATATTCATCTCTTTTCAACCATTCTTGAGGTATATACCCAAAATATATTGTCTTACTCCCTAAGGGTATTTCACATTTAAAGATGTCTTGTAAGGCATGGTGTATCCCACTCCAATAGTCTTTGATAACTGGGCGTTCCCAAAAAATATGATAATGGTTTGCATTTTGATTTCCACAATTTCTCCAGCAAACGGGATGGGGGGGGGGTTATTATCATAACGGGGTTTCTGAGAGGGTGTAATAAAATATCAAGTTTTTCTACCCGAACTCCCTCCATTTCTGTGAACTGGTACACTTCCATTGATACCTCCATATTATTGTCCAGTCCTCCTCAGATATTATTATCCCTCCTTCCTTCTCCCATTTTGTTTTAATGTATGAGGTCGAATGTGTTTTAAGATTTGACAAACCCTTATACACGCTTGAAATTATTCTACTACCGTTGTCTGAATTATATGCTTTTCTAACTAGCTCTATCAGACATGTATTTGCCTTAGTTACATTTTTAACCGTCCTGTTAACATACTGTCACATCTGTAAAAGCTTTGTTTTTCTAATAAGTGTTTCTCTTTGAGCATTTCAAAACTGAACAGTGTTCCTTCTTTCATTATATTGCAAATAGCTGTTATTCCTTTAGCTGTCCAGTCCGTAAATCTAGCATCCAGTTTATTCAGCGTAAAATCCGAGTCATTTGCACACCATTTAAGAATTGCAATGTCTCTCCCTAGTTTATATTATTTTATAATAGTTTCCCATATTTTAAGAGTCCATTTCACCCATGGGTTGTCAATATTATTTATGAAACTTTGTAGGTTGTTATCAGCCAAAATTGCCTGTATGGGGATGGAAAGTATCCTCTCCTCAATGTTTTTCCATTGAGCATCATATGATGGGTTGCACCAGCATATCACAGCTCTCAACTGTGCTGCAAAATAATCATCTCTAAGAGAAGGTAGGCCCCATCCCCCCTTTTCTTTGGCTAATTGCAAAGTTTTGAGATGAACCCTAGGCCTTTTACCTTGCTATATGTATCTTGATAGCATCTTGTTCCATTCATTGAATTGATTTTGGTTGATTTCTATTGGTAGGGTCTGAAAGAGATATAGTAGTCTGGGCAGTATATTCATTTTAATAGATTCAATCCTTGAACTGAGACCAAGAAAAGGAATTAGGTTCCAGCTTGTTATATGTTCCTTAATTTTTTTTATATATAGGCTGATAATTGCATTCTGATGATTTTGCCAAATCTTTTGGCATAATGATGCCCAAATATTTGACAGACTGTGTTTGCCATGCACAAGGATATCTGCTTTCAATTTCTCTTGGTGGTCTACAGTTATATGAAAGTAGTTGGGTTTTATCTATGTTAATCTTGTATCCTGATAATTGGCCATATTGTTCAAAGGATTACATCAATTTAGGTAAAGAATGTTGGTTGCCCTAGATAGATCAAAATGTCATCCGCGTAACAGGCCAATTTATGCTCTGTCCCTTTAATGGTAATTCCCCTGATATCTTCATTTTGTCTGATGTATTGAGCTAATGGTTCCAGATATAATGCGAAGAGTAGCGGTGACCATGCACAACCCTGTCTCCTGCCCCTTTCTAGGGTAAAGCTATTTGATAAATATCCATTGATTTTAATCCTGGCAGTAGGATTGTCATATATAGTGCCTGTATAGTTTTAATAATTATGTCATGTAGACCAAATCTATGTAAAACTCTGTAAAGAAAATTCCAATTAACCGAATCAAATGCCTTTTCAGCATGCACAGTTATCACCATTGCTTCAATTTCATTTTTTTATATGATCCATGATGTGAAGTGTCCAAGTGCATTTTAAATAATACTACGGTACTGACCTCAACACTTCCTCTGACAGTGCATTCCATAAACTCACCACCTTCTGCATGAACTGGAATTGGTTTATTACTGGAGTTACAGTGGAAATCCTGTTCATACACTTCAAAACATTACACAGTGCACTGATGAACAAGATAGAGCAATAACAATGTAGAATAAAAAGTAACAGCTGCACAGAGTACAGTGCAGGTACACAATAAGGCACACGATCATAACAAGGTAGATGGTGAGGTCACGAGTTCATCTTATCTCACTAAGGACCAATAAAAAGTTGCCTCTCAGGACACTTTTAAATCTTTCCCCTCTCATCCTCAGACTATACTCCCAAGTTTTGGACTCCACTACCCTAGTGAAAAGGCTTCTAACCTGCACCTTATCTACGCTTCTCATAACTTTAATTACATCAATGAAGTTAGTTATGACTGTTAATGTGATCAAGACGGTTATGAGAAAGGATATTTCTATACAAGGCACTAAGATTACTGGCGAAGCATTGAAGAAGCATATACCACCAGTGGCCATCAAGATGGAACAAATTCTGAGACCGACGACAAAAAGTTAAACTCATTCTCCTACGTTCATAGGAATAAAGACTTGGCCTGGCCAGACTCTCACTGTAACACAGGCCCTCTATCTTGGACACCTCCTCATGAATCTGTTTTTCTGCACTCTTTCCAGTTTAACCACGGCTTTTCTGTAAAAGAGTGGCCAAAACTGTACATAGTACCAAAATTGGTCCCATCAATGACTTGTATAACCGCAACATTCAGTACCAGCCCTTCAAGGTTCTGTCTCTGAACGTGCCCTCTCCCCACCCCCCTTCCCCCTCACCTAGCCATTAGCAGTTACACATTTGAACTCTCTCTTCCAGGTTCTCTTCCAGCTATCACCTCCTCTCACTCTTACACAATACCTTAAAACTTGACTCTTTGACCTATCATTTCGTCACAGGAATTAAAATATCCTTCTTTTGCTTGCTGTCCATTTTCTTCTGTTACAACCCTTGAGTGGCATTTTAATTTTGCAGTGTGGCATTTTTACACTCATAGTCATCTCCCCCTCCCCTTCCCTCTTTCAAATCCCTTACTATCTCTTCTTTCAGTTAGTCCTGACGAAGGGTCTCGGCCCAAAACGTCGACAGTACCTCTTCCTAGAGATGCTGCCAGGTCTGCTGCATTCACCAGCAATTTTTATGTGTGTTGCTCGATCATCATCATGTGCTGTGTTGCATGACATGGGCGATCATGGTCTCATAGTCATAACTGATTTTGGCAAATTTTTCTACAGAAGTGGTTTGCCATTGCGTTCTTCTGGGCAGTGTCTTTACAAGACAAGTGACCCCAGCCATTATCAATACTCTTCAGAGATTGTCTGCCTGGTGTTAGTGGTCACATAGCCAGGACTTGTGATATGCACCAGCTGCTCATACCACCATCCACCACCTGCTCCCATGGCTTCACGTGACCCTGGTCAGGGGGCTAAAGCAGGTGCTTGCAAGATCGGTGGGCATATTCTGGGTAGTCAGCTTGTCTTTCAAGTCCTTTGAGAGGTCATGATGATGATGAGCCAGCAGCATTTCCACGTTCCAGCCATACTGTGATGTGAGGGTCCTGATTTCTATGACGTGTAATCTAGCAGAGCATGAGCCTCAACGCAGGCAACGTATCTGCTATACTGCCTCCTTTCTGCTTCCTGGATGGTCGAGAAACTATTACATCTCAGCAATGAATTCCTCGTATTTATTGTAGATGGTAGTTTTATTGTTCCAGTTAGTGGTGACCCAGCTCAGAGCTCGCGCAGTCGAGAGAGATGACAAAGGCAGTCATGGCTTGGTTCATAAAATACAGAGGTGGCTGCAGCTTGAAGCGTAAGACACACTGGGACAGGAAGATGCAGCATCAGGTTGGGGATCCATTGAACTGTTTGGGCGCTGGAATCTGGGGTTCTGAGGGAGGAGGTTGACTGGTGTGGAGTGGCTGTAGTGCGACGTAGAGTTGGTTGAGACTGGTGAGCAGATGGTCAATGGTTTCCTGTTGCTTCTGGATCCTGTGCTCGTTAAGGTAGACAACTTCCTTTAGGTAAGCAACCTCTGCTGGGTCAATCACTGGTTCACCCATCCGGTTAGGAAACGTCGAGGAGGCTTGACCCAAACACAGAGCAGCGGTTTAGCAGTGAGCAATTACTTTAATAATAAACTGCAAAATAACAAGCCATGAAGGGCAACAAAACAAGAAAGAATGAATACTTAGCACAACAAGGTAACTGAAGGCTAGGAGCAATTGATTGAGGCTGGCTGCTTCAATGGGTGAACAAGGACTGTGGATGAGAGCTGGGGTTAAATAGGTTGCAGGTGATAAGTTGAAATTAAGTGGCAGGTAACTTCTGTTAGCTGGCTGGAGACTGGGAGGTGGCTGCCCATGCAGGCCTGACACTACCATGCTGGTATTTAGAGAACATGGACCAGGGGTGGGGAACCTATGGCATGCGTGTCTAAGATGGCATCTACATATAATTTGTTGGTACATGGCATGCAGTGCTGCCTCTCAATTCATTAAACCTCACCCATAATACACCAAAGCTTATAATTTCCCATTCACATTTCTGACGTTATCCGAGGCCTCCGTTGGTCAGGGTTGACCATGGATATTGTGTCCTAGCAGTCTAGATACACAAGCCAGGGCAGTACGATATGGAGAACGAGCTGTTGCCCACGTAGCAAGCTCCCCCTCTCCACGCATCTGACGAACCCAAAGGAATGGCAGAGATCAATACAGTTTGGCGCCAGCAGAGTTGCAGGAATTGCCAGTCAGCATTGAACTCAACATAGGGCTGCCTTAGGGACTCCAGAATTTTCCCTCGATGTTTACTCCCGAAGCCTTTCCCATGAATGGGTATAGCCGTAAGGCAGTGGAGATTTGAGATCAGAGTTTTCCTTCTCCTGCCTGAGCTGCCAACCACAGCTGACAAGCCCCACCTGCCTGAAGCGACAGGTTTTAAGGCTCCAGTATCCCCTTCTCCTGTTGGCAAAAATGGTTCTACCTGGATTAGTATCCAAGCCACACGTAAAGGCCAGGAGCTGGACTTGGTTGTCAGAGGCTATTTGAGAAACATGCTATTTGGAGCATTTAATAGGTTGTGGGAGCTTGTCCACACTAACTACCCCAGCTATAACAACCTTAGGGAGCCGCTCTGATGTTATATATTGTTCATATTGTACCTCATATGTGGACTAACCGCCTTGAAAAGGACACGACATGTTCCCCCACCAGAGGTGCTACCCCTCCCTGACACCCCATACACCCCACCTGGCACTCAGCTCTCACCTGTGGCTCCCTGTAGCTGTTTGCATGCGACAGCGGCCACACCCCGGGCAACGGCTTCGACAAGCCGGCTAAACCAGGTGAGGGTAGCCGACGGGTCTCAAACCCTCGGTGAGATAGGGAGTTGTCTATCCCAGCATGTGAAGACAGACTCCGGCGGATTGAGCGGACGAGACCAATGGAAGGTCCAACGGTCAAGAAGGCGGTCTCTGCAAGCGTCGTGGAACGTGTAGAGCAGGACAAGACACAGAAGACGTCCTGGTCATCCACTGCGCCAAGTCCCATCTCCAGCCGTCTCGACTTCATCTTGCCACTGGATCCAGATGGGAATTGGGAAGAGAGAGTGAGGCTGACGCTGCGCAACTCTCCCTCACTTAAATCCAAATCACGCGCTAGTCTCAACACCATCATAATGGTGTCGAGGTCCTCATCGACGTCAACGATGGACGAACAACCTCGTATGTAACAACATAACATCATTTTAAAACAAAACACTTAGAAACTATTTTATTTTTTCGATTGTCTTTTAAAAAATGAATATTGATAATTTTGGAACAAGTTTCCTAAAGCGCTTCATTTATTTCAAACTGTCACTTTTATTCTTCTTTTTATAGTAAAACAATGAATATACGTAAATCAGCAACAAGGACTCATCCTTTTTTCCTTGCAAAATGTCCATAATTATTGTTAGTTATTATTATTAATATTATTATTCTCTCGCGAGAGAATTTTTAGATTATTGCCAATTTGGTCACACACTTTCAAAAAGGTTTTCCACCCTGGCAGAGGCAAACCTGTTATTTAATGAGCAACACACCCCGAATTCTGGAGTAACTCAGCAAGTGACACTGCATCTGTAGAGGGGGAGTAAATAGTCGACACTTCAGGCTTAGACTCTTCATCAGAACTGGAAAGGAAGGGGGAAGAAGCCGGAATTGGAAAGTGCGGGAAGAGGAATGAGTGCAAGCCAGAAGGTGACAGGTGAGACCAAGTGAGGGGTAGAAGGAGGGGGGAAGAAGTGAGAAGCTGGGGAGGCGATAGCTGGAAGGACTGAAGAAAGAGTCTGAAAGGAGGAAACGATGGACCACGGGAGAAAAGGAATGAAGGAGGGCCACCAGAAGGAGGTTACATAGCTGGTGTTGAGGGCAGCAAAGAAGCCCTCCACCTCTGTCTGTCCTTGGCCAATGAGATGTAGAAAGATTCTTCATTGCTGATTCCATAGCGGTTTTATTTTTAATAGTCAGGGTTGTTAGCCCTGAACTGGACCCCCGAACCTAAAGGTGTGAGGAGATAATGTGGCCTTTTTTAAAGGATATGTTATATCTAACTAATCTGGTTGAGCATTGTGAAGAAGTTACTAATAAATTAGTTAAGGGAGTATCTTTGGGGGGATGTTTTCTATTCAGACTTCCAGGAAAGTGTTTGAAAATGTCCCACATATGAGGTCAGTAGAAAAACTGAGAAAACGTGGTTGTAAACTACTATTTACCATTGATTAGGAATTGATCGAAAGGTTTGTCACACACAATGACCTAGGACAAGTCATTGGGTATATTTAGAGTGGAGGTCGATAAGTTCTTGATTAGTAAGAGCATCAGGGAGAAGGCAGGGGAATGAGGTTGAGAGGGATAATAAATAAGACATAGGAGCAGAGTTAGGCCATTTGGCCCATGGAGTCTGTTCTGCCATTCAATCATGGCTGATCCTTTTTCCCTCCTCAGCCTCACTCACCAGTCTTCTCCCCGTAACCTTTGATGCCGAGTCCAATCAAGAACCTGTCAATCTCTGCCTTAAGTACGCCCAACAACCTGGCCTCCACAGCTGCATGTGGCAACAAATTCCACAAATTCACCACCCTTTGGCTAAAGAAATCTCTCCACATCTCTGTTGTAAATGGACGTCCCTCTATCCTGAGGCTGGGGAGTTCTAGACTCTCCCATCATGGGAAGCATCCTTTCCACATCTACTCTGTCTAGGCCTTTCAACGTTCGAAAGGTTTCAATGAAATCCCCCTTCATCCTTCTAAGTTCCAGCAAGTACAGACCCAGAGCCATCAAACATTCCTCGTATGATAACCCTTTCATTCCTGGAATCATCCTTGTGAACCTCCTCTGGACCCTCTCCAATGCCAGCTCATCTTTTCTTAGATGAGGATCCCAAAACTGTTCACAATATTCAAGGTGAGGCCTCACCTGTGCCTTATAAAGCCTCATCATCACACCCCTGCTCTTGTATTCTAGACCTCTTGAAATGAATGCTAACATTGCATTTGCCTTCCTCACCACCGACTCTACCTGCAAGTTAACCTTCAGGGTGTTCTGCACAAGGACTCCCAAGTCCCATTATGTCTCAGATTTTTGGATTTTCTCTCCGTTTAGAAAATAGTCTGCACATTTATTTCTACTACCAATGTGCATGACTATGAATTTTCCAACATTGTATTTCATTTCCTACTCTCATGCCCATTTTGCTAATCTGTCTATGTCCCTCTACAGCCTACCTGTTTCTACAATGCTACCTGCCCCTCCAGCAATCTTCATATCAACTGCTAACTTGGCAACAAGGCCATCTCATGCATCATCTAAGTCATTTTTATACAGCATAAAAAGAAGCGGTCCCAACATCGACCCCTGTGGAACACCACTAGTCACTGACAGCCAACCAGAAAAGGATCCTTTTATTCCAACTCGCTGCCTCCTATCAATCAGCCAATGCTCTAACCATGCCAGTAGCTTTCCTGTAATACCATGGGCTCTTCACTTGGTAAGCAGCCTCATGTGTAGCACCTTGTCAAAGGACTTCTGAAAGTCCAAATATACAACATCCATTGCATCCCCTTTATCTATCCTACTTGTAATCTTTTCAAAGAATTCGAACAGGTTGGTCAGATTTTCTCTTAAGGAAACCACATTGACTTTGTCCTCTCTTGTCCTGTGCCACCAAGTACTCCATAACATCAACCTTAACAATTGACTCCATCACCTTCCCAACCATTGAGGTCAGGCTAATTGGTCTATAATTTCCTTTCTGCTGCCTTCTTCCTTTCTTAAAGAGTGGAATGACATTTGCAATTTTCCAGTCCCCTGGCACCATGCCAGAGTCCAACAATTTTTGAAAGATCATTACTAATGCCTTCACAATCTCGACCGCTACCTCTTTCAGAACCCTAAGATACAGTTCATCTGGCCTGGGTGACTTATGTACCATTATTTCTTTCAGTTTTTTGAGCACCTCCTCTCTTGTAATAGTAACTGCTCTCACTTCTCTTCCCTCACACCCTTCAACATCTGGCAGACTGCTAGTGTCTTCCACATTAGTGATGCAAAATACCCAATTAGTTCATCTGCCATCTCTTCCACCCCATTATCCGGCATCATTTTCTAGCAGTCCTATCTACACTCTCATCTCTTTTTTTAATTTTTTACATACTTGAAAAAGCTTTTATTATCCACTTTGATATTGTTTGCTAGCTTGCTTTCATATTTCATCTTTTCCCTTCTAATGACTCTTTTAGTTGCTCTCTGTAGGGTTTTAAAAGGTTCCCAATCCTTTGTCTTCCCTCTAATTTTTGCTTTCTTTTGCTTTTACATTAGTTTTGACTTCCCTTGTCAGCCACAGTTGCACTATTTTGCTATTTGAGTATTTATTTGTTTTTGGAATACACCTAGCATGCACCTTCCTCTTTTTTCCAAGAAACTCAAGCCATTGCTGCTCTGCTGGCTTCCTGCCAGCATCACCTTCCAATATACTTTGGCCAACTCCTCTCTCATACCACTGTAGTTTCCTTTCCTCCCACTGAAATAAATCAGCTCTGATGGAATGGCAGGGCAGACTCAATGGGCTGAATGGCCTAATTCTGCTCCCATGTCCTATGGTCTTGTAGAATCTCCTCTCCAATGCAGTTACATCCTTCCCATAGTACGGCGACAAGCATTTATCTATGTATATATTTATTGAGATACAGCGTGGAATAGGCCCTTCCAGCCCTTTGATCTGCACCGCCCAGCAATCAATCCTCCAACTTAATCCTAGCTTAATCACGGGGCTATTTACAATGACCAATTAACCTACCAACCGGTACACCTTTGTTCTGTCGGAGGAAACCCACGCAGTCACGGGGAGAACGTACAAACTCATTACAGGCAGCGGCGGGAATTGAACCCTGCCCGCCGGTACTGTAAGGCGCTGTGCTTAAGCTACCATGCCACTCCAACATTCTAGTGCCTCATAAAACTCTACCATGAAGGTGTACAAGATCGCTACTGGCTGAGGTTGGGTGCATAGAAAAACAATATTCCCATCAGCAGATGATTAAAGGGTCAAGAATACAAAATTGAAGTGATGGGCGGCAGACATAGTGGATGTGAGAGGGAGGTTTTGTGCAGGGGTTGGTTATGTTGTGGAAATTGTGCGCCAAAGGCTGTTGGAAACAGAGTCAGGGCTTTCAAAAAAGAACTACAAAGGGATATGAGAGGGAATAATTTGCAGACGGGAGGAGAAAGAGAAAGGTAGTGATCTGACAGAAGCGAGTATGGACATGGATTGCCTCCTCTTCAAAGTGAAAGTAAATTTATTATTATCCAAGTACACTTATGTCACCATATACAACCCTGACATTCTTTTTCTTGCAGGCATTTGCAGGAAAATAAAGAAATACATTGGAATTTATGAAGAACTGTACATAAACAAAGACTGATGAACAAATAGTTTGCAAATGAAGATAAATTGATCAAATAAAAGATAAAAGAACACACCTGCATGAAATGTTGTCGGAGGAAAGCAGGATCCATCGCCAGGGGCCCTCACCACCCAAGTCATTTAGGCCAGTTAGAAGAGTGGGCTGAAAGATGGCAGATGCAGTTTAATGCTGATAAATGTGAGGGGCTACATTTTGGTAGGACTAATCAAAATAGGACATACATGGTAAATGGTAGGGCATTGAAGAATGCAGTAGAACAGAAGGATCTAGGAATAATGGCGCATAGTTCCCTGAAGGTGGAATCTCATGTGGATAGGGTGGTGGAGAAAGCTTTTGGTATGCTGGCCTTTATTAATCAGAGCATTGAGTATAAGAGTTGGGATGTAATGTTGAAATTGTACAAGGCATTGGTAAGGCCAAATCTGGAGTATTGTGTACAGTTCTGGTCACCAAGTTATAGGAAAAATGTCAATAAAATTGAGAGAGTACAGAGGAGGTTTACTAAAATGTTGCCTGGGTTTCATCTCCTAAGTTGCAGAGAAAGGTTGAACAAGTTAGGTCTTTATTCTTTGGAGCGTAGAAGGTTGAGGGGGGCTTGATGGAAGTGTTTAAAATTATGAGGGGGATTGATAGAGTTGACGTGGATAGGCTTTTTCCATTGAGAGTGGGGAAGATTCAAACAAGAGGACATGAGTTGAGAGTTAAAGGACAAAAGTTTAGGGGTAACATGAGGGGGAACTTCTTTACTCAGAGAGTGGTAGCTGTGTGGAACGAGCTTCCAGCAGAAGTGGTTGAGGCAGGTACGATGTTGTCGTTTAAAGTTAAATTGGATAGATAGATGGACAGGAAAGGAATGGAGGGTTATGGGCTGAGTGCAGGTCGGAGGGACTAGGTGAGAGTAGGAGTTCGGCATGGACTAGAAGGACCGAGATGGCCTGTTTCCGTGCTGTAATTGTTATATGGTTATATAGTTATATGGTCATGCTCTCTTCTCAATGCTGCCATCAGGAAGAGGGGACAGGAGCCTCAGGACTCGCAGTACCAAGTTCAGTAACAGTTATTACCCCTCAAATATTAGGCTCTTGAACCAGAATGGGTAACTTCGCTTCATCATTGAAAAGTTCCCACAACCTGTGGATTGACTTTCAAGGACTCTTCATCTCATGTTCTTGATATTTATTGCTTACTTATTTATTATTATTACTTCTTTCATTTTGTATTCTGGTTGAACACCCAAGCTGGGCAGTCTTTCACTGATTCTGTTATGGTTATTATTCTGTTGAGTATGCCCACAAGAAAATGAATATCAGGGTCATACATGGTGACATATATGTACTTCAATAATAAATTTAATTTGAAATCTAGTTTGAATTTCGAACGTGAGTTGTGGAGTCCTTGGAAAGTGAGTCTGTAAGTTGTGGAATTGGCTCAGAGTTGAGGTGAGTGAAGTTATCCACAATGGTTCAGGAATCTAAAGGCTAAAATGTCGTAGCTGTTCCTGAACCTGGTGGTGTGGAACTTAAGGCTCCGGTACCTCCTGCCTGATTGTAGTAGTGAGAAGAGCGCCCTCCCGAATTTTAGATTTTATTATTGGGCAATTAATATTCGATATTTAAAATTTTGGTTACGAGATTTGGATGTATCTTTAAATCCACAGTGGGTAAATCTTGAATGTAATTCATTACAAGGGTTTTCTTTGGGTTCGGTTTTAGGAACTTCGCTTCTTTTTACTTCTTCTAAATTGTATAAACAAATGAATAATCCAATAGTTCAGCATACTCTACATATATGGTTTCAATTTTGAAGATTTTTTGGGTTTAATCAATTTATTTTAGCAAGTCCTATTATATTTAATTTCCGTTTTCAACCTTCCATTATGGATCAAGCTTACTTTGATTGGAAAACCAAAGGTATAGTACATTTTCGTGATTTATTTTTGGATAATTGTTTTACGTCTTTTGATCAACTTTCTAATAAATATAACTTACCCAGATCTCACTTTTTTAAATATCTACAGATTAGAAACTTTTTAATTACTGTTTCTCCTAATTTTCCACACTCATATCCAATGGATACTTTGGAAAAAATTTTAGAGCTAAATCTCTCTCAGAAAAGTTTTGTAGCAATTATTTATAATATAATTATGAATTTATGTCCTGATGTTTCCAATAAAATTAAAGCTGATTGGGAAAGAGAACTTAAGATTATTATACCGGTTGAAAAATGGGAAAAAATTCTTCAATTGATTAATTCATCCTTTATATGTGCTAAACATGTGTTGATACAGTTTAAAGTAGTGCACAGGGTTCATATGTCCAAAGATAAACTATCTCGTTATTATTCTTATATTAATCCTATATGTGATAGATGTCATTTTGAGATAGCATGTTTTGGTCATGTCCTTTGTTGGAAAAATATTGGAAAGATATTTTTGATATTATTTCAACGGTTTTGAATACAGACTTACAACCTCATCCAATTACTGCTATTTTTGGATTACCAATGATAGACTCAAATTATTTAACCTCTTCAGCATGCCGGATGATTGCATTTCTTACTTTAATGACTAGAAGATCCATTTTGCTGAATTGGAAAGAGATTAACCCTCCTACTGTATTTCACTGGTTTTCACAAACTATGTTGTGTTTGAATTTGGAAAAAATTAGAAGTGCGGTTTATGACCCTTCCATTAAATTTGAAAAAACTTGGAGGCCATTCATTCAGCATTTTCATATGATGTAATTTGACCATTTCCAAACTTATTTTATTTCTCTGTACTGTTGGTTGAGAGGAATGGAGTCGTCGACAATAAGGTTTTCTTCTCTTCCATTTTTACGTTGTTAGAATTGCCCAAGTCTTTTAGTTTAGTTGACTAATTCTGTTTAGTTTAGTTTTTTTTTGGGGTGGGGTTTGTTTTTCTTTCTATTTTTTTTTCTTTTTCATGATTTTTCTTCAGTTTTTTTGTCCTGTACTATTCATTTTTATCCTACACGATTGGGGGTTTTGTCAATTTATACTATTTGGTCTTATAATTACTCATTTTAAGTACAACAATGTATCTCCAACTATTTGTATTATTGCTATCTTACATTTATATTTTATGAAACTAACAAAAAGATTGAAAAAGAAAGAAAGAGAAGAGAGCATGGGTTCTTTGATAATGGATTCAGACTTTTTGTGGCAGCGCTGTTTGTAAATGTGTGGGGAGGACTTTGCCTGCAATGGACTAGGCTGTATCTACCGCTTTCTGTGGTAGTTTCTTTGCATTTTTCTTTGCCATAGAGCTTCTGAGATTCCGTGGCTTTTCCTGCAAATACTAAATTGTGACAGTACTAAATTGTCAATCTTCGATTGAACAGGGAGCTTGACAAATGCTGAACAATTTCGATTTTTGAACAATTGGAAAGAGGATTATTGTAGTTTTACTGTAATTAGAGTAGCCAGAACTATATTCTACTTGGCTTTTCTACCTAAATGCATCGCGACTGAACTCCAGTATTCAGATTCAGATTCATTTATTTACCACATGTACATTGTAACATACGGTGAAATGTATCATCAATGTTAACAATCAACACAACCTAAGGACGTGCTCGGGGCAGCCCACGAATATCACCACACATTCTGCTGCCAGTATGGCATGGCTCATCATGTCCAGCAGAACAACGCAAAGCACAACAAGTGGCAAAACAACAACAGCTCCCACCCACCCACCCAAGTGGTTAGCCACATGCTGAACCATTTGGATTTTTGACTGATTGAAAAGTAGAGTATGGTAATTATTGAACCCATGATGGTATTGTACTTGACACTTCCATATAAATTCAGTATAAATGAACTCCATTACACTCGTAAGAATTTTGTTAATTCACTTTTTTGCTGTGTTGTAAATCTTTCCCCTTGATTCATACAATACAGATTCACAAATTCCTTTGTAAGCCTTCACCATTTACGCTCTTATTTTCCCAATACCTTAATCCTTCTCCCAGAATATAGACCACATCAAATTCACTTAGCCTTTATATGCTAATTTTGTGAATGTATGCGCATTATTGAAATTTCCAATCCTTCTTAGTATTAGCTATTAAAGATCACCCTTACTCCACTTCCCAAATAATTTGTGTTAACCATTGACAACTGCATCGGTACTGCTTCATACACCAATATTGAGCTCATCATTTTCATCAACATTGCCTCCAACTTCCACTCTTCTCTTAAGGTCAATTTTGGTCCATTTCTGAGACCTATCTCCCCTTTCTTCCTCCCTCCCTCTCTCTCCATCTCTGGAGACAAACCATCAACCAATATCTTTTATAAATTTATCGATTCCCACAGTTATCTTGATTATACCTCTTCCCAACCTGTGTTCTGTAAAAATGCTATTCCCTTTTCGCAGTTCCCTCGTTTCTGCCGCATCTGTTCCCAGGATGAGATTTTCTTTCCCAGGACATCAGAGATGTCCTCATTCTTCAAAGAACGGGGTTTTCCTTCCCTCATCATTGATGCTGTCCTCACCCTCATCTCCTCCATTTCCCAAACATCTGCACTCACCCAATCTTCCCACCACCTTAACAGTGATAGAGTTCCTCTTGTCCTTACCTACCAGCCCATAAGCCTCCATGTTCAGCACATCATCCTCCACAACTTCCACCATCTCCAAAGTGAATTGAATTGAACTGACTTTATATTTTACATCCTTCAAATACATGAGGAGTAAAAATCTTTACGTTACGTCTCCATCTGTATGTGCAGTGTGCAATTTATAGTAATTTGTAATAAATAGTATGTACGATAGGACGGTCAATATAACATAGAAATACAATTGTATCAGCGTGAATTAATCAGTCCGATGGCCTGGTGGAAGAAGTTGTCCCGGAGTCTGTTGGTCCTGGCTTTTATGCTGCGGTACCGTTTCCCAGATGGTAGCAGCTGGAACAGTTTGTGATTGGGGTGACTCGGGTCCCCAGTGATCCTTGTGCCATTTTTACGCACCTGATCCTCCACTAAACATATTCTTACCCTCCCCACCCCCATTTTCCACAGGGATCGCTCCCTCTATGATTCCTTGTCCATTCATCCTTCCCTCCCGGCACCTATTGCTGTAAGAGACCTGTTCACCTCCTCCCTCACCTCTATTCAGGGCCACAAAAGTCTTTCCAGGTGAGGCAACACTTCACCTGAGAATCTGCTGGGGTCAATTGTTGTGTCTGGTGTTCACGAAGTGACCTTCTCTACATTGGTGAGATCTGTTGTAAATTGGGGGGAGCGCTTCATCTGCCAAAAGCGAAACGTCCTGGTGGTCAAACATCTTAATATTGGTTTCCATTTCTGTTCTGACATGTCGGTCCATGGCCTCCTCTTGTGACACAGTGATATATTCCACCTGGGTAGCCTCCTATCTGATGGCATGGTATCTATTTCTCCTTCCGGTAAAAAAAAATCCCCCCTTCCCTCTTCTTTTATTCCCCACTCTGGCCTTTTACCTCTTCTTCTCACCTGTCTATCACCTCCCCCTGGGTCCCCTCCTCCTTCCCTTTCTGTTATGGCCACTTTCCTCTCCAGCCATTTACCTTTCCCACCCACCTGGCTTCACCTATCACTTTCTAGCTATCCTCCTTCCCTTCCCCTCACCTTTTTATATTGGCGTCATCTCCCTTTCTTCCCAGTCCTGAAGAAGGTCTCGACCTAAAATGTCAACTGTTTATTAGTTTTCACAGATGCTGCCTGATCTGCTGAGTTCCTCCAGCATTTTGTGTGCATTGCTTTGGATTTCCAGCATCTGCAGAATTTCTTGTGTCAACCATGGAGTCTAATACTAGCATTTATTTAATATAAATTAAGTCATTAGTGCAATATTAAATAATAGTCACAATTTATGTATATTGTGATCAACAATGGCCTGAACAGTGATCTCTCTACACCATTATCTCCCATTTCTCAGAGTAACTATCTGCTACCCTTTCTCCTGTTTTAGACAATAGGACATAAGGGCAGAATTTGGCCTTTGACTTAACGAATTTACTCTACTATTCAATCATGGCTTGAGTTTTTTCTCAGCTCCACTCTCCTGCCTTTTTCATGTCGCCATTAATCTTACTAATCAAGAACCTATCAATCTCTGTTTTAAAATGCCCCCAATAACTTGGCCTCCATAGCCATCTGTGGCAATAAATTCCACAGATTCTGTTCCTTCTGGCTGGAGAAATTCTTCCTCATCTCAGTTTTAAAGTGACATCCTTTTATGCTGAGATTGTGCTCTCAGATCTTAGACTCTCCGACTAATGGAAATGTCTGCTCCATGTGTCCACTCTGTTCAGGCCTTGTGGTATTGGTAGTTTTCAAGGATAACCCCCTCATTCTTCCGAATTCCAGCGAGTACTAGTGTGGAGCCATCACATGCTCCTCATGCATTAAGGCTTTCATTCCCAGGATTGTCCTTGTGACACTGCGCTGGGCAGTACATATTCCATTAGATATGGGGCACAAAATTGCTCACAATATTCCAAATGTTGTCTGACCTATGTCTTTTAAAGCCCCGGCAGTACACCCTTGCTTTTAATCAGTTTGATAAATGTTCTGCTATTAACTCCCCTGATTTCAGTTGCGAATCCATATGTTGCAGCTTACAAATGGTGTAATTTTGTGTAATAGTGTAATTTGTAGTGCTTACAAGTCCCACACAGTACATAGCAAGTGTCGTGTCCAAACTGGTAAATTGGTTTATTATTGTTACATGTACTGAGGTACAGTAAACACTTAACTTGAACACTGTTCATAAAAGATCAATTCATTCTACAGTGCATTGAAGTAGTACAAGGTAAAACAATAACAGAATGCAGAATAAAGTGTTATTCAGAGATGACTTGATAAAGGTATTTTATAGGCATCTGTTAGTCTTGTGAGACCATGGAAGGTTTCCAGGGTGCAAGCCTGGGCAAAGTTGTATGGAAGACCAGCAGTTGCCCATGCTGCAGGTCTCCCCTCTCCACGCCACCGATGCTGTTCAAGGGAAGGGCACTAGGGCCGATACAGCTTGGCACCGGTGTCGTCACAGAGCCATGTGTGGTTAAGTGCCTTGCTCAAGGACACAACACACTGTCTCAGCTGAGGCTCGAACTAGTAACCTTCAGATCACTAGACCGACACCTTAACCACTTGGCCATGTGCCAACGCAAGGTATATAGTACTGTGCAAAAGCCTTAGACACCTATAGTAGGGTGTCCAAGACTTTTGCACAGGACTGTAGTAATTTTATATATTGCACAGTACTGCTGCAGCAACAAGAACAAATTTCATTGCATATTTGAGTGATGATAAACCTGATTCTGATATGGGTCTCTATTATGGACTGAGAGTGGGAAGGGGGCAGAGAGAGGGGAATCATGGTTGGGAAAAAGGGAAGGGAGAGGGGAGGGAGCAGGAAGCACCAGAGAGACATTCTGTAATAATCAATAAACCAATTGTTTCAAATGACCTTGTCTGATGTCTCAGGGCTGGGTGTGTCTGCACCTGGGCCACCCCTCCCTGTCCCTGGCACTCCTTCTCTGCCACCTGTCCCACATCCCTCTAGTGGTGCCCCACCCTTGCCATTCCCAACATTCTTTGCTTTGTAAACACGAGGAATTCTGCAGATGCTGGCTTTGCTCTGGCCAGGTTTGCAAACTCCTTCTCCACTTCATGTTGACAAATACAGTACTGTGGAAAAGTCTTAGGTACCCAAGCTGCTGTATATATATGTGCCTAAGACTTTTGCACGTATTGTATAAGGTGATAAGAGGCATAGATAGTGTGCACAGCCATGCTTTTGTCCCAGGATAGAAATAGTTAATATGGGAGGGCCTAATTTTAAGGTGATTAAAAGAAAGAATAGACAGATCAGAGGCAGGTTTTCTACATAGAAAGTGATAGATAAAAGGAACACACAGCCAGGGTTGGCATTGAAAAATGATAAAGTTAGGGACATTTAGGTGACTTAGATAAGAAGAATGAAAAGCTATGTGGGAGGGAAGAGTTAGATTGAACTTGGAGGAGGTAGTAACATTGTGGACACAAGGAGCTGTACAGTCCTATGTTGTATGTTCCATTTTCTATGTTGCAGAGAAAGTCCAGTTCTGGTAGACAATAAGGTGCATAGTCATAATGAGGTGGATTGTGAGCTTAAGAGTTCATGTTATCATATTAGGGAACTCTACGATAGTTATATATATATATATATGGAGTATTGTGTGCAGTTTTGGTCCCCTAATCTGAGGAAAGACATCCTTGCCATAGAGGGAGTACAAAGAAGGTTCACCAGATTGATTCCTAGGATGGCAGGACTTTCATATGAAGAAAGACTGGATGAACTGGGCTTGTACTCGTTGGAATTCAGAAGATTGAGGGGGGATCTGATTGAAACGTATAAAATCCTAAAGGGATTGGACAGGCTAGATGCAGGAAGATTGTTCCCGATGTTGGGGAAGTCCAGAACGAGGGGTCACAGTTTGAGGATAGAGGGGAAGCCTTTTAGGACCGAGGTTAGGAAAAACTTCTTCACACAGAGAGTGGTGAATCTGTGGAATTCTCTGCCACGGGAAACAGTTGAAACCAGTTCATTGGCTATATTTAAGAGGGAGTTAGATATGGCCCTTGTGGCTACGGGGGTCAGGGGGTATGGAGGGAAGGCTGGGGCGGGGTTCTGAGTTGGATGATCAGCCATGATCATAATAAATGGCGGTGCAGGCTCGAAGGGCCGAATGGCCTACTCCTGCACCTATATTCTATGTTTCTATGTTTCTATGTTTCTATATAACAATAGGGCACAAGCTGTTCTTGAGCTTTGTGCTACATGTTTCAGACTTTTGTATTGTACATATGTGCTATATTACATATTTTTGGATTTTTTTCTAGTATACATATATATACTACAGGGTGGTGGGGTGGAGATACTTTGCTACCAAGGAAGGTGTAAGGTGCTCCTTCCCTCTGCAGGTTACCCTTGGGCAAGGTGTGACACCTGCTTAGCAACCCCCCCCCTCCCCACCTCCCCCTGATCAGGGTCACGTGAAGCCATGGGAGCAGGTGGTGGATGGTTGTATGAGCAGCTGGTGCATAACACAAGTCCTGGTTATGCGACCACTGACGCCAGGCAGATAATCTCTGAAGGGTTTTGATAATGGCCGGGGTTAGGCATTTTGTAAAGACACTGCCCAGAAGAAGGCAATGGCAAGCCACTTCAGCAGAACATTTGCCAAGAACAATCATGGTCATGGATTACAACTTCTCAGATTAAAGACAGATGGAAGAGCATGATCGCCCCTGTCATACGACACGGCACGGCACATAATGATGATGATGTATGCAGTCATTATCACATTGCTGTTCTGGACTCTTTACTGTGTGCAAATGGGCTGTCAGGTTTACATTACGGCAGTGACTGGATTCCAACTGTACTTCTGGCTGTAAATTGCTCTGGGCCATCCCCAAGGCTGGTTTCACTGGGGATATAACACTTTAATAATATCAATGTTTATTTAAGAAGCTTGTGGCTATGAGGGAAATTTCAGCTTTCAAGACTGACTTGCAGATTTTTTTTATCATGAAGGAGCATCAATTTGTGGAGATGGCAACGGGCAAATTAAGTGAAGAATCAGAATTAGGCTTAATATCACTGGCAGATATCAGTGATTCATATTCAGGCTCCTGTACCTCTTCCCTGATGGTAGGAATGAGAAGAGGGCATGTCCTGGGTGACGGGGGTCCTTAATGATGGACGCTGCCTTTTTGAGGCATTGCTCCTTGAAGGTGTCCTGAATGCTGGGAGGCTAGTGCCCGAGTTTATAACTTTCTGCAGCTTTTTCTGATCCCGTGCAGTGGCCCCTCCATACCAGGTGGTGATGCAGCCAGTTAAAACGCTCTGCACGGTACATCTGTAGAAATTTTCAAGTGATTTTGGTGACGTACCAAATCTCCCCAACTCTGAGTGAAATATAGCCACTGTCGTGTCTTCTTTGTAAATGCATCGACATGTTGGGCCCAGGATAGATTCTGAGAGATGTTGACACCCGGGAACTTGAAACTGCTCTCTCTTTCCACTTCTGATCTCTCTATGAGGACTGGCGTGTCTTCCCTCCTCTTACCCTCTCTGAAGTCCACAATCAGCTTTTTGGTCTTACTGACAATGAGCACAAGGTTGTTTCTGCAGCACCACTGATCTAGCTGATATATCTCGCCCCGTATGCCTTAGCTGATATATCTCGCCCCGTATGCCTTAGCTGATATATCTCGCCCCTGTATGCCTTAGCTGATATATCTCGCCCCTGTATGCCTTAGCTGATATATCTCGCCCCGTATGCCTTAGCTGATATATCTCGCCCCGTATGCCTTACATATGCGATACGATGGAGTAGCAGAGCAGACTTCAGGGACGGGATGGCTGATTACAGAGAATACTGTAAGCACTCAGAGGGTCGGGCAGCATCTCGTTAACATTTCAGGTCCAAAATCATTTCAGAATTGCATTGTTCCATGTTGTGTGTCCTGGGACCAACAGTTTGACAGCTTTCCGCTAACATATGAGGCTCAGCATGCAATCTGCCGTCTCCCTCGTTCTTGAAATGGCTTCACTGTCCTTCCCAACGTTTCTCCATACCAAACGTAATGGTGGGCAGCTTCCTTTGCACCTGACAAGAGATGGTGAGAGTGACTGTAGGATCTGGACTGTCTGCTGTGCTGCCAGTCCCCAGCAATGGGTAAACTCTCTGGTCTGGTCAGGGAGCTGACCTCTGCCTTGTATTACTGCGCTAGACAGATGCATCACTCACTCTGTTAACACCCCCTCCCGCCAATACCACCCTTGCGCCACATTGACCCAGCAAGGACTGGGAAAGTAGCACAGTCTGAAATATTCAAAGGCCAAGGTAGAGTGGACGTGAAGAAGATGATTCCAACAGTGGGAGAGTCTAGGACCAGAGGGCACAACTCAGAATATAAGGATGTCCCTTTAAAACAGAGATGAGGAAGAATTTCTCTCGCCAGAGGGTGGTGAAACTGTGGAATTGATTGCTGCAAATGGCTGTGGAGGCCAAGTTATTAGGCATATTTAAAATGGAGGTTGATAGGTATTGGTAAGGGTGTCAAAGGTTACGGGGAGAAGGCAGGAGAATGAGGTTGCGAGGAATAATAAATCAGCCATGATGGAATGATGGAGCAGACTATGGTGAATGGTGAATGGACTAATTCTGCTCCAATTGTATGTCTTATGCTCTCATGGTCTTTCAGAGCACAAGAGAGATTTGGCTCTCTAATATAATGCTTTAATATCCTTTTCAGTGCTGCCTCTCAACTCCAGCTGATCAGGTTCAATCGTAACCTCGAGGGCTGTATATGTGGGACTTTTTATTTTCTTCCTGCAACCACAAGAGTTTCCTCCAGATGTGCAGGTTGGCAGGGGCACAGTTAATGGCCCTGGGTAAGTTGTATCTACAGTGGATTCTGGGCCAGTTAATGGGAATGTGGATAGTGTTGAATCCTGGTGTTTTTGAAAGAAGGAAGAAGTTGAGTGACTGCACTGAAACTGCGCTCTACTAAATAGGATGTTGGAAAGCCAATAAAGAACATAAGAACATAGAAGAGTACAGTACAGGAACAGGCCATTTGGCCCACAATGTTGTGCTGAATAAGCTAAAAAGCAAAGCAAAAAAACACCCAAACACTAATCTCACCTAACTACACAACGTCTATATCCCATATGGACATTTTGTAATATAAAGGTTCTTCAGAAGTCAAAAATGATGCATAAAACTTGTTCTTTATGGCTGTTTTATTAAGTTTTACAAGAATGAATGAACTAAGAGCCAAGAGAATGAAGAAAGGTCAAAGAAGAAATCACGGTCGTCTCTGACTCAGACTAGAGATAAACAGAATCCCAGTGATAACGATTAATCGATATTCGAAACTACAAAGAAATTAACAAATCTACACCTTAATCCAACAGGAGAATAAAATAGGATTAATGTAAATTTTTAATAATTGGCATGCAAGAGATAAACCAAAAAGTTCAATTCAATACTCTCTGCTCTGTAAACAGAATTTACTTCTGTTTCAATCTTATATTGACTTGACGCTGATTTTTCTTGCATGTGCCTTCCTTGAGAAAACAATCTGAAGTTTTTATCTTACACGTGGATCCCAGCCCTCTGTGTGATGTGGTAGCAGGGTCTTTACACTGTGTCTTTTCCCTTTCCCCTGCGCTACACAATGCAGTAGTCAGTTCATTTAATTTCACTGGAATTTAAATTTGAGTTCCATTATTAGATGGAACCGTACAGTGTAGACCGATACCTCAGCCACGTAATGAGTGTGGATGGTGCTGGTATTCTTTGATTACTTTTTCATGTTTGATTATTTGATTATTTGATTATCAACTTTGATTATTTCTACATGTTTTTGTCCTTACGCCTTTGCTTAATTGCATTCCTAGAAGAGAATGAAAGTTATTTTTCTTCCTCTCATTCCTTATAACAATAAATTAAAACATTTTGGGTGTGATATTTAATTTGATGCTATATTTTAACACCTACTTACTTCGTTCGTTCGTTATGTATTGTGTTGTATGATCTAACTGATCATGGTCTTTCCATGACTATGATTACTCTCGACAATTTTTTCTACAGAAGTGGTGTGCCATTGCCTTCTACTGGGCAGTGTCTTTACAAGATGGGTGACCCCAACCATTATTAATACTCTTCAGAGATTGCCTGGCATTAGTGCTGCGTACAAGGCTTGCAATAAGCACCAGCTGCTCATACGACCATCCACCACCTGCTCCCATGGCTTCACGTGACTCTGATGTGGGGAAGGGCTAATCAGGTGCTACACCTTGTCCAAGGGTGACCTGCAGGCTAGCAGAGGGAAGGAGCACCTTGCACCTCCTTTGGTAGAGATGCATCTCCACCCCACTACTCCCTATTTACAGTATATACAAACGCTATCTAAATCATTGGTCAATGATCATAAGAGATGGACATTTGACAAATCAGTTTCTGTGGACAGAGTTCGAGTTCTAGAGCACTACAGCATGGAAACAGGCCATTTGGCCCATCTAGTCTGGGCTGAATTGTACTCCTGCCTAATCCTACTGACTTGCAGCCCTCGGTACCCCTCCCATCCATGTGCTTACCCAAATTTCTCTTCAATGTTGTCATAGAATCCACATCCACCACTTCTGCCGACAGCTTGTTCCACATTTATACCACCTTCTGAGTGGAAAAAGTTCTCTCTCAGGTCCTCTTTAAATACTTCACCTTTCACCCTTACTCTATGAGGCTTTATAATGCATTGGTCAGACTGCACTTTGGAATATTGTGGGCAGTTTGGGGCCCATTATCTAAGAAAAGATGTGCTGGCATTGGAGAGGGCCCAGAGGAGGTTCACAAGAATGATTCAGGGAGTTAAAGTGTCAGCTTGTAAGGAGCATTTGTTGCCTCTGGGTCTGTACTTGCTGGAGTTTAGAAGAACGAAGGGAATCTCATTGAAACCTATTGAATATTGAAAGACCAATATAGAATGGACATGGAGAGGATGTTTCCTATAGTTGGGGACTCTAGGGCCAGAGAGCACAGCTTTAGAATAGAGGGACATTCCTTTAGAACAGTGATGAGGAGGAATGTGTTTAGCCAGAGGATTGTGAATCTGTGGAGTCCATTGTCACAGATGAATATATCTAATGACCTGGCCTCCTCGGCTGTGGATGCCAAGTCACTGGTATATTTAAAACAGAGATTGATAGTGTAGCCCCCCCCCGGCCACCCTCAGGGTCGCTCAGCTCGCTGTCATCTAGGGAAACATCCTCGGCCCCGCCAACCTGGATAATTCATTTGTGTGGATGCTGTGTGATGTACCCCACCCCGCCCAAATAACAGACAATACACCAGATACGATTAAATAATTTACAGTTTGTAGATATTACTGGAACTATATAATTAATAGAGAATAAAATATAAAAGGAAAATAAAAGGCGCCACACTTATTAAAGTTCAATCTCTTCGTGCACAAACAGTTGGAGCTCAAGGACCTTCTTCCTCACCCTGCGACCCCTCGTACCACTTCGACCGGCCACCTGGGACCAACAACGGTGGTCGACCAGACGCTCCACACGAGTCCGTCTCCGTCTTCTCGCCGAACGCCCTCCTCGGGGTCCGACCCCGTTAACGGACATCACAGCACCTCGTCCATCCTCTGTCTCGCTCTCCCGCCTTCTGCCCCCAAAACCCCACGCATACAGTATCTTCAAATAAACCAAAAACGTAACAACTATCCCAATTGGTTCATAACATATTTCTTATCACACTCTAAACCAAAACAAGCTGCTAGCGCAAACTTTCTCAGAGTTTAACACAACAAAGCCGCATTCCCCAGATTAACATAACAAAGACGCCATTTTAATTAGCCTCCGCAGTAACATAAAAGTCGAAACCCCCTTACAATAGATTTTTGATTAGTCAGAGAATAGGTTTGAGAGGGATAATAAATCCGGCATGATGGGATGGCAGAGCAGACTCGATGGGCTGAATGGCCCAATTCTGCTCCTATGTCTTATGGTCTTGTGGTCTCTAGTTCTAGCCTTATTCAACCTCAATGGAAAATGGCAGCGTGCATTTAGCCATATTACACCCCGTTTATCCATCGACACCCTAATACTAACAAGTCGCCAATGGTGGGGCGTAGATTATTAACAAATTATTAGTAAATCAAGCAGAAATTTATCCTCAGTAGCAAGTGTTGAATGTGTAATTCAGTAACATCTGTGCATTCAAATTCCTGACTTTTACAGCTGGAACACATTGTGATCTTGCACATTCAATGGTAGACAATTTACCATCAAAAGAACTTTCTATCAGTGTCCTTCGATGACTCCAGAGAGCAAAACACATTTGGAAGTATTTTGACCTTATTATTTACTTCAGAAATATTGTTTGTCACAGGAGTCAAGGGGGAGTTAACTATGCCTCAAATTGACTATGATGGTGTATTCCTGAACCTAAAACCCCTTGAGGGTGAACTTAGAGCCATAGTGAAATAGTGATTAGGCTCTGTACAGGACAAGAGTCCAAACAAACAGAAGTTCCATTATGTTTGCCCAATCTCTTCCACAGAGCTTTGCTAGCTTAACATATTTGGCCAAGTTCATATTCAAAGACAACAGAGAACCCCTCATTTAGTTTTCTGACAGCAGTTCAGTGATTGCCCAAGTGCAGAACTTTACTGCGTAGTCTCCTCCCCACCCCTCTTTGCCTTGGCGCAGGTCCAGGAGTCGGTGGGCAGCCTCCTGATCCCTTACTGGAAGGTCAAACACTCTCTTAATCCCGACTACAAATTGCTGGAAAGACAGGACTGCAGGAGAACCTTGTTCTTATAGGGCATTGAACTGGCTGAGTTGGGGTCTGACTAAAAGATTCACCATGTAAGCCAGCTTACACGCACCGTCACTGAACAAACCTCGCTGGGCTAGTAAAGTCAGCTCAGACTGGGTAAAAAAAATTCCTGCAGCCGTTGGGGTGACTGGAGCCTCTGCCTGGTGGAGGAATGCTTGGTTCAGGTCCGGAAGTAGGCAAGAGTGGATGAGACTAATCAGACTGCAATAGAGGAGGATTGGGAGGGGCCGGTGCTAGACAATAGACATCAGACAATAGGTGCAGGAGTAGGCCATTCGGCCCTTCGAGTCAGCACTGCCATTCACTGTGATCATGGCTGATCATCCACAATCAGTATCCAGTTCTTGCTTTATCCCCATAACTTTTGATTCCGCTATCTTTAAGAGCTCTATCCATATCTTTCTTGAAAGCATCCAGAGATTTGGCCTCCACAGCCTTCTGGGGCAGAGCATTCCATATATCCACCACTCTCTGGGTGAAAATGTTTTTCCTCAACTCCGTTCTAAATGGCCTACCCCTTATTCTTCCGAGTGGCTGTCATGGCGGAGAGCTGCCGAATAGCCGCAGTGACAGTAGTAATGGCTGTCAGCTGATTCTGGCTGCCTGTTGCGAGCTGCTAAGCCATCGTTGTGAGTGCTGACGCCTGTTTCTCCAGCATACACTGGGCTTGCAGCTCTAGGCGTAGCCATCGCACTGCGTGAGCCACATCTGCTAAGCCAGCCTCCACTGGCTTTAACTTCTCCCCCCCCCCACCTGACCAATGAAATCCAGGGCCAATTTCAGCCATTCTCTCCCCACTGGCTCCATTTTGTTTGTCGACTCTTGCTAACAGGAGTTCAGTGATGGTCCAAGTGCAGACGGAAAGAGACAGACTTGCAATGAACAGTTCAGTGGGCTTTAAAAAGAACTATACTGAGTATAATAAGCACTCGGCCAACACAGCCACTACTAAAAGCTCTCAAACTAACGAAAATCTAACACCGGCACCGCAGTCATAAGCATTAACCTAAAGATAAATTAATAATGCTCCTTTAACAGTGTCTATCAAAACCGTGAGTCTTCTTTCCCAGAATGTGGTCTAAGGTAAGCAGGGAATGCCATCATTGCTGTGCTTTCACCAAGACTGGACAAGACTGAACTAAAGAGAGGAGAGTTAAATACAGCTACAAAGAAATCCTCGTTGGTTGGAATGTGTACATTCTCACGTGTGTGATTGCCGTCTTCTTTCAGCTGCCCGCCTGCGAAAGCGTCCGGACTCTGTGGATGTGACAGCTTTCAATAGACGCTTAAGTTCAAATAAATGTGAAGATGAGATAAACTCGAGAAGTTTGTTATGATTTCAGATGACATTATACAATGGGCTGAAGTAGATTCAAAGAGTGCAAACAAAAATTACAAGGATGTTGCTGGGTCTTGAGGACCCAAGTTATAGAAACATAGAAACATAGAAAATAGGTGCAGGAGTAGGCCATTCGGCCCTTCGAGCCTGCACCGCCATTTATTATGATCATGGCTGATCATCCAACTCAGAACCCCGCCCCAGCCTTCCCTCCATACCCCCTGACCCCCGTAGCCACAAGGGCCATATCTAACTCCCTCTTAAATATAGCCAATGAACTGGCCTCAACAGTTTCCTGTGGCAGAGAATTCCACAGATTCACCACTCTCTGTGTGAAGAAGTTTTTCCTAATCTCGGTCCTAAAAGGCTTCCCCTCTATCCTCAAACTGTGACCCCTCGTTCTGGACTTCCCCAACATCGGGAACAATCTTCCTGTATCTAGCCTGTCCAATCCCTTTAGGATCTTATACGTTTCAATCAGATCCCCCCTCAATCTTCTAAATTCCAACGAGTACAAGCCCAATTCATCCAGTCTTTCTTCATATGAAAGTCCTGCCGTCCCAGGAATCAATCTGGTGAACCTTCTTTGTACTCCCTCTATGGCAAAGATGTCTTTCCTCAGATTAGGGGACCAAAACTGCACACAATACTCCAGGTGTGGTCTCACCAAGGCCTTGTACAACTGCAGTAGTACCTCCCTGCTCCTGTACTCGAATCCTCTCGCTATAAATGCCAGCATACCATTCGCCTTTTTCACTGCCTGCTGTACCTGCATGCCCACTTTCAATGACTGGTGTATAATGACACCCAGGTCTCGTTGCACCTCCCCTTTTCCTAATCGGCCACCATTCAGATAATAATCTGTTTTCCTATTTTTGCCACCAAAGTGGATAACTTCACATTTATCCACATTAAATTGCATCTGCCATGAATTTGCCCACTCACCCAACCTATCCAAGTCACCCTGCATCCTCTTAGCATCCTCCTCACTGCTAACACTGCCACCCAGCTTCGTGTTATAGGGAATGTTGAATATGTTAGGACTTTATTCTCTAGGGAGTAAGAGAATGAGGGGAGATTTGATAGAGGTATGCAAGAATATGAGGAGCTGAGATAGGATAAATGCAAGAAAGCTTTTTCTACTGAGGTTGGGTGAGATTAGAACTAGAGGTCATGGATTAAGGGTGAAAAGTGAAGTATTTAAGTGGAACATGAGGGGGAACTTCTTCACACAGAGGGTGGAACAGAGTGTGGAACAAGCTGCCAGGGGAAGTGCTGGATACAGGTTCAATTTCAACATTTAAGAGGGCTGGATAAGTAGATGGAAGGGAGGGATATGGAGAGTATGGTCCAGGTGCAGGTCAATGGGACTAGGAAGATTAATCAATCAGATGAAGGCCCTGTTTCAGTGCTGTAGTGCTCTATGAAGCCAGTGTCCGACTGCAATGATCTTATTGAAATTTACAAATATTTTATCAATCTCCTCAGTCTTAAAAACCATAAAATCATAAGACATAGGAACAGAGTTAAGCCAATTGGCCCATTGAGTCTGCTCCGCCATTTCATCATTACTGATGATCAGAATCAGAATCAGGTTTATTATCACTGGCATGTGACATGAAATTTGTTAATTTAGCAGCAGCTGTTCAATGCAATACATAATCTAGCAGAGAAAAAAAAATAATAATAAATAAACAAGTAAATCAACTACACATATTGAATAGATTAAAGAAAATGTGCAAAAACAGAAATACTGTATATTAAAAAAATGTGAGGTAGTGTCCAAAGATTCAATGTCCATTTAGGAATCGGACGCAGAGGAGAAGAAGCTGTTCCTGAATCGCTGAGTGTGTCCTTTAGGCTTCTGTATCTCCTATCTGATGGTAACAGTGAGAAAAGGGCATGCCCTGGGTGCTGGAGGTCCTTAATAATGGACGCTGCCTTTCTGAGACACCGCTCCCTGAAGCTGTCCTGGGTACTTTGTAGGCTAGTACCCAAGATGAGCTGACTAGATTTACAACCTTCTGCAGCTTCTTTCAGTCCTGTGCAGTAGCCCCTCTATACCAGACAGTGATGCAGCCTGTCAGAATGCTCTCCACGGTACAATTATAGAAGTTTTTGAGTGTATTTGTTGACGTGCCAAATCTCTTCAGACTCCTAATAAAGTATAGCTGCTGACTTGCCTTCTTTATAACTACATCGATATGTTGGGACCAGATTAGATCCTCAGAGATCTTGACACACAGGAACCTAGAACCATAGAACCATAGAAACTACAGCACAGAAACAAGCCTTTTGGCCCTTCTTGGCTGTGCCGAACCATTTTCTGCCTAGTCCCACTGACCAGCACACGGACCATATCCCTCCATACACCTCCCATCCATGTATCTGTCCAATTTATTCTTAAATGTTAAAAAAGAACCCGCATTTACTACCTCGTCTGGCAGCTCATTCCATACTCCCACCACTCTCTGTGTGAAGAAGCACCCCCTAATGTTCCCTTTAAACTTTTCCCCCCTCACCCTTAACCCATGTCCTCTGGTTTTTTTCTCCCCTTGCCTCAGTGGAAAAAGCCTGCTTGCATTCACTCTATCTATACCCATCATAATTTTATATACCTCTATCAAATCTCCCCTCATGCTTCTACGCTCCAGGGAATAAAGTCCTAACCTATTCAACCTTTCTCTGTAACCGAGTTTCTCAAGTCCCGGCAACATCCTTGTAAACCTTCTCTGCACTCTTTCAACCTTATTTATATCCTTCCTGTAATTTGGTGACCAAAACTGAACACAATACTCCAGATCTGGCCTCACAAATGCCTTATACAACTTCATCATAACATCAAGCGACACACATAAAAGTTGCTGGTGAACGCAGCAGGCCAGGCAGCACCTCTAGGAAGAGGTGCAGTTGACGTTTCAAGACTCACGAAGGGTCTCGGCCTGAAACGTCGACTGCACCTCTTCCTAGAGATGCTGCCTGGCCTGCTGCATTCACCAGCAACTTTTATGTGTGTTGCTTGAATTTCCAGCATCTGCAGAATTCCTGTTGTTGTTTGCTCATCATAACATTCCAGCTCTTATACTTGAAACTGCTCTCTCCCTCCACTTCTGATCCTTTATAAGGATCGGTTTGTGTTCCTTCGTTTTGCCCTTCCTGAAGTCCACAATCAGCTCTTTCATCTTACTGATGTTGAGTGCCAAGTTGTTGCTGCGACACCACTCCACTAGCTGGCACATCTTGCTCCTGTACGCCCTCTTGTCACCACCTGAGATTCTACTAACAATGGTTGTATCATCAGCAAATTTATAGATGGTATTTGAGCTATGCCTTGCCACACAGTCATGTGTATACAGAGAGTAGAGCAGTGGGCTAAGCACACACCCCTGAGGTGCGCCAGTGTTGATCGTCAGCAAGGAGGATATGTTATCACCAATCCACACAGACTGTGGTTTTCCAGTTAGGAAGTTGAGGATCCAATTGCAGAGGGAGGTACAGAGGCCCAGGTTCTGCAACTCCTTAACCAGGATTGTGAGAATGATTGTATTAAATGCTGAGCTATAGTCGATGAACAGCATCCTGATGTAGGTATTTGTATTGTCCAGGTGGTCTAAAGCCATGTGGAGACCCACTGAGATTGCATCTGCCGTTGACCCATTGTGGCAATAAGCAAATTGCAATGGGTCAGGTCCTTGCTGAAGCAGGAGTTCAGTCTAGTCACGACCAACCTCTCAAAGCATTTCATCACTGTCGATGTGAGTGCTTCTGGGCGATAGTCATGAAGGCAGCTCACGTTATTCTTCTTAGGCACTGGTATAATTGTTGCCTTTTTGAAGCAAGTGGGAACTTCTGCCCATAGCAGTGAGGGGTTGCAACCCTATGCTCCTACGTTCTCCCTGTAACCTTTGACACTCTTACTAATCAAGAACCTATTAACCTCCACTTTAAATTTACCCAGTAACTTAACCTCCAGCACCATTCATGGCAATCAATTCCCCAGGTAACACAGCATGCCCACAACTCACTAGCCCTGACCTATACGTCCTTGGAATATGGGAGGAAACCGGAGCACCCAGAAAAAACCCGAATGGTCACAGGTGGAATATACATACCTCTTGCAGGTGATTCTGATTGTTAATCACTGGCTGACACTGTAAAGAGAATCTGCTAACTGCTACATGGCCGTACTGCCCCTAAAAGGCCAACCAAAGACCATCTAGTGACAATGGTAGCAAGCGCGACCACAAAAACTCCATAAGTTAAAAGGAGCTCAGAGAAAGGGAAAGCAAGGTGTAGCAGTTATTAAGTACTAGTATGTGTTAGAGTGCGTCACCCTTGATAAAGCAACATCAACTCCAATGGCACAAACACGAGGAAATCTGCAGATGCTGGAAATTCAATTATGTGCTTCAACTCCAATGGATAGGTCATGTCATCCGGATGCTGTTCTTACGTCTGCCCAGACAGGTCCTTCACCCCCCAGTTGATGGAAGATCAGCAAGCTACTGGTGGGCAAAATAAAAGCTTCAATGGCAATATCAAAATCAGCCTGAAGAAATTCAATATTACATCTAAAAACCGGGAAGGCATTGTGCTCAATAGATAAACCGAGAGGAAATTTGCTCAAGGCAGAGCTGCGCTACATGAGAGTGATCTCCGTTTTTCCGCACAGAGCAACGGGCAGCTGTGAAAGGGAAAAGACCCAGCTACTAATCATAACCATCACTTCTCTTGTCCGCACTGCACCAGAATATGTGGATCCCAGATTGACCTGTACAGACACCTGTTGACCCACCAGTAGACAACCCTTCAGGTGAGCATCGAGTGATCGCAATAGTTCGCCCTTGATAACCCACCACACCTTGATAATGGTACATGGCTTCTACCCAGTTCCTTCACCGATCAAAACCTGTGGTTTGGTGAGCACAGGTGGAATATTCCAGCCTCTCTGCCCAAGCTTGCACATGGCTGACATCAGTGATTTTTGTACCTCTGCCAGAATCCACACTTGCAGGATAGGATGAGTTAATTATGATTGAAGGTGGATCGATGGGTGTGGAGAAAGCTGTAAAAAAGGAAGAAGCACTTGAAAATATATCTCTTCAGTCACTCTTCAAAGCTGTAATCAATCATGTAGCAGCAGCCCTGTGGTAAACCATGTATATATGTTGTAACTCGGTTACCTGTCTGGACACACACCTCTGCTGACTGCCCCTGTGGCTCCTCCCACAGAGTCCTATATAAAGGTGTTCGCCTTGCCCCTCCCCCTCAGTCCGGGGGCAGACACTCACTGTGGAGGTCGTATTGTACAGCGAATAAAAGCCTTTCAGTATTTTACCAAACCTCAGTCTTTTGGAGTAATTGAAGGTGCTTCAATTTTATTCGCTGTACATTTTAAAACATGGAACAGGCTCTGAGACCAGACAAATTAGACCTCGATCCGCAAATGCCTGACGCTGGAAACGCTTTCGAACTCTGGCTGGCCTGCTTCGAAGCGTATCTAGAGGAGATTAAAGCGACCGACCCTGTAGCGAAGTGCAGAGTTCTACTCTCCAGGGTCAGTCCACGGGTTTATTCACTGATCAGAGACCAGCCGAACTACGACGGCGCGATGAACGCACTCAAAAGACAATACCTGCGGCCGATAAACAGCGTCTATGCTCGGCACCGTTTAGCGACACGGCAACAACGCCCCGGGGAATCGAGTGCTGAGTTTGTCCGGGCCCTACGGACGCTCGTGCGAGCCTGCAATTGCCAGGAGCTGACGGCGGCGCAGCATGCAGAACTCCTAGTGAGAGATGCCTTCGTCACGGGGACCAGGTCAGTGTACGTGCGCCAGCGGCTGCTGGAAAAAGCCGATCTTACCCTAAGTTTGGCGATCGAGCTGGCTGATACATTGGAGGCCACTCTGCATAACTCCGAGGCTCTCCAGGCACGCGATCCCCCGATGGCCTCGTGGGTGTCGCAGACCCCGCAACCCGCCGGCGAATCGACCTCGGCTGCAGCCAGTCGTGAGTCCGCGAAGTGCTACTTCTGCGGACTGGAGAAGCACCCCCGGAAACACTGCCCGGCCCGACAAGCTACCTGTTCCAACTGCGGAAAGAAGGGCCACTTCGCCAAGGTCTGTAAGTCAAAACCGCGAGCGGGATCGAGCAGCGCCGCGTGCAAGACGTGGGGGTCGCCATCTTCCCTGCACACTGCCACCACGTGCGAGACATGGGGGCCGCCATCTTCCCTGCACACTGCCACCACGTGCGAGACATGGGGGCAGCCATCTTGGTCGGCACCACCTCCCACCGCCTACGACCAATGGGTGCTCACGGGGCACCCCACCACGCCGGACCAAGACAGCGACCCCACCCTGGCTTCCGTGACCCTCGACCAAAGTGCTCCCCACCAGCTCGCAAGGTCAATGATGGACATCCTGGTGGAGGGGCACAGGACAAGCTGCCTGTTTGACACCGGCAGCACAGAGAGTTTTATCCACCTGGCCACGGTGCAGCATTGTGGACTCATGATACGGCTGGTAAGTCAGAGGGTCACCATGGCCTCCAGGTCGCATACAACAGACATCCGGGGGGGTTGTGTAGTGACGCTAGTGGTGCAGGGCACAGAATATCGGGACTTTACGTTACTGGTCTTGCCTCAACTGTGTGCCCCTGTGCTGTTGGGGTTGGACTTCCAGAGCCACCTGAAAAGCGTGACAATGAAGTGTGATGGGCCCCTCCCACCAATTACTGTCATAAACCCCCTGTTTTGTAGAGATATGTCACGTCCCCCGCTACTGACCACACACACACACCGACCCGCGCATCCCACCCAACATCATGCCAACTGCCACACTACTGACACCATTTGCAACCTCTCCACCCTCAGGATCCCTCCCCCACCGCTGTTCACCAACCTGACCTCTGACTGTAAACCCGTGGCAACTAAAAGCATGAGGTACAGTGGGGGGGACAGAGCTTTTATTAAGTCGGAGGTGCAGCGGCTGCTCAGGGAGGGGGTCACTGAGGCAAGCACAAGTCCTTGGAGGGCGCAGGTGGTGGTTGTTCGGAACGGGGAGAAGAATAGGATGGTCGTGGACTATAGCCAGACCATCAATAGGTTCACGCAGCTCGACGCGTACCCTCTACCCCGTATCACGGATATGGTCAATCAGATAGCACAGTACAAGGTGTACTCGACCATAGACCTAAAATCCGCTTACCATCAGCTCCCCATCCACTGGGAGGACTGCCCTTACACTGCCTTCGAGACGGACGGCAGGCTTTATCAATTCCTGCGCGTCCCCTTTGGTGTCGTGAATGGTGTATCTATCTTCCAGAGGGCAATGGACCAGCTGGTGGACCAGTGCCAACTGAAGGCCACGTTCCCATATCTGGATAACATCACCATCTGCGGTCACGACCAGCAGGATCACGACAACAACCTCCAAAAATTTCTCCAAGCGGCCAAATCTTTCAACCTCACCTATAACAAGAACAAGTGTGTCTTTGGGACCACCCGACTTGCTATCCTTGGGTGTGTCGTGGAGAGTGGAGTCATTGGCCCTGACCCCGACCGTATGCGCCCCCTGTTGGAACTCCCTCTTCCCAATACCCTCAGAGCCCTCAAAAGGTGCCTGGGCTTCTTTTCATATTACGCCCAATGGGTCTCTAACTACGCAGGACAAGGCCCACCCCCGGTCAAGTCCACCACATTCCCCCTCTCTGCCGAGGCCCACGCGGCCTTCAACCGCATAAAAGGGGACATTGCCAAAGCAGCAATGCATGCGGTGGATGAGGCCATTCCCTTCCAAGTAGAGAGTGACGCCTCCGACTTTGCGCTGGCTGCTACCCTCAACCAGGCAGGAAGACCAGTGGCGTTCTTCTCCCGTACCCTTCAAAGCCCTGAAATTCGGCACTCTGCGGTAGAGAAAGAGGCCCAGGCCATAGTGGAAGCTATAAGGCACTGGAGGCACTATCTTGCCGACAAAAGGCTCACCCTGCTAACTGACCAGCGCTCAGTCGCGTTCATGTTTAATAATCAGCAGCGGAACAAAATCAAAAATGATAAAATTCTGAGGTGGAGAATCGAACTCTCCACCTACAACTATGACATCATGTACAGGCCTAGGAAGCTCAACGAGCCCTCCAATGCCCTATCCCGGGGAACGTGCGCCAGTGCGCAGATCGACCGGCTATACGCCCTACATGTAGACCTTTACCACCCCGGAGTCACCCAGCTTTTGCACTTTGTGAAAGCCCGGAACCTGCCTTACTCCCTTGAGGAGATCAGGATGATGACCAGGGACTGCCAAGTCTGCGCAGAGTGCAAACCGCACTTCTACCGACCCGAAAAGGTACCACTCATCAAGGCCACCCGCCCCTTTGAGCGACTGAGTGTTGACGTTAAGGGCCCCCTTCCCTCCACCAACCGCAATGTGTACTTTCTTAATGTAATTGACGAGTACTCGCGGTTCCCCTTCGCCATCCCCTTCCCCGACACCACTACCACGTCAGTTATAAAAGCCCTGCGCAAGCTCTTCACTCTGTTCGGATACCCATGCTATATCCACAGTGACAGAGGGTCCTCGTTTATGAGTGACGAGCTGCGCCAATATCTACTGGCTAGGAGAATTGCAACCAGTAGGACCGCGAGCTATAATCCCCGGGGGAATGGACAGGTAGAGAAGGAGAATGCCACGGTGTGGAAAGCCACACTCTTAGCCCTCAGGTCAAAGGGACTGCCGGTCTCCCACTGGCAGGAGGTCCTTCCCGAGGCACTCCACTCCATCCGCTCCCTGTTACGCACAGCCACCAATGCCACCCCTCATGAGCGGCTCTTTTCTTTTCCCAGAAAATCGACCACTGGAACCACCCTACCATCTTGGCTGATGTCCCCGGGGCCAGTGCTGCTCCGGAAACATGCGAGGAGCAATAAACACTCCCCAATGGTCGAGAGGGTTCACTTACTTCATGCGAGCCCCCAGTATGCCTACGTGGTTTTACCTGATGGGCCGGAGGACACGGTCTCCATCCGCGACCTGGCGCCATCAGGAGCTCCGGGCCCCTACCCTGAACACTCCGTGGTGACTATTGACCCCCGTACCCACCAATGTATGTACCTATGAGACACCGTGCACCCCAAACCCTATACAGACACCACACGACACTCCCATACCAGGCGCGACGCACACGCACGAGGGATTACCGACGCCTAACGTGCTGGCACCTGAAGTCAGGCCGGAGCCAGCACAACCGCCATCGCCGGTGCTACGTAGGTCACAGCGACGGACTCGACCGCCTGATAGACTTAACCTGTAAATATACTTCTTGTAAATATTGTCAGTCACTTCACCCCGCGGGACTCTTTTTAAAAAAAGGAGGGGTGAATGTGGTAAACCATGTATATATGTTGTAACTCGGTTACCTGTCTGGACACACACCTCTGCTGACTGCCCCTGTGGCTCCTCCCACAGAGTCCTGTATAAAGGTGTTGGCCTTGCCCCTCCCTCTCAGTCCGGGGGCAGGCACTCACTGTGGAGGTCGTGTTGTACAGCGAATAAAACCCTTTCAGTATTTTACCAAACCTCAGTCTTTTGGAGTAATTGAAGGTGCTTCAAGCCCCCATTATATAAACTACAATAATGAAACATTCTTAAATCAATTTTTATAAAGAGAGACATTTCCACTAGTTTTCCACCTGATATCCAGTACAATGGAGGAGTGATTTAGTTAATGGAAGAGTTTAGTTTGAAACTCACAGCTGGAGAATTTAAATGTCATAGAATCATAGAACAGTACAGCACAGAACCAGGCCCTTTGGCCCATCTAGTCTGTGCCAAACCATTTAAACTGCCTACTCCCATCAACCTGCACCCAGACCATACCCCTACCATCCATGTACCTATCCAAACTTCTCTTAAGCATTGAAATCAAGTTCGCATGCACCAATTAATGAAATACAATGTTGGAATAATTTTTTTTTAGATTTGGATCCAATTCAGATTCATTTATTTATCACGAGTACATCAAAACATACAGAAAAATGCATTGTTTGCATTATACTAGATTATGTTATCCTTAAGAAACAGGATGTGCTGGAACTTCTGATAAGTCTCTGGGCCTGGATGGGATGTACTCCAGGTTGTTAAGGGAAGAGATTATTGACCTTTGTGGTCTCATTAGCCTCAGATGATAGGAGGTGGCAAAAGTAATCAATATTTATGGATAGTCTGCAAGGCTTTGTGAGGCGTAGGTCATGAATCACAAGTCTGATCAAATTCTTTCAGGATGTGAAAAAATCACATTGATGAAGGTACAGCAGTAGTTGATAAATTCAAATATCACTCCTCTCTTCAAGAAGGGAGAGAGGCAGAAGAAAGGAAATTATAGGACAGTTAGTCTGACCTCAGTGGCTGGGAAGATGTTGCAGTTGATTGATAAGGATGTGGTCTCAGGGTACTTAGCGGCACTTGATAAAATAGGCTGTAATCAGTATGGTTTTCTCAAGGGAAAATCCTGCTGGACATCTCTGTTGGAACTCTTTGAAGAAATAACAAGCAGGATAGACAAAGGAGAATCGGTTGATGTTGTATACTTGGATCTTCTGAAAGCCCTTGACAAGGTGAGGCTGCATAACAAGTTACGGGCCTATGGTATTAAAGGAAAGATTCTAGTGTGGATAAAACAGTGGCTGATTGGTAGGAGGCAAAAGTCCATTAAAGGGCAAAGAAAAATAATACAGAGGTTGAGCTCCCTTGTAGGGAGTCTGACCGAAGCATCTTTCTAAACCAGATTGTTATTGACAAAACGTGTCGTTGATTAATGCAGAGAACTTTAAAGAATGGTTCTGGGTTGCCATGGAAATCCTGTTTGCTGATATCTTTAATGAAAACACAACATTAAAACAAATAAAAGGGCAGCAACTCTTGCACAATGAGAAGGGTGGTGGATGTCATGAAAGAAATGTGACAACAATTATCTGCAGATATGTGTTTTACTATAATCTGTTTGGTTAACTGTTGCTCAGGTAATAAACATTGATCATGGAATTGACTCACCTATTCCTTCTCTAAGTAAGCCTCAGGGATCTTTATGCCCACTTGATTGAGCAAATAGGTTGAGAGTTAGCTTCTTCTGCTTAAATCTCTGAATGAGCGATCAAACACCCACAGTCTCCTTTAGGAGAACTAAATGAAAGTGCAAATCCAGACAAAAAGGAATTCTGAAATGAAGGCACAAAATTTGAGCAGGTCAGGTAGCACCTGGGGAGTGGGAAATGGAAGTTAATGTTTTTGATTACTTTTTTGTTTATCTAAAGATACAGGCCCCTCTGGTCCAACCTGGCACCACTCAGCAACCCACCTATTTAACACTCGCCTTAATCACAGGGTAACTTACAATGACCAGTTAACCTACTGGTCTGTCCATCTTTGTACCGTGGGTGGAAACCAGAGCAACTGGAGGAAACCCACACAGTTCATGTGGAGAGCAACTTACAGACAGTGCCGGAATTGGCCTCCGAACCGTGGAACGTCCCGAGATGTAACAGCGACACGCTATCTCGGCGCCCTCGTCAGAACTGAAGAAGAGGGAAAGCCTATCAGTTTTAAAAGGCACTGAGTGAGGGACTGATGAGGTAAAAGGGAGTAACTCTGGTACGGTTGGGAATATAGGATGTAGGACTGCCTGAACATAAGTTGTAACTGAAACCATCTGATTGTTAGATTAAGGAAAACAAAAAAAAAACATGCAAACCTTGTGAAATGCAGGTCAGGAATATTGGAAATAGAACGTAGAGCAGTACAACACAGGAACAGGGCCTTCAGCCTTTGACCTGGTGCTGAACCAATTAAATTAGTAATCAAATGGCCAACTAATCTCTTCTGCCTACACAATGTCACTAGCCCTCCGTTTTCCTTACATTCATGTTCCTATCTACCTATCTAAACATTTCTTAAAATACCTAATGTATCTGCTCACCTCAGGCAGCCCATTTCAGGCACCCACTGTTCTGCCTGCAGAAAACTTACCCCCCACCCCCCATATCCTCTTTGAACTTACCCTTCTCTCTTAAATGCATGTTGACTAGGATTAGACATTTCAAATCTGGGTAAAAGATACTGTCTTCTCTATCTATGCTTCTCATAATCTTATAAACCTACATCACTCCATTATAGCACAAGCCCTCAAATCCAGGCAGCATCCTAGAGAACTTCTTCTTCACCCTCTCCAAAACCTCAAAATCCTTCCTATAATGAGGCAACCAGAACTGTATGCAATGCTCCAGATGCGGCCGAACTAGAGTTTTATAAAGCTACAACATATCTCCCTGACTTTTGAACTCAGTGCCTCAACTAATAAAGGCAATAGGCCATATGCCTTCTTATCCAACCTTAGCAGGGCACTATCTCTTTACATTTGACCTACCAAGGTGTAACACTTCACACAACACACATCAAAGTTGCTAGTGAACGCAGCAGGCCAGGCAGCAACTCTAGGAAGAGGTACAGTCGACGTTTCGGGTCGAGACGTCGGCTGCACCTCTTCTTAGAGATGCTGCCTGGCCTGCTGCATTCACCAGCAATTTTGATGTGTGTTGCTTGAATTTCCAGCATCTGCAGAATTCCTCGTGTTTGCGTGTAACACTTCACATTTGTCTGGGCTAATCTCCATCTGTCGTGTTTCCACCCATATCTGCAAGTGACCTATATCCCATTGTATTCTTTGCCAGTCTTCTATGCTATCCAGAACACTACCGCTCTTCACATCATCTGTAAACTTACGAACCTACCCATCTACATCTTCATTCAGGTCAGTTATGTACACCACAAAGAGCAAAAGTCCCAGCACAGATCCCTATGGAACACCACCAATTACAAACCTCCAGCTAGAATAAGTCACTTGGACTGCTACCCTCTGCCTGATATGGACAAGCCAGTTCTGAATCCAAATGGCCAACGTACCATGGATACCATGCATCTTAATCTTTTAGATGAGCCTTTTGTGATGAACCTTGTCAAATACCTTACTAAATGCAGAAATCATTCACTGCTGTACCTTCATTAATTATCTTCATCACCTCATCAAAAAACTCAAATCAAGTTAGTAAGATACGACTTGGCTCGCGCAAAGCCATGCAGGCTCGCCCTAATTAGGCCATGGCTTTCCAAATGCTCGTAAGTCCTGTTCCTAAGAATTCTCTCCAGTAGCTTCCCCATCACTGATGTGAAACTCACCAGTCTTTAGATTCCGGAATTATCCCTGGTTCCCTTCTTGAATAATGGAAATGCTGAGAGGACCAGGCAGTGTCAGAGGAGAGGGGAAAGCAGAGTAAATATTACAGATGGATATCCCGCAGCAGAACTGAGACAACGAGAGAAAGCAGTTTGCTGATCTTCTTGAAACTTCACCAGGCCTCTTTGGAAGTCACGGAGAGATATACTGTAGGACAAAGAGCTGTAACTGAGCTGCAGTGATTGACGTTCTATGTTCATTTATAAACACCATTATTAAAAAAACATTAATAATTGGCCATTGTGTGCAGTAAGGGAAAAAAAGAGTGGATGTTTCAAGTGTCAGATGCTTCATTAGAACTGGGGAAAGGGTTAACAAAAGGTTTCTGACCTGAAATGTTTCTCTTTCCACAGATGCTGCCTGACCTGCTACATTTAGATTTCCACCACCTGCAGTTTTATTTTGTTTTTTTTTCATATGTTTTGTTGCATCAAGTGTAAAAAGCAGTGGATTACATTTTTTCCATAAAATTTGCAAAAATTTGAAGATTTAGGATTTGGTTTATTTGCCACACAAACATCGAGACATACAGCGAAATGCATTGCTTACACCAAATCAAAATCAGTGAGGATTGTGGTGGGAAGCAGTAAGTGTCACCATAGTTCCATATCAACGTAGCATGCCCACAACGTCCTAACCCGTATGTCTTTAGAACATAAGAGGAAACTAGATCACCTGGGGGAAACCAGTGAGGTCACAAAGAGAACGTACAAACTCCTTATAGGCAGCAGCAGGAATTAAACCCTGATCTGTGGTCACTGGTGCTGTAAAGCATTACTCTAAGCACAGGTGTCACTATGTACATTATACTTAAAGCATTTATATACTTCTGATGTGAAAAATTTTACCATAATGGCAATTTTCTTTTCAAATTGTGTTTATCGTATTTATATGAACTTATTTCTATCATTAGGTAATTCTTCATTTCCCCAGATTCTACAAGCTACTTGCTCATCAGTCTGATTATTACCATTGGCGAGCAAATGTAATTGTCTATTTGAAACATAAGCTGTTTACCTTTCTGCATGTCCATGGTTCACGTTCTGGCAACCACTAAAGGACAAGGATGAACTATGACAACAAACAGAACCTTTGAGAGAAACAGATACATTCCATAACCCTCTCTGTTCACTTCAACCCTTAAAATCCAAGATTCCCTTTGAGAACCTTGACAAGACAAAGTGTAAGATTAGTCGACTTGTATCACTTTCTGGTATCTTCATAACCTCATCCAGCTCAATACTCCCTTTGCTCATTGCTGCCCAGACATCTGGAAACCACCTTGAAACACAAACATCTGGTTTTCCACCAGTTATTACTATCTCAATAAAACCTAAGCCATGTAATTTGTTCGCCCTAAGTGTAAAATACACTTGCTTCAAAAGCAGACAAACAAAGCTTTTTAAGCTTAACTCTGTCTTACTAACCCCATTCACAGTTAAGACCAAAAGACTATAAGACATAGGAGCAGAATTAGGCCACTTGACCCATCGAGTGTACTCTGCCATTCCATCATGGCCGATTTATTATTCCTCTCAACCCCATTCTCCTGCCTTCTCCCCATAACCTTTGGTGCCCTAACTAATCAAGAGCCTATTAACCTCCACTTTAAATATACCCAATGACTTGGCCTTCCAGCCACCTGTGGCAATGAATTCCACAGATCCACAACACTCTGGTTAAAGAAATTCCTCCTCATCTCTGTTCTAAATAGATGTCCCTCTATTCTAAGGTTGTGCCCTCTGGTCCTAGATTCCCTCACCATAGGAAACATCCTCTCCACACCCACTCCATCAAGGCCTTTCCCCATTCGATAGGTTCAATGAAGTCACCCCTCATTCTTCCGAATTCCACAGGCCCTAGACTTATCTCTTCACATCACCTCTATCTAGGATTTTCAGGAGGCCTTTGACAAGGTGCCACACATAAGGCTGCTTAAAAAGTTCGGAGCCCATGGCATTACAGGAAAGATACTCGCATCGATAAAGCAGTGGCTGATTAGTAGGAGGCAAAGAGTGGAAATAAAGGGAGCCTTTTCTGGTTGGCTGCTGACAACTAGAGGTGTTCCATAGGGGTCTGTGTTGAGACCACTCCTTTTTATATTATATATCAATGGCTTGGATGACAGAATTGATGCCTTTGAGGCCAGGTTTGTGGATGATATGAAGGTAGGTGGAAGGGCAGGTAGGTTTGAAGAAGTAGGGAGGCTGCAGAAGGACTTAGAGAGATGAGGAGAATGGGCAAAGAAGTGACTAATGGAAAACAGTGTTGGGAAGTGTATGATCAGACGCTTTAGTAGAAGGAATAAAAACATAGAGTATTTTTTAAATAGGGAGAGCATTCAAAAATATGAGGTGCAAAGGGACTTGAGAGATATTATGCAGAACTCCCTAAAGGTTAAATTGCAAGTGAGTCAGTGGTAAGGAAGGCAAATGAAGGTTTGCATTCATTTTGAGAGGACTAGAATATAAAAACAAGGATGTAAGGCTGAGACTTTATAAGAACTGGTGAGACCTCTCTTGGAGTATTATGAGCAGTTTTGGGCCCCTTATTCAAGAAATGATGTGCAGACATTGGGGAGGGTTCAGAGGAGGTTCATGGGAATGAAAGGCTTCTCGTATGAGGAGCGATTGATGGCTCTGGGCCTGTACTCGCTTGAAATTAGAAGAATGAGGGGGAACGTCATTGAAACCTATTGAATGTTGAAAAGCACAGAAAGAGTGGATATGGAGAGGATGTTTCCTATGGTGGGGAAGTCTAGGACCAGAGTGCATGGCCTCAGAATAGAGGGGCGTCCATTTAGAAAAGCGACGAGGAGGAATTCCTTGAGCTGGGGTTGGTGAACCTGTGGAATTCATTGCTGCAGGCATCTGTGGAGGCCAAGTTATTGGGTGCTTTTAAGGTGGATGCTGATAAGTTCTTGATTAGTCAGGGTGTGAAAGGTTATGGGGAGAAGTCAGGAGAAAGGGGTTGAGAGGGAAATGGATCAGTCATGGTGAAATGGCAGAGCGGACTTGATGGGCCAAATGACTTAATTCTGCTCCCATATCTCATGGTCTTATGGTCAAATATCAGTTGAAAATCTTCTCAACATATCAGTTTTCCCCTGCAGTAATCATCTAACATCCAAGAAATATTCTCTTTAATCCATTATTCTGTAGTTAATAAAGATCATTATAATTACCTCATATTTTATTATTTCTTACTTTATCTCTCAGATCTGCAAATAATCTACTGGGCCATGCTTAGCTGGGTATTCCAGGATAAAATTTAACTCCCCAGACAGCTAGGGTTGGCTCTGGTGGTATACAAAATGCAGGAGGAACTCAGCAAGTCAGGCAGTGTCTATGGGGAGGAATAACTCTGCAGCTATACAACTTGCTGAACTGTCAGAATGCCTTGTATTTAACCATCAGTTTAACCAGGTCCTGGGAACCTGTGATCTCCTGGAACCCGGAGGTTACTTCCTTTCCATTGGCTTGAACCAGCGTATCTAATTGCCACCTCCCTATGTTTGGATGCCTCACTCCTGCCACTTGGCAAATCTCTTTCTGGCAGTTCTTCTCACTTGTCTTTGATCTCCACCCTGCCCTGGCCTTTGATCATCTTCCGATGCCTTCGAAGTGACTCATCCTTTCCCTCATCAGCCACTCCCACCCCCTCCCTCAGTATTCCACTGGCCTCCTTACCTAACAGACAAGTGACATCTCAGGTGGCTGGCTGCGATTGGGAAACTGCGAGGGCAAATATCATTCAGGGCCGCTGAAACATTCAACAGGATATGAAAGAAAATCTTCTGAGCTTCTCAGCTGCCAGGCTGCCTCTCACCTTGCTCTCCAGTACCAGGATAGGATTGGTTCTGATATGTTCATGTCATTGCCTTTGAGAATGTTATGTTTTTAGAAATGTTGCTCACTTCCAGAAATGTCCTACCCAGATTAATATCCTGGAGCAAATATACTGGATGACAAGAAAATAATGAACATAGCAATGGGAATATGAAACTCGTAGGCAAGTCATTTTGCTCCTTCAACCTATTATTCTATTGAATTAGACTGTGGCTGGTCTGCACTTTCATTTTTTCTTCTGGCCTTGGTTCCAGCATTCCTTATTCTCTAATATAACAGAAACCAATCAATCCCGCTGTCAAATTGTTCAGTATGCTGTAGAACATAGAGCAGTATGACTCAGCGCAGTAAGGACTCTTTGATACACAATGCCTTGCCGACCTTTTGAAGTTCAAAGTTAAAGCTTAATTGTCATTCAACCACACACGAATACGCATGAATACAGCCAGATGAAACAGCGTAAGTGTTATTGTCCTTTTTAAACATTTTTTACGCTCACGAGACCACGTTGGACATTAAAAACTTAAAGCACTGCAGGTCTACCGCATCAGCAAGTTGCTTGTTGGCAGGGAAACTGAAGGAGCGGGATTTGGTGTGGACCTTTTAACCTACTCCAAGATCAATTTAACACTTCCCTCCCACGTAGCATTCTTTTCATCTTGTGCCCATCTAAGAGTTTCTTAAATGTCCCTGGCTCTCACACCACCCCGGAGGTGCATTCAATACATCCTCTGTATAAAAAAGCCTACTGTTGACATCATCCTGCCCCACCATACTTCCTCCCTATACCTGAAAATCATGCTCTCTTGCATTAGCTATTTCTACCTACCCTGGCTGTCCACTCTTTCAATGCCTCTTATCATTTTATTCACCTCTATCAAATCACTTGTCATCCTCCCTTGCTGCAAAGAGATAAGCTCTAACTCGCTCAACCATTCTTCATAAAACGTGCTCACCAAATCCAGGCAGCATCCTGGTAAATCTCCTCTGCACCCTCTCCAAACTTCCACATTTTTCCTGTAATGAGGTGACCAGAACTGAACACAATATTCCAAGTGTGGTCTAACCTAGAGCTGCAACATTACCTCTTGGATCTTGAACTCAGTCCCCTGACTCATGAAGGCCAATACACTATACGCTTTCTTAAACACCCTATCAACTTGAGTAATGGCTTTGATGATCTATGGACATAAACCCCAAGATCCCTCTGTTCCTCCTCTCTGCTAAGAATCCTACCATTAACCCTGTACTCTGCTTTCAGTTTTCACCTTCCAAAGTGCATCACTTTATACTTCTGCAGATTCAACTCCATCAACCTTAGTGACATCTGCAAACTTAATAACCCACCCTTCCACTTCCTTATCCAACTCACATAAGAATGACCAAGGGTAGTGATCCTTGCTGAACTCCGCTGGTCACCAAACTCCAGGCAGAATACAGTCCATCTACTACCATTCTCTGCCTTCTGTGGACAAGCCAATTCCAAATCTACACAGCCAGGTTTCCCTGGATCAAATGCCTCCTGACTTTCTGAAAGAGACTACAATGGGGAACCTTGTTGGATGCGTTACCAAAATCCACATACACCACATTTACCACTATACCTTCATCAATATGCTTTGCCACTTTATTCTTGATCTCAAGCGACTGGCGAATAAGACAATGTCCTTCAGGGAAGGAGTTACACGGGAGGTATTAACAAGTCATAGCTGCATTCTAAGATAAGCATGGAATCCTTATGACGTCCTGTGCAGTATTTCCATAATTTCGTCTGTGGGCAAGCCAATTCCGAACCCATGCAGTCAAGTCCCTCTGGATCCCATAGCTCCTGAACAGGTCTTGGTGGATTAAAATTCAGATTTCCACCACTCTTTGTGAATGAATTAATCCAAAGAAATTTCAGGTGGGGAAGCCGTGGGCCTTTGCTTCAGGCTGAAGTACTGAATTACAGAAAAATAAATTTAGAAACATTATGACTGTTAAATGTCTAGACAGAATTAAAGGAGGAATCCATGAGATAATTATTTGCTAACTATGATGCTATCTCTATAAAGGTTGTATAAATGTCCATCGAAATAGGATTTCTCCTGGTAAACAGGACACAAGAAAGCTTCAGTGAATTTGATGAAAGTTTTTTTCAAGAGGGTTGTGAGATTGTGGAGCGACCTGCCAGCACAAGTGGTGCATGCGAGCTGAGTTTCAACATTTTACAGAAGTTCGGATAGGTACATGGATGGTAGGGGTATGGAGGGCTATGCTCTTTCTGCGGTTGATGGAAGTAGGCAGTTTAAATGGTTCATCATGGCTAGATGGGCTGAAGGGCCTGTTTCTGTGCTGTACTTTTCCATGACTCTATGACTCTAAGATTCAAGATTCAAGATTATTTGATTTCGTTTCCTGTACATTAGAGTAAAAGGGAACGAAATAATTGTTACATAGAAACATAGAAATATAGAAAACCTACAGCACAATACAGGCCCTTTGGCCACAAAGCTGTGCCGAACATGTCCTTACCTTAGAAATTACCTAGGGTTACCCATAGCCCTCTATTTTTCTGAGCTCCATGTACTGGTCCAGGAGTCTCTTAAAAGACCCTATTGTATCCGCCTCCACCACCATTGCCAGCAGCCCATTTCACGCACTCACCACTCTCTGCGTAAAGAATTTACCCCTGACGTCTCCTCTGTACCTACTTCCAAGCACCTTAAAACTGTGCCCTCTTGTGCTAACCATTTCAGCCCTTGAGAAAAAGCCTCTGACTATCCACACGATCAATGCCTCTCATCACCGTATATACCTCTATCAGGTCACCTCTCATCCTCCGTCACTCCAAGGAGAAAAGGCCGAGTTCACTCAACCTATTCTCATAAGGCATGCTCCCCAATCCAGACAACATCCTTGTAAGTCTCCTCTGCACCCTTTCGATGGCTTCCACATCCTTCCTGTAGTGAGGCGACCAGAACTGAGCACAGTATTCCAAGTCGGGTCTGACCAGGGCCCTATATAGCTGCAACATTACCTCTCGGTTCCTAAACTCAGTCACACGATTGATGAAGGCCAATGCACCGTACGCCTTCTTAACCACAGAGTCAACCTGCGCAGCAGCTTTGAGTGTCTTATGCACTCAGACCCCAAGATCCCTCTAATCCTCCACACTGCCAAGAGTCTTACCATTAATACTATATTCTGCCATCATATTTGACCTACTAAAATGAACCACATCACACTTAGCTGGGTTGAACTCCATCCGCCACTTCTCAGCCCAGTTTTGTATCCTATCAATGTCCCGCTGTAACCTCTGATAGCCCTCCACACTATCCACAACACCCGCAACCTTTGTGTCATCAGCAAACTTACTAACCCATCCCTCCACTTCCTCATCCAGGTCATTTATAAAAATCACGAAGAGTAAGGGTCCCAGAACAGATCCCTGAGGCACACCGCTGGTCACCGACCTCCATGCAGAATATGACCCATCTACAACCACTCTTTGCCTTCTGTGGGCAAGCCAGTTCTGGATCCACAAAGCAATGTCCCCTTGGATCCCATGCCTCCTTACTTTCTCAATAAGTCTTGCATGGGGTACCTTATCAAATGCCTTGCTGAAATCCATATACACTACATCTATGGCTCTACCTTCATTAATGTGTTTAGTCACATCCTCAAAAAATTCAATCAGGTTCGTAAGGCACGACCTGCCTTTCACAAAGCCATGCTGACTATTCCTAATCATATTATGCTTCTCTAAATGTTCATAAGTCCTGCCTCTCGGGACCTTCTCCATCAAATTACCAACCATCGACTTGCAGCGGGAACATCGACCTCCATACTCCTACCATCCTATCCAAACTTCTCTGAAACATTGAAATCCAGCTCGCGTGCACCACTCGCTGCAGATCCAATACAGAACAGAAGAAAACAATAAGATAAAGAACACAATAATAAAAAAAACACCCATAATAAATATAAGTACATAATCAGATAGCTTTCATATGGATTGATTGTATGCATATGAAGTGACGCTTGGCACAAGGGTGTCTGAAGATAAGATTGTTGCCGTTGTTCCTCTCTGCGCCTTGTGGTGCATCGAGTGCACCTTGCTGTTTCTTTAGCATTTGTCAGTTTTTTACCAGTTGCTAGCTCAACGCTCAGCCATTCACCCTGACACTCAGTGCTGATGCTACTACAGCACCGGCCCGTGACTGATCACATAAGGTGACCGACAGGTAATGATGAAGCAATGATGGTGAGGGGCGTGGTGGGGTGGGTTAGTGGGTGGAGGTGATGATTAGCCTTGCTCTTGGGGTAAGTAACAGCTTTTGAGTCTGGTGGTCCTGGCGTGGATGCTATGTAGCCTCCTCCCTGACGGGAGTGGGACAAACATTCCATGAGCAGAGTGTGTGGAATCCTTCCTGATATTCAAGCAACACACATCAAAGTTGCTGGCGAACGCAGCAGGCCAGGCAGCATCTATAGGAAGAGGTACAGTTGACGTTTCAGGCCGAGACCCTTCGTCAGCAACTTTCATGTGTGTTGCTTGAAATTCCAGCATCTGCAGATTTCCTCGTGTTCCTTCCTGATACTGCTGGCTTTTTCAGGCACCTTTCTGTATATATGTCCTTGATGGCGGGAACACTGCTGCTGGTGATGCGTTGGTTAGTTTTGACAAGCTATAGCAAAGTTTGCAGTTTCTATTCCATAGAGTTGCTAAATATCTACTTCGCTTATTCTTAAAAAAAAAAGAACCCAACTGAATTCTCTTCATATAGACCAAACTCTCTACTTAATGTTGATACTAAAATTCTATCCAAAATTCTGGCTCGTAGGATTGAAAATATTTTACCAGCTATTATATCACCTGAGTTACAGAGAAAGGTTGAACAAGTTGGGTCTTTATTCTCCGGAATGTAAAAGTTTGAGGGGGGACTTGATAGAGGTTCAGTATTTAAAATTATGAGGGGGATAGATAGAGTTGACGTGGATAGGCTTTTTCCATTGAGAGTGGGGGAGATTCAAACAAGAGGACATGAGTTGAGAGTTAAAGGGCAAAAGTTTAGAGGTAACATGAGGGGGAACTTCTTTACTCAGAGAGTGGTAGCTGTGTGGAACGAGCTTCCAGCAGAAGTGGTTGAGGCAGGTTCGATGTTGTCATTTAAAGTTAAATTAGATAGATATATGGACAGGAAAGGAATGGAGGGTTATGGGCTGAGGGCAGGTCGGTGGGACTAGGTGAGAGTAAGAGTTCAGCATGGACTAGAAGGGCCGAGCTGGCCTGTTTCCGTGCTGTAATGGTGATATCTGGTGATATGCCTGCAGGAAAATGAATCTCAGGGTTGTATATGTTGACACATAATGCATTTTGATAATAAAATTTACTCTGAGCTTTGAGCCTCCAATAATCTAAGAGTTTAGCTACTTTTGTACGTGATGCAGCACTTCAGGTGTGGGAGTGAGGTAGGGTGATTGGAATTGAAGGTAAAAATTCATTTGCAATGGCCATCTGATGGATGATCAATGGAACGAGCCACATGTATGTATCAGGTATTTGCAATATAGATAGCAACACACATAAAAGTTGCTGGTGAACGCAGCAGGCCAGGCAGCATCTCTAGGAAGAGGTGCTAAATTCCTGTTGTTTGCAATATAGATAGTTTAAGAGTGAACACTCTTGCTGTCAGCTAGTCCATCAGGAATAACATCGTGTATTCAAAGGATGCACAATAATGGATTAGCTTTACTTGTCACATGTACATCAAAACATACTGTAAAATGTACAGCTTTGCTTCAAATCAACTCAGTGAGGATTGTGCTGGGCAGCCCACGAGTGTAGCCTTGTTTCCAGTGCCAGCATTGCGTGCCCACAACTGACTAACCCTAACTATACATCTTTGGAAGAGGGGAGAAAACCAGAACACCCGGAGGAAACCCACAGAGTTACGGGGAGAACTTTGTTACAGACAACAGAGTGAATCAAATCCTGATTTTACAGCTGGCACTGTGAAGCATTGTGCTCACCGTTACACTTCCAGACTATAAGATTATTCAGCCCATCGAGTCTGCTCCACCGTTCCATCATGGCTGATTTATTATCCTTCTCAACCTCTGCCTTCTCTTGCCTGCCCCCCATAAATTTTACAACATTAATAATAAAGAACCGATCAACCTCTGCTTTTAGGAGCAGGTAATGCAGGCAGCAGTTAGGGCAGTCGAGTGCTCTGTCTGCAGGATGTGGGAAGTCAGGGCGAGCACAATCGTCCCTGATGACTACACCCATGAAAGGTGCATCCAGCTGCAGCTCCTGACAAACCGAGTTAGGGAACTGGAGCTGGAGCTGGATGAACTTTGGATCATTCGTGAGGCAGAGGCAGAAATAAACAGGAGTTACAGGGAGATAGTCACCCCTAAAAGTCAAGAGACAGGTAGCTAGATGACTGTCAGGAGAGGGAAGGGGAATAGACAGAATGAGCAGAGCACTCCTGTGGCCGTTTCCACCAATAATAAGTACGTCATTTTGGCTACTGTTGATGGGGACGACCTACAAGGGACGAGTTGCAGTAGTTGCATCTCTGGCACCGAGACTGGACCCTCAGCTCAGAAGGGAAGGAGGGAAAAGAGGAGAGCAGTAGTGACAGGGGATTCAGTAGTTAGGGGGACAGATAATGAGATCTGAAATAAGTAGTGAGATCATGGAAACTGTACAGATTGAAAATGAGGAGGTGCTTGCTATTTTGAGGCAAATTAAAGTGGATAAATCCCCAGGACCTGACAGGGTATTCCCTCAGACCTTGAAGGAGACTAGTATTGAAATTGCAGGGGCGCTGGCAGAAATATTTAAAATGTCGGTGTCTACAGGTGAGGTGCTGGAGGATTGGAGAGTAGCTCATGTTGTTCCGTTGTTTACAAAAGGATCGTAAAGTAATCGGGGAAATTATAGGACAGTAAGTTTGACATCGGTAGTGGGTACGTTATGGAGGGAGAACTAAGAGATAGAATCTACAAGCATTTGGATAGACAGGGACTTATTAGGGAGAGTCAACATGGCTTTGTGCGTGGTAGGTCATGTTTGACCAATCTATTGGAGTTTTTCGAGGAGGTTAGCAGGAAAGTGAATGAAGGGAATGCAGTGGATGTTGTCTACATGGACTTCAGTAAGGCCTTTGACAAGGTCCCGCATGGGAGGTTAGTTAGGAAAGTTCAGTCGCTTGGTATACATGGAGAGGTGGTAAATTGGATTAGACATTGGCTCAATGGAAGAAGCCAAAGAGTGGTAGTAGAGAATTGCTTCTCAGAGTGGAGGCCTGTGACTAGTGGTGTGCCACAGGGATCAGTGCTGGGCCCATTGTTATTTGTCATCTGTATCAATGATCTGGATGGTAACGTGGTAAATTGGATCAGCAAATCTGCTGATGATACGAAGATCAGAGGTGTAGTGGACAGTGAGGAAGGTTTTCAGAGCCTGCAGAGGGACTTGGACCAGCTGGAAAAATGGGCTGAAAAATGGCAGATGGAGTTTAATACAGACAAATGTGAGGTATTGCACTTTGGAAGGACAAACCAAGGTAGAACATACAGGGTAAATGGTAAGGCATTGAGGAGTGCAGTAGAACAGAGGGATCTGGGAATACAGATACAAAATTCCCTAAAAGTGGCATCACAGGTAGATAGGGTGATAAAGAGAGCTTTTGGTGCATTGGCCTTTATTAATCAAAGTATTGAGTATAAGAGCTGGAATGTTATGATGAGGTTGTATAAGGCATTGGTGAGGCTGAATCTGGAGTATTGTGTTCAGTTTTGGTCACCAAATTACAGGAAGGATATTAATAAGGTTGAAAGAGTGCAGAGAAGGTTTACAAGGATGTTGCCGGGACTTGAGAAACCCAGTTACAGAGAAAGGTTGAATAGGTTAGGACTTTATTCCCTGGAGCGTAGAAGAATGAAGCGAGATTTGATAGAGGTATATAAAATTATGATGGGTATAGATAGGGTGAATGCAAGCAAGCTTTTTCCACTGAGGCAAGGGGAGAAAAAACCAGAGGATATGGATGAAGGGTGAGGGGGGAAAAGTTTAAAGGGAACATTGGGGGGGCTTCTTCACACAGAGAGTGTTGGGAGTGTGGAATGAGCTGCCAGATGAAGTGGTAAATGCGGGCTCACTTTTAACATTTAAGCAAAACTTGGACAGGTACATGGATGAGGGGTGTATGGAGGGAAATGGTCCATGTGCAGATCAGTGGGACTAGGCAGAAAAATGGTTTGGCACAGCCAAGAAGGGCCAAAAGGCCTGTTTCTGTGCTGTAGTTTTTCTATGGTTTCTATGGTTTCTATAAGAGATTCTGTGGAAGAAATCGAGAATCCCGGATGGTCTGTTGCCTCCCTGGTGCCAAGGTCCGCGATATCTCAGATTGAGTTCTCAGTATTCTCAAGAGGGTGAGCAGTCGGATGTCATGGTCCATGTAGGGACCAATGACGTGGGTAGGAAGAGTGAGGAGGTCCTGAAAGGTGAGTTTAGGGAGTTGGGCACCAAGTTAAAGGACAGGACCTCCAGGATAGCAATCTCAGGATTGCTACCAGTGCTACGTACAGGCGGGTTTAGAAATAGTAAGATAGTGCAGATCAACACGTGACTGAAGAGATGGTGCAGGAGTGAGGGCTTCTGATTTATAAATAATTGGGCAGTTTCCACGGAAGTTGGGGCCTGTTCCGGCGGGATGGTTTACATCTGAACTAGAGGGGGACAAATATTTTTGCAGGTAGGTTTGCCAGAGAGGCTCCAGTGGACTTAAACTAGATACGGGGGGTGGGGGGGTGGGGGGGGGGGAAAGGGGAACCAGAGTGTAGGAACAGATGTAGGGGAGAAGGAAGAAAAAGAAGATAGTAAAGTTGTTTGCACCATTAGTGATAAACAGAGAGTAAGAGGTGGAAAATTTTTTATATGCATTTATTTTAATGCAAGGAGCAGTTTAAGAAAGGTGGATGAGCTTAGAGCATGGATTGATACTGGAAGTATGATGTTGTAGCTATTAGTGAAACATGGTTGCAGGAGGGGTGAGATTGGCAACTAAATATTCCTGGATTTTGTTGCTTCAGGTGTGATAGAATTGAAGGACAAGAGGGGGAGGTGTTGCATTGCTTGTCAGAGAAAATATTCCAGTGGTGCTCTGGTGGGATAGATTAGAGGGCTCGTCTAGGGAGGCTATTTGGGTGGAACTGAGGAATGGGAAAGGTATAGTAACACTTATAGGAGTGTATTACAGACCACCTAATGGGGAGCGAGAATTGGAGGAGAAAATTTGTAAGGAGATAGCAAATATTTGTAGTAAGCACAAAGTTGTGACTGGGAGATTTTAATTTTCTACACATAGACTGGGAAGCCCATACTGTAAAAGGGTTGGATGGTTTGGATTTTGTAAAATGTGTGCAGGATAGTTTTTCGCAGCAATACATAGAGGAACCAACTAGAGAAGGGGCAGTGTTGGATCTCCTGTTAGGGAATGAGATAGGTCAGGTGATGGAGGTATGTGTTGGGCAGCACTTTGGGTCCAGTGATCACAATGCCATTAGTTTCAATATAATTATGGAAAAAGATAGGTCTGGACCCAGGGTTGAGATTTTTGATTGGAGAAAGGCTAACTTTGAGGAGATGCGAAAGGATTTAGAAGGAGTGGATTGGGACAATTTGTTTTATGGGAAGGATGTAATGGAGAAATAGAGGTCATTTAAAGGTGAAATTTTGAGGGTACAGAATCTTTATGTTCCTGTTAGGTTGAAAGGAAAGGTTAAAATTTGAGAGAGCCATGGTTTTCAAGGGATATTGGAAACTTGGTTCAGAAAAAGAGAGATATCTACAATAAATATAGGCAGCATGGAGTAAATGAGGTGCTTGAGGAATATAAAGAATGTAAAAAGAACCTTAAGAAAGAAATTAGAAAAACTAAAAGAAGATACGAGGTTGCTTTGGCAAGTAAGGTGAAAATAAATCCAAAGGGTTTCTACAGTTATATTAATAGCAAAAGGATAGTGAGGGATAAAATTGGTCCCTTAGAGAATCAGAGTGGACAGCTATGTGTGGAGCCAAAAGAGATGGGGGAGATTTTGAACAATTTATTTTCTTCGGTATTCCCTAAGGAGAAGGATATTGAATTGTGTAAGGTAAGGGAAACAGGGAGGGAAGTTATGGAAACTATGATGATTAAAGAAGAGGAAATACTGGCGCTTTTAAGGAATATAAAAGTGGATAAGTCTCCGGGTCCTGACAGGATATTCCCCAGGACCTTGAGGGAAGTTAGTGTAGAAATAGCAGGGGCTCAGTCAGAAATATTTCAAATGTCATTAGAAACGGGGATGGTACCGGAGGATTGGCGTATTGCTCATGTTGTTCCATTGTTTTAAAAGGGTCTAAGAGTAAACCTAGCAATTATCGGCCTGTATGTTTGACGTCAGTGGTGGGTAAATTAATGGAAAATATTCTTAGAGATGGTATATATAATTATCTGGATAGACAGGGACAGTCAACATGGATTTGTGTGTGGAAGGTCATGTTTGACAATCTTATTGAAGTTTTTGAAGAGATTACTAGGAAAATTGATGAGGGTAAAGTGGTGGATGTTGTCTATATGGACTTCAGTAAGGCTTTTGACAAGTTTCCACATGGAAGGTTAGTTAGGAAGGTTCAATCGTTAGGTATTAATATTGAAGTAGTAAAATTGAATGTGGCTTGACAGGAGACACCAGAGAGTGGTGGTGGATAACTGTTTGTCAGATTGGAGGCTGGTGACTAGTGGTGTGCCTCAGGGATCTGTACTGGGTCCAATGTTGTTTGTCATATACATTAATGATCTGGATGATGGGGTGGTAAATTGGATGAGTCAGTATGCAGATGATACTAAGACAGGTGGCGTTGTGGATAATGAAGTAGGTTTTCAAAGCTTGCAGAGAGATTTAGGCCAATTAGAAGAGTGGGCTGAAAGATGGCAGATGGAGTTTAATGCTGATAAGTGTGAGGTGCTACATTTTGGTAGGACTAATCAGAATAGGACATACATGGTAAATGGTAGGGCATTGAAGAATGCAGTAGAACAGAGGGATCTAGGAATTATGGTGCATAGTTCCCTGAGGGTGGAATCTCATGTGGATAGGGTGGTGAAGAAAGCTTTTGGTATGCTGGCCTTTATTAATCAGAGCATTGAGTATAGGAGTTGGGATGTAACGTTAAAATTGTACAAGGCATTGATAAGGCCAAATTTGAAGTATTGTGTACAGTTCTGGTCACTGAATTATAGGAAAGATGTCAACAAAATAGAGAGAGTACAGAGAAAATTTACTAGAATGTTACCTGGGTTTCAGCACCTAAGTTATAGAGAAAGGTTGAACAAGTTGGGTCTTTATTCTTTGGAGCGTAGAAGGTTGAGGGGGTACTTGATAGAGGTATTTAAAATTATGAGGGGGAGAGATAGAGTTGACATGGATAGGCTTTTTCCATTGATAGTAGGGGAGATTCAAACAAGAGAACATGAGTTGACAGTTAGAGGGCAAAAGTTTTGGGGTAACACGAGGGGGAACTTCTTTACTCAGAGAGTGGTAGCTGTGTGGAACAAGCTTCCAGTAGATGTGGTAGAGGCAGGTTCGATATTGTCATTTAAAATAAAATTGGATAGATATATGGACAGGAAAGGAATGGAGGGTTATGGGCTGAGTGCAGGTCAGTGGGACTAGGTGAGAGTAAGAGTTCAGCATGGACTAGAAGGGCCGAGCTGGCCTGTTTCCGTGCTGTAATTGTTATATGGTTATATGGTTATATGGTTAAATATACCTAATGACTTGGCCTCCACAACCATCTCCACAGATTCATCACCCTCTGGGGAAAGAGATTCCTCTTCATCTGAATGGACATAATCTATTCTGAGGCTGTGCCCTACAGTTCTAGACTCTCTACTATGGGAAACATCCTCTCCACATCCACCCTTTCTAGACCTTTCAATAAACAATAGATTTAAATGAGTTCCTCCCTCAATTTTCTAAATTCTAATGAGTACAAGTCCAGAGGCACTGAATGCTCCTCATCCGTTAACCTGTTCATGCCTGGGATCATTCTTGTGAACCTCCTCTGGACCCTCTCCAATGCCAGCACATCCTTTCTCAAATAAAACTGCTCACAATGCTTCAAGTTCAGCCTGCCCAATGACTTTTAAGGCCTCAGCATTACATCTTTGCTTTAATTTAAATTGGTTTGACTTACAGTGACTTTGTTACATGTAGTTTTGTTCAAGGTATTTCATTCCCACGTTAAGATGGTAACTAAGTATGAATCACGTAATTATTTCCTGCAATAATTGTATCATGATATTGAGGAGCTATCTTCAATCTGCTCATTTGTTTAATAAACACAATAGAAAAAACAGGTATAATTCAAAGTTCAAAGTTCAAAATAAATTTTTATAACCAGAGTACATATAAGTCACCATATACAACCCTGAGATTCTTTTTTCTGTGGGCATCCTCAGCAAATCTATAGAATAGTAACTGTAGATCAAGTAGAGCATAGAAGACAATGTAGAAGACAACAAACTGTGCAAATGTAAATATAAATAAATAGCAATAAATAATGAGAGCATGAAATAACAAGATAAAGTGTCCTTAAGGTAAGATCATTGGTTGTGGGAACATCTCAATAGATGAGTGTAGATATCCCCTTTTGTTCAAGAGCCTGATGGCTGAGGGGTAGTAACAGTTCTTGAACCTGGTGGTGTGAGTCTTGAGGCTCTTGTATCTTCTACCTGCTGGCCCCAGAGAGAACAGAGCATAGCCTTGGTGGTGGAAGATCTTTCATGATGGATGCTGCTTTCATGTAGATGTGTTGAATGGTTGGGAGGGCTTTACCCCTGAGGATCTGGGCTAAATCCACAAGATTTCCTGTTCAAAGGCATTGGTCATCCCACACCAGGCTGTGATGCAGCTGGTCAATACGCTGTCCACTACATTTCTATAGTACTTTGCCAAAGTTTTTGATGTCTTGCTGTATCTCCGCAGACTCCTAAAGAAGTAGAGGTGCTGTTTACAATTCACATTGTAAATTGTGATAGGGCTGTATAGGGTGTTCAGGAAGGGATAGCACCTCTGGTGAAAGGGACTTGTTGTGCCCTCCTCGGGACAGATCATCCATCTTTGTTCCTCACCGGACACTCAGCTCTCACCTGTGGCTCCAAGTAGCTGTTTGTATGCGACAGCGGTCACACCCTGGTACACCGCTTCCATTCGTGGATTAAACCAGGCGAGGGTAGCTCGCTAGCCTCAAACGCCGGTGAGATAGGGATACACCTATCCGAGCACGCAAAGTTAGTCTCGGTAGACTGGGCAGATGGGATGAGCAGTGAGATCCAACAGCCAAGAAGGCAGCCCTGCAGTGCTCCAGGAGACCGAAGGGCATGGTGAGGCACAGAAGACATCATGATCATCCGACGCAGCCAAGGAGGTCTCCAGCTGTGATCGTCCCTTGTACCACTGGAATAGGGCTTCTGAGGTTGAGAGAGTGGAGCTGTCCCAGTGCACCAGCTTTTCCACTTTAAAAGCTTTCCTACACAGGTTCCTATTGACATTGTCAAAATCAGCAGACAGCTAACAGTGGTAATTTCAGTAATTGTGAAATCAATTTTCTCCCTATTCACCTCTGCCAGTAGAAAATCTGTCCAGAGGGTTCATTAGGATAGATTGTAAGACATATCACGTAAAAGTAATGATTTATTTACGATGGCTTTAACAAGATATGGCAATTTGTTGAAATGAACATGACTGAAATTTTGCTCTTTGCTGAGTTCCTGATCTCAGCCAGACTGGTGGGCAGGGAACGATACCTGGACTTTTCACTCCCAATTTAGGGGAGTTTCAGGGAATGGAACAGAAACCCCTGTTTCTGATCAGTTCCCTGGCCTGCAGAAAAGTGCACCTTCAGAGACGTCAAGTGAAGAAAAGAATTGAATACAACTCTGGAGGCACTGGAAGCCAAGTGGACAACTGACTATCTTTTCAGTCTCATTCAAGAAAATTGGCCAATTTAGGTGGGTGTAACATTGAGGTTACAAAAGTTTGTGTATTTGGGACAGATGGTCACAGAGGATGGGAAATGTGATACAGAAATTAGAGGAAGAATTGAGATTGCAAGATCAACGTACTGGAGCCTGAGTGATGTGCGGTGTGGCAAGAGGTTAGACTTTGGGCTGCGTTGTAGAATTTGGAAATGCTACGTCTGGAGCAGTCTGTTGTATGGAGTTGAATCGTGGACCTTATGCAAGGAAGCGCAACGACAACTGGAGGCATTTGAAATACTTTATACTTCATACGTTATTGTCGCCAAACAATTGATATAGAACGTACAATCATCACAGCGATATTTGATTCTGCACTTGGCGCTCCCTGGAGTACAAATCGATAGTAAATATTAAAAATTTGAATTATAAATCATAAATAGAAAATAGAAAAGGGAAAGTAAGGTAGTGCAAAAAAAAACGAGAGGCAGGTCCAGATATTTGGAGGGTACAGCCCAGATCCGGGTCAGGATCTGTTCAGCAGTCTTATCACAGTTGGAAAGAAGCTATTCCCAAATCTGGCCATATGAGTCTTCAAGCTCCTGAGCCTTCTCCCGGAGGGAAGAGGGACGAAAAGTGTGTTGGCTGGGTGGGTCGTGTCCTTGATTATCCTGGCAGCACTGCTCCGACAGCGTGCGGTGTAAAGTGAGTCCAAGGACGGAAGATTGATTTGTGTGATGTGTTGTGCTGTGTTCACGATCTTCTGCAGCTTTTTCCGGTCTTGTACAGGACAACTTCCATACCAGGGTGTGATGCACCCTAGAAGAATGCTTTCTATGGTGCATCTGTAAAAATTAGTGAGGGTTTTAGGGGACAGGCCAAATTTCTTTAGCTTTCTCAGGAAGTAAAGGCGCTGGTGGGCCTTCTTGGCAGTGGACTCTGCTTGGTTGGACCAAGTCAGGTCATTTGTGATATTGACCCCGAGGAACTTAAAGCTTTTGACCTGTTCCACTTGCGCACCACCGATGTAAATGGGGTCGTGCGGTCGCTACTCCTTCTGAAGTCAACAACCAATTCCTTCGTCTTGCTGATGTTGAGGGATAGGTTATTGTCTTTGCACCACGCCACCAGGTTCTTAATTTCCTCTCTGTACTCAAAATCATCATTACCCGAGATATGGCCTACAATTGTGGTGTCATCAACAAACTTATATATTGAGTTCGATGGTAACTTGGCTACACAATCATGGGTGTACAGTGAGTACAGCAGGGGGCTGAGTACACAGCCTTGTGGGGCACCGGTGCTCAGAGTGATTGTAGAGGAGAGCTTGTCCCCTATTTTTACAGCCTGGGTCCTGTCTGTGAGGAAGTTGAAGATCCAGTTATAGAACTGAGTGTTAAGTCCCAGGTTCCGGAGCTTAGGAATCAGTTTATTTGGAATGATGGTATTAAAGGCAGAGCTGTAGTCAATGAAAAGGAGCCTTATGTATGCGTCTTTATTCTCCAGGTGTTCTAAGGAGGAATGTAGGGCCAGAGAGATGGCATCTGCCGTTGACCTGTTGCTCCAGTAGGCGAGTTGCAAAGTGTCGAGGTTGACTGGTAGGCTGTGCTTGATGTGTGCCATAACCAAATACTCAAAGCACTTCATAGCAATTGATGTCAGAGCCACCGGTCGATATTCATTCAGGCATGCCACCTTGCTCTTCTTCGGCACTGAAATATGGTGTTTCAGGAGAATGCAGAAAATTAGAAGGGTGATGAAGGTCAGTAATATGGAAGTGTTGAAGACAGCGAGGAGAGAAAAGGAGTTGCTGAAGAATGTGCAGAAAAGGAAGCTGGAACATGCCGGGCACTTGTTAAGAGGTGGTGGATTGCAGAAATTGTTACTGGAAGGGATGACAGACGGAAAGAGGGAAAGAGGAAGGCAGCGAACCACTTGGTACGATAATGTGAGGCAATGGACTGGGTTGAATTATGCTGAGGCCAGAAAAAGAGCACAAGATCGAAGAAGATGGAGGTGCATAGCTGCCAACCCCGGGTTCGGGACAGCACCCACTGACTGACTGACTGAACATTGAGGTTGGTGTCTAGGTTGCTGGTTTCAGGAGAGGAAGCAGGAGATAACTGAATTGGTGCTTTTGGTTGCAAAGGGGCCTGTTTGGGTGTCTTAATTTCTGCATCCATTGGGGTAGTCCGGATGTCTGTGCCCACATCCAAATTGATTTGTTGCATATTGTGTTGTTCTGCCGTGTGTTGTGGGCATGCTAGGTTGGCACAGGAACGTTTGGCGATATCGTGGGCTGCATTCGAATTCAAATTCAGATTTATTTATCACATGTACAGTGAAATGAGTTGCTGTGTTAACAATCAACACTGCCAAGGATGTGCTGGGTACAGCCCGCAGGTGTTGCCACACATTCTAGTGCCAACATAGCATGTCTACCATCCTCAAAACAACAATAACACAATAGACAACACAAACTGTATCACCAGGACAAAACAAATCCCTTTCACTCACACACTCAAACTTCCAACCCCAGGACAGACTGTCTCAGTGCCTCCAGTCCTCGGCTCTGGACTCTCAAAATCACTGACATTGGACTTCTGACTGTAGTCTCTGGTGTGGACTCCCAGACTTGCAAACATCGGACCTCCAACCTCCAGTCTCTGCACTGGACTCGCCCTCTACCTCCGAACTTGCTGACTTTGGTCATCAACATACAAGACTTACCTACAGATGTGAATGCCTACAGGAACAATGTAAATAAGATTGAAAGAGAGCAGAGAAAATTTACAAGGATGCTGCTGGGACTTGAAGACCTGAGTTATAAGGAAAGGCTGAACAGGTTGGGAATTTATTTAGATCGTGAAAGATTGAGAGGAAATTTGCTAGAGGTGTACAAGATTATGAGGGGTAAATGCAAGCAGGGCTTTTCCACTGAGGTTGGGTGAGACTAGAACTATGACCATTGCTAGTAGATAGCAAGAATATGCAATGCTGAGGATTTCTGATTTGGGGCAGAAAAATTCCAACCGATCAAAGCCACTAGTCACTGATTTATTTTATAGCCCCCATCTAAATACTCCTATGGACCTGGGGTTTCTTTTTAAATATAGTTTCCATTGGATGATACTACAGATGCTGAAAAGCATTATGATAGCTACTACTGTGCTGTGTCACCCCACATAAACAACAAGGTGCAAGATCGTAAACACGAGATATTCTGCAGATGCTGGAAATCCAGAGTAACACACAAAACGATGGAGGAACTCAGCAGGTCAGATAGCATCAGGTGGAGAGGGATAAACAGTCGATGTTTCGGGCCTGGACCCTTCATCGGGACTGGAAAGGGGGAAAAAGCCAGAATAAAAAAGAGGGGGGAGGGAAAGTACGAGATCATAATGAGGTAAATTGTGAGGTCAAGAGTCCATGTTATGTATGCATAACTTTAAAAGGGAAAAACAATATTTAATATTATAAACATGAGAAAGTCTGCAGATGTTGGAAATCACATACCAAATACTGGAGGAACTCAACAGGTCAGGCCGTATCTATGGAAAAGATTAAACAGTGGATAGCTCAGGCCAAAATTCTTCTTCAGGACTGAAATGGAAAGGTGAGGATGCCAGAATAAAAGGTGGGGCTGGGGGGGAGGTAGGAGAAGGAGGTTAGCTGGAGGGTGCTAGGTGAAGCCAGGAAGGTGGGAAAGGTCAAGGGCTGGAGAAGAAAGAATCTGGTAGGAGAGGAGAGTGAATTGTAGGAAAAAGCAGAGGAGGAGGGGAGGGGAAGTAACAGGCAGGTAATAATATTTAACACCAGGCCAGATTTTGGAGTCATCTTTGTATTACTGTTGATAGTCATTCTGCCTTGAATGGTGTTATTTAGCACACTCCCTCTGAAAGGGATCTGAGACCTATTTCACTCAGACGAGTGATCATGTGTTACCTTAAACAACTTGATTTAGGAATCCCAACTATACACTGTTAAATCTGAATAAGAGTCAGCATTGTGACTAGTGGTGTCCCACAAGGATCTGTTCTGGGACCTCTACTTTTCGTGATTATAATTAACGACCTGGACGTGGGGGTAGAATGGTGGGCTAGCAAGTTTGCAGACGACACAAAGGTTGGTGGTGTTGTAGATAGTGTAGAGGATTGTCAAAGATTGCAGAGAGACATTGATAGGATGCAGAAGTGGGCTGAGAAGTGGCAGATGGAGTTCAACCCGGAGAAGTATGAGGTGGTACACTTTGGAAGGACAAACTCCAAGGCAGAGTACAAAGTAAATGGCAGGATACTTGGTAGTGTGGAGGAGCAGAGGGATCTGGGGCTACATGTCCACAGATCCCTGAAAGTTGCCTCACAGGTAGATAGGGTAGTTAAGAAAGCTTATGGGGTGTTAGCTTTCATAAGTCGAGGGACAGAGTTTAAGAGTCGCGAGGTAATGATTCAGCTCTATAAAACTCTGGTGAGGCCACACTTGGAGGACTGTGTCCAATTCTGGTCGCCTCACTATAGGAAGGATGTGGAAGCATTGGAAAGGGTACAGAGGAGATTTACCAGGATGCTGCTTGGTTTAGAGAGTATGCATTATGATCAGAGATTAAGGGAGCTAGGGCTTTACTCTTTGGAGAGAAGGAGGATGAGAGGAGACATGATAGAGGTGTACAAGATAATAAGAGGAATAGATAGAGTGGATAGCCAGCACCTCTTCCCCAGGGCACCACTGCTCAATACAAGAGGACATAGGTTTAAGGTAAGGGGTGGGAAGTTCAAGGGGGATATTAGAGAAAGGTTTTTTACTCAGAGAGTGGTTGGTGCGTGGAATGCACTGCCTGAGTCAGTGGTGGAGGCAGATACACTAGTGAAGTTTAAGAGACTACTAGACAGGTATATGGAGGAATCTAAGGTGGGGGCTTATATGGGAGGCAGGGTTTGAGGGTCGGCACAACATTGTGGGCCGAAGGGCCTGTACTGTGCTGTACTATTCTATGTTCTATGTTCTATACCTAATCTGATGCCAATCCGTGCACAGAAAGGAAAATGGAATGATACAATGATTGAATTGGGAGCACAAAAACAAAGCAAAAGTTAGTTAAAATACTTAATCAAGTCTCCAGCAATTAACCTTGAAGGAAGAGTTCTTCTTCAGAATTGGAGTTCAATTCTGATGTCATCCGTAAGGAGTCTATACGTCCTCCCCATGGAACACATGAGTTTTCTCCAGGTGCTCTGGTTTCTTCCACAGTCCAAAGACAGAATGGTTACTCGGTTAACTGGTCATTGTAAATTGTCGCATGATTAGGTTAGAGTTAAATCAGGGGATTACTGGGGCAGCATAGCTCAAAGGGCCAGAAGAGCCTATTCTGCCCCATATCTCAATAAATAAATAGAGTAAACATCATAACGGTTACGGGGCACCACAGTAACACAGAGGTCAGCAGGATGCTTACAGCCTGGGGCATCAGAGTTCGCAGTTCAGTTCTGACGCAGTGTGTAAGGAATTTGTAACAAGCTCCGTTCCTCCCTACCATCCACCCCACCCATCCACTTCATCAGAACTGCCCAGTTCTGGAGAAATCAGAGATGGAAAAGGATGGATGATCGTCTCTAGGCAGAGTAGTTTTGATAAATAAGCCTTCGCCACCATCAATCATTTCAACCCTCTTCATCTCCACTTATCACAGATATTCCTGTTGCTGTCTCCACAGTTCCTTCTCTGTGTAACTTAACATAACTTTCCCTAGTTATTTATTTAGAGATACAGTGTGGGACAGGTCCCTCTGGCCCAATGAACTACGCCACCCAGCAACACCTATTTACCCTAGCCGAATCACAGGCAATTTACAGTGACCAATTAATTACTAATCAGTATGTCTTTGGACTGTGGGAGGAAACCGGAGGATTAGGAGGAAACCCAAAGGTTCAAGAGGAGAATGTAGGTTAGTTTGTTGCTCGCTGCATTCTATGTTGTTCTGCCAAACATTGTGGACATGCCGTGTTGATGCCAGAATATGTATGTCACCTGTGGACCACTCCAGCATATCTTTGGTTGTTAAATAAAAGGAGACATTTCATTTTTTGTTTCAATATACATGTGATGACTAAATCAAAATCTATATCCAAGATCATCAATTTGTCATTTTAACTCTGCCTTCCCTTTCGCCAGATATTTCTGGCATTCTCATGTTTGCAGAAAAAACAACATCTAATATTGTCAACATTGGCTTTTTGTTCTCTCCTTCCTCTGTCTATATTCATCTCTTTCAAGCTGCATCTCTTCAAGGTAACTCTACCTCAACTAAAGAGTCTTCACCACTCTCATCACTTACACAGCCTCACCTTTTGTGCCATCCAGTCTCTCTCAGTCTTCACCCTACTGGAGATATTCCTCATGTTCTCTTCATTTTGTATTTGGTTTCTAACTTCAGTTCTGATGAAGCGTTACAATCTGTCTCGTGGAGCACTTTCGCTCCATCTGCAACAACCAGGATTTCTCAGTGGCCAACTTTTAAAATTCCAATCCCCATTCCTATTCCAACATTTGAGTCCATGGCCTCCTCTACTGCCACAGTCATGCCACTCTTAGGTTGGACGAGCAACACTTTATATTCCACGTGGGTAGCCTCCAACCTGATGGTATGAATATCAATTTCTCTAATATTCAGTAATTTTTTCCCCTCACACTCCCCTCCATTTCCATTCCCCACGCTGGCTCCCCTCTTAGCTCTTCGCTTCTCCTCACCTGCCACCACCTTCACTTGGTTCTCCTCCTCCTTCCCTTTCTCCCATGGTCCACTCTCCTCTCCTATCAGATTCCTTCTTACTCAACCCTTTACTTTTTCCACCTATCACCTCCTGGCTTCACACTTCACCCCCCCTCCCCCTGCCCACCTATATCCATCTATCACCTTTCAGCTTGTACTCCTTCTACTCCTCCTCATCTTTGTATTCTGGCTTCTTCCCACTTCCTTTCTGTTGTGTCTGTGCACAACTACAAATTGATTTAAGTAAAAGCACCAATGCTGGTGATGGCTTTAACTGGTGTATTCACATTGCAGCGAGAGAGAGAGAGAGAGAGAACAATGTGCACATGTGGACAACAGCACATGTGCAGAAAACAGATCAATACGTAGTGCTAAGGGGGGGGGGTCATTGCTCTGAAAGAAATAGTGCCATACATTACACTTCCTCCCACTTTCCATTAATGAAACATAAAATGGTATATGTACAAAACATTCAATTTTTCTTTCATAAACACATATTCCAAATAAACATACTTTCACAGTAACAGTCCATAACTAACCTCACAGTTCTAAAGATTCAGTCTTTTGGGTGGCGCTCTGTTTCTTTCAGGATAATGCCTCTGGGCCTGTGGAGTGGCACCAGATTTGGCCAGTGTCTTGTCAATGATAAGCTCTTGTCTTGTCTCTGGACCTGTGGAATGGCATCACGTTTGGTAGGTGTCTTGTCTAAGACGACGTTCTTGGTTTCTGGTGTCATGTTGCTGTCAGTGACATCACCACTGAGAGGTAAGTCCAGTGACTTTAATGTGTCCATCTTGTTGGAATAGACTCAGTTATCATCCAGTATCTGGTCCATATGACGTCTCCATGTCTGATCTCCAACATCAGTGGTCCAGTTCTTGTAGCTATCCTAGTGGATGTCCACTTCTCTTCTCGGTAATCACACACTAGGACTTCCTGCCTAATCTCAAAGCTCCTTGCTTCTTCACCTGGCAACTGGCTGAACAGTTTATTCTATACTTCCCTCCGTAGGTCTGGTTTCAGGAGGTCTAAGCGAGATCTCAGATTGCCGCTCATGAATAGTATTGCAGGTATCTGATTTGTCATCACTTGAACAGAGTTCTGATATACAAATAGGAAATTGTGCTGTAGAGAAATGTTCTCCTTGTCCATTGTTTTAGTGCTCAATTAAGTCCAGTGTTTTATTGAAGGTTTGGATAAACCTTTCAGTTAACTCATTCATTGCTGGGTGGTGAGGAGCTGACTTGAAATGTCTGATGCCATTTTTCTTCATGAACATTTGGAATTCTTCTGATGAGCATTGTCGCCTATTGTCACTCACAATTTGTTCTAGTACAGTGAACTGTTTCTGGTGAAGATTGTCCTCAGGGTGGAGACAGTCTTCGCTGAGGTGGTTGACTTTATTGGTATAACCTCTGGCCACTTTGAATGAGCATCCACAGCGATCAGAAACATGGAGTCCATAAATGGGCCAGCAAAGTCAATGGTGATAATGGCCACTTCCACAGGTGTAATGATGCCTGTTGGGTGCATTTTGAACTTTTTGGCATCCCAAACAGCTTTTGGCCAAGTCTTCAATCTCTTTATCTATTCCCAGCCACCACACGTAGCTCCAGGCAAGACTCTTTATTTTGACTATACCTAGGTGTCCTTCATAAAGATTTTCCAAAATTCTAGTGTGCAGTTTAGAGGGAACCACAACATGAGTTCCACACATTAGCGTTCTTTGACATACCGACAGTTGGTCTCATCTCGCTGAGAACTCTGGAAACATAGGGTCACCATGAGCTGACCATCTTTTCATGATGATTTCATAGACTTTTGAAAATGTTGGTCATTCTTTGTTTCTCCTTGTATTTCGGAATTTGTTACCAGCAACTGGTCCACCAGTGCGGTGTGGAACACTTCTACTGGGTCACAGTATGAAGCCTTTTCTTCTTCAGTTGCCAATAGTGGAAGATGTGACAAGCCATCAGTGTTGCTGTGTTGCTTGGTACCCTTGAACTCTATGTCATAAGAATGGGCTCCTAGGAATAGTGCCCAACGTTGTAACTGGGTCGCAGTCGTTAATGGAATTCCACCCCCCCCCCAGGATTGAAAACGGACACAAGGGGCAGGTGATCTGTCACTAGAGTAAAATTCTGTCTGTAGAGGTTGTGGTGGAACTTCTTTATTCCCCATACTAGACTAAGGGCTGTTTAGTCGATCTCTGCATAGTTGCGATCTGTGCTCATCAGTGACCTCGAAGCAAATGCAATTAGATGTTCAGATCCATCTTTCATAATGTGTGACAAAACAGCTCCAATGCCATAAGGGAAAGTATCACACACCAGTCCGCTGGGCAGGGATGGGTCATAGTGGGTGAGCAGTTCATCGGATGTTATTAGTCTCTGTTTCCTTGAATACTCTTCACATCTCTCTGACCATTCCCACTTTGCTCCTGTCTGTAACAGTGTGTTCAATAGATGCAGCACTGTAGCAATGTTTGGGAGAAGCCGGTGATATTAGTTTACAAGGCCCAAGTATGACCTGAGTTGTGACACATTTTCTGGTTTGGGTGCCAGTAGCACTGCTTCAGTATTCTCATGTGACTGATGTAAGCCACGCTTGTCAATGACATGTCCACATTATGAGATTTCATTCTTGAAAAACTCACATTTCTCTCTTTTTGCACACAGACCATACTCACTCAGCCTGGTAAGCACTTTACCAAGACTCTGGAGGTGTTATGCATCATTTTTGTCAGTCACAATGATGTCATCAAAGTTACAGTAAGTTCCTGAGATATCTTGGAGAATTTGGTCTATTGCTCTTTTCCAAATTGCTGGAGCTGATGCAATGCCAAAGACGAGACGATCATACTGGAACAGTCCCTTGTGAGTGTTGATTGTGAGGAACTTCCTGCTTGACTCCTCAATCTCCATTTGCAGATAGGCTTGTGACAAGTCAATCTTTGAAAGCCTCTCCCCACCTGTCAAGGATGCAAAAATGTCTTCTGTTTATGGCAGGAGACACTGAACGGTACACGGCAGTGGGTCGATGCTCACCTTGAATTCCTCACATCTGCAAATGGCTCCAGCCTTCCCTTTCTTGATCACCGAGATGGTCTCGGCATGGCCTAATTGCTCCACAGCCTTGGAAAGAATTCCAGACACCTCCAAGCTCTGTAGTTCAGCATCCAGTTTAGGATGTATTGCATAAGGCACTGGACATGCTTTGTGGAATCTTGGTGTTGCTGCTTCATCCAGTTCAATTCTGGCCTTCATTCTTTTGAGTTTGCCAATCCCCTTCTCAAACACCTTCTCATTAGCTTTAAGCAGTTGTTCCAGTCTCTGGTTAGTGCTACCATTAGGCTGCCATTGCCTGTTGATGTCACACTGCGAGCTTTGATTGAGTGCCAGTCTAGTTGGATTTTTCTCACCATTCATATCCAAAAAGTGCTGGCCCTCCACATTTCAATACATAAAGCTCTAACTGTTGTGTTTGGCCTCCATACATTACATTTACTCTCAGTTTGCCTTTGGGAGACACCTTTTCACTTGTATAAGTCTTTAATAACACTGAAGTCTTCTCTAATGGATCTTAGAAAACAGTCTGTTGTGGTCAGACTCTGAAATTATAGACAAAGCTAGCCCTGTATCCAGCTCCATTTTCAGTTTTACACTGAACACATCTATTGCGATCCAGATGATTTTGTGATCTGCTTCAGTTATTCTATGTAGTTATAGGCATGACAGTTCAGCTTTGTCAGACTCTGTGTTGTCTGATTCAGTTTTACATTCGGTAACTTTATGCATTTGCTTAGTTTTGTGTTTGAGACTTTTCACTTGGTTGTGCTTTTCATCTGCCTTGCACACCCTCTCTATGTCTGTGACACTTCCTGCAGACTTTTTCTTTGAACCAACAAGTCATTTGCATTGTGGGAGGATTTGCCACATCAATAACATCTTCGGCTTTTTGTACCGATCAGGGACATTTTGTGCATTTCACATTTTAACCTCCTTTTCTGTAGTTCTGCAGTTTCTAATAATATTGCAATAGACAATGCCTATTTTAAGGTTACTCTCTTTCAGACAGAAACCTCATTTGAGTGCTTGCCACATACAAGCCTGTCCCTTAATGCATCGGAAAGTCCATCTCTAAAATCACAGTACTGGGAAACTTTGCACAATTCTGCAATGTATTCAGAAATGCTTTCATTTTTTGATGGGTTCCCTTTGTAAAATCTAAATCTCTCAGCTACTGCCAGCAGTTTAGGGCTCAAGTGATTTTGTAAATTTGTAACAATTTTGTCGAACGACTTGGTTGCTGGCTTTTCAGGGTTTACTAAGTTGCATTAGAGACTGTGTGTTCTTGGGTCCATTAAGCTAAGAAGTGTAGGGGCTTTCTTTTGCTCTTCCACTTTGTTTGTGATACAATATAGTTCAACCCTCTCGATGTATGACTCCCTGCCTTCATTAGCGCTATCAAATTCATTAAATGCCCGACTGAAGCTATTGCCACTTTATTTTCACTTTAAGTTCAGCGTGTCCTTCAGTGTTACTACGTTGTACTCACGTGATTGTTAGTGTTTGTGATGGCTTTCTCGTACTGTTTAACTCTCGCTGTTCCGTCCTGTAGCTGTTGGTGCTGTCTGTGATATTTTCTGACATTCAGCTTCGTACTTGTCGCCAATTTGTTGTGTCTGTGCACAACTACATATCAATTAAATAAAAGCATGCACATGGGAGATAGCTTTAACTGGAGTATTCACATTGCAGTGAGAGAGAGACAGAGTGAGAGAGAGATAGCGAGAGAGAGAGAGAGAGGGAGAGAGAGTAATGTTAAGAGGGGGGGTCGTGTGGGGGTAGTCATTGCTCTAAAACAAATGGACCCATATATTGTACTCACAGTCCTGATGAAGGATTTCAGGCTGTACTGTCAACTTAGGTTCGTCATATGAGGAGGTTTTGATGACTCTGGGCCTCTACTCACTGGAACTCAGAAGAATGAAGGGTGATGTCATTGAGACCTTTTGAATAGTGAAAGGCCTCGATAGACTGGATGTGGAGAGGCTGTTCCCTACGATGCGGAAGTCTAAGACCAAAGGACAAAGCCACAGAATAGAGGGACGTCCTTTTAGAACAGAAGTGAAGAGGAATTTCTTTCACCAGAGGGTGGTGAATACGTGGAATTCATTGCCACAGGCAGCTATGGAGGCTAAGTCTTTGGGTATATTTGAGGCAAAGTATGATAGATCCTTGATTGATCAGGGCAATGAGAGATATGGGAAGATAGCGGGAGATTGGGGATGAGAAGGAACATGAATCAGCCATGATGAAATGACAGAGCAGAGTCAATGGGCCAAATGGCTTAATTCTTCTCCAAAATCTTATGGTCTTATGGTCTATTCCTTTCCATAGGTGCTGCCTGACTTGCTGATTTCCTCCAGGATTTTGTATGTGTTAATCTATATCATTAACTCTGTGCCGTCATTTTCAACGTGCTGGGGTCAGCCTGTGAGTGTTGCCATGCATCCAGCACCAATGTAGTGTGGCCACAGCTCACTAACCTTAACCGTACGTCTTTGGAATGTGGGAGGAAACCAGGGCACCCAGAGGAAACCCATGCAATCATGAGGAGACACCTTACGGACAGTGATGGGAATTGATCTGTGATCTCTGGAGCTATAATACGACTGCGCTAACCTCGACAACCTAAACAGAATAATTAACTTGTGGTAGTAATAAATGCATATCTAATAAGTTTAGCAATAGAAGAGTGAAGGTAAGAGCAAAGATGTGTGAGGTTAAAGGTGAAAGTTGGATATCATGGTGTTAGAGAGAAGGTAGGCTCTATGACATTGAGAATATCTTCAAAAGGCAGTACCTCAAGAAGGTCTTTAATGATGGATTAAAGACCCTCTCCTCATTGCCACCATCAGAGAGGAGGTACAGGAACCTGAAGACCCACACACAGTGTTTTAGGAAAAGCTTCCACCTCGCTGCCATCAGATTTTGAATGGTCCATGAACCCATGAACACTACCTCTTTTGCATAATTTATCTGTTTATTTTTTAATTGGAACATATTAATTTTTTTATATGTTGTCCTGCACTACTGCCACAAAACAGCAAATTTCACAAAATATGTCGGCAATGTTTCTGTTTCTAGTGGTAGCCAACTCCATAGCTGTGCATTGTGCTTTTCATCAAAGTTTAAAAGTACAAAATAAATTTATTATCAGTGTACGTATATATCACCATATACAATCTTGAGATTCATTTTCTTGCAGGCATACTCAGAAAATCCAAAATAGAATAATAATCATAATAGGATCAGGGAAATACTGCATAAACTTGGGTGTTCAACCAGTGTACAAAAGACAACAAACTGTGCAAATAAATAAACAAACAAACAAATAAATAATAAGCAATAAATTTCGAGAACACGAGATGAAGAGACCTTGAAAGTGAGTCCATAGGCAGAGGGAACACTTCAGTGATGGGGCAAGTGAAATTATTCCCTTTGGTTCAAGAGCCTGATGACTGAGGGGGTGTCACTGTTCCTGAACCTGGTGGTGTGGATCCTGCATCTCCTGATGGCAGCAGTGAGAAGAGAGCATGACCTGTCTGGTTGGGGTCTTTGATGTTGGAAGCTGATTTCCTGCGACAATGTTTCGTGTGGATGTGTTCAATAGTGGGAAGGGCTTCACCTGTGACAGACTACTCCATATCCACTACAGAGAACTCTATAGCAACTTGCGTTGCTCAGAAACAACAAATGCCAATAGAACAGGATAATAATGTTTTTATTCTCTCTCTCTGAAGGTGCCCTGTCAATTGGTGTTGGTTTATTATTGTCACATGTACCAAGATACAGTGAAAAGCTTGTGTTGCATTGTGCTAGAACAAGGTAAAACAATAAGAATGCAGAGTAAAGTATAATTCTACCCAAAAAGTGAGAACGGTAAACAATAAGTACAAGATCATAATGAGGTAGATTGTGAACCAAAACTCTATTTCTTCGTACAAGAAGTTGGATATGAAGTATGCTTACAGTGGCTAAGGCATCGGTCTAGTGATCTGAAGTTCGCTAGTTCGAGCCTTGGCTGAGGCAGCCTGTGTGTCCTTGAGCAAGGCACTTAATCACACATTGCTCTGCGATGACACCGGTGCCAAGCTGTATGGGTCCTAATGCCCTTCCCTTGGACAACATCGGTGGCGTGGAGAGGGGAGACTTGCAGCATGGGCAACTGCCAGTCTTCCATACAACCTTGCCCAGGCCTATGCCCTGGAAACCTTCCAAGGTGCAAATCTATGGTCTCATGAGACGAACGGATGCCTACTATTATACTACCTGGTTTACAAACAAGCTACCATAAAGTACAGACATTTCAATGCTTAAGTTTCTAATCAGGATAACTCAAAATTTTCCACACTATTCCACATCTGTAGATTGTTTTACTTGAATGAAACACAGTATTGTGCAAAAATCTTAGGCACATATATATTTAGCTAATCTCAGTAGTTGAGAAAGTGTAGGAGTATTATTAAGGATGTGGTTTTGAGATACCTGGGGACTATTGATAAAATAAGTCAACGCCAGCATGGCTTCTGTCAAAGGAAATCTTGCCTGACAAATCTATTCAAGTTCTTCGACGAAGAAATGAGCAGAGAGAACAAAGCGGGGTGGGGGGCAGTGGATGTCACTTACATGGATTTTCAGAAGACATTTGATAAGGCGCTGTCAATGAATGCCACAGTGGTAAAATGAACAGAACTAAACATTCCTGGGCTGTTTCAATGACCCAGTGGTTTGATTTTTTATATTGTGTTTTTTGCTGATTTTTTTTGCCATTTATGTGATTTGTTCTTTTTTTTTTTGCCTGTTAGGTGTTTGATGTTTTCTTTGAACGGGTTCCACGGTGTTTCGTTGATTTTCTGTGGGAAAGACAAAATCTCAGGGTTGTATACTGCATACATACTTCGATAAAAAATGTAGTTTTGAATCTTTGAATCCTGAAGAAGGGTCTTGCCCCAAAATGTTAACTGCTTATTCATTCCCATTGATGCTGCTTGACCTGCTGAGTTATGCCAGCATTTTGTGCGTGTTGCTTTGGATTTCCAGCATGTGCAGAATTTCTCATGGTTATGTGCCTAAGACTTTCGTACAGTACTGTACTGTAGTTTGTTTTCAGAAAGTGTGTTAGCATTGGAGAGGGTCAGAAATGTCCATGAGAATGATCCAGGGAATGAAAGGGTTAATGTATGAGAAGTATTTGATGGCTCTGGTCCTGTACTCACTGGAATTTTAGTAAAATGAGGGAGTATCTCATTGAAATCTATCAAATATTGAAAGGCCTGGATGGCGTGGACATGGAGAGGATGCTTCCAATAGTGGAGGAAGTCTTGGACCAGAGGGCCTCAGAATACAAGGATGTCCTCTAGAACAGAAATGAGGAGGAATTTCTTTAGCCAGAGGATGGTGTATCTGTGGAATTCACTGTCACAGACGGCTATGGAAACCCAGTCACTGGGCATATTTAAAATGAAGGTTGATAGGTTCTTGATTAGTAAGGGTGTCAAATGTTATGGGGAGAAGGCAGGAGAATGGGGTTGAGAGGGATGATATCAGACATGATTGAATGGCAGAACAGACTGGATGGGCTGAATGGCCTCATTATGCTCCTATAATCCTAAGGTCTTGTTTCTAATCTCTTGTTCAGTGAACAGCTTTGCAATAGTTTACTCTAGTGAAGCTAAAGCCCTTCTCGGCCCCTGTTTCATACAAAGGATGATTCAATCCGGCAGTTACAAGGGCTTTCCAATTTTATAGACAAACTAGCAAATTGGGGAAATGACTTTGACTGTGTGGAGCAGCCACTCAGTATAAGATCTGTTTCTAATATCATGAGAATACACTTTGCTTTAAAAAAAAGCTAAGATAAATTCTTTGTGTGGAGAAACCTTTTTGAAATGTTTCAGGCATTTTTCTCAGCTTGTAAGCAAAGCCTCAGTATGAATAAGTTCTAAGGTTCCCAGCCCCAGCTATTATTTTTTCCTGAAATTATTTGGTATCAAAATTGAGGAGAAATTATTCCTCCAGATGTTATCTAATTGAAAACAGGTGTCCATTTTAAATGCTGCAGAGGGAATTCAGTGCTTAAAGAGCTGATTGTGAACATATCTCTATCAGGTGATCATGGGGAAGGGGGAGGGGGTATTGTGAGCAGGAAGGACATTGTTGCTTTAAGTCTTAATTATTCTCAACCATCCTGACAAGATGATCTAATTTTTCGTAATTGTCTCTGAGATGACTGGTGTGCTGCATTGCTTCAAATGGGCTCACAGCAAGTACACTGGCTTTCCTCACCTTGTTGTTTAAGCAGTTTCTATAAATCATTATTCTTCATGATGTTTACATGCTGTCCCTGAAGGCTTTCACAATATCTATACTGCGACATTGACAATTAATAAGCAGAAAAGTTAATCTATAACTAATTCCACTACTCTAGTTGTAGTGTATGGAAGTTATATTGCTACCATCAGGAGGGAGGTATGGGAGCCTGAGGACACATGCTTAAGATTCAGGAACAGCTTCTTCCCCTCTGCCATCTGATTTCTGAATGGACATTGAAGCCATGAACAGTACCTGACTGCATTTTTAATTTTTTATTTTTGCACTCCTGATTTAATTTAACTATTTAATATATATATTTACTGTAATTCAGTTTTTTTCGCCATTGCGTATTGCAAATCTCTTGGCTTCTACAGATGTAATATGGATAGCATTCTAACAGACTGCATCACCGCCTGGTATGGGGTGGGGGGTAGCTACAGCACAGGATCAAAGTCAACTGCAGCGAGTAGTCAGCTCCATCATGGGCACCAACCTCCGTAGTACCTAGGACATCTTCAAGGAGCGATGCCTCAGAAAGGCAGCGTCCATCATTAGGGACCCCCATCACCCGGGTCATGTCTTGTTCTCCTTGCTACCGGCGGATTGAGCGGACGAGACCAATGGAAGGTCCAACGGTCAAGAAGGCGGTCTCTGCAAGCGTCGTGGAACGTGTAGAGCAGGACAAGACACAGAAGACGTCCTGGTCATCCACCGCGCCTAGTCCCACCTCCAGCCGTCTCGACTCCATCTTGCCACTGGATCCAGATGGGAATTGGGAAGAGAGAGTGAGGCTGACGCTGCGCAACTCTCCCACTTAAATCCAAATCATGCGCTAGTCTCGACACCATCATAATGGTGTCGAGGTCCTCATCAATGTCAACGATGGACGAACACACAACATTGAGAAGGAGGTACAGAAGTCTGAAGACACATGGGAACAGCTTCTTCCCCTCTGCCATCTGATTTCTGAGTGGACATTGGAACCCATGAACACTGCCCACTACTTTTTTCCCCTCTTTTTACACTACTCATTTAATTTAACCATTTAATATACTGTATATATACTGATTACAATTCAATTTTCTTTACTCTCTCTATTATCATGTATTGTAGTGCCGTAAAGTTAACCAATAGCACGGCACATGCCAATGATAATAAACTTGATTCTGATTATTTTGTATAACCTTAGCATAGACAATCAAAATTTATTTTTATTTCACTCTAGAGATTCCGTGCAGAGCAGGTAACCCACCGATTTAACCCTTGCCTAATCACAGGCATGTGACGAGAAGAGGGGTCAACTTCATCATCAGGGCAGCCCTTCACTGGACCCCTGAAGGGCGGAAGAAACGCAGGAGACCAAAGGCAACTTGGTGCTGTATCGTAGAGGCAGAAATGAGGACCCTGAATCACACCTGAGGCACGCTAGAGAAGATGGCCAAGGAGAAAGGAGATGGAGGACCTTCATTGCTGCCCTAAACGCCAGCGGTGTAACAGGCAGTAACAAGTAAATTATCACAGGACAATTTACAATGACTAATTAAGCGACTAACTGCTACGTCTTTGTTCTGTGGTAGAAACACGGAGCACCAGGAGAGAACCCAGGCACTCACAGGAAGAACGCGCAAACTTTCTTACAGAAGACGCCCAAACTGAACTCTGAGTTCTGATAAATAGCATCGCACTAACCACGACACTACTCAAAGAATACATCGTAGGCTACAAGTAATAAATCATCTAAGCAAATTCTTTTTGTATTCAAAAATAACACCGAAAGTCATAATAACAAATTGGAGTAGCAGTCAGATTTTCTGAAGAGGATTTTGAAAATTTTGCCTTCCTCTCACCCTTTCTTTTCTTACAAAGAAATTTGGTTGCAGGTGAATTTGGAACGAACAAAACTCAAAGCAGTGAGACACAGAGGAGGTAATGTTGAAGTTGTAATTGCTGTCGGGGGAAGAACAAACCTTGCATTCTCTCATCAGTTATACATGACTAACCAAATCCACGCAGCATATAAGATATTGCTCTCTCTTTTTCCGATGTGGGTGAATTCTCTGGGGAGAACTGAAACACTATCACCCTTTGCCCCCAATCAGATCCTATTCACAAGGTAATTACAGATTGATTTAACAAAATCTGAACTTGTTTTCCTAATTCTGAAGTAATTCGCTCAATTAGGGGAGAGGGCACAATAAAACATTCACAACATGTGGTGTGTGGTCCCTCAACCCTGCCCACAAGCCCGAGTAACATTTGGTGCTGTTTCTTTTTTTAATTGGCTGAGTGATAGGGCAGTTGGATCCATCTGTGATAGGTCACTGCCAGTCAGTTTGTGCACCTTCCTGAAATGAGGCCGGATGCACCCTCGGAACGTTGATCGTAATGGATTCCAGAACCTCGTCTAGACCAAGCAACGTTGTTTATCTCCGGCGTGTGTTTAACCGTGTCTGTGCCAGTGCTGGGACGGAGACCAGCCTGAGTGACTTTGGGTTTCTCAATCCGTGCCTCCACACTGAACAAAACACTGCATTTTTTTTTCCTGCTTCCTACTGGGTTTTGGCACACTTGGGCATGTGATGCATAGACTTGGCATGGTGAGCAAGCCCTCTTCAGCCCAGTGGCTGCTCCATCGTCAGTTTTTGAGGTGGCGTAAAACTGTGTTTTGAAATATTGAGACATTTCCTGCCGCAAAACCCAAGGATTCTGGCCAGACTGTAAGGTGCAAGGAACAAGGAAGTTAGAGCAAACTGCTCCACTTAAGGACGACTTGCAAAATTAGCTCCGGTCTGGCAAAATGATACTGTATTAGTTACTGAGGGAGTGACTCTGTGTGTGTGTGTGTGCGAGGCAGGGAGGGAGAGAAAAGTATCTTTGTTTGCTCTGGCATATTTGTGAAATTGACTTTCTATGAGGGGCCTCTACATGCCTGATAAAAATTCTTAATGGTGTTGGTTTATTATTGTCACATGTCAAAGTAAACTTTATTATCAGAGTACATGTATGTCACCACATATAACCCTGAGATTCATTTTCCTGTGGGCATCTTGGTAAATCTATAGAATAGTAACTATAATAGGATCAACCAGAGTGCAAAAGATAAAAAAAACTGTGCAAGTGCAAATATAAATAAATAATGAGAACATGAGATGAAGAGTCCTTAAGTTGAAATCATTGGTTGTGGGAACATCTCAATGGATGGGTAGTGTAGTTATCCCCTTCTTCAAGACTCTGATGGTTGAGGGGTAGTAACATGTACCAAAATAGAGTGAAAACCTTGTCTTGCAGACTGTTTATACAGATCAAATCATTACACAGTGCATAAGGTAAAACAATATCAATGCAAAATAAAATGTAACAGCTAACAAGAGTGCAATGTAGGTAAACAACTGATTGTGAGACCATCCTATCGTACAAGAGCTCCATTCAGGTGTATGATAAAGTGGGATAGAGGCTGTCCTTGAGCTTGGCAGTATGTGCTTTGAGGCTTTTTTATTTTCTGCACAATGGGAGAGAGGAGATGAGAAAATGTCTAGTGTGGATGAAGTCTTTAAGCTGATAGCTTTACAGAGGCAGCAAGAAGTATAGATAAATCCCAAAGAGGGGAGGTTGCTTTTTGTGATATGCTGATCTTCTGGTCAAGATGGTGCCAGCAAACAACGATATCTTGGGTGAAATCTTCCAGATAGTCAATTATATCACTTTTTCTACGTCCCCTACTTGTTCTTTTTTTCGTAGTTGTGTCTCGGAAACTGTTGGTGCCTGTGGTTTACAGTTTGGAGTTTCGGAGTTCGAGTGCTCTGCTGCGCCCAACAAAATTCCAGGAGAGGGCCGCTAGTATGAGCCACCTCCAGGAGGAGACCAGAGAGATGGGGCTTGGGGACGTGATCGACTTCATTCCTCGCTGGTCAAAGCTTTGAGGAAGATTGAAACATCAAGGTGAATGCGGAGGAGGCTGAGTCAGTGGCTTTCCATGGAGGCCGTGGGTCGGCGGATCAGCGGCCACTCTCCACAGAGGGACTGAATTTGAGTGCTTGGTCTCCTTGATGCTGACACAGGGTGTTTTCGAAATTCTGAGATTTTGAGACATATGTCTTTATTAGTGTGGACTGTAGTTTATATTGGTCTCCTCTACTCTTCTGTGTTTCCTTTCTTGGTGCCAATTGGTGGTTTGGGGGTTTGATGTCCTTGTTGACGATATGTTAGTTTTTGTGCGGGGGGGGTTTGGGGGTTTGGGGTCTAATGTTCTTGTTGGTCTTTTTCTGTGTGGGGGATCAGTTAGGTTTTTGGTTGTGAAAAGGGGAGTTGGGGTTTGATGTTATTATTGTTTTTTTTTACTTGTGGGCAATATATTAGTTTTTTTGTGAAGGAGGGGGTTGGGTATTTGGGGGTTTGATGTCCTAGCTGCAGTTTTCTGGCTGGGTGATCTGTTGGTTTTTGTACGAGGGAGGGGGTGGGGGTTTTGTGGATTGTTGTTTCTTTCTCTTTTTGTGTATTTGTGTGTGTGTGTGTGTGTGTGTGTGTGTGTGTGTGTTGGGGGGGGGCGGGCGGGGGTGTTGATGTCTTTCCATTCAACGACCTCCATAGTTTTTCTGTTTTTCATGACTATCTGGAGAAGACTAATCTCAGAGTTGTATTCTGCGTACGTACTTTGATACTAAAATGAACCTTTGGTCCATGTCCATAACTCTTTGCAGTTTCTTGCGGTCTCATGCAGAGCGCTTGCCATACAAGACAGAATGATCTATGTTAATTAATTAAGCTGATGTGTGAATCCAGCTGAATGTAACAACTTGTAGAGCTTTAGGTCTCAAAAGTGCCATTGCAAAGGGAACAAAGGAGAGACCAGCACTGCTAAGCACCAAACAGAATAGGAAAGGATGAAAGGCATTGCCTTTGGCTTCTCCTGTGTACCTCCAAGTGAATGACCCAAACTATTTCAAAAACTAAGTTGGAAGAATAGCGTTTGGGAAATTTGCATGAACTAAACTGTAAGAAAAATAGAATCACTTTCTTGTCAAACGTTCCTAGCTCGTGATTAAATTGCAGAAGTGGGAGCAAAGATTTTCTGAAGAGCTAGTAGTCATGTGACTTTATAGACAATATATTGCACAGCACTGGAACAGGCCATTCAGCCCACAATGTTGTGCCGAGCCAGCTAAAAAATTAAAAAAAAATACAGAAGTAATCCCACCTACCAACACAACGTCCATATCCCCCCCATCTTCCTCATATTCACATACCTATCTAAAAGTCTCTTAATAGCCACTAATATATATGCCTCTACCGCCATACCAGGCAGTGCATTTCAGGCATCCACCACTGAGTTAAAAAGAACTTATCCATCACAAGCCTTTTGAATCTACCTCCTCCCACCTTCAATGCAAGCCCTCTGCTATTAGATTTCTGCCCTGGGAGAAAGATACTCCCTGTCCACTCTATCGATGCTCCTCATAATCTGTCAGATCTTCCCTCAGCCCACGCCACCCCAGAGAAAACAATGCAAGTTTGTCCAGCCTCTCATGATAGCACATGCCCTCTAAACTAGGCAGCACCTTGCTAAACCTCTTCTGCATCCTCTCCATGTACCCACCATTCTCTGTGTAAATAAAACCTCCCTCTGACACCTGCCCTATTCTTCCCTCTGAACACCTTAAAATTATACCACCTCATATTCGCCATTTCTGCCCTGAGAAAATGTCTCTGGCTGCCTACTTAATCTATGCTTCCTATCATCTTGTGCATCTCTATCATGTCAACTCTCATTTGCCTTCTCTCCACAGAGAAAAACTCTAGCTCGTTCAACCTATTCTCATAAGACACACTCTCTGATAGATTCATAGAGAAGTACATCACAGAAAGGGCCATTTGGCCCATCTAGTCAGTACTGAGCCATTTAAACTGCCTGCTCCCTCGACCTGCATTTGGATCATAGCCCTTCATACCTCTACCATCCATGTGCCTATCCAAACTTCTCTTAAAAGCTGAAGTCAAGCTCGCCAGTACCAACTGCACTAGCAGCTCATTCCACACTCTCACCACCCTCTGAGTGAAGAAGTTCCCCGCCATGTTCCCCTTAAACTTTTCACCTTTCACCCTTAAACTATGACCCCGGTTGTAGTCCCTCCCAACCTCAGTGGATAAAGCCTGCCTGTTTTTACCCTATTAAAACCCCTCACAATTTTGCACACCACTATCAAATCTTCTCTCAATCTTCTACATTCCAAGGAATAAAGTCATAACTTATTCAATTATTCCAGCATCCTGGTAAGTCTCCTCTGCACAGTCTCTAAAGCTTCCACATCCTTCCTATAATGAAGAGACATGGACTAAACTCTGTACACCAAGTGTGGTCTAACCAGGGTTTTACAGAACTGCATTATCACCTCGTGAGTAATGACATTGTAATATTTCTCCACCAATATTGCACACAGGTGTATTTTCCTCAAATGGAAGTCTTGTAAATGTTGCTGAATGATTGATTGAGTGCAGCCACAGACATACATTACAATAAGAAATAAATGCACTACTTTCAACTGAGATCAGCGCAGATTACAATCAACTCCATCTGAAGCCGCACTGCCTTGTGGAAAGACTGGCTCGCTAGTCTCAATCAACCCCCAACAACGGAAATTCCACCGGATAAAAGCCTCCCCCTAGGAGCTAATCGCAACTGGGCAACCTGGAAGTGCCTTAACAGACTTAGGACTGGTGTAGGTCGTTCAAAGGTGTCACTAAGCAAATGGGGATGTACAACCAGCCTGACAACTTATGAATGTGGAACTGAGCCACAGACTATGCAACATCTCCTGCAATGCCCATCGCCGGAGGGACCCTGTACTGTTGCAGATCTTGCCAAATTCAACAACAAGGCGCAAAAATGGTCCACTTCTGGCTAGGCCATGTATAGTCTGTCCGTGGACACGATAAGAAGAAGAAGTACCAGAGGGAGCTCATCGATCAATGCTTGCACCAGTAAGTAAAACAGATTAGGTCAGACTCTTGCGGTTGTTATTGAATTTACCTCCAAGAGGGCCGCAACCTTGTTAAAGGTTTTGGAGGCTTGCGCGCCTCAGTGAGCTGGAGAGCTCTGCTGGCTGGAGTCAGGACTTTATGCTTTGGCTCTTGGTAAGGTCACCCATGCCAAACAGGTCAAAGGTAGAGACCAGACTAAGAGTGGTCCACCGGTCCTCCAGGTTCGGTGGTTCAGCTCAGGGCTAACAACCCTGACTGGTCAAACAGAATTGTTACAGAAACAGCGATGATTAATCCTTCTACATCTGGGTGCGACGGTATTCCTGAGTCTCCACCCAGGACCTGTAGGACTGACAGTAGTGAAATCCAAGAAGAAGCTGCTGACGCGATGAAGGAAGCCCAGAGATGGAGGACCTTCAATGCTGCCCTAAATACCGGCGGTGTAATGGGCAGAAAGTAAGTAATTGAACTATAACTGTTTGTTTTTGCTTCCAATTATTCACTGATTCCTTCTCAACTTTCAATCAGTAACCTACGATTACACGAGACCCACTCTAGCATGGTGCTGTCTTCCGGGTACATGGATCCTGAATGAACAGGGCAAGCCAATTGTGTCTCAAATAACCAAAGAATCTCACTCAGTCATACAAGAAATATCATTTAGAATATCATAATTCAATATCAGTTCATGCACAGAATACAAAAGAAGGGAAAATAAGACTAGGAGGTAGAAGCAGAAAATTTATTTTTATGGTTTAGTTTATCCTCAATAATTAAGCCTCAAAGATTGCTTTGGATGAAGACAAACACTCCAACTTGGTAATTAAGAATGTTCACATGGTTAAAAATTCCCTAGTTTCTGAGTGGACAGGTGCTAACATTAGGACGGCAAGTAGTGTAATGGTTAGCAAAACGCTGTCACAATGCCAGTGACCTGGGTTCAATTCCCATCGCTGTCTGTAAAAAGTTTGTACGTTCTCCCGGTGACCGAGTGGGTTTCCTCCCACGTTGCAAAGACGTACTGGCTAGTAGGCTAATTGCTGACATAATTGCAACTGGGTGGCACGACCCTTTGGGCTGGAAGGGCCTGTAAGCGTGCTGTATCTCTAAATAAAATAATGAATTTAAATGCCTGCTTGGTAGCAAGTGGTGAATAACTCTGCTGACTCTTACTCTTTGTGCCAGATTTCTCAATTAAGATGAAGTGAAGCAAAACATTCCAAAACTCTGTTCACAATACATATGTGATCGGCAGAGACTGGTATTCAATTCATTGTATGCGGCGTACAAGTCAGTGTATCATAGTGAGAGTAAAGATTGCACTGTTATTCCTGTCACAAGCAACAGGCTAAGGCCAGAAGATGCGTCAGCAACCAATTGGAGCTGGCTTTTCCTTTTCACTGATGCGCGCGGTGACAATATTAACACTTTCACGTCATGTGGAGAATGGGCAAATCACTATATCCCCCAGTGACCTTAAATACCACAGAAACAATCACTTCTTGTTTCAGCCAGTGATATTGGCAAGAGGTTCTGTATTGACCAAGCAGTGACTGAGAATGAGATTATACTCAGTGACCGCCTCATTAGCTACGGCTAAAGGAACTGGTGTGGTCTTCTGCTGCTGGACATGTGCATTCAGAGAGGCAGACTACTGTTGTAACACGTGGTTATTTGAGTTACTGTCACCTTCCTGTCAATTTGAACCAGTCTGGCCATTCTTCTCTGACCTCGCTCATTAACAAAGCATTTTTGCCCACAGAGCTGCCACTCACTGGATTTTTTTTTGTTTTTCACCCCTGTAAACCCTGGAGATGGTGTGCGTGTAAATCCCAGGAGATCAGCAGTTTCTGAGATACTCAATCCACCCCGTTTGGCACCAACAATCATTCCACTGTCAAAGTCACTTAGATCTCATTTCTTCCCCCATTCTGATGTCTGGTCTAAACACTGAACCTCTTGACCATGTGTGCTTTCTTTTATGCATTGAGTTGCTGCCACATGATTGGCTGATTAGATATTTGCATTAATAAGCAGGTGTACCAATTAAAGTGACAACTGAGTGTATTTCCTGTCCCAACCTCATTTTCCTGCCTTCGCTCTGTAACCTTTGACACCCTTACTAATCAAGAACCTATTAATCTCTGCTTTAAATATACTCAATGACTTGGCCTCCACCGCATCTTTGGCAATTAATTCCATGGATTCATCACCTACTGGCTAAAGAAATTCCTCCTCATCTCTTTTGTTTGGTCTGAGCAACAACTGAACCTCTTGACCATGTCTGCATGCTTTTATGCACTGAATTGCTGCCGCATGATTGGCTGATTAGATATTTGCATTCATGAGCAGGTGTTCAGGCATAACTAATGAAGCGATCAGTGGGTGTAAGTATGTCCCTCAGTGACATTACGGAGAGCTTCTATAAAATGCAGTTTTTGTTTCAATCCATGGTATTGGCAAGCAGTTCTGTATTGGCCAAGCAGTGACTAAGAATGAAATTATATTTTCCAGTGTGAAATGACGTCTCTGTCTCTCATTCATCAAATGCCAAGCTTTGATCACATTTCCCCCAAACCATTTGAAGGGATTTCCCTGTCTGTAATCTTGCTTCAGTGGCTAGTTGACTCATTTCTAATGTCTGAGTTACTTGGGATGATTGGACCCGCAGCAATTTGCTATATTTTGCTACAGATTCTGGCTCCCCAGGGGTAGAAGAAAAACCCTGAATGTTATTGAGTCAAAATCTCGATTTACTGCGCCTCTTCCTATAGATGCTGCTTGGCCTGCTGCGTTCACCGGCAACTTTGATGTATGTTGCTTGAATTTCCAGCATCTGCAGAATTCCTGTTGTTTGTATATATATTGGCTGATCAACGACCCAGGATCAACTTTATACACCATATACATTCATCTGTATTAAGAATTTGCTGTAGTGTGTTGGTTGGGGTTATATTCAACAATTATAAAGAATTATAAAGAATAAAGAGTTGTATAAAAATGAAGTTAAAAGTATGGATGCAGAATAAAATACGTATAAATGCCAGCATGTATTTACAATGTAAACAGCATTATTAAAAGCGTTTTGAATTGTTTACAGTGCAGAGCAATGATGGGGTTAATAGACAGAGGGGCATGGGGTGAGGGCGACCGACAAGAATGCCTGATCAGATTAACTGTCTGGGAAAGAAAGTTTTAAGATGATGTCAATTTGAAGAAGCATTTACTGAAATGAATAAATGCCCTTCTAAACTTAGCTGTAAGTTTGGTGATTGTGATTAACACTGGCATGGGTGCAATGCTAGTAGTGTTTTAGTACATCTAAATATAAACATGACTTTTTTAACTAACAGTTTGCAGACAGCGGTGATTTTAAATTTTCATTGAAATTAACGGGAAGGCATGTTTGTTTTGTTACCTGTTTCATCCAGGAATAAGCTCTAGGAGTCACGTCTAGGAAATTTTTTATATATCTGGCATACTGCTGATTGATGCTAACAAAACCTTCGTTGTCTCGGGCCAAGCCTCAGCTTCATGGATTGTATGATTTGGAGAAAATGCACTTTATCTTATCCGTCCAAAGTACCTAAAGGATTGTCTTGGTAGGAAAATACAGCGGGCAATTTTACTCATCGTTAAAGGTGCAAAAACAATAATTTAAGGTGTATATTTTGTACCTCCAGAAACTAACTGAAAGAAAAATACAGGAGCCGGGAAAGCGTGTCTACTTAGTTTTTATTTAGTGAAGTGCACACATACGACATGATGGCAAAATGACATACGCCATTCACGTGCTTCTTACATTTTACTTCTTACAGAGATGTTGATGCGTCTGGAGGACCTGAGATATAAGGAAAGGTTGAATAGGTTAGACTTTATTCCTTGAAATAAGACCATAAGACCATGAGATATAGGAGCAGAGGTAGGCCAGTCAGCCCATCGAGTCTGCTCCGCCGTTCAATCATGGGCTGATCCAATTCTTCCAGTCATCCCCACTCCTTTGCGTTCACCCCATACCCTTTGATGCCCTGGCTAATCAAGAACCTATCTATCTCTGCCTTAAGTACACCCAATGACTTGGCCTCCACAGCTGCTCTTGGCAACAAATTCCACAGATTTATCACCCTCTGACTAAAGTGATTTCTCCACACCTCAGTACTAAATGGACGCCCTTCAATCCTGAAGTCCTGCCCTCTTGTCCTAGAATCCCCTACCATGGGCAATAACTTTGCCATATCTAATCTGTTCAGGCCTTTTAACATTCGGAATGTTTCTATGAGATCCCCCCTCATTCTCCTGAACTCCAGGGAATAGGGCCCAAGAGCTGCCAGACATTCCTCATATCTGGAATCATTCTCATGAATCTTCTCTGAACCCTCTCCAACGTCAGTATATTCTTTCTAAAATAAGGAGCCCAAAACTGCACACAATACTCCAAGTGTGGTCTCACAAGTGCCTTATAGAGCCTCAACATCACATCCCTGCTGTCCTGACGAAGGGTCTCAGCCTGAAACGCCGACTGCACCTCTTCCTAGAGATGCTGCCTGGCCTGCTGCGTTCACTAGCAACTTTTATGTGTGTTCCCTGCTCTTATATTCTATACCTCTATAAATGAATGCCAACATTGCCTTCACCTTCTTCACAACTGACTCAACCTGGAGGTTAACCTTTAGGGTATCTTGCACAAGGACTCCCAAGTCCCTTTGTAACTCTGCATTTTGAATTCTCTCCCCATCTAAATAATAGTCTGCCTGTTTATTTCTCCCACCAAAGTGTACGATCATACACTTTCCAGCATTGTATTTCATTTGCCATTTCTTTGACCATTCCCCTAAACTATCTAACTCTCTCTGCAGGCTCTCTGTTTCCTCAACACTACCCGCTCCTCCACCTATCTTTGTATCATTGGCAAATTTAGCCACAAATCCATTAATACCATTGTCCAAATCATTGACATACATCATAAAAAGCAGCGGTCCCAACACCAATCCCTGTGGAACTCCACTGGTAACCAGCAGCCAGCCAGAATAGGATCCCTTTATTCCCACTCTCCATTTTCTGCTGACCAGCCAATGCTCCACCCATGTTAGTAACTTCCCTGTAATTCCATGGGATCTTATCTTGCTAAGCAGCCTCATGTGCGGCACCTTGTCAAAAGCCTTCTGAAAATCCAAATACATCACATCTACTGCATCTCCTTTGTCTACCCTGCTTGTAATTTCCTCAAAGAATTGCAGTAGATTAGTCAGGCAGGATTTTCCTTTCAGGAAACCATGCTGGCTCTGGCCTATCTTGTCATGTTCCCCCAGGTACTCCGTAATCTCATCCCTAACAATTGATTCCAACAAATTCCCAACCACTGATGTCAGGCTAACAGGTCTATAGTTTCCTTTCTGCTGCCTCCTACCCTTCTTGAATAGTGGAGTAACATTTGTAATTTTTCAGTCATCCGGTACAATGCCAGAATCTATTGATTCTTGAAAGATCATTGTTAATGCCTCCGCATTCTCTCCAGCTACTTCCTTCAGAACCCGAGGGTGCATTCCATCAGGTCCAGGAGATTTATCCACCCTCAGACCATTAAACTTCCTGAGCACTTTCTCAGTCGTAATTTTCACTGCACAAACTTCACTTCCCTGACACTCTTGAATGCCCGGTGTACTGCAAACATCTTCCACTGTGAAGACTGATGCAAAATACACATTCAGTTCCTCTGCCATCTCTGTATCTCTCATTACAATATCTCCAGCGTCATTTTATATCTATCCTCCATTCTCTTTTACCCTTTGTGTACTTAAAAAAACTTCTAGTATTTTCTTTGATATTAGTCACCAGTTTCCTTTCATAAATCATCTTTTCCTTCCTAATGACCTTCTTAGTTTCTTTCTGCAAGTTTTTACAAGCTTCCCAATCCTCTATCTTCCCACTAGCTCTGACTTCCTTGTATACCCTGTCTTTTGCTTTTACTTTGGCTCTGACTTCACTTGTCAGCCATGGTCGTGTCCTTCCTCCCTTTGAAAATTTCTTCTTACCTGTAATATACCTGTCTTGCACTTCCCTCATTTTTCGCAGAAACTTCAGCTGTTGCTGCTCTGCTGTCCTTCCTGCAAATGTCCCTTTCCAGTCAATTTCCACCAGTTCCCCTCTCATGCCATTGTAATTTCCTTTATTCCACTGAAATACCGACGCATTAGATTTTATTTTTTCCCTCTCAAATTTCAAAGTGAACTCAATCATATTGTGATCACTGTTCCCTAAGGGTTCCTTAAACTTATGCTCTCTTATCACCTCTGGATCATTGCACAACATCTAATCACGCACAGCCAATCCCCTAGTGGGCTCAACAACAAGCTGTTCTAAAAAGCCAGCCCTCGGACATTCTACAATTTCACTCTCTTGAGGTCCAGTACTGGCCTAGTTTCCCAATCCACTTTCATGTTAAAATCCCCAACGATTATCATGACATTGCCCTTCTGACGTGCCTTTTCTATCTCCAGCTGTAATTTGTAATCCACATCCCGGCTGCTGTTTAGAGGCCTGTATACAACTGCCGTTAGGGTCCTTTTACCCTTGCCATTTCTTAACTCAGCCTCTAGAGGTTCTACACCTTCCAATCCTATGTCATCTCTTTCTACTGATTTAATATTATTTCTTATATACAGAGCCACACCAGCCCCTCTGCCTACTAACCTATCTTTCTAATACACCGTATATCCTTGGACGTTCAGCACCCAATGGCAGCTGTCCTTTAGCCAAGTTTCAGAGATGGCCACAACGTCATATTTGCCAATCTGTAGCTGAATTTCAAGATTGTCCATCTTATTCCTTATGCTGGATGCATTCAAATACAACACTCTCAGTCCAGTATTTGTTGCTTTCTGTTTTAACTGCACCACGCCTCTATTGCCCTGTAACTCATGCCACTGGCTGTGATTAAGCCTCATCTCTTGCGTGTTCTTTCTATAATCTCTGTTGCACGCTATCTTTGATTTATTTCTGTTTTCCCCTTCCTCAACCCTATCACTCTGGTTCCCATCTCCCTGCCAAATTAGCTTAAACCCTCCCTAACAGCCCTATGAAATGTGCCCGCCAGGATATTGGACCCCTTTGGGTTCAGGTGTAACCCGTCCTTTCTGTACAGGTCATACCTCCCCCAGAAGAGGCCCCAAATGATCCAGGAACCTAAAGCCCTGCCCCCTACACCAGTTCCTCAGCCACACATTAATACACCTGATCATGCTACTCTTGCACTCGCTAGCACATCTAACTAAAGAAAATTCCTTGGGCTCTCTATGGCTATTAGTTGCTCTACATGAATGCACACAAGTTTGTGCATTTTCGTGCATCACTAGAAACTGGAACATGAGGGTGGTGAGAGTGTGGGACATGCTGCTGGCACAAGTGGTGCATGCGATCTTGATTTCAACGTTTAAGAGAAGTTTAGATCAGTACATGGATAGTAGGAATATGGAGGGTGTTGGTTCACGTGCAGGTCAATGGGACTAGACAGGTTAAATAGTTCAGAACAGACTAGATGGGCAGAAAGGCCTGTTACTGTATTATGCTTTTCTCTGACACTATGACTCTAACCCATAATGAATTTTATAAACCAGCAAACAATATTTAATCAAATAATTTACAATATTGCTCAAATACTTCCGAAATATTAAATACACTACACAAGGACTGTCCAACTACTTTGTGTTGTTAATTAATCAACTGAGAAATAATTATTAGAACTGTGCTATGTGTTCATTATCTCTTAATGAGCCATAGAAACAGGCTGCTAAGTCTCTCTTCCCAAGGGAGGCAGGTGGAAGAAAGGTAGGAGATCTTTGTGGTTAGCTAGGAGATTGGATGGAGATACAATTGGAGATGAGAGAGGACAGTGATCAATATTAACATAAGAAGTAAAACCTGGATTAAGCCATTCGGTTCCTTGTGCTATCCCGCTCACTGAATAACATCATCATTGACCTAATTGATACTTTTCTGTACGAACTCCCTAATCGGGGACTGATCTAATTTTTGGATTTCTGAATGCGATCAGTTACAGAGCCTCCATGGCCCTCCAAGATTTACCACAAAGTTTCTCCTAATTGTTATCCTTGATAGCTGAATGTCTTAACATTCAGAAGCTAAAATGTTTTTATAAGAAAACTTACTTGCATTCATGTAGAGCAACTTACAGCCATGGAGAGCCCAAGGAATTTTCTTTGGTCAATGTAGCACTCCTTTGGTGGTCTATTGGAAATTTGAGACTGAGGATTGGGAATGCCCCTGAAACATGAGAAATACTGGAAAAGGTGCTGCTCTTCCAGTCTGTGGTCTCGCAATGTTTACTTGGCTTTGCCGTGGCCTACTCTAGCTGCCGTGATGCCTGGCTTCGTGTCTTTAATAAAACTTCAACTCTGTAGCTATTTGCCTTCTTGTCTCTGTGCATTGGGTGTTTGTGTGTCTGTTTTTTTTACTTGGTTCTTTTGAGATTTCCTTGTTTTGTGGCTGTATGTAAGGATACGACTCTCAAGGTTGTATAATGTATACGAACTTTGATAATAAATATACTTTGAATTTTGCTCTAATGGAAATTGAAGCTGTCGCCTCCGTTCATCCCCTTCAAAATCAGAATTAGAATTGGGTTTACTATCATAGATAGATAGATAGATAGATAGATATACTTTATTGATCCCCAGGGAAATTGGGTTTCGTTACAGCCGCACCAACCAAGAATAGAGCATAATTATAGCAATACAAAAACCACAAACAATCAAACAACAAAATGCAAACTATGCTAGATGGAAAATAAGTCCAGGACCAGTCTATTGGCTCAGGGTGTCTGACCCTCCACGGGAGGAGCTGCACATTCGATGGCCACAGGCAGGAATGACCTCCCGTGCCGCCCAGTGTTGTATCTCGGTGGATAATGGCCGAAGTCCAACAGCAAAAAGTTCAATATCTGGTCTACAAACACGTTCCTCGATCGTAATATGACCCGGATTGCACCATTTGTTGTTAACCAGAACAGTAAGCACCCAACTCCTTTACGCTTACCACTCTCAGTGCACTTCCGGTCAGCCCGGAATTAACATAATATATATCACTGGATATATATCACTGACATATCTTGTGAAAATTTTTATTTTTGTAGCGGCAGTACAGTGTAAGACATAAAAATCAACAATAGTTAAAAAAATAGATTGTGCGAAACACAGATAATGAGATGATCTTCACGGGTTCATGGACCGCTCAAAAAATGAGGTACTTTCCAAGGGTCGGTAACCCTTGCTGCGGAGAGTAGTGACTCTCCAGAGTGCTTTACCCCCGAGAGTTTGGTGTTTAGATCATTGGAAGTATTTGAAATGGAGGTTGATGCATATTGGAAAGATTGGTGGATTGTGGGCTGCTGGGATTGGCACAGAAGAAGGGTTGAGAACTGGGATGGATCAGTCATGATCCTTACTGAATGGTGGGGCAGGCTTGAGAGGACTCATGGCTGATTCTTTCCCTTACTTCCTTGCGATATGTTAGCGGCAGGATTTCCAGACCTCTGTAAAGCCTACAGCATTTCAGTTCCTACTTGGATGGTGGGGCCTCCAATTAAATATTTCAGAGGGTGGGCGGGTGAGTATGGAATGAGCTGCTAGCAGAAGCAGTGGATGTATGTTCAATTGTAACATTTAAGAGAAGTTTAGATAGTTACATGAATAGAAGAGGTATGAACCAATCCCCTCTGGGCAAACCATAAGACTGTAAGAGATGGGAGCAGAATTAGGCTGTTCAACCCATTGAGTTTGCTCTGCCATTTCATCATGACTGGTTCCAGATCCCACTCAACCCCATACACCTGCCTTCTCACCATAACCATTGATGCCCTGATCAATCAGGAAACTAACAATTCTCGCTTTAAGCAACACACATAGAAGTTGCTGGTGAACGCAGCAGGCCAAGCAGCATCTCTAGGAAGAGGTACAGTCGATGTTTCAGGCCGAGACCCTTCATCAGGACTAACTGAAGGAAGAGTTAGTAAGAGATTTGAAAGTGGGAGGGGGAGATCCAAAATGATAGGAGAAGACAGGAGGGGGAGGGATGGAGCCAAGAGCTGGACAGTTGATTGGCAAAAGGAATATGAGAGGATCATGGGACAGGAGGTCCGGGAAGAAAGACAAGGGGGGGGGAACCAAGAGGATGGGCAAGGGGTATATTCAGAGGGACAGAGGGAGAAAAAGGAGAGTGAGAGAAAGAATGTGTGTATATAAATAAATAACGGATGGGGTACGAGGGGGAAGTGGGGCATTAGCGGAAGTTAGAGAAGTCAATGTTCATGCCATCAGGTTGGAGGCTACCGAGACGGAATATAAGGTGTTGTTCCTCCAACCTGAGTGCGACTTCATCTTTACAGTAGAGGAGGCCGTGGATAGACATTTCAGAATGGGAATGGGATGTGGAATTAAAATGTGTGGCTACTCGCTTTAAATATACCCATGGTCTTAGCCTCCACAGCTGTCAGGATTGATTACAGCGGGGAATGGAGTGGAATCAATTCTCCCACCTTTGTCCAGTTAACCAGCATCAGTGGACGGTGAACGCAGTGACTGGTGTTGGTGGTTTGCTACTAGTGAGAGCTAGTGCCAAGGTAAACCACTCAACAAGCCTAGAACAAATGCAGATGCTATGGCTTTTTTAAAAAAAAGTTAAGTGCCAATCATTTTTGTACTTGACACTCCGTTATGAATAATCCAAAACAGCAAAGCATTTAAATGGTTTGAACTGAGCCCTGAGCCTGAGTTGAGTTATCAGAAGGAAATGAAAGCAAATGGTATCTTCAAAGGAAGAGATCAGGTTGGCGAGCTAACATATGTTACCAGCTAAGATTAAGAGAAAAATGTTGGCTTGTAAAATTTTCTTTAAAAGCATAACTTAGCATCGGATTTCAATGCTTATTTTATCTATTCAGAGATTTTGATAAAAATACTTACTATAAATAAGATACTATATTTCATCTAGTAAGCCTATCATTTCTCTATTGTTAATTTGATCTACCCAAATAAAAATGAGGCTTCCTCCTGCTTTCAAAAAGTCTCACGGAGGCTTAAGATAGTCTATGATAAAATGTAATTACACAGCAACACATACAAAATGCTGGAGGAGCTCACCCTCTGAGTGAAGATGTTTCTCTTCATCTCCATTATAAAATATTATCTCTCCTCTAAAACTGTGGCCTGGTCCTAGATTCCGTGGAGATAGGAACTCTCATAAACACAAGACATGCTGCAGATGCTGAAAATCCAGAGTAGCACACACAAAATGCTGGAGGAACTCAGCAGGTCAGGCAACGTCTATGGAAAGGAATAAACAGTCAACATTTTGGGCGGAGACTCTTCATCAGGACTGGTAAGGAAATGGAAGAAGCCAGAATAAAGAAAATGTGAGGGGAAGAAGCTGGCCTGACCTCCAATATTTTGTATGTGTTGCTCTGCATTTCCAGCATTTGCAGAATTTTTTGTGTTCATGATTTGTTGTTCCATTATAAAGCAGGTTTGTCATTTTATTTCCTCTGGTATCTGACTCATGGTTAAAGCAGGGCGATAATTGCTTTACAGCAGGTGTGGCGAACCTATGGCACACGTGCCCAAGATGGCACAGGCAAAATTCTTGATGGCTCTCTCATGTAGTGCTGCCCCTTGATTCATTAAACCCCACCCATCATGAAAAGTTAACTTCAAGTTTAATTGTCATTCAACCACACACATGTATATATAGGCATCCATTAGTCTCGAGAGACCATGGATTTGCACCTTGGAATCCATGGGCCTGGGCAAGGTGGTATGGAAGACCAGCAGTTGCCCATGCTGCAAATCTCCCCTCTCCACGCCACCAATGTTGCCCAAGGGAAGGGCATTAGGACCCATAGAGCTTGGCACCGGTGTCGGCGCAGAGCAATGTGTGGTTAAGTGCCTTGCTCAAGGACACAACACGTTGCCTCAGTCAAGGCTCGAACTAACGACCGTCAGATCACTAGATGAACACCTTAACCACTTGGTCACGCGCCAACACAACGCACACACATGTATACAGCTTAATGAAACAGCATTCCTCTAGGGCTAAGATATAACATATAGTACATACAGTTGCACACAACATATATAGTGTACGATAGCACATAAAGTCACAAAATAATATTAGTCCAAGTTCCTGAGTGGCAAAGCCTGAAGCTTGATGGTGCATGTGATGTTGTCCTGGTGCCACATTTCTGCAAGATTAAGTGTGCTGATGTTCCTCATTGCGCTCTGGGTAAGCCGCACATGAAAGCAAACCAGCTTGCCTTCCAGTGAGTGAACACTGGAGAGCAGCACCCTCAAGTGCCAGGCCTCGATCCAGCACGGATTCCAGTGTGCCTGCCACACTTCCGTTTCTCTCCCACACTGCCTCCATCACCTCCTCCTCTCTCCCACACTGCCTCCATCGCCTCCTCCTCTCTCCCACACTGCCTCTATCACCTCCTCCTCTCTCCCACACTGCCTCCATCACCTCCTCCTCTCTCCCACACTGCCTCCATAACCTCCTCCTCTCTCCCACACTGCCTCCATCACCTCCTCCTCTGGGTGGAAATGCAGCAGCATGAGGGTCAGGTCTGTGTAACAACCGAGGCCACACGGCTCCCCCACCATCGACCTTGCTAATGAAGCAATGAACCAGACTTGCCGTATTTTGTATTACCAAAGTCCAACAGGGTCTTGTAATCACAAGAAGAACATTTAAGGCAAACACTTGCATGTTTTTTGGACGCAGGAAAGCCGCTGCGACCAAGCTCACTGCCATCTTACCGAAAGGGAAAAGAATACATAACGATTATCTTTATTGTCAATTGAAGCAGTGGATAGGACAGTGAGATTTTTCATAGGAAACATTTCACGTTAGCTAGGTGCCAAAGAGACAGTTGCAAGAACACGAGACATTGGATAATACGTATGAAATCCTTGCAGACCAGGTGTACACATCAGTATTTGGATAATAAGCAGTTTCAAACATAGAAACATAGAAAATAGGTGAACGAGTAGGCCATTCGGCCCTTTGAGCCTGCACTGCCATTCAGTATGATCATGGCTGATCATTCAACTCAGAACCCTGTGCCAGCCTTCCCCCCATAACCTCTGATCCCTTTAGCCACAAGGGCCATATCTAACTCCCTCTTAAATATAGCCAATGAACTGGCCTCAGCTGTTTCCTGTGGCAGAGAATTCCACAGATTCACCACTCTCTGTGTGAAGAAGTCTTTCCTCATCTCGGTCCTAAAAGGCTTCCCCTTTATCCTCAAACTGTGACCCCTCATTCTGGACTTCCCCAACATCGGGAACAATCTTCCTGCATCTAGCCTGTCCAATCCCTTTAGGATTTTATATGTTTCAATAAGATCCCCCCTCAATCTTCTAAATTCCAACGAGTATAAGCCTAGTCAATCCAATCTTTCATCATATGAAAGTCCTGCCATCCCAGGAATCAATCTGGTGAACCTTCTTTGTACTCCCTCTATGGCAAGGATGTCTTTCCTCAGATTAGGGGACCAAAACTGCACACAATTCTCCAGGTGTGGTCTCACCAAGGCCTTGTACAACTGCAGTAGTACCTCCCTGCTCCTGTACTCGAATCCTCTTGCTATGAATACCAGCATACCGTTCGCCTTTTTCACCGCAGGCTGTACCTGAAGCCCACTGTCAATGACTGGTGTATAATGACACCCAGGTCTCGTTGCACCTCCCCTTTTCCTAATCAGCCACCATTCAGATAATAATCTGTTTTCCTGTTTTTGCCACCAAAGTGGATAACCTCAAATTTATCTACGTTAAATTGCATCTGCCATGAATTTGCCCACTCACCTAACCTATCCAAGTCACCCTGCATCCTCTTAGCATCCTCCTCACAGCTAACACTGCCGCCCAGCTTCGTGTCATCCGCAAACTTGGAGATGCTGCATTTAATTCCCTCATCTAAGTCATTAATATATATTGTAAACAACTGGGGTCCTAGCACTGAGCCTTGCGGTACCCCACTAGTCACTGCCTGCTATTCTGAAAAGGTCCCGTTTATTCCCACTCTTTGCTTCCTGTCTGCCAACCAGTTCTCTATCCGCATCAATACCTTACCCCCAATACCGTGTGCTTTAAGTTTGCACACTAATCTCCTGTGTGGGACCTTGTCAAAAGCCTTTTGAAAATCCAAATATACCACATCCACTGGTTCTCCCCCATCCACTCTACTAGTTACATCCTCAAAAAATTCTATGAGATTCGTCAGACATGATTTTCCTTTCACAAATCCATGCTGACTTTGTCCGATGATTTCACTGCTTTCCAAATGTGCTGTTATCACATCCTTGATAACTGACTCCAGCAGTTTCCCCACCACCGACGTTAGGCTAACCGGTCTATAATTCCCCAGTTTCTCTTTCCCTCCTTTTTTAAAAAGTGGGGTTACATTAGCCACCCTCCAATCCTCAGGAAATAGTCCAGAATCTAAAGGGTTTTGAAAAATTATCACTAATGCATCCACTATTTCTTGGGCCACTTCCTTAAGCACTCTAGGATGCAGACCATCTGGCCATGGGGATTTATCTGCCTTTAATCCCTTCAATTTACCTAACACCACTTCCCTACTGACATGTATTTCCCTCAGTTCCTCCATCTCACTGGACCCTCTGTCCCCTACTATTTCCGGAAGATTATTTATGTCCTCCTTAGTGAAGACAGAACCAAAGTAGTTATTCAATTGGTCTGCCATGTCCTTGCTCCCCATAATCAATTCACCTGTTTCTGTCTGTAGGGGACCTACATTTGTCTTAACCAATCTTTTTCTTTTCACATATCTATAAAAGCTTTTACAGTCAGTTTTTATGTTCCCTGCCAGTTTTCTCTCATACTCTTTTTTCCCCTTCCTAAATAAGCCCTTTGTCCTCCTCTGCTGGACTCTGAATTTCTCCCAGTCCTCAGGTGAGCCACTTTTTCTGGCTAATTTGTATGCATCTTCTTTGGAATTGATACTATCCCTAATTTCCCTTGTCAGCCACGGGTGCACTACCTTTCTTGATTTATTCTTTTGCCAAACTGGGATGAACAATTGTTGTAGTTCATCCATGCGATCTTTAAAAGCTTGCCATTGTATATCCACTGTCAACCCTTTAAGTGTCATTTGCCAGTCTATCTTAGCTAATTCACGTCTCATACCTTCAAAGTTACCCTTCTTTAAGTTCAGATCCTTTGTTTCTGAATTAACTATGTCACTCTCCATCTTAATAAACAATTCCACCATATTATGGTCACTCTTACCCAAGGGGCCTCTCACGACAAGATTGCTAATTAACCCTTCCTCATTGCTCAATACCCAGTCCAGAATAGCCTGCTCTCTAGTTGGTTCCTCGACATGTTGGTTCAAAAAACCATCCCGCATACATTCCAAGAAATCCTCTTCCTCTGCACCTTTACCAATTTGGTTCACCCAATCTACATGTAGATTGAAGTCACCCATTATAACTGCTGTTCCTTTATTGCACACATTTCTAATTTCCTGTTTAATACCATCCCCAACCTCACTACTACTGTTAGGTGGCCTGTACACAACTCCCACCAGCGTTTTCTGCCCCTTAGTGTTATGCAGCTCTACCTGTATCGATTCCACATCCTCCCAGCTTATGTCCTTCCTTTCTATTGTGTTAATCTCTTCTTTAACCAGCAACGCCACCCCACCTCCTTTTCTTTCATGTCTATCCCTCCTGAATATTGAATATCCCTGAATGTTGAGCTCCCATCCCTGGTCACACTGGAGCCATGTCTCTGTGATTCCAACTATATCATATTCATTAATAACAATCTGCACTTTTAATTCATCTACCTTGTTACGAATGCTCCTTGCATTGACACACAAAGCCTTCAGGCTCGCTTTTACAACACTCTTAGCCCTTATACAATTATGTTGAAAAGTGGCCCTTTTTGATTTTTGCCCTGGATTTGCCAGCCTGCCACTTTTACTTTTCTCCTTAGTACTTTTTGCTTCTACCCTCATTTTACACCCCTCTGTCTCTCTGTACTTGTTCCCATCCCCCTGTTGTGAACTAATCTCCTCTCACCTAGCCTCTTTAATTTGATTTCCACCCCCCAACCATTCTAGTTTAAAGTCACCTCAGTAGCCCCCGCTAATCTCCCTGCCAGGATATTGGTCCCCCTAGGATTCAAGTGTAACCCGTCCTTTTTGAACAGGTCATACCTGTGCCAAAAGAGGTCCCAATGATCCAAAAACTTGAATCTCTGCCCCCTGCTCCAATCCCTCAGCCACGCATTTATCCACCACCTCATTGCATTCCTACTCTCACTGTCGCGTGGCACAGGCAGTAATCCCGAGATTACTACCTTTGCGGTCCTTTTTCTCAACTCCCTTCCTAACTCTCTATATTCTCCTTTCAGGACCTCTTCCCTTTTCCTACCTATGTCATTGGTACCTATATGTACCACGACCTCTGACTCCTCACCCTCCCACTTCAGGATATCTTGGACGCGATCAGAAATATCCCCGACCCTAGCACCAGGGAGGCAAACTACCATCCGGGTCTCTGGACTGCGTCCACAGAATTGCCTATCTGACCCCCTTACTATCGAGTCCCCTATTGCAACTGCCCTCCTCTTCCTTTCCCTACTCTTCTGAGCTACAGGGCCGGACTCTGTGCCAGAGGCATGGCCACAGTCGCTTCCCCCAGGTAAGCTGTCCCCCCCAACAGTACTCAAACAGGAGTACCTATTGTTAAAGGGCACAGCCACCAGGGTACTCTCTATTACCTGACTCTTCCCCTTCCCCCTCCTAACCGTGACCCACTGGTCTGCCTCCCGTGGCCCCGATGTGACCACCTGCCTGTAACTCCTCTCTATCAACTCCTCACTCTCCCTGACCAGACGAAGGTCATCGAGCTGCAGCTCCAGTTCCGTAACGCGGTCCCTTAGGAGCTGCATCTCGGTGCACCTCGCGCAGATGTCGACGTCCGGGAGGCTTGGAGACTCCAGGGCCTCCCACATCCGGCACCGAGAACAACAAACTGCCCTTACACTCATACTGCCCCTCTCCTCAAATAACAACAAAAAATGAATACCAAACCTTCCTCGCCTCGCCCGTTTCCGCCTAAGCCCGTTGAGCCAAAGCCCTTAAGCCTTCACTCCGCGCCCTGCTCACTCCGCTGCCCGCAAACTCTGCTGCCCGCTGTATGAGGTTCTGTTCCTTTTAAATCTTCCGCACTTCACTGCCCGACGTCACACCCCTGCGCAGTCCCGCCTCTCTGAACGCCGATGGAAAAAAAACCGAAAAATTCAAAAATGGCTTCCTCCGCACTCCCGCCCCGATTCTCAGACTTCCTTCTTCGAATTAAACCTGAAGCAGGATTTCTGTCCTTTTAAATCTTCCGCGCTTCCCTGCCCGACGTCACATGCCTGTGCAATACTATTTAGAAATGATGTTATTTTTCAATTGTCTTTTCAAAAGATTAATGTGCAGGTTTTCTAAAGAGCTTCATTTATTTCTGTTATACTTTAATCAATAGTTAAACAATGAATACATGTAAAAAGCCACAAGACTCATTCTTTTTCCTTAAAAAGTCAATAATTACTGTTACTAATTAATTAATTATTGTTACTAAATGTTATTACTAATTATTACTACCAATAATAATTATTACCAATTCATCTGCATCGCCATCTGGTATGGGAACAGCCAGGCATCTGATTAGAAGTCCCTGCAAAGAACTGCGAGAATGGCTGAGATGTTCATCGAGATCTCCCTACCGTCTATCAGGGACGTTTGTCAGGACAGCTGTGTACACAGGGCTTTTAGTATTATAATACAGGATCCCACCCATCCATCCAGCATCCTCTTTGACTTTCTAGCATCAGGCAGGAGACTCCGATGCAAAAAGACAAGAATGGTCAGGATGTCCATTAGGCTTCTGAACTCCCTGCCACATTCACATTCGAAATGTCACCGGTTAATCTGTTCCGTACCTTACTATATTTAATTTATGTACTTCAGTCTCTTTATCTATGTGTAATTCACTTGTAGATTTAATTCTTACTCTCTCAAGTTATTGCACGTTATATGTGTGTTATACGTACTGCAGTGCTTAACACCCTGGTCTGGAGAAATGTTGTCTATAGTTAAAAGACAATAAACTTGACTAGACTTGACTAATGATAATCTCTGTTCAACATTATTTATGGTGCACAGGAAAAATTTTTAGAAGATTATTGCCAATTTGAGTGTACGTTCTCAGAAAGGTTTGTTACACCTGATCTAGGTGATAGTGATTTTCAGATTGCCAGCCATTATGTTTTGAGATATGACGTATTTATAAAGGGAAGGTTTATAAAAGGATTCAAAGGTGTGATATTCAAAAGCTCTTGGTGTGAGTTTTATATACAACTACTTCTTAATGATGAGATTGTTAACCTTGCACAAGAGCAGATGGTATGACTTGATCATTTAAGTGCCAGCCATTTATGTACTTCTCACTTTGTGATGAAGAATCTAAAGAAGCTTAAACTTACGTGGTTTGAACTGACCACTGTTTAGGATGGAGCTAACTTCTCATCGAGCAAAACATGCATCAGGCTGGAGGAGCTCAGCAGGTCAGGTGGCATTTATTGAAATGAATAAACAGTCAACATTTCGAGCAGAGTCCTTTCTTCCGGACAGATTCCTCATATACACTGTCTTCAGTGAAAAACTCAATAAGATTGCATTTCCATTTAACTTTTCACCACTTGTGCCTTCCTCCCCAAACACACCAGTTTGTGCAGGAATACATTACCACAGAAGAAGTGCGGCTGAACTATCTGATAGCGGTGGTTAAGATGGCATTTGCTGGCAAGCTGTTCATCAACAGAAGCATCTCTGTAAAGCTTTAAGAATTTTTTCGAAGGATTAATTGTAATCTAGTTACAGTTCAGAATTATTGTTTATTGTTTAGTCCTTTTGTACATTATTATGATAGCCCAGGGATCACCTAGAGTTGGTGTTCAAAATAACGGGCGATTTCTTAAAAATTTATCTACCTGAGTGTGAATTTGGTACAGCTCTTAGAGGCATAGAGCACTACAGCACAGAAACAGGCCCTTCGACCCATCTAGGCCATGCCGAAACCTTTTAAACTGCCTGTTCCCATTGACTTGCACCGTGACCATAGATCCCCATATCTCTACTATCCATGTACCTCTCCAAATTTCCCATAAATGTTGGAATTGAACACACGTTTACCATTTCTGCTGACAGCTCTTTCAACATTCCCGCCACCCTTTGAATGAACAAGATCAGAATCAGAAACAGAATTAATATCGCTGGCATATATCGTGAAATTTGTTAACTTTGTGGTAGCAGTACAATGTAATACATGATAAATAAATATAGAGAAAGAAAACTGAATCACAGCAAGAATATATATATAAATAGTCAAGTTAAAAAAAGAAGTGCATAAAACAGAAATAAGTTAAAATACAAGTAGTGAGGTGGTGTTCATGGGTTCAATGTCCATTTAGGAATCAGATGGCAGAGGGGAAGAAGCTGTTCCTGAATTGCCAAGTGTGGGCCTGCAGGGTTCTGTACCTTGCTCTCATGTTCCCTTTAAACATTTAAACCTTTCACCCTTAACCCATGACCTCTAGTTCTAGTCTCACCCATCCTCAGTTGAAGAGGTCTGCTTGCATTTACCCATCATAATTTTATACACTGCTATCAAATCTCCCCTCATTCTCCTACATTGAAGGGAATAATGTCCTGACCTTTCCCTATAACTCAGGTGTTCAAGTCCAGACAACATCTTTGTAAATTTTACATTCTCATTTGAAGAGAATACCAGTAAAACTACATTTCGATAACAGAATGGTGGCTACAGGAAGACTTAATTAAGTGACAGACTAGGTCCTGATTACAGAATAAAATGATTATCCACAGGTCTAACAATAATTTGAAATTTCTACAATAATGGGTGCACACTATAACATAATTAGTGAAGCTCCTGAAACTTGGGCGTCATCGCTGCTGCATTCTGTCTCCACTTTTGTCTGTGGTACCTGTTACCACATTAAATCCATATTCCTATCGCTCCGGTGCTCCCGATGTGGCCTTCTATATATTGGCGAGACCCGACGCAGACTGGGAGATCGTTTTGCTGAACACCTATGCTCTGTCCGCCAGAGAAAGCAGGATCTCCCAGTGGCCACACATTTTAATTCCACATCCCATTCCCACTCTGACATGTCTATCCACGGCCTCCTCTACTGTAAAGATGAAGCCACAATCAGGTTGGAGGAACAACACCTTATATTCCGTCTGGGTAGCCTCCAACCTGTTGGCATGAACATTGACTTCTCTAACTTCCGCTAATGCCCCACCTCCCCCTCGTACCCCATCCATTATTTATTTATATACACACATTCTTTCTCTCACTCTCCTTTTTCTCCCTCTGTCCTTCTGACTATACCCCTTGCCCATCCTCTGGATTTCCCCCGCCTCCCCCTTTTCCTTCTCCCTGGGCCTCCTGTCCCATGATCCTCTCATATCCCCTTTGCCAATCACCTGTCCAGCTCTTGGCTCCATCCCTCCCCCTCCTGTCTTCTCCTATCATTTTGGATCTCCCCCTCCCCCTCCCACTTCCAAATTTCTTACTAGCTCTTCCTTCAGTTAGTCCTGACGAAGGGTCTCGGCCGGAAACATCGACTGAACCTCTTCCTAGAGATGCTGCCTGGCCTGCTGCGTTCACCAGAAACTTTGATGTGTGTTGCTTGAATTTCCAGCATCTGCAGAATTCCTCGTGTTTCCTATTTACTTGTTACTCTCTCTCACTATTCCCCCCTCCAACAACAATAGTCACCATAAAACATTTGTGTTTAGAAATATTAGGAGGAAATTTATCTTTGGTGTGGTCATCATGGGTAAAGTGCAGAGACAAAATTCTGCATATGATGAACAAATGAAATCAAGACTGAAAAATGTTGGAAATCCTCACATTGGCATCATTTGCAGGTGAACAAAAACACAGCTGATGGGCCAAAACATGACATCAACAGCAAGCTGCTCTTGCTGACATGTAGAAATATCTTGTACTTTTTTAGTTTGTTGATATTGACAAGTTGGGAAAATAAGGCCCAGAAACTAAATGGCAAGGGCTTGTATATTGGCAAAGAATTGCACGATATTATGGCATCTTGCCTGGAAATTAAAACACCCTGCCCGTAAAATAGTTGAAAAAGCAATGACAACCTACAAGCCCTGACCTCAGCATTGTTAGCTGTCGAGCATTTAATTATGCTGAATGTTCCTGATGTTCCTAATTATTCAAAACCTATTAAAATTCGATTAATTAGGAACACTTTATAATAATTGAATTTTTAATTTCAATAAAATCCCATAGAACTAAATAAAATTCTAAATAATTGAAGATGCTAAAACAATAGCATATCTAGATTAATATGCTGTTCATTACCTTAAATGCTCCCATAGCCACTCTTGACTGCGTTCTCTATCACCACACACAAAAACTGATGAATGAACTCAGCAGGTCAGGCAGTATTTATGGGGTGGAATAAATTTTCAATGCTTTGTGTGAAACCTTTTGTCTGTCGTCCTGATGAAGGGTTTCAGCCTAAAACGTCGACTGTTTATTACCTCTCACCCATTGGGCTCTTGAACCAAAGGGGATAACTTCACTCAGCTCCACTTACCCAACCCCTGAACTGTTCCCACAACCTATGGACTCATTTTCAAGGACTCTTCATCTCATTATTCTTGCACAGTTTGTTGACCTTTGCACGCTGGTTGTCCTCCCTATTGGGTGCAGTCTTTCAGTGATTCCATTATGCTTATTGAATTTATTGAGTATGCCCGCAAGAAAACAAATCTCAGGTTTGTACTGAACATGGTGACATATATGTACATTGATAATAAATTTACTTTGAACTTTCCACAGATGCTGCCTGACCCGCTGTGTTCCTCCAGTAATTTTTTGCGTGTTACTCTGGATTTCCAGCATCTGCAGAAGCTTTTGTGTTTGTGACTTGCTCTCCACTGCAGGCAACTTTACTTTCAGATTTTGCGGATATGCAAGCAGTTACCTGACCAGTTATCTTTCTTGGAGACTTATCATACGGTGGCTGTATTTCTGCATGATAGATTCAGCTAAGCCCAAGAGAACAGCATTTGGCCAATTTTAATTGTGTTAGTTATAAGAGCAAATCACAACAATAAGAAGTTGTATTTGCGCCAAATGGGTTTAAGATGACTGACCTAAGTTAACACAAGGGAAGTTAAATAGAATTTTTTTTAAGAGTTGTGAACTGGAATGCACTGCTTGATGGTATTGAGTCTGAAATAACTGTCTGACAAAGAACTAAATGTATTCCAGTTAAAGTAAAATGTTGCAGAACTATGTGGATGAGCAGGGCAGTGAGAGTTATTGGAGAGCACGGATGTAATTGGTGAAGATAAGATTTCAACCCGGGAAACTCAGATATCACCCGGGTTGTATTCAGTTCTGCTGGCCTCGTTTTGGAAAGATGTGGAAGCTTTAGAAATGGTGCATTGGAGATCTACAAGGATGCTGCCGAGATTAGAGACCACATCTTATGAGGACAGGTTGGGTGAGCTGGGGCTTTTTTCTTTGAAGCAAAGGAGGATGAGAGGAGACTTAATTGAGGTGTACAAGACGATAAGAAGCATACATAGAGTGGACAGCCAATGCCTTTTTACCGAGGCAGAAATGGTTAATTTGAGAGGGCATAATTTTAATGTGTTTTGTCGAAAGTGTAGAGGAAAGTGTTGTAGGTGCAGGGAACACACTGCCAGGGGTAATGGTGGAGGCAGGTACATTAGGGACATTGCAGAAGCTCTTAAATAGGCACATAGATGAAAGAGAAATGGAGGGGCTTTTCTTTTCTTCTTGACTAGATTTACAACAGCCTTTGTACACCACGGTTCCTGTACCCTACCATCCTTTCCCTGTCTCATTGGAATGTACCTATGCAGAACCCCATACAAATATCCCCTGAACATTAGCTACATTTCTTCCGTACATTTCCCTGAGAGCATTTGTTTCCAATTTATGCTTCCAAGTTCCTGCCTGATAGCCTCATATTTCCCCTTACTCCAATTAAACATTTCCCTAACTTGTTTGTTCCTATCCCTCTCCAATGCTATGGTAAAGGAGATAGAATTGTGATCACAATCTCCAAAATGCTCTCCCACTGAGAGACCTGACACCCGACCAGGTTCACTTTCCAATATCAGATCAAGTACAGCCTCTCCTCTTGTTGGCTTATCTACATAACGGGACCTTTTCAGAATGGCAGGTGGTGACGAGTGGGGTACCGCAAGGCTCAGTGCTGGGACCCCAGTTGTTTACAATATATATTAATGACTTGGATGAGGGAATTAAATGCAGCATCTCCAAGTTTGCGGATGACACGAAGCTGGGTGGCAGTGTTAGCAGTGAGGAGGATGCTAAGAGGATGCAGGGTGACTTGGATAGGTTGAGTGAGTGGGCAAATTCATGGCAGATGCAATTTAATGTGGATAAATGTGAAGTTATCCACTTTGGTGGCAAAAATAGGAAAACAGATTATTATCTGAATGGTGGCCGATTAGGAAAAGGGGAGGTGCAACGAGACCTGGGTGTCATTATATACCAGTCATTGAAAGTGGGCATGCAGGTACAGCAGGCGGTGAAAAAGGCGAATGGTATGCTGGCATTTATAGCGAGAGGATTCGAGTACAGGAGCAGGGAGGTACTACTGCAGTTGTACAAGGCCTTGGTGAGACCACACCTGGAGTATTGTGTGCAGTTTTGGTCCCCTAATCTGAGGAAAGACGTCTTTGCCATAGAGGGAGTACAAAGAAGGTTCACCAGATTGATTCCTGGGATGGCAGGACTTTCATATGAAGAAAGACTGGATGAATTGGGCTTGTACTCGTTGGAATTTAGAAGATTGAGGGGGGATCTGATTGAAACGTATAAGATCCTAAAGGGATTGGACAGGCTAGATGCAGGAAGATTGTTCCTGATGTTGGGGAAGTCCAGAACGAGGGGTCACAGTTTGAGGATAGAGGGGAAGCCTTTTAGGACCGAGATTAGGAAAAACTTCTTCACACAGAGAGTGGTGAATCTGTGGAATTCTCTGCCACAGGAAACAGTTGAGGCCAGTTCATTGGCTATATTTAAGAGGGAGTTAGATATGGCCCTTGTGGCTACGGGGGTCAGGGGGTATGGAGGGAAGGCTGGTGCAGGGTTCTGAGTTGGATGATCAACCATGATCATAATAAATGACGGTGCAGGCTCGAAGGGCCGAATGGCCTACTCCTGCACCTATTTTCTATGTTTCTATGTTTCTATATCATGTCAAGAAACCTTCCTGAACACACCTAACAAACTCCACCCCATCTAAACCCCTCACTCTGGGGAGATGCCAATCAATTTTTGGGAAATTAAAATCTCCCACCACAACAACCCTGTTATTATTACTCCTTTCCAGAATCTGTCTCCCTATCTACTCCTCGATATCCCTGTTACTATTGGGTGGTCTATAAAAAACACCCAGTAGGGTTATTAACCCCTTCCTATTCCTAACTTCCACTCACAGAGACTCTGTAGACAACCCCTCCATGACTTCCTCCTTTTCTGCAGCCGTGACACTATCTCTGATCAACAGTGCCATGCCCCCACCTCTTTTGCCTCCCTCCCTGTCCTTTCTGAAACACCTAAAGCCTGGCACTTGAAGTAGCCATTCCTGCCCCTGCACCAGCCAAGTCTCTGTAATGGCCACAACATCATAGCTCCAAGTGCTGATTCACGCTCTAAGCGCATCTGCTTTATTCATAATACTCCTCGCATTGAAATAGACACATCTCAAACCATCAGTCTGAGTGCGTCCCTTCTCTATCACCTGCCAATCCACCCTCTCACACTGTCTCCAAGCTTTCTCTGTCTGTGAGCCAACCGCCTTCCTCCGTCTCTTTAGTTTGGTTCCCACCCCCCAGCAATTCTAGTTTAAACTCTCCCCAGTAGCCTTTGCAAACCTCCCCGCCAGGATATTGGTCCCCCTCAGATTCAGGTGCAACTCATCATTTTTGTACAGGTCACACCTGCCCCAAAGGAGCTCCCAATGATCCAGAAATCTGAATCCCTGCCCCCTGCTCCAATCCCTCAGCCACGCATTTATCCTCCACCTCATTCTATTCCTATACTCACTGTCACGTGGCACAGGCAGTAATCACGAGATTACTACCTTTGAGGTCCTGCTTCTCAACTTCCTTCCTGTCTCCCTGTAGTCTGCTTTTCAGGACCTCCTCCCTTTTCCTGCCTATGTCATTGGTACCAATATGTACCACGACCTCTGGCTGTTCTCCTTCCCACTTCAAGATATCGTGGACAAAATCAGAAATATCCCGGACCCTGGCACCTGGGAGGGCAAACTACCATCCGTGTTTCTTTCCTGTGTCCACAGAATCGCCTGTCTGACCCCCTAACTATAGAGTCCTCTATCACTGCTGCCATTCTCTTCCTTTCCCTACCCTTCTGAGCCACAGCGCCAGACTCTGTGCCAGAGGCGCAACCACTGTTGCTTTCCCCAGGTAGGCCGTCTCCCCCAACAGTACTCAAACAGGAGTACTTATTGTCAAGGGGGCCAGCCACTGGGGTACTCTCTAGTATCTGACTCCTGCCCTTCCCTCTCCTGACTGTTGCCTACTTATCTGTCTCCCGAGGCCCTGGTGTGACTACCTGCCTATAGCTCCTCTCTATCACCTCCTCACGCTCCCTGACCAGACGAAGGTCATCGAGCTGAATCTCCAGTTCCCTAACGCGGTCCCTAAGGAGCTGCAGCTCAATGCACCTGGTGTAGACGTGGCCGTCTGGGAGGCTGGGAGTCTCCAGGACCTCCCACATCTGACAGAGAGCACAGAAAACTGGCTCTTTCTGTCTGTATTCTAAACGGATAACCGACCTCGCCTTGACCCGTTATCGCTGAAGCCCCGTTGAGCCAAAGCCTTCCTACTCTGTCTCCCTCTACTCTGGTGCCTGCTCTGTAAAGCTGTCTTCTTTTTAAATTCTTCCCGCTGTTCTCACTGGCTGATCTACACACGCTTGCGCAGTCGTGCCCCGTTCAAACTGCTGAAGAAATATCAGGTCAACAACCTCTATCAGGTCACCTCTCATCCTCTGTCGCCCCAAGGGGAAAAGGCCGAGGTCACTCAACCTATTCTAATAAGGTACGCCCTCCAATCCAGGCAACATCCTTGTAAATCTCCTGTGCAGCTGTGTAAGTTCGTGTGTTCTTCCATTGAAACAGTAAAGATACTTGTTCCCAATTACAGATTGTCTGTGCCTCCCTGATCATTATCGCTGAAGGGTAGATCCTTGTAATAGCTTGTATGTTCTTTGTTAGGTTCACAATATTGGAGTTCATCAAGTCCGAAGTCAGGAGGAGACTGTAGTTCTCAACTGAGAACCAACAGCCAAAACAGCTCTCTAATACTGTGTCCTCTGATGTTAAAAATTAGCTTTATTTGTCACAAGTGCATTGAAACATATAGTGAAGTGTGTTGTTTGCATCTCATCAAGTCAGTGAAGACTGTGCTGGGCAGCCCGGGTCACCTTGCTTCTACTGCCAACTTAGCACATGCCCACAATTTACCATACAATTTACCTAACCATACAACTTTGGACTGTGGGAGGAAACTGGAGCACTCGGAGGAAACCCACGCAATCACAGAGAAAAAGTACAAACTCCTTACAGACACCGGCAGGAATTAAACCCTGATCGATCTTCACTAGTGTTGTAATGCTGCACTACTTTTTTTTTTAAAAAAAGGAATTGCTTAATGTTCCATTTGGGAACACAAAACAATTTTGAAAAATAATATGTTGAAATATCAGTGTTTAGGATACTGGAACAACTTCGTAATTATTTATCACATGTACTCTGAAACATACAGTGATATTCGCCGTTTGCTTTAACAAACACCACACACAAAGATGTGCTGGGGCAGCCTGCAAGTATTGCCTCGCATGCCGGTCCTAACATAGCATGCCCACCATAAATACAAGAGATTCTGCAGATGCTGGAAATCCAGAGTAACACTGACAAACTGCTGGAGGAACTCGGCTATGGAAATGAATAAACGGTCGATGTTTTTGCGCGGAGACCATTCTTCAGAACTGGAAAGGAAGGGAGAAGATGCCAGAATTTGAAAGGTGGGGGGAGGAGAAGGAGGACTAGCTAGAAGGTGATAGGTGAAGCCAGGTGGGTAAGAAAGGTAAGGGGCTGGAGAAGAAGTAACCTGATTGGAGAGGGGAGTGGACCACAGGAGAAAGGGAAGAAGGTGGGAGGTGATAGGCAGGTGAGAAAAAGAGTTAATAGGCCATAGTGGGGAATAGAAGAAGAGGGAAGGGAGGGGATCCAGCAGGAGAAAAAGATGCGGCTTTTATTCTTTTCTCGAAATTATTTACATTGAGTGGAGAGGGCAGAAGATTCCCCATCTTACCTGCTAGATGGCACCTGACAACATGCAGGGGCCCAGAGCAATGCTAAGTGGCAGGGTTAAGTGCTCGTTACCGTGGACTGTTCCTTAAACCCATTTCCTTGTCACTCAGCATGAGTACTCTGCCACCAAGTCAAGGACATGACAATTGACTAGAACAACTCTGAATCTGGCTCTTGGTCGACTGCTCTCTGTGTCTTTTGCCCTTCTGTCTTAGTGAGGGGCAGAGGACTCAAGTCCAAACCAGAATGTGACTTTGAAGAGGGAAGCTTGCTTCTGCATACGTTAATTGCTTGTAGACCATCCCTGTCAAGACAAGGCAGTTTGATTTTTCCTGTGTCAGACAACTGTGTTTGACATACAAATAATTCTCAGTCACTGATCATAATTTCAGCGAATGTCCTGCTGACAGGCTCTTGTCAATTGAGACAGTGTTCTTTGTCCTGGAGCAGCAGAGAACGTTTGATGTTAGGTATCTATCTGGCAGCTTTGATATCTTTGAAGTAAGGAATGATTGAAGGGTTTATGCTCCAAGGTTGCCTGATGAAGATGTATGCTGTAGTTATGTGCAGGCTTGACAGTTCGTGTAACTGAAGCATTTAACTCGGTGAATAGTGGTGAGTAGGAACTTTGTAGCATTTAGAATCCATTTACAATGTTTAAATTCAGTCTTAAAATTGCTTAGTGTCCTGAAGTGATTCATTCAGTTTAAAAGATGTAAATCGGGTTGAAAGGTACAGAGAAGATTCACAAGGCTGTTCCTGGGACTGGAGGACCTGAGTTATAAGGGAAGATTGAATAGGTTAGGACTTTATTCCTTAGAACATAGAAGATTGAGAGGAGATTTGATGGAGGTATACAAAATTATGAAGGGTATGGATAGGGTAAATCAAGCAGGCTTTTTCCACTGTGGTTGGGTGGGACTAGAACCAGAGGTCATGAGTTAAGGGTGAAAGATGAAAAGCTTAAGGGGAACATGAGGGAAATTTCTTCTCTCAGAGGGTCATGAGAGTGTGGAATGAACTTCCAGCATAAGTGGTGCATGCAAGTTCGATTTCAATGTTTAAGCAAAGTTTGGATAGGTACATGGATAGCAGGGAAATGGAGGGCTATGGTCCCGCTGCAGGTCAATGGGAGTAGGCAGTTTAAATGGTTTTGGCATGGACTAGATGGGCCATCATTTCTGTGCCGTACGTTTTCTATGACTATGATTCTAGCTAAGTGTCCTGAAATGATTCACTGTTGTGAAGTTTTAAAATTGTGATAGACTTTGTTAACTTAATTTAGCACTGATATGATTTTTACAGCTCAAAGTTTGATGCGCAGTTGTATAATCTGTATCGGTAGTTTTCTTTTGATCTTTCAAAAGATTCCAGAACATACAGTGACACCCACATTAGTTCCAGTGCACACCCCAATGGTATGAGGAACTCTGAGATGCATGTAACATTAAATAATGAAGTAGTAAGACTCAGCTTGCTGATGGCGGCAGAAGACAAATAAAAGGCCGAACCTCTTGACCATGTCTGCATGCTGTTATGCATTGAGTTGCTGCCACGTGATTGGCTGATTAGATATTTGCATTAATGGCAGGTGTACAGGTGTACCTAATAAAGAGGCCACTCGGTGTAGGTCGTGAAATCTGTAGTTTTGCAACAGCAGGACATTGCAGTGCATAAATTACAATACCGATACATAAGAAATAAATAAATTGTGCAGAAAACAGAGCAAATTAGTGAGGTAGTGTTCATGGTTTCATGGACTGTTCAGAAATGTGATGGCATATAGTTTGATCACCCATACTTTATACTTCATTGTCGCCAAATAATTGATACTAGAGTGTACAATCAGTGCTGGGACCCCAGTTGTTTACAATATATATTAATGATTTGGATGAGGGAATTAAATGCAGCATCTCCAAGTTTGCGGATGACACGAAACTGGGCGGCAGTGTTAGCTGTGAGGAGGATGCTAAAAGGATGCAGGGTGACTTGGATAGGTTGGGTGAGTGGGCAAATTCATGGCAGATGCAATTTAATGTGGATAAATGTGAAGTTATCCACTTTGGTGACAAAAATAGGAAAACAGATTATTATCTGAATGGTGGCCGATTAAGAAAAGGGGAGGTGCTACGAGACCTGGGTGTCATTATACACCAGTCATTGAAAGTGGGCATGCAGGTACAGCAGGCGGTGAAAAAGGCGAATGGTATGCTGGCATTTATAGCGAGAGGATTCGAGTACAGGAGCAGGGAGGTACTACTGCAGTTGTACAAGGCCTTGGTGAGACCACACCTGGAGTATTGTGTGCAGTTTTGGTCCCCTAATCTGAGGAAGGACATCCTTGCCATAGAGGGAGTACAAAGAAGGTTCACCAGATTGATTCCTGGGATGGCAGGACTTTCATATGATGAAAGACTGGATGAACTGGGCTTGTACTCGTTGGAATTTAGAAGATTGAGGGGAGATCTGATTGAAACGTATAAAATCCTAAAGGGATTGGACAGGCTAGATGCAGGAAGATTGTTCCTGATGTTGGGGAAGTCCAGAACGAGGGGTCACAGTTTGAGGATAAACGGGAAGCCTTTTAGGACTGAGATTAGGAAAAACTTCTTCACACAGAGAGTGGTGAATCTGTGGAATTCTCTTCCATAGGAAACAGTTGAGGCCAGTTCATTGGCTATATTTAAGAGGGAGTTAGATATGGCCCTTGTGGCTACGGGGATCAGGGGGTATGGAGGGAAGGCTGGTGCAGGGTTCTGAGTTGGATGATCAGCCATGATCATAATAAATGGCGATGCAGGCTTGAAGGGCTGAATGGCCTACTCCTGCACCAATTTTCTATGTTTCTATCATAGCGATATTTGATTCTGCGCTTCCCGCTCCCTGAAGTACAAATCGATAGTAAATATTAAAAATTTAAATTATAAGTCATAAGTAGAAAATAGAAAATGGAAAGTAAGGTAGTGCAAAAAAACCGAGAGGCAGGTCCAGGATATTTGGAGGGTACAGCCCAGATCCGGGTCAGGATCCGTTCAGCAGTCTTATCACAGTTGGAAAGAAGCTGTTCCCAAATCTGGCCGTATGAGTCTTCAAGCTCCTGAGCCTTCTCCCGGAGGGAAGAGGGACGAAAAGCGTGTTGGCTGGGTGGGTCGTGTCCTTGATTATCCTGGCAGCACTGCTCCGACAGCGTGCGGTGTAAAGTGAGTCCAAGGACAGAAGATTGGTTTGTGTGATGTGCTGGGCTGTGTTCACGATCTTCTGCAGCTTCTTTCGGTCTTGGACAGGACAACTTCCATACCGTGATGTAGGAGTGAACAACAACCCATGAATTGCTTGAATAGTTGGTTTTCCTCAATGGCACGAATACAGCGGGCATCGAATTGTTGGTGTACCATTTGTGTTCTCATACCCAGGCTCTGGCTGTGTCTTGCATCATGGGCAGGAGGCTGGAGAGCGCTCACCCCCACACTTTGTTCTGCATTAATTTGTCCGTAACACAGTTGATAAGCTGTCACAGGAAAGCATCATCCATCATCAGGGACCCCACCTCCCTCCTCACGGAAGAAGGTACAGGGGCCTCAACTCTCACACCACCGGATTCAGGAGCAGTTATTACCCCTCAGTCATCAGGCTCCTGAACCAAAGGGAGTAACTTTACTCAACTTCACTTGCCGCATCATTGAAATGTTCTCAGAAACTTTGGACACACTCTCAAGGAGTCTTCATGACATGTTCTCGATATCTATTGCTTATTTATTTATTTATTATTATTATTCTTTCTTTTTGTATTTGCAGTTTGTTTTCTTTTACACACTGGTCAAATGCCAAAGTTGGTGTGGTCTTTCACTGATTCTGTTATGGTTATTACTCTAGATGGTTTCGAAGAAGCTTATGAGAGGAAAAAGACCAAGTATTCTGAACTGGCAACTGAAACTGCCCAGAATGGCTGGAAGACCAAGATTTTCCAAGTAGAAGTGGGATGCAGGGGATTCGTTGCTACATCTATGACCAGTCTATTGAAGTAGATGGGGGTGAGGGGTCACTCCCTCCAACAAGCAATCAAGTCCTTGTCAAATGCAGCAGAAGAAAGCAGCAATTGGATTTGGATTAAAAGGAAAGACAACAACTGGGCTGCAAGGTGAAGACAGGAGGGTATGGAACTGAGGGGGGTGTATCTGGGATGCCACGTAGCACTGTTGAGCCCTCTGGAGACGTCGTGGGCTTATCAACGAAACGTCAAAGAAGGAGGGTGCCCACCTGATGACCCCGATGACGTACCTACCCTCCCTCCTTGTCACCACTCCAAACCCGCTGCCAACATCAAGAGTGCCAACTTACCACAGGGATTGAAACATCAAGTCCTAGTAGCTCTACTCTACTATTATGGAGTTATTGAGTATGCCCATAAGAAAATAATCTCAGGGTTGTATATGGTGACACATATGAACTTTTATAATACATTTACTTTGAGTCTTTTAAAAAAACTTTGAACTTTGCATGAACCAAAATGGATGCAACACACTAAAATTGCTGGAGGAACTCGACAGGTCTGGCAGCATCAATAGAGAGGAATAAACAGCTGACTTTTCGTGCTGAGACGCTTCATTAGCAGTGTAAGGGAAGCCAGGGAGTACAAGCTGACAGATGATAGGCGAGGGGAGGGACCGGTAAGTTTGTCAGGAAACAGTGAATGAGTAAGGTCAGCATGGGACAGCTTACTCTCCATATCGTACTGCTCTCACTTACGTACTGGTCTGCATATCATGTAGACAGTTGGAACGCAACGTCCATCATTGACCCCAACCAATGCAGGGCCGCAGGTCAGCACTGAGGTCAGGATCAGAGGAGAGCAAGTTTAAAGTGTTTACCTTACATTATCCTAGAGCTATGATCAGTTCATTATATTCCCTGTAAATAGAACAATGAATAATATTTATTCTGAAGTGCCTGTTACAGGCACACCTTGGGGGCAGTGTGACCTAATATTCTGGACACTGTTCAATGGAAAGTTCTCTAAACTTCACAAATGTTAATAATCACATTCCACAACAAAAATAAATGATTTTCGGGCACAAAGTGCTGAATACATCATGTTTCACATTGCTATTTCCAGGCCTTTGATCTTTCTCATTTCTCCTGAGTTGTTCTCAATGCCCTATCTCACAATAGGCTTGGACAATCAAGCAAGCATTCTCTTTCATAGCACTGACTGGCTAGAAATGGACTTTCTTTGACCATCTGGTGCCAGAGCCCAGGTGTAAAGTGGCAAGGGGAGTATTTCAAGGAGGGAAGGCTGTGTCATATACAACCCCGTTTAATCCCAGTGGTCAGTTCATATCTGGTGTGACTTTCTTCCAAAGCAAATCAGGGCGAGGCTGTAATGCGGGTATGCAGTAGTGCAATGTGATAAAGTGATTAAGGGAGTTCCTCTTACCACAAGTTATTCTTCCTCTAAAGACAGATGATTATCATCCAAGATGTGAAATGAAAACTATTGTAAGTCATAGCCATAAGGCATAGGAACAGAATTAGACCATCCAGCCCATCGAGTCTGCTCTGCCATTCCATCATGGCTGAGTTGTTATCCCTGTCAACCCGATTCTCTTGCCTTTTCCCCGTAAACTCTGACAGCCTTACTAATCAAGAAGCTACCAAAAACGCAAGGAAATCTGCAGATGCTAGAAATCCAAAGCAACACACACAAAATGCCGCAGGAATTCAACAGGCCAGGCAACATCTATGGAAAAGAGTTAACATGTCCTGCTGAAAGGTCTCGGCCCGAAAATTCCACTGTTTACTCTTTCCCAAAGATGCTGCCTGGCCTGCTGACTTCCTCCAGCAGTATGTGTGTGTTGCTAATGTAACCGGGTGACCGTCGGATCTTATTCAGTATCGTTAAAAGTGTACTTAGGCATCCATCCGGGTAACGCAGAATAGTTGTCTGTGCCTTTAAGGGAGACGGTGATGTCATTACGCACATGCGGGACAGTGGGAAGACCATTTTGCTTTCTGCTGAAGATGTGGTAAGGTGCTGGAATTTGGGCTCCTCCTGAGGCTGGACATGGTGAGGAAAGATTTCCACGAGTGAAGAAATCAACGCTGCTTCGTTTTGTTTCGCGACCCTCATCTGGCACTTAAACATCGAAAACCGATAAAGGAAATAAAACCCGAAAAAGTCTTTGTTGTCCTGAGTGGGTACTTTTCCCCAGGCCACACTAAGAAGCGACCAAGCTCTGCTCTGCTGTTCTGGCCTAGCCCACCATGAGCTGGATTGGGTGAGTCAGACCGGTGCCTTTCCTTGGAAATGGGCTGCTCTTTTAATTGTCCTGGGTGGAGCTGCCAGCAAAGCAGTGTCTTCCCGAGCGGTGATGAATCACACTTGCAATTTCCATTTGGCTGAAGTGAACTGTCAGCAGAACTTCCAAGGAAGAGCAAGTCACATGCAAACTCTCCAGAGCTGTGTGTATGCCACGTCTTACTCTGCCTATCCTGCATCCACTTTCCCAAGCCGCCACAGCACGAATGTAAAATACAGTAGCTGAAGGTTGTCAAAACATCACCGCACTCTTACACAGTGACTCATCACCTAATTGGAATGGAACACTTCCAATCTCTTAAAATTACCTACAAATTCAGTATGTTAGAATGCAAATGATTTAAAATGAACTCTGCTTCCCTCATTTGCAAGGCTGTAAATCTCAAAAAAGCGGCATCTGTCATTAAAGAGCTTCATCACCCAGAACATGCCCTCTTCTCATAGCTGCAATCAGAAAGGAGGAACAGGAGCCTGAAGATACACTCTCAACAGTTCAGGAACATCCCTCTGCCATCAGATTTCTAAATGGACAACAAGCCAACCTATGAACATTACCTCACTATTTTTTGGCTCTGTTTTTATACTACAAACTTAACTTAATTTAAAAAAAAATATATATATGTAACCCTCAGGGTCGGCTGGTGGCGCAGTGACATCCGCGCTGGACTCCAGAACGGAGATTCCCGGCTTCGAATCTAGTCGGGCCGTTTCCGAGTACGCTCTCCATCCGTGTCGGGTTGAGCGTTGAGCTCGCAACGCGACCTCGTAAAATAAAGAAAAATACTGCATTGCGAAATGTCCGTGCGAGGAGAGGAGCCCCACACGGCCTTCGGATCCCCGCCTTGTAAGGCATGAAAATGCCCGACGCTGGACTCTCAGGCCTGAGTCGACGTCTGGCCCCACCAAACATGTGAAATTGAGGTGCACAACCTCCTGTTTGTGTGGATGCTGTGTGATTTGCTACCCTGTTACAAAGTCAGTACCACGAAATGACGGACAGTACACCACACCCGAGGAACGTCTGGCCGCTCCTGGGCTGTATTCCCTGGAGTTCAGGAGAATGAGGGGGATCTCATAGAAACATTCCAAATGATAAAAGGCCTGAACAGATTAGATATGGCAAAGTTATTTCCCATAGTAGGGGAGTCCAGGACAAGAGGGCATGACTTCAGGATTGAAGGACGTCCATTTAGATCAACAATGTGGAGAAATTACTTTAGTCAGAGGGTGGTAAATCTGTGGAATTTGTTGCCATGAGCGGCTGTGGAGGCCAAGTCATTGGGTACATTTAAAGCAGAGATAGATAGGTTTTTGATTAGCCAGGGCATCAAAGGGTATGGGGAGAAGGCAGGGGAGTGGGGATGACTGGATGAACTGGATCAGCCCATGATTAAATGGTGGAGCAGACTCAATGGGTCGAATGGCCTACTCCTGCTCCTATATTTTATGGTTTGAGATGCAATTAAACGACTTAGCTTTAGAATTCTTAATTTGACTAAAGGGTTAGTAAAGAAAAACAAAAAGAAAAGGGCCCATTTTAATGAAAGCGTCTAATGCGCACAAGTTTCCCCTTTGCCGATCCTCTTTCGATCTACCGGCCTTCGTCAGGTCATGGCTCTGCTCCAGTGTCTGCTCTCTTCGTCTCCCCCTGAACAAAAGACCCAAATCACCCTGGTGTCAGGCACACGGCACGGAAACACACTCCCGGTGTTTGACGGTTCACATTCCAAAGCACCCGTTATCTCTAATCATAGCCCAAACACTGCTTCTACAGAAAGACCATTACATTAGCAGTGAAACCTCTCCCAGGGTGTTACATATATATTACCCTGTACTGCTGCTGCAAAACAACAAATTTCATGACTTATGCCAGTGCTATAATATCTAGAAGCAGAATTAGGCCACTTTCCTCTCAGTCCCAATCTCTTGCCTTCTCCCCATATCTCTTCATGCCGTGACTAATCAAGAATCTATCAACCTCTGCCTTAAATGTGTTGCCACCTGTGGCAACAGATTACACAGATTCACCACTCTTTGACTAAAGAAACTCCTCCTCATCTCCATTCTAAATGGTCATTCAACTATTCTGAGGCTGTGACCCCTGGTCTTAGACTCCCTTACCAAAAAAATTAATCCTGATTCTGATTGTGAGCTGAAAAGGCCAGTTCCTGCCTTTGTATAGCAAAGGCTTCACTGAAGCGTAGTTTTTACCTGGGTTTTGAATAGCCATCACCTTAACCGTGAACTGCTTCCATAACCTACTGAATGCCTTTCAAGGAATCTACAACTCAGCTTCTCAGTATTATTTTTATATATTTATATTTGCACAATTTGTCTTCTTTTGCCCATTTGTCAGTCTTTATTTATGTATAGAAACACACACAACATGCGGGAGGAACTCAGCAGATCAGGCAGCATCACGAGGGAGTTAGATATGGCCCTTGTGGCTAAAGGGATGAGGGAGTCAGAGATGGCCCTTGTGGCTAAAGGGATCAGGGAGTTAGATATGGCCCTTGTGGCTAAAGGGATGAGGGAGTTAGATATGGCCCTTGTGGCTAAAGGGATCGGGGATATGGGGGGAAGGCTGGTACTGGGTTCTGAGTTGGATGATCAGCCATGATCATACTGAATGGCGGTGCAGACTTGAAGGGCTGAATGGCCTATTCTTGCACCTATTTTCTATGTTTCTATGCAGAGGAATTGTGTGCAGTTTTGGTCACCAAATTACAGGAAGGATATTAATGTAAGGCATTTCTTCTTTCATGTTACTGCTAAGGTGAATAAAATGGCTCTTTGTTATGTTAAAATAAAATGGCTTCTCTGTGATGTGAACTGCTGAGACAGTGGTTCTCTCTCTAGCAGCTTGTTTTGTGTTATAATAACTGATAACGAGAATTGTATTCATTTGCTAACCAATTGGGATAGATGTTATTCTTTCTTGTGTGTCTGTAAGCTATTGTTTTCGCGGGCTTTGGGCAGAAGGAGCGATGGAGACAGAGAGAGGAGACGCGATGCTGTAAGCCGGGTGCCAGGACGGACCCTGAGCGGGAGTCCGAGGCCCAGAGTTTTCGGGAGGAGAACCGAAGAGGAAGGACGTTCTGGGTGTGCTCTGGTCAACCACTGTGGTTGGTCCCAGGCGGCGGGTCGAGGGGGTTGGAGGAGATCGCATGGTGGAAAGAAGACCCCATTCAATGAGCTCCAACAGTTGTGCACGAAGTGGTTGAACTCTGATAAGTTTGGCGCCTTTTACTTTTCCTTTTATATTTTATCTCTATTAATTACATCGTTCCAGTAAGATCTATAAAGTGTAATCATTTAATCTCATATGGTGTACTGTCTGTTATTTGGCGGTGTGGGGTACATCACACAGCATCCACACAAACTTGATTACCCAGTTTAGCGGGGCCGAAGGCTGCTTCCCCTAGACGAAAGCGAGCTGAGCGAGCCTGAGGCTTACCAGGGGGCTACATTAATAAGGTTGAAAGAGTGCAGAGAAGGTTTACAAGGATGTTGCCAGGACTTGAGAAACTGAGTTACAGGGAAAGGTTGAATAGGTTAGGACTTTATTCCCTGGAGCGTAGAAGAATGAGGGGAGATTTGATAGAGGTATATAAAATTATGATGGGTATAGATAGAATGAATGCAAGCAGGCTTTTTCTACTGAGGCTAGGGGAGAAAAAAACCAGAGGACATGGGTTAAGGGTGAAGGGGGAAAAGTTTAAAGGGAACATGGGGGGGGACTTCTTCACACAGAGAGTGGTGGGAGTGTGGAATGAGCTGCCAGATGAAGTGGTAAATGGCTCACTTTTAACATTTAAGAAAAACTTGGACAGGTACATGGATGAGAGGTGTACGGAGGGATATGGTCCAGGTGCAGGTCAGTGGGACGAGGCAGAAAAATGGTTCGGCACAGCCAAGAAGGGCCAAAGGGCCTGTTTCTGTGCTGTAATGTTCTATGGTTCTGTGGTTTTATGGAATAAGGAGTCAACGTTTTGCGACTCTTCATCAGGTCTGGAAAGGAGGGGGAAAGAAGCCAGAATAAGGAGATGCTGGGGTGGGGGGTGGGAGGGGACGGAGTACAAGCTAGAAGGTGATGGGTGAAGCCAGGTGAGGGGAAGGTAGGTGGGTGAAGTAAGAAGCCAGGAGCTGATAGGGGAAAAGGTAAAGTGCTGAAGAAGAAGGAATCTGATAGGAGAGAATAGTGAACCGTGAGAGAAAAGGAAGGAGGAGGGGCACCAGGGGGAGATGATAGGCAGGTGAGAAGAAGAGAACAGGTAATAGGAGATTCAGAATGGAGAATGGAAAAGGAGAATAGGAGGAGTGGAGAATTCCTCCAGATTTTTATGTGTTTTATTCTAGATTTCCAACATCTGCAAATCTCTTGTCTTTATTTATGTGTAGTTCTACAAAACTTCTACTGAATTTCTTTATTTTCCTGTAAATGCATGCGAGACAATGAATCTCAAGTTAGTACATGGTGGAATATGCATATTTCAATAATAAGTTTGCTTTGACTTTGACATCTTGACATAACCTTGGCTGCTGGTTGTTGGTGCTATGTTCCTACAGCTCTGGAGTACTGGTGGTACATTAAACAATTTATTTATTTAGAGATACAGTACAGAAATAAGCCCTCAGGCCAAACGAGCCCAATTCCACCCATGTGACCAGTTAACCCAGTAATCTGATGTGGCTGGGACGTGCGAGGAAACCAGAGAACCCGTAGGAAACCTACATGGTCACAGGGAGAATATGCAAAGTCCTTACAGTCAGCGGCAGGGACGGAAGCAGGACTGTTGGCGCTGTGAAGTGTTGCATGAATCACAGTGCTGTCGTGACGCAGCATCTGGGCTGCATCAAGCAAACCAATTTCCTTCCTGACATTTTCTATTTGTGTTCCTTACTTCTGGGCAGGAGAGTGAAAAAAAAAAATCACTTTAACACACATTTAGATGTCAAGTCCTGTCAGCTTACATTGTGATTGCATGGCATTTTCATGCATTGATATCTTACACATGTGCCCTGAATGTACTGCCAAGACTGTAAACATTTGGTTGGCACGGAGCCTGAGGTTGTGAGTTGGAGGAGTAAACTCGGTGGCCGTTTTATTAGGTACCTCCTGAATTTGAATCAGGTTTACTATCACTGATATATGGCATGTAATTTGTTGTGTTGTAGCCAAAGTAGTGCGCAACATATAAAAAAAATTACTATGTTACCTCCTTCTCAAGTGGCCACTGTGTATGTTTGTGGGCTTCTGTAGCCAATCTATTTCGAGGCTTGGCGGGTTGTGAGTTCAGAGATGCTCGTCTGCATTGAACTGTTTTAACGTGTGGTTACTTGAGTTACTGTCACCTTGAACCACTCTGGCCATTCTCCTCTGACCTCACTCATTAACAGGGCGTTTTCACCCACAGAACTGCCACTCACTTGATGTTTTTTTTGTTTTACTCACCATTCACTGTAAACTCCAGAGACTTCTGTGTGAAAATCCCAGGAGATCAGCAGATTCTGAGATACTCAAACCACCCTGTCTGGCACCAACCATCATTCTGCTGCCAAGGTCACTTAGATCACATTTCTTTGCGGTTCTGATGTTTGGTCTGAACATCAACTGAACCCCTTGAACATGTCTGCAGGTCTTTATGCATTGGGATGCTGCCATTCGTTGACTGATTAGATATTTGCATTAACCAGCTGGTGTGCCTAATCAGGTGGCCACTGAGTGTATGTGAGAGAGTGGATTAAATTCACTTCTCTCCCGCTTTCTGCTTCATGACACATTTATGAACGTGGTGTGTTGAACTTAAAGCACGATGAAAACTCATATAAATAACAGAGGAGGGAAGATCATATCTTTATCTTATCCCTTTGCCAAATCCAAAAGAAGAGACTGTGAGTGGGCTGCTTGAATGTGCTGTGGGCGAAATGCGTTCTGCAGTGATGTGCAGTAAAAAATAAATTTCAACTGCTTACACTTAAGCACACCACCCAGCAAATTTACTGTGCTTTTAGACCATAGGACATATTAGATTATGAGGACACACAGTCCTCTTTTATTGTCATTTAGTAATGCATGCATTAAGAAATGATAAAATATTCCTCCGGTGTGATATCAGAGAAACACAGGACAGACCAGGACTGAAAAACTAACAAAAATCACATAATTATAACATATAGTTACAACAGTGCAACAATACCATAACTTGATGAAGAACAGGCCATGGCACAGTAAAAAAGTTCAAAGTCTCTCGAATGTCCCACATCTCACGCAGATGGGAGAAGGAAGAAAACTCTCCCTGCCATGCCCGACCACAGTCCGACTCTGAGTCGTCCGAAAACTTTGAGCCGAATGCTTCGACCTCAGCCTCGGTCGCCAGCAGCAGGCAAAGCCAGGGACTTTGGGGCCTCGATCTCGATCTCGATTCTCGATCGCACAGTAGCAGCGGCAGTGAACCGGGCGTTTCAGAAATTTCTCCAGATGTTCCTCTGTGCCTTCTCACGTCTGTCTCCATCAAATCAGAATTGTCCACGGCCCCTATTTAACAAATACGATAACATTTCACCGGAGAGCTGCGTGAGCAGCATCGTGTTGCCATCTTCTCCTCCTGCCATAGGAGCAGATCATAGGATTTCGGAGCAGAATTTGGCCATTTGACCTATCGAGTCTGCTGTGTCATTCTCTCATGATTGATTTACTACTCTATGATGAATTTTTCACTGTCCAGCGCAGAGGGTCTTTTTCTTTTACCAAGTTCAGCTTTTTAACATAGCAGCTGATATTTGTGGAGATCAAAGAGTTGTTTTTGAATAAATTGAATTTCCAAGTTAAGTTCTTTGTTCAGCTTCTTGTAAGTGAGAGCCAGTATTCAGTTTTTGTGTAAGCGGCAAGCAATCATCAGTCTGATGTTAAAAGGAGAACTTTGTAAACAAACAGCACTGTCTATAGAGCACAAAGTTAGAGCTGATTGATTGAGAAACAGTGTAACACATTGGGGTTGATTTAATTGGACCTTTATCAAACCAGACAACACAGGTTAAGTTACTTAATTCAAGAAAGTTTGCAGAACAGGAGCAGTTATTACCTACAACCATCAGGCTCCTGAACCAGCGTGGATAAATTCGCTCACCTCAACCCTAAATGGATTCCACAACTTATAGGCTCACTCTACAACTTATGCTCTCAGTATTATTTATATTTTTATTTTTGCAAGTTTTCCTCTTTTCCACAGTGGTTGTTTGTCGGTCTAAGTTTATGTATAGGTTTTCATAAATTTGATTGTATTTCTTTATTTTCCTGTAAATGACTGTACAAAAATGAATCTCAGGGTAGTATATGGTGATATAGATGCATTTTGATAATAAATTGACTTTGACGTTCTTCATTGGGCAGTGAGTGGAGGTAGTGAGAACTGGTCTTTTCACTCTTTTTGCCATGCTCTTCCCAGACAGAAATGTGGTCCTTCCTACAGTTTGCATGGAGAGCATTTCTAAATAATTTGGAAGAGGTGGTAGTTAGCCTGTGAGCTAAATGTGTTGCTGAGGGTACATACTTTATACTTTATTGTCGCCAAACAATTGATACTAGATCGTACAATCATCATAGCGATATTTGATTCTGCACTTTCCGCTCCCTGGATTACAAATTGATAGTAGATATTAAAAATGTAAATTATAAATCATAAATAGAAAATAGAAAAATGAAAGGTAAGGTAGTGCAAAAAAACCAAGATGCAGGTCCGGATATTTGGAGGGTATGGCCCAGATCCGGGTCAGGATCTGTTCAGCTGATTGATTTGCACTGTGTTGGGAGACAGAAAATAACAAATCATCTTGCATGTTGAAAAGTTCAAAGAACAAGGCAGTGAAACTTGGCCTACTCCCTAGGGGTGCATAATTTTAAGATAATCAGAGGAAAGTATAGGGGGATAAAAGAGGTTTTTTTTTCACACAGAGGGCACGGAATGTGCTGCTAGGGATGGTGATAGGCAGATAGATTAGGGGTAGTTAAAAACTCCTAGATATGCACATGGATTATAGAGAAACAGAAGGCTATGCAGGAAGGAAGGGTTAGATAAATCTTTGAGTTGGTTATAAGGTTAGCACTATATCATGGGCTGAAGAGCCTGTACTATGCAATTATGTTCTATGTAGTTGGACAACGTGGTTGCCAAGGACTTACTGAGCTAAAGGCCCTTTATCTGTGCTATAATGTTCTATGTAAGTGAACGACATGGTTGGCATGGACTCGTTGGGGCAAAGGGCCTGTACGGTGCTGAATTTCTCCAAGACTCTATTAGAGATACATACAGCAGATCCAGTAATGCCACCAATATGCTATAAACATTAAGGGAGTGAAGTCATTGCTGTTGGCAGCTTTGGGGAAAACATTGGCACAAGTACAAAAACAAGAAATGATACTTTGTCCTCACCCTATATTTAGTAAATATTATTGAGAGAAGGAGATTCTGATGTGTCTCTTCTCATCTATCTTATTGCTTAGCTTAGAGTTCATTGAGCATAGATTGATCTTGAGTGAGTTAAAAGGTCAGCACGTTGTGGGCTGTATTGTGCTGTAGTAGTCTGTATTCTATGTTCTGTCTGCCTCAGTAAAGCAGCCAGCATAATCAAAGACCCTAATTTAACCTGGACATTCTTAGTAAAAACAAGAAGTGCCAGGTAAACTCAGCAGGTCGGGCAGCATCTATGGAGAGGCCGAGACCCTTCATCAGGACATCCTTTTCATTTGGACGTTCTCTCTTCTCTCCCCTCTCATTGGGGAGAAGATCCTTCCTTTGTTTGTCCATCATTGACGTCGATGAGGACCTCGACACCATTATGATGGTGTTGAGACTAGCGCGTGATTTGGATTTAAGTGAGGGAGAGTTGCACAGCGTCAGCCTCACTCTCTCTTCCCAATACCCATCTGGATCCAGTGGCAAGACAGAGTCTAGACGGCTGGAGATGGGACTAGGCGCAGTGGATGACCAGGACGTCTTCTGTGTCTTGTCCTGCTCTACACGTTCCACAACGCTTGCAGAGACCGCCTTCTTGACCGTTGGACCTTCCATTGGTCTCGTCCACTCAATCCGCCGGAGTCTGTCTTCACATGCTGGGATAGACAACTCCCTATCACACCGAGGGTTTGAGACCCGTCGTCTACCCTCACCTGGTTTAGCCGGCTTGTCGAAGCCGTTGCACCGTACAGGCCCTTTGTCGCATGCAAACAGCTATGGGGAGTGCCAGGTGGGGACCAAAGGTGGACTAACCGCCCTGAAAAGGACGCGACATGTTCCCCCACCAGAGGTGCTACCCCTCCCTGACACCCCATACACCCCAGACACCAGATATGAAAGCCAGACAGCACGTACCAACAGATTCAAGGATAACTTCTGTTATTAGACTCTTGAACGGACCTGTTATACAATAAGATGGATGCTTGACCTCACAATCTACTTGGTTATAATCTTGCGCCTTATTGTGTGCCTGCACCCACATCTTCTCTGTTGCTTTTACACTTTATTCTGCATCATTATTGTTTTACTTGTTCTACTTCAATGCACTGTGTGATGATCTGATCTGAATGCAAGACAAGCTTTTACTGTATCTCAATGCATGTGACTATAATAAACCAATACCAAGGTAGAGGAGTGTATGGGGTGACCAGGGAGGGGTAGCACCTCTGGCGAAGGGACTGGTTGTGTCCTTTCCAGGGCAGCTCACTCACGTTTGGTCCCCACCAGACACTCAGCTCTCACTTGTGGTTCTAAGTAGCTGTTCGCATGTGACAGCAGCCACAGCCCGGTACACCGCTTCGACAGGTGGGCTAAATCAGATGAGGGTAGCTGGCAGGTCACTTACCCCAGTGAGACAGGGACATACCTGCCCGAACATGCATTTCCGTCCGGTGAGCTGAGTGGAGGAGATCTACATTGAGATCCGTTGACTAGGAAGGTGGTGCTGCAATGTTTAGTGGAGAGTGAAGAACATGACAAGGCACAGAATGGTCACCCACAAGGAAGACCACAGGTTGGGACTCTTGCTCATGACACTGGACCTTGACTTCTGAGGTTGAGACAGTGGAACTGTCCCAGTGCAAAAGCCTTTCCACTTTAAAAACTCTCCAGGGACACGATGGAAAACCAGCACCCACCACCACTAAGGCAGTAAGATTATAAGTCTTAGGGGCAGAAATAGGCAATTGGCCCATCGGGCCTGCTTTGCCATTCGATCATGGCTGATTTATTTTTTTCTCAATCTCATTGTGCCGCCTTTGCCCCATAACCTTTGATGGCCTTCCTAATGAAGAACCTATCAACCTCTGCTTTAAATACACCCAGTATGCCAGCCTTCACAGCCATCCGTGGCAATGAATTCTACGGATTCACCACCCTCTGACAAATGAAATTCCTCCTCATGTTTGTTCTAAAGGGATGCGCTTGTATTCTGAGGCTGTGCCAATACCTACACACGGCACCCGTGCTCTCTGTCTTAGAGTGGAGAATCCTGCTGCAGTTTACTTGAATGTCTGGATAAGTACAGTGTATGGATTGGTGGGTATAGAGGGCTATGGCGCAGGTGCGGGTCAATAGATTAGGCAGATATTAGTTCAGGCCCTCCTTCTGTGCTGTCATACTCCATGACCCCTGGCCCTATTGTAGCCATTGGCCACACTGCTCTAGATCCCTGTTCTACTGAATTCCAACTGAGTAAGCAAAGAGAAACTGGGTGAGCAACGGACTTGAGCTCAGTGGGGCAGGAGTAGGCAGAAAGAATGGGCCTACCCGGGCAGTCAGCTTTGTGGATCTTTGACCCCGGGCAGTCAGGTTTGTGAATCTTCGACCCGGGGCAGTCAGGTATGTGGATCTTTGACCCCGGGCAGTCAGGTATGTGGATCTTTGACCCCGGGCAGTCAGGTTTGTGGATTGACCTACTAACCCATACAACTTTAGAATCTGGGAGGGAACTGGAGCACCCAGACGAAACCTACAATGTCACTGGGAGAATGTACAAACTCCTTACAGATAGCAGTGGAACTGAACCTGGGTCACGGGCACTGTATTAGCATTAAGCTAACCACTACTCTACCATCCCACCCTTTGAAGAAAAAGTGCTTTGCAAAAATGCAACAAAGCTTCAAGATGCAAGATTGTTTAATGGCATTTCCAGTACACAAGTGTAAAGGAGAAAAAAATGATTGTTACTCCAAAAAAAAATTAAAGAAATAATAATAAAATAACAATAAATATAAATAACTAAGATAGCACAAAATAAATACAAATTCATAAGATTCCACACAACAAATATAAATACATGGGATACCATCCAAAACATCCTAACTCTCATGAAGAGGAAGAGTTTGCCTCTGAGTTCTGGAGCAGAAAAAAAGAGTTACGGAAGGGAATGAGCAGTTGACACTTTGGGTCAAGAACCTTCATCTGTACCAAAAGAGTAGAGGGGAGTTAGCCTGGATAAAGAGGTGAGGAAGAGGGAAGGGGAAAGCAACAGGAAGTGATGATTGGCAGATGGAGTCAGGTGGGGGAGGGAAGACCGGAGACTATGACAGAAGCTGGAAAGAGATGTGGAGACAACAGAAGACTGCAGGTGATGGAAACTGTTGACAAATTAAGGTGAAGACTGGGATCAAAGAGGGAGGGGGATTGGACCCAGTGGGAAGAGTGTGTGGCGAGGGACAAATGTAAATGGAGGTAGGAGGTAGCGGAAGGATGCGGGTGGTTGGTTTAGTGTTGGCAGCTTGGAAATTTGTGAGAGCACCTGGACAGTTCAAAAGGCGAAGGAAAGGGGCAGAGGGAGAACAGGTGACCTGAAAGTGGAGAATTCAATGTTTATGATATTGGGCCTGTACTCACTGGAATTCAGAAGAATGAGGAGGGATCTCATTGAAACCTATCGAATAACGAAAGGCCTATGTGGAGAGGATGTTTCCTATAGTGGGGGCGGGGACTAGGGCCAGAGGACATGGCCTCATAATGGAAAGAAAGAGATGAAGAGGAATTTCTTTGGCCGTAGGGTAGTGAATCCATGGACTTCATTGCCACAGACGTTTGTGGAGGTCAAGTCACTGGGTATATTTAAAGTGGAGGTTGATAGATCCTTGATTAATCAGGGTGTCAAAGGTTATTGGGAGAAGGCAGGAGAGTGGGGTTGAGAGGGTTAATAAGTCAATCATGATGGAATGGACTGAATAGTCTAATTCTGCTCCTTTGTCTTCTGGTCTTATGTGTTGTAGACTACCCAAACAGAACATGAACAAGAAACACAATAGAATCAATGAAAGACCACATCCAAAGCGATTGTCTGTTGGTGGGTCCTCATGTGGCTGTCAAGGCTGATCCGTGATCCCCATAAGCCTTCCTCCACCTTCACTGCCATTGTGAATTGCCATCGTCTTCCACCAGTGGAATTCAGAACATAGACCTTCATCCCACATTGTAGTGCCAACTTTTAACCTACTCTAAGATCAATCTAACCCTTCTCCTCTACAAAGCCCTCCATTTCTCTATCATCCATATGCCTATCTAAGAGTTTATTAAATGCCCCTTATACATTTGGTCTACCACCACCCTTGGCCGGGGGTATCCACCATTTTCTGTGTAGAAAAACAATGTCAGACATCCCCCCCAATACTCTCCTCCAATGACCTTAAATTCTTCCCCTCGTATTAAGGAGCATAATTTACAAGTTTACATTTTGATGATATCATTCTGTGCTTGAACAACACCAAAATAATGTAAGCTACACGAAGACGAATTGCATGTGGAAGTGTATGGTCCAGTTCTGCAATAGTCTAACCAGGGTTTTATAGAGTTTCTTACCCAGTTGATCGAGATACTGCTGTAGCCTTGGACAATCATCTTCACTGTTCGCCACTTCACCAATTTTTGTGTTATCCACAAATTTACTATTCATGTGTGACGAGCCTCCCAGTCTACCACTCTGTCGACACCACTGCAGTGTGGTGGAACGGCCACTATTGCGCTAAAGCATGTGGAAAATTCCTTTCATTTGTGAGTTACATTTAAAAAAAAACAGCGGATATGGATTCCTTTACTGCGTTCTACAGTTTTCAGTGCTTGGTAAATAATAACGTACATTGGTCTGCCTATCAACCACTTAAAAAATCAGTATATCCCTCAAGTCTTAATGTGGTTTGGATTACTGAAGACTGGATCTGGGAATCGTGGCCGAATCTGTGCGGTGAATGGTCCCGTTCCTGAAGAATTTGGGTTCGGATTCAAATTTGTACTGGGTGAAGACAGTCGTTCAGATCTTCCAGGGTACATTTTCTAGAGGTTAGCTCATTGGAGCTAACATAAAACCAGCTGTGTTTCTGACCAGTCTGCAATCTATTTTTTGACTAGGATTAATGATGCAGAATGAAAATTAATGAGTGATTGTGGTGAGTCTCACCCAAGTTCCAGTGGATGTGAGTCAGCAGTACAAACTGCCTTTCAACATTGCAAACTGGCGCTGACTTATGCCAAACAGTTTGGGAATGGAAATATCCTGCTGGCGTCCGTGGCACATTCTTCGCTCTGTCTTGAAATGATGCTGCTGAGGCAGTCCAGGACCCTGAATTTAGATTATACCTCCTGAGGCATCTGAGGTGACTCCCGAACTCATCCAACAGCACACATGGGGATGAACATTCAATGGTGCTGGCGGATAGTCAACTTGGTAAAAGGCATCCTTTGGTCTGCCCAGAACTTGTCGGTCTGCCAGCACATCAAGATGCCTGTGAAGGAATGCTGCCGACAGGCACATTCCAGGCTGCAGGAATACTGTATGTGCTTAGGATGCACAGAAGTTTGGTGCATCCACAGCAAGGGCTCGGCAGGGAAGGACCACAGTATAGATTTCTTCTGCTACTGGACAGGGAGGGGTTGGGTTGGGTGAGGAAGACCTTCAATTATACTGGACAACAATATTTTTTTCGAAAGTATTGCTTCCTCAGAAACTGTTTTTGTTTATGATAGACCAATTGAAACTTGACACACAAATATAATTTCGGACTACTTGTATCATGTAGGTACTTGGAGAAACAAGAAAGTTAACTTTTGCTGAATAGAATGTGTTTAATTGCATAACAGTGCTGATGTTTTGCAATAGTTCAATTAAGCTAAAAATGTTTTGTTGATGATTTTCATTTGTACTCAATACCTCAGGCTTCTCGCTTAAGTGTTCAACTATAATCAGCCAGCACTGATGGATTCCAGTTGCCCTGATAATGTTTCTCCATGGCTACAATGTCCTGGTGAATACTTTCACCATGCATGTCACTGACAGAGCCAAGATTTGCAGGGAAGAAGTCTAAATGGGAATGCAGAAAATTAGTCTTTAGTGACACGTTGCACTTCATGGTTTTGTATGCCTGAAGCAGGTTGTCAACCAGCTGCATGTAGTTTGGTGCTCTGTAGTTGCCAAGAAAATATTCAACAATATCCTTGAATACCTTCCATGCAATTTTCTTCGGTCCCACTAGAAGTTCCTTGAACTGCCTGTCATTGATGACCTGTTTGATTTGTGAACTAACAAAAATATTTCCTTTATCTTGGCATCAGTTATTCTAACTTGAATTATGAATTGAAATAAAAAACATAGGCAATTTCAAACAAAAGGTGGGTGATAGGGAAATTTCATGGCGATTTTCACAATCAGCAGCCCAAAATCCATAAGGTACACCCAAAAGTATTCAGGAAGCAAAAGCTTTATTATAATAGTGTACCTCTCCAGTGAATGGCAACTGTCCAATTGATTTTAAGGAATGAAACAAAACAAAACTGAAAGCTTTGACTATGAATGTAAGAATGAAAAATCACTGCACAATTTAAAATTGTAACTATTCTTTATTATGAATAAAGTTCATAATGATATAAAAAATCTGATTCTGTCACCAGGTATTTGTAAGATGTGTTGGGTGATTTTGCCTTCCAAGTTTATCCATTCTGAACAACATTGAGAATTCTCACAGTATTAATCTCTTGTAAAATCAGCCTCAGCTCTGCTCTATTGAAATCCAATAGCAATTATTGTTTAAGAAGAACTTGCTATTAGTCTTAGATTTCCTGTTCACTGTTCTAAACTTGTGTCTTATTTAACTTGGCGTGCACAGGACCACAAGCCTAGTGGATAGCGCAGTGCTTTGCAGTGCCTATGATCAGTAATTATTGTGTTTCAATTTCCATTGCTGTCCGTAAGGAGTTAGTACTTTCTCCCCATGACCATGTGTGTTTCCCCTGGGTGCTTCAGTCTCCTCAAATATTCCAACGATGTACTGTACTGTGCAAAAGTCTTAGGCACACATTTATAACTAGGGTGCCCAAGACTTTCGCACAGTACTGTAGTAGTTTTATGTATTACACTGTACTGCTGTCACAAAAAAACCCAAACTTCATGACATATGTGAGTGATGATTAGCCTGATTCTGATACGGGTCTCTATTGTGGACTGAGAGTGGGAAGGGGGCAGGGAGAGGGAGATCATGGTTGGAAAAAGGGGAAGGGAGAGGGGAGGGAGCAGGAAGCACCAGAGAGACATTCTGAACTGATCAATAAAACAATTGTTTAGACTCAAATGACCTTGCCTGGTGTCTCAGGGCTGGCCGTGTCTGCACCCGCCCCATCCCTGCCCCCGGCACTCCTCTTCCACCTGTCCACACCCCTCCACTCTTGCCATTCCCAACATCCATTGTTCCAACCGGATTTACAAACTTGCTCTCTGCTCTGCGTTGACAAACACAAATGTTGAGAGCATACAAAGTTGGCACCAGAATTTGTGGCAACACTTGCAGGCTGCCCCCAGCACTATCCTTGGACTGTGTTGGCTGTTGATGCAAACAACACACTTCACTGCATGTTTCAATGTACATGTGGCAAATAAAGCTAATCTTCCTTTAATCGCTTTGGAGTTCCAAACTTATCCTATAGTTTTATTACCCTATATTCCATAAAAATCACCTCTGCTTTACCTTGTTGCCTGTTCAGGTAAGCCCCAGTCTCATCCATCATTCTATGTAATTTGATCCTCTGTTACCTGGGATAAGCTGTGTGGCTGCTCCCTAAATCAATTCCAGAGTGAAATTCTTCTCTGCAGTTAAGTGACAAGGCACAGTATAGCAACCAGAATATTGTCAAGACCACTCTACAATTCGAGCACCACAACTGGTGGGCTTTCTCTGTGATTACCCATTTACATTCCACTTCTCATTCCCATTCTTGTACGTTGGTCCAAGGCCTCCCTTACCACCGCGATGAGGTCACTCTCGGGTTGATGGAGCAGCACCTCATATTCCATCTGGGTAGCCTCCTGCCTGACAGCATGGACATTAAGCAACACACACAAAAAGTGCTGGTGAACACAGCAGGCCAGGCAGCATCTACAGGAAGAGGTGACTTCGACTGTACCTCTTCCTATAGATGCTGCCTGGCCTGCTGCGTTAACCAGCATTTTTTGTGTGTGTTGCTTGAAATTCCAGCATCTGCAGATTTCCTCGTGTTAGCATGGACATTAATTGCTCACTTTTTCCTTTCCCCATTCTGCCCCCCACCCTTATCCGTTCTCTTTACCTCACCTGCCAATCACTGTCTCTCATTCCCTTCCTCCTTCCCTTTGTTTCATGGTTCCACTCTTCTCTCCTATCAAATTCCTTCTTCTTCAGCCTTTTACCTTTTCCACATAACAACCATCAAGTTCTTACTTCATCCTCCCTCCTCCCTCCTCCCGCCTACCTTCCCCCTTACCCGGCTTTACCTATCACCTTCTAGATTGTACTCCTTCCCTTCCCCACATATTCTTATTCTGGCTTCTTCCCCTCTCTCTTCTAGTCCTCATGAAGGGTCTTGTCTCGAAGTATCAACTGTTGGTTCCTCTCCATAGATGCCGGCTGACCTGGTGAGTTCCTCCAGCATTTTGTGTGCGTTGCTCCGCAGAATCTTTCTTTGGAATGTAGAAGGTTGAAGGGGGACTTGATAGAGGTATTTAAAATTATGAGGGGGATAGATAGAGTTGACGTGGATGGGCTTTTTCCATTGAGAGTGGGGGAGATTCAAACAAGCGGACATGAGTTGAGAGTTAAGGGCAAAAGTTTAGGGGTAACATGAGGGGGAACTTCTTTACTCAGAGAGTGGTAGCTGTGTGGAACGAGCTTCCAGCAGAAGTGGTTGAGGCAGGTTTGATGTTGTCGTTTAAAGTTAAATTGGATAGATATATGGACAGGAAAGGAATGGAGGGTTACGGGCTGAGTGAAGGTCGGTGGGACTAGGTGAGAGTAAGAGTTCGGCATGGACTAGAAGGGCCGAGATGACCTGTTTCCGTGCTGTAATTGTTATATCGTTATATATGGTTATGGTTACATTTTGAGCTTGGCTTCCTCCAATGTGCTCTCAGTTATGTTGGCAGTACAGAGTCAGAATTCTGTTTGTCATAGTTGGGGGTTTGGATACATCTAGTTAGAATCTTTTTGAATACTATTCTTTTATGTTTCAACATCATTCACTGAATAACTAAGTAGACTCAGAAAGAGCTGGAATTACACAAAAGGTCGGGCAGCATCGATGGAGAAAGCTCATTTTTCAAACTGCTGACTACTCATATAAGAATCATGAAATATGGTGTAGATGGAGGCCACTCCACCCATCAAATTGGTACCAGCTCTATGTTGTAGCAAGCAGCTAATCCTACTTCCCTGCACTCTCTTTAACCTTGCATATTTTTTCCTTGCTGAATGCTGTTGCTGCTCCTGAGTGAATAAATTCACTCTCCTCAACACTGAACTGACTCTACAAATCATGTTCCCAGAATTTATTTATTTATTATTAGCTTCTTTTTTGTATTTGCACAGTTTGTCTTCTTTTGAACATATTGCTTATATTGTTTGTATTGTTCATTTGAATGCCCTTAATATATATAATTAATTAATCTATCTATTGCAACACACATCAAAGTTGCTGGTGAACGCAGCAGGCCAGGCAGCATCTCTAGGAAGAGGTACAGTCGACGTTTCGGGCCGAGACCCTTCGTCAGGACTAACTGAAGGAAGAGCTAGTAAGAGATTTGAAAGTGGGAGGGGGAGGGGGAGATCCGAAATGATAGGAGAAGACAGGAGGGGGAGGGATGGAGCCAAGAGCTGGACAGGTGATTGGCAAAGGGGATATGAGAGGATCATGGGACAGGAGGCCCAGGGAGAAGGAAAAGGGAGAGGCGGGGGAAACCCAGAGGATGGGCAAGGGGTATAGTCAGAGGGACAGAGAGAGAAAAAGGAGAGAGAGGGAAAGAATGTGTGTATACAAATAAATAACGGATGGGGTACGAGGGGGAGGTGGGGCATTAGAGGAAGTTTGAGAAGTCAATGTTCATGCCATCAGGTTGGAGGCTACCCAGAGGGAATATAAGGTGTTGTTCCTCCAACCTGAGTGTGGCTTCATCTTGACAGTAGAGGAGGCCGTGGGTAGACATATCAGAATGGGAATGGGACGTGGAATTAAAATGTGTGGCCACTGGGAGATCCAGCTTTCTCTGGCAGATAGCAACTTTGTTGTGTGTTGCTTGAATTTCCAGCATCTGCAGAATTCCTTGTGTTTGCGTTTTTAATCTATCTATTGATTGGTTTTTATTTATTTAGCTATTAATTAATTAATTAATTAATTAATTTTAGTTTGTCTTCTTTTACTCATTGGTTGTTTGCCAGTCCTTCTTTGTTTGTAGTTTTTCATTGAGTCTCTTGTATTTCTCTGCTCTACTGTGAATGCCTGCAAGAAAGTGATTCTCAATATAGTATATGGGGACATATACATACCTTGATAATAAATTTACCTTGAGCGTTGTATCTGCATCCACCGTGACTATTGGCAGTACAACCCAGATGCTAACCACTCTCTTGTAAAGATTTCTTCTTTTTGTTCTCATTTTCCACTGCCTTCATCTCAGAAGTTTGATCAGTGTCATTGGGAACAGCTAATGTACTATACAGTACTGTGTGAAAGTCTTAGGCACATATATACAGCTGGGGCGCCTAAGACTTTGGCAAACTACTTAGTTGTTAACGTGGAGCAGAGGGCGAAGTTGTAAATCTGTCAGGAGCAAAGGGTGCTGGGAAGATGAGGGTGGAGTGTCATGGGAGGGGTGACAGAGAAGGAGTGCCAGGGGCAGGGGTGGGGGGTAGTGCAGGTGCAGACACAACCAGCCCTGAGACACCAGGCAAGGTCATTTGATGAGTGATCATTACAGAATGCTTCCTGCTCCCTCCCTTCTCCCTTCCCCCTTTCCGAACTACGATTCTCCTCTACCTGCCCACTTCCCACTCTCAGTCCACAATGGAGACCCATATCAGCATCAGGTTTATCATGCCTCACGTATGCCATGAAATTCTTTTTGTTGTGGTGGCACTACTGTGGAATACGTAAAATTACTGCAGTACTGTGCAAAAGTCTTATATGCCAAGGAATTTTGCATGGTACTGAACATCTTTGGAATATTTGAGGAAGCAGAATATAAAACACAGTATATGCAGAGTGTGTGACCACTGACACCAGGCAGGCAGTCTCTGAAGAGTATTGATAATGGTTTGGGGGTCACCCATCTTGTAAGGACACTGCCCAGAAGGAGGCAGTGGCAAACCACTTCAGTAGAAAAAGTTGCCAAGAATGGGACCGTGATTGCCCATGTCAAAGGATATGGTGCATAAGATGATGATGATGATGATAATTGTAAGGTGATTGGAAGAAAGAATAGAAGGGATGTGTGTGTGGAATGTCCAGCCATGGGTGAGGGGTAGAGGCAGATATATTAGGAGCATGTAAGATGTTCTTAGATGGGCAGGTAGATGACAGAAAAATGGATGACAATGAGGGAAGGAACGGTTAGATTGATCTTTGAATAGGTTAAAAGATCGGCGCAATATCTTGAGCCAAAGGCCAAGAATACTCATTGTCATGGATAGAGAAAGGACTGGGAATGACAGCGTGAGGGGTGTCTTCCCAACAAGGTGGTGATTCTTTGCAGATTATGGACAGATGGAAGACTATGATCACCTACATCATACGACACAGCACATAATGACGATGATCATGATGGTTCCTATCTTCAGTGGTCATTAGTTGTGAAAGTTCATGGTCTTGGCACTGCAGCCATTTTAGTCGCCTGCCTGGTGGTGGCCAGAAAGCTCTGTTGCTGACTGAACCATGAGAGGGAGCTAAACTTGTTTCGAATCACAAAGCCAGGAATGCATTAGCACTGTTTACATCTTTACTGATGGTGGTGTTTGAGATCCACCCAAAGATCAAAAGGGTATATTATTCTTTGAAATGTGTTTGAGGTTAGTGGTTCAGAATACGACTCAGCAGATCATTTTAATTTATATCCTCTCAACTTACATCTGTACACAAACAGAATTACTAAATGTTTGAAATGTTATCTCCTTGTGAGAAACAAAATTGTTGCTGAGACGTTATTGTGTGGTGTTCTGTGTCAAGGCCTTATCACAATTCTGACGAAGCCTTTGTCACATTTGATGAATTTCTGTCAAAAACTAACACACAAGGAAAGTGGAATTTGTGGATTTGCAATAATCCAACACATTGGTCCTCAATCTGAGTCTTAGAATCTAATAAACCATACGACAATAAGACATAGGAGCAGAATTAGGCCATTGGGCCCATCATACCTATTCTGCCTTTCATCGTGGGTGACCTATTATCCCTCTCAACCTTATATTCCTGCTTTCTCCCCATAACCTTTGACAGCCTTACTTATCTAGAACCTATCAATCTCTGCTTTAAGTATACCTAATGATTTTGCTTCCACAGCCATATGTGGCAATGGATTCCCAATGCACCAGCTTGTGGCTAAATAAATTCTTCCTCATCCCTGTTCTAAAGGGATTCCCATTCTGAGACTGTGCCTCTGGTCCTACTAAAGAAACATCCTCTCCATGTCCACTCTATCTAAGCCTTTCAATATTTGTTAGGTTTCAATGAGACCCCCCCTCATTCTTCATTAGAAGGTATTGATGTGTTGCCGACCCCATTAGGATCAGTAGCACATAAGTAAAACTCATATAGAGCATCAAGATGTTTAAGGCATCCGTTAGACTTGCGAGACCATGGATCTGTGACTGGAAAGTCTTCACTCTCCAGGGCGCAGGCCTGGGCAAGGTTGTATGGAAGACAGGCAGTTGCCCATGCTGCAAGTCTCCCTTCTCCACGACACCAATGTTATCCAAGGGAAGGACAAGGGCCGATACAGCTTGGCACTGGTGTCGTCACAGAGCAATGTGTGGTTAAGTGCCTTGCTCAAGGACACAACACGTTGCCTTGGCTGGGGCTCGAACTCACGACCTTCAGGTCGCTAGTCGAATGCTTTAACCACTTGGCCACGTGCCCCCCAAGATGTAGTGTTACTTAAAATCCACATTATAGAATGGATGGACCATCAACAACTGTTTATAAACACAAGTGATTCTGCAGATGCTGGAAATCCAAAGGATCAAACACAAAATGCTGGAGGAACTCTAACATTACAACAGATGGTTAGGCAGCATCTATGGAGAGGAATGAATAGTCAACGTTTCAGGTTGACCGCCTTCATCAGGACTGGAAAGGAAAGTGTCAGAAGACAGAATACAGAGGGGGTGGGGGAGGGGTTGGAGTACAAGCTGGCAGGTGATAGGTGAGGGGGAAGATAGGTGTGTGGGGAAGGGAAATGAAGTGAGACACTGTGAGGTGAAGAGTTAAAAGGCTGAAGAAGAAGGACTCTGATTGGCAAGGAAAGTTGACCATGGGTGAAAGGGAAGGAGGATTAGCACCAGAGGGATTAAATTTGACACAGATGCTTAGTAAAGGAGTCACCATAGCTCCTGTCACTTCTGGGTTGACTGCAGTGGTGTATTGGGCAAAAGTTGTCACTGCTTAGCATTGTTCCAGTATATTGCTGAGGTCAAAGCAATATACACACAAAATGCTGGAGGAACTCAGCAGGTCAGGCAGCACCTATGGAAATGAATAAACTGTTGACGTTTCGGGCCGAGACCCTCCATCAGGACTGGAAAGGAAGGGGGAAGATGCCTGAATTTAAAAGGTGGGGGGAGGGGAATGACAATAGCTAGAAGGTGATAGGTGAAGCCAGGTCGGGGGCAAAGGTAAAGGGCTGGAGAAGAAGGAATCTGATTGGAGGGGAGAGTGGACCATAGGAGAAAGGGAAGGAGGAAGAAGGAAGAGATCCAGGGGGAAGTGACAGGCAGGTGAGAAGAGGTAAAAGGCCAATATGGGGAATATAAGAAGAGGGGAAGGAGAGGGAAGCTATTTTTACTGGAAAAAAATCAATATTCATGCCATCAGTTTGAGGCTACGCAGACGAAATATAAGTTGTTGCTCCTTCATGCTGAGGCTTTGTGGTGCAAGAGGAGGCCATGGACCACAATATGAATCTAAATTCAAACATGTACAAAAAAAACCCTGAAGTGACATAACAGGTCATCTGGCCTATGGCCGCACAATGGCATTTTAAATAAACATCTGAATCTTCCAATTCCTCACACCTCCCCTAACCACTGTCCCACTTAGTTCCCTGTGACCTATTCTTCCTCACGAGCCCATCCTCTCATATTGATTCTTCCCACCTACACACTCTACAGAGCACAGCAGTCAATTAACCCTTCAGGAACCCTTTGGGATGTGGGAGGAAATCGGAATCACCTGGGCAAATCCACACAGTCTCAAGTAGCTAAAGTCATAAAGAGCGCTTTTGGCTCTTTATCAAAGTCCTCTCCCTTCTTTTCTAGTCCTGAAGAAAGGTCTTGGCCTGAAACGTCAACAGTTTGTTGGTTTCCCTGGGTGCTGCCTAACCTCTTGAGTTCTTTCTGACATTTTGTGTGTGCTGCTTTGGATTTCCGGCATCTGCACACTTCTGGCATTAAGAGCGTGAAACGAGCTGCCAGCAGAAGTGGTGGATGCAAGCTCAATTTCAGAATTTAAGAGAAATTTGGATAGGTACATGGATGGGAGGGGTATGGAGGACTATGGTGCAGGTACAGGTCAATGGGACTAGGCAGAGTAAGGGTCATCATGGTCTAGATGGGCTGAATGGTCTGTTTTATTTTGCTGTAGTGTTCTATGACTATAACTCTAAGGAGAATGTGCAAAGTCCACTCTGATGCTACGTCCACGCTACGCCGGATAACTTTGAAAACGTCAGTTTCGAGTAAAAGCTACAGTCGTCCACACTAAGCGTTTTTAAAAATACCTCTGTCCACATTAGACGGATATTTGGGCGAATCTCCTCCTACTGGGCATGCGCAGAACACACAGAAAACAAGTGAAGAGGAAACGGTATACTTGGTGTGCGTTTGTCCAGTTATGGAGTAGAAAAAGTTAAAAGGAATTGCTCTTGGCTCTCGTGCAGGAGGACTTAAAACTGAAAAAAGCAAATACTGGAGCGTATGGAGGCAACCGACAGGGAGTTCACGGACAGTATGACCCGGCTGACGACAAACATTGAAAAACTGAGTAACTCTGTTGCATTAAGAAAGTACCTTGTTGAATGTATAAAAACATGTCTGCATCAGAGAAATCCTGTATTTCCATACAATGTTACATTAGGCTGTTACACATCTATTGTCAGAGAAGTACTTGCATAAATAGGTAAACCACCTTGGTTCTTGGTTCTTGGTTCTTGATCCTCCAAAATATTCCGCATGGAATGTAAACTGGAGGTGGCAAGGACAGAAAACAGGGCAAAGTGAGTACACTTATTTATTCAGTAAACTATGAGTCAAAGTATTTGGTGAGTACATTTCTAACTCTTCTGGCTTCAGTCTTGTTGCTGTCTGTTCTGAAATGGTTAGGTTCTGCGAAGTGCAGAATCAAATATCGCTGTGATGATTGTACGCTCTAGTATCAACTGTTTGGCAACAATAAAGTAATAATAATAATAATAATAATAAAACAATGAAATGCCGTGCTGCTGCCATCTGTTCCGGCACGTCATGACAGCAGTTTTAAAAAGCTCTGGTTACCCCGTACACACTGCAACGGATATTAGGCGTTTTCAGATTTATTCACTCTGGAGACCGTTTCTGAAAATCTCCGTTTTCGGGGGCTGAAAACGTCGTTTCAGTGTGGACGGATGGTCAAAACGAAGAGAAAAACTTCGTTTTCAAAATTATGCGGAATAGTGTGGACGTAGCCTGAGAGTACTGGAGGTCAGGATCAAACTGTCTCACTGGATGTGTGGAGCACATCGTTTAAAACTTTTATTGAGCAGTTCTTGTTCTATTTTTGTTAAGAAAAGGATTCTGGGCAGACAAAAATCTCTTTCTTGGTGTAAGTCACAATTCCACATGACCACATTCTTAACATTGAATGAACCTGGATTTAGCTCTCTCACTTATATTTTTGTCAGGACCCAAAGGTAATTGAAAAGTTAACTAGAGTTGCTTCCTTAATAAAGCTGAAAAAGATTTGCATTTACTAATACCTTTCAGAACATCCCACACCCAATCACCATTGTAATGCAGATAATAAATATGTGTAGCAAGTTCCCACAAATGCAGATGTAATAATGGCCTGATAATATGGTTTTAGGAATGTTGACTGTGAGTCAGTGTGGATTTAGAGTATTGCTTCGAGGCCGACTTTGAAAGACTGTACCTCGACTAGTGTAGCTCCCCTCAGTATTAGAAATGAGGCTTGATCAATGATTAAGTCATAGAGGTGTGGAGAAGTACAGCACAGAAATAGGCCCTTCAGCCCATCTAGTCCATGCCAAAACCACTTCAACAGCCTACTCTCATCGACCTGCACTGGGACCATACCCCTCCATGCTCCTACAATCCACATGCCTATTCAAACTTCTCTTAAATGTTGAAACTGAGCTCGCATGCAAACAGAATAGTTTGGTCTGGCCCAACTCAGGGAGTAATAAGGTGCCTTTGCTGTCTACTCCATGATTGATACACATCTTAGATTAGATTAAAGGTTAGTTTCATATTTCACATGTTCATCGAAACATTGAAGTATACAGTGAAATGCGTTGTGTGTATCAGTGATGAAAACTGTCCAAACAAGTGTTGCCATGCTGCCGATGCCAAAGTAGCATTTTCACGATTTTCTAATCCTAAACCATATGTTCTTGGGGAGTGGGAGTAGATTGGAGCAGCTGGAGGAAGCCCATGTGGTCACGAGGGGAATGTACAAACACCTTACAGGCAGCAGTAAAAACATTACGCTATCCGCCATGCCACCCACCGATGTCTATTCCCAATTGATTAGCCCCACAGAGGGCAGGTCCTTGCTGAAAGTGCAGATCCCACCTCAGGAAAATTTTTGACAGCTAATGGGATCATTGTCTTGGGCTTCCTGGCTATCAAAACTGTCAAGTAATAACTAAAATCCCTCACCAATTAAACACTGGAAAACACTGTAAACAATCCCCTCAAAACCAAGGTAGCGGATATCGCCCAATCCATCACAGGTAAAGCCCTCCTAACCATTGAGCACATCGACATGAAACGTTGTCGCAGGAAAGCAGCAGCCATCATCAGGGACCCCCACCACCCAAGACGTGCTCTCTTTTTGCTGCTGCCATCGGGAAGAAGATTCAAGTGTCACCCGGTACGGACACGGCCCAAGTGCGCAGTGAGAGTCACTGAAGCGGGTCGATATTTCACAGACTTTAATACCAATAATGTTAAAGGGAAAAAAAGCAATAAACGCTGGGCTAAACAGGGCTGTTGACTAAAACATTCAAGTTGAAAATAAAGCCTACACTGCGGCTGAAAAGTACAGCGAAGAATAAAACGAATACTGCTTGTCTTCCGAGTCAGTTGACTCGACAGTCCAATTTCTCAGGCAAGGCAGGATGCAGATAATGAAGCATAGCTATGTCCAAGTCTCGACAAATACTACAACGGAATGAATGGAGTTAAGTACTATCACAATGAAATAATAATTAGCTGACACGTGCATATTCACGAATGCAATTGCTGTAACTGCTGCGCTGTAGAATCTGTGGTTGTGACAACAAGAGCCTCAGGACTCACATCACCAGGTTCAGGAACGGTTCTTACCCCTCAACCATCAGGCTCTTGAACCAAAGGGGATAACTTCACTCAATTTCACTTGACCCATCATTGAAATGTTGCCACAACCAATAGGACTGACTTTCAAGGACTCTTCCTCTCATGTTCTTGATATTTATTGCTTATTAATTTATTATTATTATTTCTTTCTGTTTGTATTTGCACAGTGTGTTGTCTTGTGCAGTCTGGTTGAACACCCTAGTTGGGTGGTCTTTCATTAATTCTGTTATAGATTGGCTGTGTATGTCTACAAGAAAAAGAATCTCAGGGCTTTATATGGTGACATATATGTACTTTGATAATAATACTTACTTTGAACTTTGAACTATGTTCAAAATGAATTCAATTAATTCAAAAAATTAAATTATTTGAACCCTTGCTATCTCTTGCAAAATTTTACTGACCAATGAAATGAACCAATTCTTTTGGTATATCTATTGCTTACTTATTTATGATTATTATTTTGTTTACTTTTCTCTTTTTGTATTTGTACAGTTTGTCATATTTTTGCGCACTGGTTCTTCACCCGTCTTTGTTGTGTGCAGTTTTTCATTAACTCTGCTGTGTTTCTTTACTGTTAATGCCCACAAGGATGTTAATCTCAGGGTAGTATATGGTGGCATATATGTACTTTGATGATAGATTTACTTTGAACTTTGACTTGTGGAACTTGCATCAGTCCAGTGCACAGATTTCCCATTGTAGATACTGACTTTCCATTTTGCAACACAGACGGAATTAAAGCCGGAAGGCTGTCTGCAAAAATTTGGGAATTTTTTATTTGTATCAGTGGTTCTCAAAAGTTATTTGGATTGTCAAGTCTGACTCGCCATTTAGAAGTTGAATTGTACCACTAACTTTGTGCTCAGTTTGCTGGAGCGCAAATTTCTGGATCAGGAACAAGAGGTTCAAAGGTTCAAACGTTCATTTATTATCAAAGTATGTATCCATATGCAACTCTGAAATCCTTCTTCTCCAGATAGCCATGAAGTAAAGAAAGAACAGGAAAGTCGTTCAGAGAGGAACATCAGACCGATCCCCCCCCATAGAGAAGAACAGCATCCCGACCATCAACCCCCAAATCCCCCTCTCCCGTACAAAATGGAACCAGAGCATCGACCCTAAACCTCTTCCCCCCGCACAAAACGGAACAAGAACCACCAACCCCCCTCCCCTTGCACAATAAAGCAGAAAGAAATGAGCAAAAAAAAAAGAACATAAAAATCGTAAGTCTTAGAAAGTTCAATAGTCCAATCCATAAATGGAATAGTCCAATCCATAATGCAGAACCATGGTAAAAGACTCCTTCCTCATTAAAAGGGAAAGAACTACAAACAAGCAAAGCTAGCAATGTTCTAGTTGTGGGGTAACACTTTGTTAATTCTGATAGTACTTCAAAAGCACTATGTTCTGTGAGCACTGGCCTCCCTCCATTGAGGACATCCAACTTGAAGTTCAAAGTTCAAGGTGCATTTGTCATCAGAGTACATCAATGTCTCCATACACGATATTGAGATTCATTTTCTTGCAGGTGTTCGTAGTAGAACAGAGAAATAAAACAGATTCATTGGAGAACTACACACAAAGACTGACAAACAATCAATATGCAATGGTGAGAACCCTCATCATTCAAGACATCCCCTCTTCTCATTACTACCACCAGGAGGTACAAGAACCAGAAGACACCCACTCAATGTTTTAGGAACAACTTCTTTCCCTCTGCCATCAGATCTCTGCACAGTCCATGAACCCATGAACACCATCTCACTATTTTGCATGAATTATTTTACAAATATATTTCTTATTTTAATGTATAGTTATTTTTATGTATTGCTCTGTAGTGCTGCCACAAAATTTTATGACATATTTTTTAATTTTTATTTTTGAGATTCAGTGTGGAACAGGCCTTTCCGGCCCAATAAACCATGACACCCAGCAACCTACCTATTCAACCTAAGCTTAATCACAGGGCAATTTAGAATGACCAATTAACCTACATGCATACTCTGATAATAAACTTTACTTTGAATGTTGTACTAACTGGTATGTCTTTGGACTGTGGGAGGAAGCTGGAGCACCTGGAGGAAACCCATGCACTCACAGGAATATCATACTTTATTTCTTAGAGAGGACGCTGGAGTTGAAGTCTGAACTCTGACGCCCCAAGCTGTAGTAGCATCACACTAACTGCTGCGTTACCATGTGTCAGTGGTAATAAACCTGGTTTGAACTTTAATTCCGATTCTGAAACCAACTCCGATCTAATATTGTTCAAGTATGTATGCACTGGGTAAAGTACCTAACAATCCTCACATGTTGCACCTATACCTGACCCCACCCCAAATTAGAAAATCTGGTTCAAGCAGTTCATACTTACAATTCATTTAATGGCAGCAACTAAGTTTTTTGGGGTGGATGCAGTATAATTGATTGCCAAAGGCAGTGAATAAAATTTCACATGTTTTTAAGGAGGATTCTACTCTCATCAAATCTGTTTCTCAGAATCATTTGTGTGAAACATGCCGTGAAATGCGTTGTTTGCCTTAACAACCAACACAGCCAAAAGGATGTGCTGGGGGTTGTCCGCATGGGTCGCATTCTGACGTTAACATATCGTGCCCACAATATTTAGCAGAGCCACACAAGCAACAACAGAAACAAAACAAAGCTCTATCAATTCAATTCAGTTAAATATTATTTAAAGATTATCTTTATTTATCGCAAGTACATCAAAACATACCGTGAAAAGCATCGCTTGCGTTAGCAACCAACACAGCCTGAGGATGCAGTGGAGGCAGTCCGTAAGTGCTGCCACAAATTCTGACACCCACGATGCTCGGCAGAACAACACACGCAGCAACAACAAGAAACAGAAAGAGAAACAACAACAAAATAAGTATCTTTTCTCCCTATCACTCACCCACTCACCGCCACACACAGACTCATCTCCAATGCCCAGGACAGGATGCGTACGGGCCTCCAACCCCAGGACCCGGCAAGTAGGGGTGTCATGCCTGGCCTGGACTCACAGAAATCAGGCCCCCACTTCCAGACGTGCCAACATTGGACCTCGACTTCCAGGCTCGCTGACTTCAGTCTTTGACCTTCTGTATCAACCCCAGGACTCACTGATCACGGTACTGTGAACTCCAGGCTTCAAACTCCAGACTCACACAGAGTTCTCATTTACTTCCCATGGCGATGACTCCTCCACAGATGAAACTCTTTGGCCTGAAATGTTAATGCTTTATCTGTCCTTAGATGCTGCCTGATCGGTCATGTTTTTTCTAACATTTTCTGATTTTACCTGAGATAAGTAGGCTTTTTCTGATGTTACCTGAGATAAATAGGCTTTTTTCTGATTTTACCTGGCTGGATAGATGGTTTCTGGCCCAACATATGAAACCATTTCCGCTGGGTTATTTCATGCTCCTGCTGAAGGGATTTAAGGTTCTCAAAGCAACACAAGTGTTTCTTCTTCAGTTTGAATGGTTATGGGCCAGGGATTCAGATTCAGAATCCATTTATTTATCACACAAACATGAAAATGTGATGATTTTCTGGTGGCCAATCATTTAAGTTCTAATCCCCATTCCCATTCCGACAAGTCGGGCCATGACTTCCTCTTCTGTCATGGTGAGGCCACTCTCAGGTTGGAGGGGTAACACCTCATATTCTATCTAGATGGTCTCCAACCCTGATGGCATGAAAATCAATTTCTTTATCTTCTGGTAATTTTTCCACCCTCCCCCTTCTCTCTTCTTCAATTCCCCACTCTACCTTCTTACCTCTTCGCCTCGCCTGCATATCATTGGTGTTCCTTCTCCTTCCCTTTATCTCAGAGTCCACTCTCTGCTCCCATCAGATTCCTTCTTCTCCAGCCCTTTGCCATTTCCACCTATCACTTCCCGACTTCCTACTTCATCCACCCCCGCCTTCCTCCACCCACCTGGCTTCACCTATCACCTTCTAGCTTATACTCCTTCCCCACCCACCTCCTTCTTACTTTGCCATGGGAGATATTGCATGAAAATGAGGTCCTTTGGTCCGCCGCGTCTATTTGTGTCAGAACTCCCACTTACATTATATCAGCCATGATGGAATGGTAGAGCAGATCCAATGGACCAAACGGCCCAACTCCACTCATTTGCATTATGGTCATACACCCACTTCCCCCCACACCTGTCTCATCTGTCACCTTCCAGCATCTTACAACATTCCAGCCCTCTGCTAGCCACCCACCTTCCCCCCCTCACCTGGTCTCACCTATTACCTGCCACCCTTTCTCCCTCCTTCTTATTCTGACTTCTTACCCCTTCCTCTACAGTACCGATGATGGGTCTCAGCCCAAAGCACTGACTGTTCATTCCCCATTCTTTGGGTGATGGCTGGTCTGCAGAGTTTCTCCAGAATTTTGGATATCTGATCATGATTTCCAGCATCTGCAGAACCTCTTGAGTCTCATAAAACCAAATATAATATTTTCTCGCATCGAAGCAACGCTTAATTGGAGTAAGGGGAGCTATGAGGCTATCAGGCAGGAACTTGGAAGCATAAATTGGGAACAGATGTTCTCAGGGAAATGTACAGGAGAAATGTGGCAAATGTTCAGGGGATATTTGTGTGGCGTTCCAATGAGAGGGAAAGGATGATAGGGTTGTCGTGGCTACCCCTCGAGGTCGAGGGTGATGGTCTTCGTTCTGTTGATCTACTTATGGGCTCTCAAGTGGCTTATGGGTCCAATCTTGGCTTTAAAAGTTCTTCCGCATTCAGGACAGGTAGATCCAGATGGCAGATCGGGCTTTGGTTGTTGCTGCCTCTTTTTCTATTTTCTTCTCTTTTCTTCTAATTCTTCACATCTGTTGGCTTCGAAAGTTGCTGTTCCTTCTCGGATGATGGCTTGCTAGAGTTTCCTGTCCTTGGCATTGGTTTCCCAATTGTTGATGTCAATGTTACATTTCTTCATGTTGGCTTTTAAGACGTCTTTGAATCTCTTCTGTTGTCCGCCTCTTTTACGTTTGCCTTCTTTAAGCTGGGAGTAGACAATTTGTTTCGGCAGACGTTCGTCTTTCATCCGAACAACATGACCGCTCCATCTTAGTTGGTTCTTGATGACGTAGGCTTCAATGCTTGTTGTTTTTGCTTCATTTAGCACATTGACATTGGTTCTTCTATCTTCCCAGCTGATATTTAAGATGTTTTGAAGATGGCGTTGATGGATCTTTTCAAGTGCCTTCAGATGTCGTCAGTATGTTGTCCAGGTTTCTGATGCACACAGGAGCGTTGGGATCATCACTGCTTTGTACACTAACATTTTGGTGTCTGTTCGGATGTCACGATCATGAAAGACTCTTGTTCGGAGACGTCAATCGTTACCATCTACAAAAGGAAAGACGATCGATCCGAATGTGGAAACTATCGTGGAATTTCACTGTTAGCAACAGCAGAAAAAATTCTCACCTGCATCATGAACAACTGGCTCAAGCCTTTAGCCGAGAAGATCCTTCCGGAGACACAAGCCGGTTTTAAACCATCACGTAGAGCAATTGACATGATCTTCACAATGCGACACCTGCAAGAAAAATGTCGTGAACAACTTCAACCTTTGTACATGGCATTCATCGACCTCACCAAAGCCTTTGACTCAGTATGATAGGGTACAGGAACTGTGGTGTACAAAGTCTGTTGTAAATCTAGTCAAGAGAAAAAGAAGAGGTTATGAAAGGTTCAAAAAACTAAGTAATGATAGAGATCTAGAAGATTATAAGGCTAACAGGAAGGAGCTTAAGAAAGAAATTATGAGAGCCAGAAGAAGGCCTTGGCAGACAGGATTAAGGAAAACCCCAAGGCATTCTACAAGTATGTGAAGAGCAAGAGGATAAGACGTGAGAGAATAGGACCGATCAAGTGTGACAACGGAAAAGTGTGTAGGGAACCAGAGGAGATAGCGGAGGTTCTTAATGAGTACTTTGCTTCAGCATTCACTATGGAAAAGGATCTTGGTGACTATAGGGATGACGGACAGCGGACTGAAAAGTTTGAGCATGTAGATATTAAGAAAGAGGATGTGCTGGAGCTTTTGGAAAGCATCAAGTTGGATAAGTCACCGGGACCGGAGGATATGTACCTCAGGCTATTGTGGGAGGCGAGGGAGGAGATTGTTGAACCTCTGGCGATGATCTTTGCATCATCAATGGGGAGGGGAGAGGTTCCGGAAGATTGGAGGGGGTTGTGGTTGTGGTTCCATTAAGAAAGGGAGTAGAGATAGCCCAGGAAATTATAGACCAGTGAGTCTTACTTCAGTGTTTAGTAAGTTGATGCAGAAGATCCTGAGAGGCAGGATTTATGAACATTTGAAGAGGCATAATATGATTAGGAATAATCAGCATGGCTTTGTGAAAGGCAGGTCGTGCCTTACGAGCCTAATTGAATTTTTTGAGGATGTGACTAAACACATTGATGAAGTTAGAGCAGTAGATGTAGTGTATATGGATTTCAGCAAGGCATTTGACAAGGTACCCCATGCAAGGCTTATTGAGAAAGTAAGGAGGCATGGGATCCAAGGGAACATTGTTTTGTGGATCTAGAACTGGCTTGCCCACAGAAGACAAAGAGTGGTTGTAGGCAGGCCATATTCTGCATGGATGTCGGTGACCAGTGGTGTGCCTCAGGGATCTGTTCTGGGACCCCTACTCTTCGTAATTTTTATAAATGACCTGGATGAAGAAGTGGAGGGATGGGTTAGTAAATTTGCTGATGACACAAAGGTTGGGGTGTTGTGGATAGTGTGGAGGGCTGTCAGAGGTTACAGCGGGACATTGATAGGATGCAAAACTGGGCTGAGAAGTGCCAGATAGAGTTCAACCCAGATAAGTGTGAGGTGGTTCATTTTGGTAGGTCAAATATGACGGCAGAATATAGTATTAATGGTAAGACTCTTGGCAGTGTGAAGGATCAGAGGGATCTTGGGGTCCAAGTCCACAGGACACTCAAAGTTGCTGCGCAAGTTGACTCTGTGGTTAAGAAGGCATACGGTGTATTGGCCTTCATCAATTGTGGGATTGAGGTTAGGAGCTGAGAGGTAATGTTGCAGCTATATAGGACCCTGGTCAGACCCCACTTGGAGTACTGTGCTCACTTCTGGTCGCCTCACTATAGGAAGGATGTGGAAACCATTGAAAGGGTGCAGAAGAGATTTACAAGGATTCCTAATGAGAATAGGTTGAGTGAACTCGGCCTTTTTTTTTGGAGTGACGGAGCATGAGAGTTGTATAAGATGATGAGAAGCATTGATCATGTGGATAGTCACAGGCTTTTCCCCAGGACTGAAATGGCTAGTGTGAGAGAACACAGTTTTAAGGTGCTTGGAAGCAGGTACAGAGGAGATGTCAGGGGTAAGTTTTTTACTCAGAGAGTGGTGAATGTGTGGAATGGGCTGCCGGTGACGGTGGTGGAGGTGGATACGATAGGGTCTTTTATGAGACTTTTGGACAGGTACATGGAGCTCAGAAAAATAGAGGGCTATGGGTAACCCTAGGTAATTTCTAAGATAAGGACATGTTCAGCACAACTTTGTGGGCCGAAGGGCCTGTATTGTGCTGTGGGCTTTCTATGTTTCTATGTTTCACTTTCGTGTTTGCAATATCTGGCGGACTTTCAGGGCAGTGTAGCTTCTTGCTTTGATCCTGACAATAAACAGCTGTCATATCATAATTACTTTGAATACCTGTGCTGAGCTATTATGCAAATATGTGCATTTCTAGTGAGATAGTCAAAGGGAGGGGAACAGGCATTCCTCCCTCGCCTCAGGAATATTTCAACCAATTGTGACATTCAGATCAATGCTGATCTTAAATGCTCTTGTAAAGACAATGGGCCTGACTGGACCTGCCACCCATGGAGTTCAACAGCATGGCCTGTTTTCTCTGGGGGTGGGGTCCAACCCTACTGTGCCAAATTGCCCTTTTAGATCCCGGCAAGGGTAGTGATGATTCATGACCCTTTGGATCTCATTCAGGGTGAATCATTCTGACCTCCCTCATCAACAAGACAGTTTCACCCACAGAACTGCCGTTCACTGGATTTATTTTGTTTCTGTCACCATTCTCTATAAACTCTAGAGACTGTTGTGTGTGAAAGTCCCAGGAGATGAGCAGTTTCTGAGATACTCAAACCACCCTGTCTGGCACCAACAATCATTCCATGGTCAATGTCACTTTAGATCATGTTTCTCCCCCCATTTTGGTATTTGGTCTGAACAGCAACTGAATCTCTTGGCCACGTCTGCATGCTTTCATGCTTTGAGTTGCTGCTGCATGATTGGCTAATCAGATAGCTGCATTAGTCAGCAGGTGTCCGACTGTTTCTAATGAAGTGGACACTAAGTGCATATCGATAAATAAAAAAGTGATGTAAATAGAGAGCAAAAATAGTGACAGTTTGTGGGTTCATTGTCTTTACAGAAATCTAACGGCAGAGGAGAAGAAGCCTTTCACAGAACATTGAGTGTGTGTCTTCAGGCTCTTGTACTTTTCTGATAGTAGCAATGAGAAGAGGACATGTCCTGGGTCATGGGGTCCTTAATGATGGATGCTATCCTTCTGAGACATCGCTTTTTGAAAACGTCCTCGATGGGGGTGAGTCTGGTCCCTATAATGGAGTAGGCTGAGCTTTCTGATCCTGTGCAGTGGCCCCCTCCATACCAGACGGAGATGCAACCAGTTGGAATGCTCTCCGTGGCACGTGTTGAAATTTGATAGTGCCTTTGCTGACATGCCAATTCTCCTCAAACTCTGAATGAAATATTGCCAGTGGTGTAATTTCAACAATACGTTGGACCAAGGACAGACCTTCAGAGATGTTGGCACCCAGGAGCTTGAGGCTGCTCATCCTCTCTGCGGTTGGTGTTGGCTGTTTGGAACGTTGCTTCATTTTTGATGCTTTTGTTATTCTGTGTAACACTGTCGGCCCCAGAGTGTGTGGTGACACTTGGGGACCTTTCCGCAGCATATCCCCGGGTATGTCGGTTGTTGATGCAAATAACGCATTTCACTGCACATTTTGATGCACATGTGATAAATAATTCCGAATCTGAATCTATTTCTGGTTTACATGTTAGGAGACAAAAATAGGAAAACAGATTATTATCTGAATGGTGGCCGATTAGGAAAAGGGGAGGTGCAACGAGACCTGGGTGTCATTATACACCAGTCATTGAAAGTGGGCATGCAGGTACAGCAGGCGGTGAAAAAGGCGAACGGTATGCTGGCATTTATAGCGAGAGGATTCGAGTACAGGAGCAGGGAGGTACTACTGCAGTTGTACAAGGCCTTGGTGAGACCACACCTGGAGTATTGTGTGCAGTTTTGGTCCCCTAATCTGAGGAAAGACATCCTTGCCATAGAGGGAGTACAAAGAAGGTTCACCAGATTGATTCCTGGGATGGCAGGACTTTCATATGAAGAAAGACTGGATGAACTGGGCTTGTACTCGTTGGAATTTAGAAGATTGAGGGGGGATCTGATTGAAACGTATAAGATCCTAAAGGGATTGGACAGGCTAGATGCGGGAAGATTGTTCCCGATGTTGGGGAGGTCCAGAACGAGGGGTCACAGTTTGAGGATAGAGGGGAAGCCTTTTAGGACCGAGGTTAGGAAAAACTTCTTCACACAGAGAGTGGTGAATCTGTGGAATTCTCTGCCACAGCAAACTGTTGAGGCCAGTTCATTGGCTATGTTTAAGAGGGAGTTAGATATGGCCCTTGTGGCTACGGGGATCAGGAGGTATGGAGGGAAGGCTGGGGCGGGGTTCTGAGTTGGATGATCAGCCATGATCATACTGAATGGCGGTGCAGGCTCGAGGGGCCGAATGGCCTACTCCTGCACCTATTTTCTATGTTTCTATGTTTCTATAATACACTTATATTGGCTAATTTTCCTCCATAGATGCCGCCAGACTTGTTGAGTGCTTCCAGCATTTTGTACGTGTTGTCCAAGATTCCCTGCATCTGCAGAATCTTTTCTGTTGATATTTTTACTGGCTATCTCCCCACCCCACTTTCTTTTCAGTCCTGGTGAAGGGTCTCGACAGATGTTGCCTGGCCTGCTGAGTTCCTCCAAGTTTTTTTATTTTGCTAGAATTTTGCACTACCTGCAGATAGATCAAGTGGACAGTCAGAGACTCACTTCCCAGAAAATACTAATACAAGGGTGCATAATTTTAATGTGATTGGAGGATAGTATAGGGGGCATGTCAGAGGTAGGTTCTTTACCCAGAGAGTGGTGGGTGCATGGAATGAATTGCCAGGGGTGGTGGTAGAGGGAGATACATCAGGGGCATTTAAGAGAAAAAAAATGGATGTCTATGTAGGAGGGAAGGGTTGAATCGATGGCAGAGTAGATTAAAAGGTCAGCACAACTTTGTGGGCTGAATGGCCTATGCTGTGCTATAATGTTTTATTTGTATGTTCTATGTTCTATGCAATCTCCAGTCTCTCCATATTTAAAAAAAAATATTTTGGTATGAATTTTGCAATCATATCTGAAATGCTTATTTATATTTGCAATCCATGTTTTAATTTCAACAAAGGATTTATTCATTTGAGTCAGATTAATTCTTAAATTCAATTTTATTTAAAGGGTAGTGAATATCAGAGACATTATAATAAAAAAAAACAATAATTTCAGTGATAATATAAACAGACAACAAAGCCTTAATTCAAGCTCTGAAGGCTGTCAAAGACTATTTTTGGGACACGGTCCCACCAGATATTTACCGCCCAGAACATGTTGCCGGCATCAAACCTCACCTTCAGGGTGCAGAGAGGCAGCGAGAACGGCCCTCTAGTTGCAGGGTCTGAGGCTGACCCTGCCCAGTACAATCAATAGTTCAATCGTTCCATGTAGTATCAGAGAAATGTATGCAATACTGTATACATCCTGAAACTCCTTTTCTTACCGGAAATCCACAAAAACAGAAGAGTGCCTCAAAGAATGAGTGACAGTTGAAACGTTAGAACCCCCAAAGCAACTCCACTCCTCCCCTCCCACGCACAAGCAGCAGCAAAACAATGACCCTTTCCCACCCCCACCCTCTTCTGCAACAACCACCCACCCTCCAGCACCCTCCACCCACCAAGAATGCAATAGCAAGACCCCCAATCCACATTGTCCTCAACCACGTGACAAAAATCACAGGGATTCACTGGTGATTTTCCATCACAATAGCTATCTTATCACAGCTGACACTGTGTTCTATTCAAGGGGCACTAATTATACAGTAGTCAAACACACCTCATATGCTCTGACACAGGTAAATACACCTTTCATCTCTGCATACTTACCCAATAAAATCTGACCCATTAATTTTAATGAACTGAAAATTATAGGTTGCACACCCATCATTTTCAGATATAGTAAATATAAACGGCAGCTTAGTAACTGCTGAAGTAGTCCTGACAGTCAGAAAAGCCAGCGCTACCGTTTGCTTCAAAGTCTTAACAAAAATACTCATGTTGTGTAAGTGAAATGGTTAAGATGGTGGATTCTCCAGTGGGTCTCTTGAGAATTTTTGATTGACTGATCAAAACTATCCTGAGATTTAAGTTAAAATGATTAATGTATTGCAATTTACAAAGTTTGAACACATTGGTAAAAAAAGTCATCTTGTAATCATGGAAAATAAAAAGATTTCTACAGTGTGACACTGTTCGCTCTGGGAAAGCATGTCCTGTACCTCCTTCCCAAAGGCAGTGATAGTCAGGCATTTAGATTATGAGGACATGCAGTCCTCTTTTATTGTCATTTAGTAATGCATGCATTAAGAAATGACATAATGTTTTTCCAGAATGATATCACAGAAACACATGACAAGCCGACTTAAAAACTGACAAAAACCACATAATTATAACATATAGTTACAACAGTGCAAAGCAATGCCGTAATTTGATAAAGAACAGACCATGGGCATGGTAAAAAGTCTCAAAGTCTCTCGAAAGTCCCATCATCTCACGCAGACGGTAAACCTCCAGCGCCGCCAACTTGCCGATGCAGCATCCCGGAAGCATCCGACCACAGTCCGACTCCGAGTCCGTCCGAAAAACTCCGAGCCTCCGACCAGCTCTCCGACACCGAGCACCATCTCTGCTGAGCGCTTCGACGCCGGCCCCGGCAACAGGCAATAGGCAAAGCTGAGGATTTGGGGCCTTCCACTCCAGAGATTCTCGATTGCACAGTAGCAGCGGCAGTGAAGCGGGCATTTCAGAAGCTTCTCCAGGTGTTCCTCCATGCTTCTCACGGCTGTCTCCATCAAATCAGGATTGCGCAAGGCCTCCCAGTTAACACATATCGATATCAATTTGGAACGGCTGCGCGCGCTGCATCGCGCCGCCATCTTCTCCTCCCTCCCCGAACCAGTATTGTGTGTGTTGCACTCTTGACTCTGCGCAAAAGTGCACTTTAGGTTCAGCTTTTAAGAAAAAAACATAAGAACTAGAAGGAGGTGCAGGCCATCTAATGTTATTATGGCTGATCTTTCTCCTTGGTACCACTGCTCTAAACCCATACCCTTGATTCCCTGTCAATCTCCATTTTAATTGACTTTACTAATTGACTTAAGATCAATGATCCTCTTGGGTACACATTTATTTTATTTTTGTAATTTTATTTATTTAGAAATACAGCATGGTTACAGGCCCTTCCAGCATAACGAGCCCACACGGCTAAATTACACCCATGTGACCAATTAACCCACTAACCCATAAGACCATGAGATGTAGGAGCAGAATTAGGCCGTTCAGCTCATCGAGATTGCTCCACCATTCCATCATGCCTGACTTATTTTTCCTCTCAAGCCCATTCTTTTGCCTTCTTCCCAAAACCTTTGAGGACTTTTCCAATTAAGAACCCATCAAATTCTGCTTGCAATATACTGAATGACTTGGGCAGCACAACCATTTGCTGCTGAATTCGACAGATTCATCACGCTAAAGAACTTTCCCCTCATCTATTTTCTAAAGGGATGTCCATCCACTTTGAGGCTGTGACCTTCAGTCCTAGGCTCCCCCACTATCCACCTCCACTCTCCACTCTCCACCTCCACGACGGCAGCGCGCGCGGCCACTTCGGTGGTGATGTCTGTTATCTGTCAAGTAGGGGACTGTGCACAATTCTGATTTGATGGAGACAGATGTGAGATTACGGAGGAACATCTGGAAAACTTCTGAAATGCCCACTTCGCTGCCACTGCTTCTGTGTGGTAACCGGAATCTCTGGAGCAGAAGGCCCCGAAATCCTCGGCTTTGCATGTTTCAACGGCTGGGGAGAGGCCGAAGGCGCTTGGCAGAGGATGGCGCTCGGGAGGCTGTATCGGAGAGGCTGGTCGGAGGCTCGAAGCTTTCGGACGGATGGACTCAGTGTCGGCTGTGGTTGGCTGCTTCCAAGGCATCGGAAAGTCGACGGTGCCTGGAGCTTCATGGCAGGGAGTTTCTCCCTTTTGCCGCCTGCTATCGGGGACTCGGGAGTCGATCGACTCGGGGACTATTGAGACTTTATTTACCATGCGCATGGTTTGTTCTTCCTCAAATTATGGTATTGCTTTGCACTGCTGTAACTATATGTTATAATTATGTGGTTCTGTCAGTGTTAGTCTTTGGTTTGTCCTGTTTTCCGAGAAACATTGTATCATTTCTTAATGCATGTATGCATTTCTAAGTGACAATAAAAGAGGTCTGAGTGTTCTCATAATCTAATGTTCATATATCTTTGGAATGTGGAAGGAAGTTGGAACACCTGGAGGAAACATATGTGGTCGCGGAGAAGAGTACATATTTCTTATAAACAGTAGCAGAATTGAATACGGGTCGCTGGCACTGCTATACAATACACCAACCGCTATGCTATTGTGCTGCCCCTCATGTCTAATAAGATTTCCAAGAATTTATAATCCTGTGAGTGAAGAAATGTCTTCTAATTTTTATACTGATTTGCAAACACTAACCCTGTGTCAAACCCCATATGAATTTGAGTATTTCAATGGGATCGTCTACCATTCTTCGAGAGTGAAGGGAAAAAGTGACGTCTGCGTAGTTTCTCCTCATTGTCAGGGGGACTGACCCAAGTGCAGAGAAGTGGAGGCGATTTAGCAGTGGGTGATCACTCTTAATAATAAACTGCAAAATAACAGGCCATGAGGGGCAGAACAAGACAGGAGAGATATTTTACACAACAAGTCAACAAGGTAACTGAAGGCTAGGACCAAATGGTTGAGGCTGGCTGGTTCGATGGGTAAACAAGGACTGTAGATGAGAGCTGGGTTTAAATAGGTTGCCGGTGATGAATTGGAAGGGAGTGGCAAGTGATTCTTGTTAGCTGGGAGGTGCCTGCCTGTGTAGATCTGGCTCTCAGTTGATAAACCTACCATCCTAGAAATTAATCTAGTGAACCACAAAGAAAAGAAAATCTGCATTTGCTGGAAATCAAAGTAATATACACAAAGTGCTGGAGGAACTCAGCAGGCCAGGCAGCCAGTAAGGAGATGAGGTGAGAGAGGGTAACGGGAATGTGAATGGTGAGGGCGGGGGGAAATACCAGAAGTTCGAGAAATCGATGTTCATGCTATCAGTTTGGAGGCTACCCAGACGGGGTATAAGGTGTTGCTTCTCCAACCTGAGTGTGGCCTCATTGTGGCAGTAGAGGAGGCCATGGACTGACGTGTCAGAATGGGAATGGGCAGTAGAATTGAAATGGGTGGCCACCGTGAGATCCCGCTTTTTCCCTCACTTTATCTCCCTTCTTCCTCATATCCCCACTCTGGTGCTCCTCCCCCTTCCCTTTCTTCCATTACCTTTGTCGTCGCCTATTAAATTTTCCTTTCTCCAGCCCTTTATCTGTTTCGCCGATTGACTTCCCAGCTTTTTGTTTCACCCCTCTCCCGGTTTCACCTATCACCTACCACCTTGCACTGCTTCATGCCCTCCCACCACCCTCTTGCTCCGGCCTCTCATCCCTTCTTCCAGTCCTGATGAAGGGTCTCAGCCTGAAACGTCGACTCTTTACTCTTTTCCATGGACGCTGCCTGGCCTGCTGAGTTCCTCCAGCATTTTGTGTGTATTACCTTAATCTGCTGAACCTTTGGTACACTTTCTTCTAAAAAGTATATCCTTTCTGAGGGAGAGACCAGACCTGCACATAATATTCCAGATGCTGTACCATATTAAGCCCCTATTAACTGGAAGAAGTCCTCCCTTGCACTCAAATCCTCTTACAGCTAAGACATACATATTTTTCACCTTCCTAAGTGTTATTTTATCCACATACATGGTCCTTCTGAATTCCAACCTCTTTAATCTCTCAGTGCATTAAAAAATATTCTGTATTTCTACCAAAAGAGACAACCTCACATTTTCTGCCATTTTCCATCTGCTGTGTTTCCTGGCCATTCACTTGCCTGACTCTTACCCTCTGAAATGTCTTTGCATGCTCCTCACTGTCCACACAGTCACCGAGCTTTGTAGATAGACTGCAGTGCACTTCCACATCATCACCGGGAGACTAATTGGAGAAAGTCCAGAGGAGGTTCATGAGAATGATTCTGGGAATGAAAGGGTTAATGCAGGAACATTTGATGGCTCTGAGCCTGTATCTGCTGGAGTTTAGAAGAATGGGGGGGAATCTCATTGAAACCTATTGAATAGTGAAATGCCTAGATAGAGTGAATGTGAAGAGGATGTTTCCTATAGTGGGAATGTTTAGGATCAGAGGGCACACTCTCAATATTTCAATAGTTCAATAGTTCCATTTCATATCTGAGGATGTACACAATATACAACCTGAAGTTCTTATTCTTGCAGACATCCACAAAAATAGAGTGCCTCAAAGAATGTGACAGTAAAAAAGCTAGAACCCCAACCCCCCCACTCACCCCCCACACTCAAACAGCAGAAGTGCGATGACTCTCCCCCTCCCCCACTTACTTCGACAAAAAAAGCGGCAGCACCCTCCACCCACCAAGCTAGCAATAGCGAAGCCCCCAAGAAAGACCATGATCTGCAGTACTACAAAAGCTATCATTCACCTGACAATTCGACATACCACACACGCTCTTTAATATAGGGACAGAGGGGAGTCACCCTTTCACAGTGAGAGGGGAGGTTAATAAAGACAAACAACTTTCTGATTTACTGTGTTAAAGTCTGCCATGTCACTTTTATTTTGAGTTCTCTGACTTGAGAGTTGGCAATAAAATCTCCCCCACCAACGAGAGAGAGAGAGAGAGAGAGAGAACGTGATCCGAGTACAGAGCCTCTGACAGCTGACCTGTTGTTTCCAATGTTCTATTTTCTCCTGCGACGCTTCAGTTGGTGGCACTGGTAGAGGATCGGCTCGTCCCCAGAATCCCTGAAGGCCTGCTCGCCTTCTGGGCCGTGTCCTTGGGATATCGAAAAATGGCTGATCAGTGAGCCCGCGGGAGTGGATCGCATCACCATAAAGAACTGGAGTTTAAGTATAGCTCCAGGTCAGGGTCTTCGACAGAAACCAATCCACCTTGAAAAGGAAAAAGAGAGATATTAAAGGAAGAAATTAAGCTGTTTCCACAGATGAGCTTGAAGAAGTTGCTGTCGAGCACCATTGTAGCTCTGCCCACTCAGAATAGAAGGTCGTCTGTTTAGAACAGAGATGAAGAGGAGATGCTTTAGCCAGAGGGTAGTGCATCTTTGGAATTTGTTTGCCACAGGTGACTGTGGAGCCCAAGTCATTTGGTACATTTAAAACAGAGTTTGACCAGTTCTTCAACAGTTACAGAGAGAAGGCAAGAGAGTTGGGTTGAGAGGGGTTATAAATCAGCCATGATGGAATGGCAGAGTAGATTCAATGGTCCGAATGGCCTAATCGTGCTCCTATGTCATATGGCCTTATAGTCTGGATTGTGAACAGTTGGGCCTAAGTACAGATTCCTATACATAGAGCATAGAACATAGAACATAGACATAGAAAATAGAATAGTACAGCACAGTACAGGCCCTTCGGCCCACAATGTTGTGCCGACCCTCAAACCCTGCCTCCCATATAACCTCCCACCTTAAATTCCTCCATATTCCTGTCTAGTAGTCTCTTAAACTTCACTAGTGTATCTTCCTCCACCACTGACTCAAGCAGTGCATTCCACGCACCAACCACTCTCTGAGCAAAAAACCTTCCTCTAATATCCTCCTTGAACTTCCCACCCCTTACCTTAAAGCCATGTCCTTTTGTATTGAGCAGTGGTGCCCCTGGGGAAGAGGTGCTGGCTATCCACTCTATCTATTCCTCTTAATGTCTTGTTTACCTCTATCATGTCTCTTCTCATCCTCCTTCTCTCCAAAGAGTAAAGCCCTAGCTCCCTTAATCTCTGATCATAATGCATACTTTCTAAACCAGGCAGCATCCTGGTAAATCTCCTCTGTACCCTTTCCAATGCTTCCACATCCTTCCTATAGTGAGGTGACCAGAACTGGACACAGTACTCTAAGTGTGGCCTAACCAGAGTTCTATAGAGCTGCATCATTACATCGCGACTCTTAAACTCTATTCCTCAACTTATGAAAGCTAACATCCCATAAGCTGTCTTAACTACCCTATCCACCTGTGAGGAAACTTTCAGAGATCTGTGGACACATAACATCTCACAACTTGCATTCTCATGCCAAAAATGCACGCTCATTCCAGTTCTCCATTGACTGTCCACAAATCAGTACTCAATTCATACCTGTACATTAATGTGCACTCTAATTATATGTTGTCACCTTTTTCTGGCAAGTTAAGTTATTTTTTCAATGTTAATCTATGCCACGTTAACAAGTTTAGCCCTTTTGATTTTGGTTCTGATTTAAGATAGCGTAGGTGAGACACAGTGACGCCTTACTGGCAGCATATAAAACTAATAACTACTCCATTCATCACACTTTTTATGAACAATGATCTCTGCAATCAATAGCTTAAAACTGTTATTTTGGAGCTGTGCTTTTGAACTGCCTGTATGACTTGGCATTTTACAGTGTTCTGGGCGATTTGGTGAACTGGAGTCTGAAAGGTGCAGTGCAGTTGCACGGGTGCAGTGTGACCCAGACTCAAGAGGGAGGAATGAGCCAATAGTCGGCCTTTGCACAAACAGACGTGGGGCAGAATCGCAGCGGCAGTGCCTGGACCCGAGAGGGAAGAATGAGCCGACGTTTTGCAGATTTTGGCACAGGGCCAGATTGAAAAGATTAGGGTGTCAGGACTGGAGGCGAGGGACAAGTTGGCATTCAGCCTGCTGTTCTGCAGGGTTGATCCATCACAGCATTGAACTGAGGCTGTGGCCTGCAACTACAGGCTCCTCAGTGATGAACTACCTTTGCTGCTGCTGTCTCACTTTAATGAACTTTATTTTTCTCTTTCAGTATTTTTATTAGTTTCTACATAGAAGAATACAGAGTACAAGAAAGTATTAAAAAACATATAAAAATTAAAAAAAACTACCAATTACATGATATCTATTCATAATAACAATCTCATTACCCCGTATTCATGTAGGTTAGTCAAAGTTGTATTGAAATATACTAATTTATTACAAAAAAAGTGTCTAACCCCTACCAAGACCGAAGCTGTTTATTAAGGAGATAAAAAGGTAAAATACCTTCTCGTATAATAAAAATTAATAATAGCCAACATTTCAATATAAATAACGAATTGAGGGTTCTGAAAGTTTTGAAAATAATTCAGAAAGGGTCCCCACAATGTTTGAAAGTCTTGACAAGATTCAGAAATTGAACAATGAATCTTCTCTAAATCTAAGCATGACATAATGTCGTATAACCATTGAGCATGAGTAGGAGGAGAAACGTCTTTCCATTTAAACAAAAGTGCCCTCCTAGCTATAAGAGAGCTAAAGGCCAAAATATGTAAATCAGATGTCTTCAGCTTGATATCTTGTCCTGCAACAACACTGAATAGGGCCGTCAGAGGAATAAGGCTTAAAATTGACTTTGAAAAGTAAAGAAAAAGTTTGAAAAACTTCCTTCCAATATTTTTCAAGACACAGACAAATCCAAAACATGTGGATTATTACATCTGTCACAGTAGGGAGATATATCTGAATAAAACAAGATAGCTTATCCTTAGTCATATGAACTCTATGTACCTTAAATTGTAAGAAGGAATGGCGAGCACATAACGGTGAAGTATTAACCAGTTTAAAAATTTAATTCCAAGTTTCCTCAGATATTGATGTCTGTAAATCTTGTTCCTAGAGATTCTTAATTTTGTCTAAAGGAATATTTCTCATCTCCAGTAAAATACCATAAATATTAGATATTGGACCATTATGAAAAGGTGTCAAATTAAAAATTACGTCTAATAAGTTCTTATCTGAGCTTATAGGAGATGTGCATAATTGAGATCTTAGAAAGTCTCTGATTTGTAGATATCTAAAAAAGTGAGTTTTGGGTAAGCTACATTTAGCTGACAGTTGCTCAAATGAGAAAGGATTTCCTCCAACAAACAGATCATAAAAACATTTAATACCCAACCTGTCCCATTCTTTAAAAACTAAATCAGTCATGGAGGGTCTAAAAAAAATTAGAATAAATGGGACTAGAACGGGAAAATCTCAATAAACCAAAATGTTTTCTAAATTGTATCCAGATCCTCAGAATATGTTTAATTATTAAATTATCAGTTTTATCAGAAAACACAGCTTTCAATTCATGAATATGTATTCACAGTTATATTATTGTTTTCTAAATGCACAATTACCACTTCATGAATGTAGGATTCCACCATTTTCTGTACTACTGATGTCAGGCTAACTCTAGTGCCATTGTTTTTTTTTCGTAACAACACACCCAGAATGCTGGCAGGACTCACCGATGGAGGGAAACGAACAGTTGATATTTCGGTCTGAGACACTTCATCAGAATCCTTCTACCAGCATCAAGGAGGAGGTATAGGAGCTTGAAGATGCACACTCTACATTTTAAAAACAGCTTCTTCCCCACCGCCTTCAGATTTCTGAATGGTCCATGAACACATGAACACTTACCATAGAAACCACAGAAACTACAGCACAGAAATAGGCCTTTTGGCCCTTCTTGGCTGTGCCGAACCATTTTCTGCCTAGTCCCACTGAGGAAGTTCCACTTCCTCATCATATTACCCTCTTTTTGCATTATTTAGATTTCCTATTGGAAAAGACAATGGAGAAGGTGTCTACGTGCGGTGGTCTCTCGCTCTCTCTTGCACGCTGCTCCTGAGGGAAGTCCTTGCATTCGAGTGAAATCTCTCTCCCTCCATGCTGTTGGTTGGTACTGGAGCGAGGTTTAATTGATGTGGATCGTAGATTGGGACTTTTTTTTAGCGCGTCGCACCAGACAGTCAGCCATTCTTGTCTGGTGCGTGGTGTCGGGATTAGTCTCCTTTCGGATTAAACGGGTCACGATATGAACGTTCCCGACTCGACCCTTTTTTTTTATGAGGCCGAGTGGCTAGCTCGACGCTCAACCCGGCACGGATGGAAAGTGTGCTCGGGGGTGGCCCGACTTGGATTCGAACTCGGGAGCCTTCGCTCCGGAGGCCGGCACTGATGCCATTGGGACTCATTCAGGTTTATAATGTGTTCTGTTTTCTAGTGCGAGTTGTGGTTGTTCTTTTTTGTTGCTACTTTTGGGTGATTTTTGAATCGGGGTAGCCTGCAGGTAATGAACACTGCACTGAATTATGCGTTTTGATTTTGCGTTTTATATTCTGTGTTTCTGCTCAATTTTTGTTGATATCTGCATAATGTTTTAGTGTGTGGGGGTGGGGGAGGGGAGGGGCTTTGATGTTTTTCTTTCAATGGTTTGGTTCCAGGTTTCTTCTTTGTTTCATGACAGTCTGCAGGAAGACAGATTTCAGGGTTGTATATTGCATGCATACCTTGATAATAAATGTATTTTAAATCTTTCAATCTTATTGTAACCTATAGAATTTTTTATGTATTGCACTTGTAACTCTCAGTTCGGCCAGCGGCTTAATATAGGGGATGATAGCCCCCTCTGGCCTGGCAAACTTAAGCAATTTCGTTTGGGTGGACGCTGCACGATGTGTCCCCTGTTACAAATCAGTACCATGAAATAACAAACAGTACATAATAAGTAATGAAATGATTGAGCTTCATAATTCTTAATTTGACTGTATGGTTAGTAAAGAAACAACAAAAAAGAAAAGGGCCTATTCACATGAAACAATCTAAAGCACAAGGTTGGATCTCACTAATAAGGCCGTTCGTCCACCATCGACCTCCTCCGATCGTCGCTGCCCTTCGGACCCTCGCTACAAGTCCACTCCATTCGGTGGTCTACCAACTCTCTCTGTTCGCGACTTCTCTCCTCATCTCTCTCGGGCAAAAGACCCTGAATTCTCGGCTCCCAGACACACATCCCCCTCTTCTGTACAACTGAAGGCTTCAGCAATTCGGGCCTCACCAGTACCCCAGCAGGAAATCCTGACTCTCCCTGTGGTCATCTGGAGCGTCCACTAAGAGGGCCTCACCCTCAGACACTCCAGAAAACTTGGGTGTCCCCATCAGTCTCGCTACTTCCCCGGGCCGTACTACCATTGGCTTCGACTGGGTGAACCACACAGTCCCTCGTCTAAATTCGGTATCCCGGCCTAATGCAGCCACGCACTTCCTCAAAAGCAGCTCAAAACACCGGGTGCACGGACATTGTCCCCAGAAAGCTCTCGCTGGCCCTCTCCTTGCAAGCCCTCATGAGCCTCCTCACAAGAGGGGTGTTGGTCCCCACCAGAATTGAAACTCCACCCACCTCAACAGGGTCCGGACAAACCAACACTAGTGTATCCAGGACCTCAGACACTCCCACATCGGCCTCCGAGAACTCCAACTTCACTGACAAATAACCGTCGTATGGATAATCACCAGCAGCGATACCCCAAATCTCCAGTGCCCTGAATGGTGTCAAGGGTAAATGCTTCAGATACCGGTTGTAAAACGAACAGTACAGTAACGTGACCTGCGACCTGGTGTCGAGTGTGGCTTTAGCGTATATTCCCTCTATCCGTAGCGACACACTGGAGCGTGGTCCTACTAAGCCTTCAGGAATAGGGTCTTTCGCTTTCAGGGGTTCCTTGATACATTGCTGAGAAAGTGTTCCCCCAGAGACACCCTCACGCACTGTACTGCTACACAACACATGTCAGTCGTAACCGTTCAGATTTGGAGTTCTTCCTCCTTTCTCCAAGTAGGGGGGCTAAATTTGCAAGCTTACAGTTTCCGTGTACCACTCCAGAACCACAAGAACATACATAAGTAGTTGGAGCAGGAACAGGCCATGTTTCAATACTGGTTCATCATTCACAACCAATCTTCCACGTGAAGCCTTCTCCAGTTCTGTCCTCATTTCCTTCTGTTCTATTAATTCCCAGATCCCTTTCAATGTCTGAGCTTCCACACCTGTCCCGGTTAGAAAGTTGCAAACTTACCTAACTTTTGAGTAAAGATATTCCTCCTCATCTCTATCAAAAAATGTTATCGCCTATAACTTATCATACAAGCTCGATTTCAATGTTTAAGAGAAGTTTGGGCAGGTACATAAACAGTAGGGATATGGAGGGCTATGGTCCTGGTGCGGGTCGTTGGGAGTAGGCAGTTTAAATGGTTCGGCATGGACTAGAAGGTCCAAGAGGCCTGTTTCTGTGCTGTACTTTTCTATGACACTATGACTTTATTACTGGCCTGGTCCTAGATTCCATGGAGATAGGAACTATCATAAACACAAGACATTCTGCAGATGCTGGAAATCCAGAGTAACACACACAAAATGCTGGAGGAACTGAGCAGGTCAGGCAGAATCTTTGGAAATGAAGATATAGTCGACATTTCATTGTGAGACCCTTCATCAGGACTGTAAAGGAAGAAGCCAGAATAAGAAGATGGGGAAAGGAAGGAGTACAAGCTAGAAGGTGATTGGAGAAGCCAGGGGGAGGGGAAATGAGGCTGGGAGGTGATAGGTGGAAAAGGGAAAGGGCTGGAGAAAAAGGAATCTGATAGGACAGGAGAGCAGGTCATGGGAGAAAGGGAAGGAGGAGGGATAGGCAGATGGGAAACATAGAAACATAGAAACATAGAAAATAGGTGCAGGAGTAGGCCATTCGGCCCTTCGAGCCTGCACCGCCATTCAGTATGATCATGGCTGATCATCCAACTCAGAACCCTGTACCAGCCTTCCCTCCATACCCCCGATCCCTTTAGCCACAAGGGCCATATCTAACTCCCTCTTAAATATAGCCAATGAACTGGCCTCAACTATTTCCTGTGGCAGAGAATTCCACAGATTCACCACTCTCTGTGTGAAGAAGTTTTTCCTAATCTCAGTCCTAAAAGGCTTCCCCTTTATCCTCAAACTGTGACCCCTCGTTCTGGACTTCCCCAACATCGGGAACAATCTTCCTGCATCTAGCCTGTCCAATCCCTTTAGGATTTTATACATTTCAATCAGATTCCCCCCTCAATCTTCTAAATTCCAACGAGTATAAGCCTAGTTCATCCAGTCTTTCATCATATGAAAGTCCTGCCATCCCAGGAATCAATCTGGTGAACCTTCTTTGTACTCCCTCTATGGCAAGAATGTCTTTCCTCAGATTAGGGGACCAAAACTGCACACAATACTCCAGGTGTGGTCTCACCAAGGCCTTGTACAACTGCAGTAGTACCTCCCTGCTCCTGTACTCGAATCCTCTTGCTATAAGTGCTAGCATACCATTCGCCTTTTTCACTGCCTGCTGTACCTGCATGCCCACTTTCAATGACTGGTGTATAATGACACCCAGGTCTCGTTGCACCTCCCCTTTTCCTAATCGGCCACCATTCAGATAATAATCTGTTTTCCTATTTTTGCCACCAAAGTGGATAACTTCACATTTATCCACATTAAATTGCATCCATGAATTTGCCACTCAGCTAACCTATCCAAGTCACCCTGCATCCTCTTAGCATCCTTCTCACAGCTAACACTGCTAGTTTCATTCGCAAGCTTCGTGTCATTCGCAAACTTGGAGATGCTGCATTTAATTCCCTCATCCAAGTCATTAATATATATTGTAAACAACTGGGGTCCCAACACTGAGCCTTGCGGTACCCCACTAGTCACTGCCTACCATTCTGAAAAGGTCCCGTTTATTCCCACTCTTTGCTTCCTGTCTGCCAACCAATTCTCTATCCACATCGATACCTTACCCCCAATACCGTGTGCTTTACGTTTGCTAAGAGGTAAGAGGGGAGCCAGAGTGGGAAATAGCTGAAGAGGGAAGCGGGGAGGCTGGGGGGAAATTACCGGATGTTAGAGAAATTGATGTTCATGCAAGATCCTACATCTATGGACTCCAGAGCCTGCTGGCCATGAAACTAGCAGGCATGAACTTCAGATTGCGGCCTCTGCCATTGATCTCACCGGCTCCAACACCTCAGGGCATATTCAAAACCCGGACTCCAGCAACGACCATGGAGACATTCAAAGTGATTGCGCAACTACCAACTGCGACTCCAGCCTTGAACTCCAGGCCGGGTCTTTATGTGCTGCTATTGTGACTCCCGTCTCCCCTTCCCCCACCACCACTCCGCAGCCCCGTCTTCCTCAGATCCCACCGTCAACTCCTGGGTACTCAGAGGCTTCATCTTCCTCTCACCCCAACCCTCCCCTCTCCATTGACACCCCCAGCCTCCTCCCTCCCCCCTCTGATCCCAGCTCTCAAGATTCCAGCCTTGAACTCCAGGCCGGGTCTTTATGTGCTGCTATTGTGACTCCCGTCTCCCCTTCCCCCACCCATACTCTGCAACCTCGTCTCCTTCAGATCCCATCGTCAGCTCCTGGGCCCTCAGAGGCTCCATCTTCCTCTCACTCCAACCCTCCCCTCTCCACTGACACCCCCAGCCTCCCCCCTCCCCCCTCTGATCCCAGCTCTCATCCGTGCCGGGTCTTTACCATCCCCTCCGACCTTCAATTGTCGGAGGCAGAGCCTCAGTAAGGGTCTCACCTTTGTCCCCCTTCGCCCACACCTCAGCAAGTTCTGTGTTCGCCATGATGCGGACTTTTCTTCCGCCGTCTCCGTCTCCGAGCCTACTTCTTCAGCAAGGACTCTTCCACCCCCACCGATGACCCCTTCTCCCGTCTTCAACCCTCCTCTTCTTCATGGACACCCCGCTCTGGTCTTCTGCCTGCTCTGGATCTCTTTATCGCTAACTGCCGACGGGACATCAACCGTCTCGACTTCACCGCACCTTGTCCCCATTCCAACCTCACTCCTTCGGAACGCTCTGCTCTCCACTCCCTCCGCACTAATCCTAACCTTATTATTAAACCCGCCGATAGGGGGGGTGCTGTTGTAGTCTGGCGTACTGACCTCTATCTTGCCGAGGCACAGCGACAACTCGCGGATACCTCCTCTTATTTACCCCTCGATCGTGACCCCACTAAGGAGCACCAGGCCATTGTCTCCCACACCATCACCGACTTTATCCGCTCAGGGGATCTCCCATCCACTGCTACCAACCTTATAGTTCCCACACCTCGCACTTCCCGTTTCTACCTCCTACCCAAGATCCACAAACCTGCCTGTCCTGGCAGACCTATTGTCTCAGCTTGCTCCTGCCCCACCGAACTCGTTTCTGCATACCTCGACACGGTTTTATCCCCCCTTGTTCGATCCCTTCTGACCTATGTTCGTGACACTTCTCGCGCTCTTAAACTTTTCGATGATTTTAAGTTCCCTGGCCCCCACTGCTTTATTTTCACCATGGATGTCCAGTCCTTATATACTTCCATCCCCCATCAGGAAGGTCTCAAAGCTCTACGCTTCTTTTTGGATTCCAGACCTAATCAGTTCCCCTCTACCACCACTCTGCTCCGTCTAGCGGAATTAGTCCTTACTCTTAATAATTTCTCCTTTGGCTCCTCCCATTTCCTCCAAACTAAAGGTGTAACTATGGGCACCCGTATGGGTCCTAGCTATGCCTGCCTTTTTGTTGGGTTTGTGGAACAATCTATGTTCCGTGCCTATTCTGGTATCTGTCCCCCACTTTTCCTTCGCTACATCGACGACTGCATTGGCGCTGCTTCCTGCACGCATGCAGAGCTCGTTGACTTTATTAACTTTGCCTCCAACTTTCACCCTGCCCTCAAGTTTACCTGGTCCATTTCCGACACCTCCCTCCCCTTTCTGGATCTTTCTGTCTCTGTCTCTGGAGACAGCTTATCCACTGATGTCTACTATAAGCCTACTGACTCTCACAGCTATCTGGACTATTCCCCTTCTCACAATTCCTCTGTCTCCGCTGCATCTGCTCTCAGGATGAGGCTTTTCATTCTAGGACGAGGGAGATGTCTTCCTTTTTTAAAGAAAGGGGCTTCCCTTCCTCCACTATCAACTCTGCTCTTAAACGCATCTCCCCCATTTCACGTACATCTGCTCTCACTCCATCCTCCCGCCACCCCACTAGGAATAGAGTTCCCCTGGTCCTCACCTACCACCCAACTAGCCTCCGGGTCCAACATATTATTCTCCGTAACTTCCGCCACCTCCAACGGGATCCCACCACTAAGCACATCTTTCCCTCCCCCCCTCTCTCTGCATTCCGCAGGGATTGCTTCCTACGCAACTCCCTTGTCCATTCGTCCCCCCCATCCCTCCCCACTGATCTCCCTCCTGGCACTTATCCGTGTAAGCGGAACAAGTGCTACACATGCCCTTACACTTCCTCCCTTACCACCATTCAGGGCCCCAAACAGTCCTGCCAGGTGAGGCAACACTTCACCTGTGAGTCGGCTGGGGTGAAATACTGCGTCCGGTGCTCCCGATGTGGCCTTTTATATATTGGTGAGACCCGACGCAGACTGGGAGACCGCTTTGCTGAACATCTACGCTCTGTCCGCCAGAGAAAGCGGGATCTCTCAGTGGCCACACACTTTAATTCCACATCCTATTCCCATTCTGACATGTCTATCCACAGCCTCCTCTACTGTAAAGATGAAGCCACACTCAGGTTGGAGGAACAACACCTTATATTCCGTCTGGGTAGCCTCCAACCTGATGGCATGAACATCGACTTCTCTAACTTCCGCTAATGCCCTACCTCCCCCTCGTACCCCATCTGTTACTTATTTTTATACACACATTCTTTCTCTCACTCTCCTTTTTCTCCCTCTGTCCCTCTGAATATACCCCTTGCCCATCCTCTGGGTCCCCCCCCCTTGTCTTTCTTCCCAGATCTCCTGTCCCATGATCCTCTCGTATCCCCTTTTGCCTATCACCTGTCCAGCTCTCGGCTCCATCCCTCCCCCTCCTGTCTTCTCCTATCATTTTGCATCTCCCCCTCCCCCTCCAACTTTCAAATCCCTTACTCACTCTTCCTTCAGTTTGTCCTGACGAAGGGTCTCGGCCTGAAACGTCGACTGCACCTCTTCCTCGAGATGCTGCCAGGCCTGCTGCGTTCACCAGCAACTTTTATGTGTGTTGCTTGATGTTCATGCCATCAGGTTGCTGCCAAGGAAAAACCATTGCTGCATTTAGCCTATCTAGAAATTTCTAAGATACAGTGCCTTTTCCAGTCCTTAAATCTCTAAGGAATACTGTTGCATAGTATTTGTTCTCCTCCCATACATCAAACCTGTCATGCCTGGAACATTCTGTTCGGCGAGTTAGTGGTGAAGTGGCAGAACTCATCCGGCAACGTGTTGGCAATTTGCATCTCAAAGAGTATCTTCTCCCTGGTACAACATCCTGAATGACTTGCACATTAGTCATGGCGTCCACATTAAGCACGCTGGAAAATTCCGGTCAAACGTTTAGTAAGTGGCAGTCTCCAGGACCCAAAGTCTGGCTGTAGGAATTAATTTGGGACTGATTTTGATTTTGACCGCAGCTGCAAATACAGATCTTTCTGCATTTGCCAAGTAAAAGTCTTGCAGCCTCAATGAGCCATGATTTCTTAACATTCAGACAACTTGTACATACTGGTGTGGTGCAATGTGGTGCAAAGGTGCCCTTGGCACACCGTTAGGTTGTTAACGCATTTCACTATATGTTTTGATGTATTGTAAATGAAATAAGTAAATCTGAATTTCTTGACTCATCATTCCTGGATGAGCTCAATGCATACTTTGATATGGAGAACTATGACACATCCACACACAGCCCACACCTCCGGATGATCCTGTAAGCTCAGTCTCTGAGAAGCTAAAGACATTTTCCATTGACTACAGCTCTGTTTTCAATGCTAAAATTCCAAGCTAGCTCATCACCAAATTCTGAGACCTGGGAGTCAATACCTCCTCTGTAAATGGATCCTTGACTTTCTGACCAAAAAGCAACAATCAGTAAGTATAAGGCAGCAACACCTCCGCCAGAATTATTCTGAACACCAGTGCTCCACAAAGTTGTGTTCACAGTCCCCATTCTAAACCCGGTACATTTACGACTGTCTGGCTAGATTCCACTCTGACTTTGTCTACAAGTTTATACACCGTTCTGGGCTGTGTCTCATTGATCATTGTCACTAGGGTCTCTAGAAAAGAGATAGTTTAGAGGCAAGGGTTCAAGAAAATAACCTTTGACACAATATCAGCAGAACAAAAGAGCTGGTCATTGACTTCAGGAAAGTGATTGGTGCATATGCTCCTGTTTTCTTCAGCAGTGCTGATGTTGAGAGGGTTGTGAGCTTTAAATTCCTAGGAGTGAACATCACCAATAACATAGACACCGAGGCCAAGAGAGCACACCAGCACCTCTATTTCTTCAGGAGGTTAAAGAAAGCTGGCATGCCCCTGTCAACACTTGCCAATGTTATATCGATGTCATAATTCCCTGGTTAAGATTTTTACTGCTATGCTGTAGGTATTTCATTTTAGCAGTTCTGTAAAAGCAGTGTGTTCTGCTTTTAGGATGTTTTGGTTTCGGCTAAAAGATAAGGGGCTCTGATGTTCAGCTAGGGATGTTGTGTCAGCCAATCAGGATGGCGGAATTGAGGGGGGGGGGTCAGAGAGGGATTTGTGGCGGACAGTGTGGTTCGCGGAAGCTGCGGAGAGGACAAGAGAGAAAATGGCTGAAAATACCGTGGGAAGGAGCATCCCTGTTGCCTTGTGCAGATGAATAGCTCCAAGGAGTGCCTGTTGGTTTGATTGAGATGGATTTCAAGGGAAAGTCAGAACGTGGTGTGTGCTTTCACGCAGACCGTGGGTCCAGTACGTGAGTAAAAAGGACATCTTGAAGATGAGCTCCAACTTTATGTGCACATTTGGACTGGGTTAACTGAAATGAGACCTTGTTCTCTTTTACTTTTCTGACTAAATGTTTGATAAAGCTGAAATTTATAAATATACTTCCTTTATAATTTTATGCCGTGTACGATCTGTTATTTCGTGCTGACCGACAATTGTGTACGAGCTGAGCATTAGCTCAGATCAACGTTTCTTTAATTGGAACATTGTGATGTTCTTGTTTGGCTGAATCCCAAATCATATCGACCTAGATGCATATTGTTTATGAAAGGTGGCCTTCTCACCTCTGAGTCCCATGGCTGTTAGCAGGACCGGCAAAGAGGAAAGTTTCCATATGAGCCCACTGAGGGTGTTGCATTTGTGGGGGCTATCATCCGGCGATTCTTTGAATGCTGTGTAATTGCTGTTAAGAATTGATGAAGTGGTTTGTGTGTTTAAGCCTGTGTTTAAACTAGTGTCAGGGAAAGTGACTAAAGTGCTTTATCATGGACGCCACAGGGATTAAGGGTTGTTACGGTTCAAGGAAATTATATACAAATAATGCTTGTGTTTTGAGTGGGATGGATGTCCAAGTTCCTGATGAACAGGTGTTCAGAGTGCTAACTTCTATAAAAGTTTTGGGGAAAGTTTCGCTGATTGAGCTGCTTTTTGATCAATTGGCCGGTAAGGATGTCGTGTTAGTTCAGACGTGCAGTGATGTGACTGAAGTCACGCTGCCTGACAGGGTAGGGACACCTGGAGAGGCGGGGCCATATTTTTAGAGAAGGAGGGCATGTAGCTGAGGACGAAGACTTTAAAGACAAGTTGTTCTCATTTCTGCGAAGCGAGGGAGAAGAAGTGTCCGATGTCAAAGTTCTAATGGGTCCTTCAGTGGTTGGTTTAAATTCTGAGCTGTCTTTGGCTATTACATCACTGGTTGATAAATGCAGTAGTGTATCTGCAGAGAGCCAGGCAGAGACTAGTAGAGAGTTTAAAGGGTCTGGCGGCTGATGTAGTGGGGTTCCCAAAGGCGGAAAACCCAATAGCCATGTCAGCTAATTTCCTGCAAGCTCTGGTAGGTGTTTTTGGCACTGCTGAAAGTGCAGCTGATGATGAAGTTTAGGCGCACGTTACAGGAGGAAGGAGAAGAGATGTCTGCCTACCTTTTCAGATTGGAGAAACTGCTACAATGTTTGTGCCACAAAGGGGGCATTCAACTGACTGAGAGAAATTGCTTGAGGATGGCAGCACACATCAAAGTTGCTGGTTTAGTCCTGATGAAGGGTCTCGGCCCGAAACGTCGACTGTACCTCTTCCTAGAGATGCTACCTGGCCTGCTGCACAGAATTCCTCGTGATTGCTTGAGGATGGAGCAAGTTGTGAAGGGCGCGCTGTCACACGACACGATTGCCCTACGTATTTGAACGGCCCGCGAGATGCGTCCTCTTCCATCTTTTACCGAGTTACTCAGAGAAGTCAGAGAGGCGGAAAATGCGATTGAGAAGCAGTACATTTCCAAAAGCCGAGAAGTGTCTTCAGAGGTAGCCTCTGTTGCTAAAGTCAGAATCAGAATCAGGTCTATTATCACCAGCATGTGTTGTGAAATTTGTGACCCCTGATGTCACAGAGATAGAACTTTTGAGGAATAAGGTGGAAAACTTTCGAGCTGAGCTGATTCAATGGATGTCGGCTAATGTTTCAGCTAAACATGTTATGTCTATTGGGAAACCAGACCCACCTGTAGGACTTATGACGCAGCAGACTAGAAGGGTGATTGGTATTTTCTGTTACAATTGTGGAGAAGATGAACATTTCAAGTGAGACTCTGAAGGACAGGAAAATCTTTGAAAAGTAAGTCAGCTGTTAATCAAATAAAGAAGAAAAGAGGCAAAATTACAGAGGGACCCAGTAAAGGAATGGGCTGGCATTTTGGAGAAGGTATGTTCCAATCAGTGTATCAAGGGAAATATTGTTCGTCCATCATGACGTCGGTGAGGACCTCGACACCATTATGATGGTGTCGAGACTAGCGCGTGATTTGGATTTAAGTGAGGGAGAGTTGCGCAGCGTCAGCCTCACTCTCTCTTCCCAATTCCCATCTGGATCCAGTGGCAAGACGGAGACTAGGCGCAGTGGATGACCAGGACGTCTTCTGTGTCTAGTCGTGCTCTACACGTTCCACGACGCTTGCAAAGACTGCCTTCTTGACCGTTGGACCTTCCATAGGTCTCATCCGCTCAATCCGCCGGAGTCTGTCTTCACATGCTGGGATAGACAACTCCCTATCTCACTGAGGGTTTGAGACCCATTGGCTACCCTCACCTGGTTTAGCCGGCTTGTCGAGGCCGTTGCCCGGGGTGTGGCCGCTGTCGCATGCAAACAGCTACGGGGAGCCACAGGTGAGAGCTGAGTGCCAGGTGGGGACCAAAGGTGCACTAACCGCCTTGAAAAGGACACGACATGTTCCCCCACCAGAGGTGCTACCCCTCATCAAGGGAAATACTGAAGTGCAGAACACTATTCCTGAAGGCTTAGTGGGACCAAGCTCTGACGTATCTATTCGGATTGAAGGTGTTTATGCCAGAGCCATACTTGACACAGGTTCTCAAGTTACTTTGCTTTATAGATCCTTTTACAACCGGATGTTTGACGCATTTAACATTGAAACCATTCAGTGCCCTTGAGATTCGGGGGCTTGGTACTGATCAGTACCCATACGATGGTTACTTGTCATTGAAATTGGAGCTTTCAGAAGAAGATGTTGGAGTAACTGAGACTATTGACACACTAGCTTGGTTTGCCCGGATCCGGTTAAATAGAATGGAGCCTCCATTCCTGTGGGAATGATTGTGAAAAGGTTTGTGGGAGCATGCAAGGAGAGAAATAGAGAGAACTTTCTGAAAACCTTGTCCATTCACCCTGAGTTCAGAGCTGCTTTTGAGAAGGTGCAAGTTCCTCCTAAGCAGGATGATGAGCAGAAACGAGGAACTGTGTGGTACACCCAGTCTAAACCTGTCATGTTACATCCTGGAGGAGTAGCTAGAATGACAGGAACCCCCAAATTTGCCGGAATGCCCAAAGCCTTGGCCATCCAGGTGGGGGCGCCTGATGATCAGGAAGAAGAGTCACACTTAGCTGCAGGAGTGCTGGTGTGACCCGAATTGCAGAAATCTTTGGCTATCTACACAAACAGGATGATAGTGATTATCAGGAACACCTCAGGGAGAGAGGTTACCCTCAGATGTGGGGTGTTGACTGCCTCTCTTTTTCTTGTGATGGTAGTGTCTTGTATTCTGGGGAAAACAGAAGAGCAACAGTCCCCTGGATCGAGGATCTCGACATCGTGGTCATGCAACTTGGGTGACTCTCCGATGCCCGAGAAATGGAAAAGGAGATTAACTGAGAAGACGTTGGAATGCAAAGATGCCTTTTGTACTGATGAATCTGATGTTGGCTGCCCCAAGAGTACTTGCCACGCTATTAGAGTGACCAAGGACACCCCTTTTCAGGAGAGGTCTTGCCAGTTATTATCAGCAGAGGTTGAAGATACTCAGCTGCACCTGCTTAAACTGAAGGAAGTTGTGATGGAACAGGGAGACCTGAGCCGTTGGAAGACTGGAGTGATAGATGGGGGAGGCACCCTCTAGTAGACAGGAAGAGTCACAAGGATTGGTTGAGGTGGGAGAAGTTGAAGATGAGATAAGGTCTCAGGGAGTCAGGAAACCCTTAGCTGGGATGGCAGGGGATGCACTGGGAAACAGAACGTTATGCCCGTTCCCGTAGTGAGATATGCTACTTCCATTTACAAATGGATTGGGGGTCCTGAAATCACAAAATTCGTTTGAATACTGTGTTATTAATAATGGTTTAGTAAGTCCCAAAGTCATGAGGACATGACGATTTTTGGTGTGCGGGGGAGTGTAACACCCTGGTTAAGATTTTTAGTGCTATGTTGTAGGTATTTCATTTTCGCAGTTCTGTAAAAGCAGTGTGTTCTGCTTGTGGGATGTTTTGGTTTCGGCTAAAAAATAAGCAGGTATGATGTTGTGTCAGCCAATCATGGTGGCAGAATTGGGAGAAAGTTTGAGAGAGCAGGGTGGGGAGAGGTTTGTGACAGACTGTGTGTTTTGTTTTTTTTTGCGGGAGATATGGAGAGGACAGGACAGAAGATGAGAATACCGTGGGATGGAGCATCCCTGTTGTGTGAACTGGATTGTGCAGATGAACGGCTCCAAGGAGATAGAGCCCGTTGGTTTGAGGTGTATTTCTAGCGAGGGTCGGAATGTGGTGTGTGCTTTCACGCGGACCGTCGGTCCAGTGCGTCCATAAAAAGGACAACTTGAAGATGAGCTTCAACTTGATGTGCACATTGGACTGGGTTAACTGAAATGGGCCCTTTCATTTTATTTTCCTTTTCTTTTTCCTACTAACTGTCTGATAAAGCTGAAATTTAGAACATAGCACATAGAATAGTATAACATACTACAGGTCCTTCAGCCCACAATGTAGTGCTGACCCTTAAACCCTGCCTCCCATATAACCCCCCACCTTAAATTCCTCCATATACCTGTCTAGTAGTCTCTTAAATTTCACGAGTGCATCTGCCTCCACCACTGACTCAGGCAGTGCATTCCACGCACCAACCACTCTTTGAATGAAAAACCTTCCTCTAATATCCCCCTTGAACTTCCCACCCCTTACCTTAAAGCCATGTCCTCTTGTATTGAGCAGTGGTGCCCTGGGGAAGAGGCGCTGGCTATCCACTCTATTCCTCTTAATATCTTGTATACCTCTATCATGTCTCCTCTCATCCTCCTTCTCTCCAGAGAGTAAAGCCCTAGCTCCCTTAATCTCTGATCATAATGCATACTCTCTAAACCAGGCAGCATCCTGGTAAATCTCCTCTGTACCCTTTCCAATGCTTCCACATCCTTCCTATAGTGAGGTGACCAGAACTGGACACAATACTCCAAGTGTGGCCTAACCAGAGTTTTATAGAGCTGCATCATTACCTCGCGACTCTTAAACTCTATCCCTCGACATATGAAAGCTAACACTCCATAAGCTTTCTTAACTACCCTATCTACCTGTAAGGCAACTTTCAGGGATCTGTGGACATGTACCCCCAGATCCCTCTGCTCCTCCATTTGTAAATATACTTTCTTGATAATTTTATGCGGTGTAGGATCTGTTATTTTGTGCTGGCCGACAATCTTAAGACCATAAGACCATAAGACAAAGGAGCAGAAGTAGGCCATTCGGCCCATCGAGTCTGCTCTGCCATTTTATCATGAGCTGATCCATTTTATCCTATTTAGTCCCACTGCCCCGCCTTCTCACCATAACCTTTGATGCCCTGGCTACTCAGATACCTATCAATCTCTGCCTTAAATACACCCAATGACTTGGCCTCCACTGCTGTCCGTGGCAACAAAGTCCATAGATTCACCACCCTCTGACTAAAAAATTTTTTTCGCATTTCTGTTCTGAAAGGGCGCCCTTCAATCCTGAAGTCATGCCCTCTCGTACTAGACTCCCCCATCATGGGAAACAACTTTGCCACATCCACTCTGTCCATGCCTTTTAACATTCGAAATGTTTCTATGAGGTCTCCCCTCATTCTTCTAAACTCCAAGGAATACAGTCCAAGAGCGGACAAACGTTCCTCATATGTTAACCCTCTCATTCCCGGAATCATTCTACTGAATCTTCTCTGTACCCTCTCCAACGTCAGCACATCCTTTCTTAAATAAGGAGACCAAAACTGCCCACAGTACTCCAAGTGAGGTCTCACCAGTGCCTTATAGAGCCTCAACATCACATCCCTGCTCCTATACTCTATTCCTCTAGAAATGAATGCCAACATTGCATTCGCCTTCTTCACCACTGACTCAACCTGGAGGTTAACCTTAAGGGAATCTTGTACGAGGACTCCCAAATCCCGTTGCATCTCAGAACTTTGAATTCTTTCTCCATTTAAATAATAGTCTGCCCGTTTATTTTTTCTGCCAAAGTGCATAACCATACACTTTCCAACATTGTACTTCATTTGCCACTTCTCTGCCCATTCTTCCAATCTATCCAAGTCTCTCTGCAGACTCTCCATTTCCTCAGCACTACCGGCCCCTCCACCTATCTTCGTATCGTCAACAAACTTAGCCACAAAGCCATCTATTCCATAATCCAAATCGTTGATGTACAATGTAAAAAGAAGCGGTCCCAAAACTGATCCCTGTGGAACACAACTGGTAACCGGCAGCCAACCAGAATAGGATCCCTTTATTCCCACTCTGTTTCCTGCCAATCAGCCAACGCTCTATCCACGTATGTAACTTTCCTGTAATTCCATGGGCTCTTATCTTGTTAAACAGCCTCATGTGTGGCACCTTGTCAAAGGCCTTCTGAAAATCCAAATATACAACATCCACTGCATCTCCCTTGTCTAGCCTACTGGTAATTTCCTCAAAAAATTGTAATAGGTTTGTCAGGCAGGATTTTCCTTTAAGGAATCCATGCTGAGTTCTGCCTATCTTGTCATATGCCTTCAGGTACTCTGTAACCTCATCCTTGACGATCGACTCCAACAACTTCCCAACCACCGACGTCAAGCTAACAGGTCTATAATTTCCTTTTTGCTTCTTTGCCCCCTTCTTAAATAGCGGAGTGACATTTGCAATCTTCCAGTCTTCCGGAACCATGCCAGAATCTATCGACTTTTGAAAGTTCATCGCTAATGCCTCTGCAATCTCCACAGCTACTTCCTTCAGAACACGAGGGTGCATTCCATCTGGTCCAGGAGATTTATCGACCTTTAGCTTATTTAGCTTCCTGAGTACTTTCTCTGTCGTAATTGTGACTGCGCACACTTCCTCTTCCCTGCCACCCTTGAGTGTCCGGTATCCTGCTGTCTTCCTCAGTGAAGACTGATGCAAAATACTTGTTCAGTTCCTCTGCCACCTCCTCATCTCCCATTACAATTTCTCCAGTATCATTTTCTATCGGTCCTATATCTACTCTCACCTGTCTTTTACTCTTTATATACTTGAAAAAGCTTTTAGTATCCTCTTTGATATTATTTGCTAGTTTCCTTTCATAGTTAATCTTTTCTCTCTTAATGACCTTCTTGGTTTCCTTTTGTAAGGTTTTAAAGACTTTCCAATCCTCTGTCTTCCCACTAATTTTTGCTTCCTTGTATGTCCTCTTCTTTGCTTTAACTTTGGCTTTGACTTCTCTTGTCAACCACTGTTGCATCCTTTTTCCACTCGAAAATTTCTTCTTTTTTGGAATATACCTGTCTTACACATTCCTCATTTCTCACATAAATTCCAGCCACTGCTGCTCTGCCGTCTTTCCCGCCAGTGTCTCTTTCCAGTCAACTTTGGCCAGTTCCTCTCTCATGCCACTGTAGTTTCCTTTACTCCACTGAAATACCGACACATCAGATTTCGGCTTCTCTTTTTCTAATTTCACAGTGAACTCAATCATGTTATGATCACTGCCTCCTAAGGGTTCCTTCACCTCAATCTCTCTAATCACCTCCGGTTCATTACACAATACCCAAGCCAGTACAGCCGATCCCCTAGTGGGCTCAACAACAAGCTGTTCTAAAAAGCCATCTCGCAGACATTCTACAAATTCTCTCTCTTGAGATCCAGTGCCGACCTGATTTTTCCAATCTACTCGCATGTTAAAATCCCCCACAATTATCATAACACTGCCCTTCTGACAAGCCTTTTCTATTTCCAGTTGTAATTTGTAGTCCACATCCCTGCAGCTGTTTGGAGGCCTATAAATAACTGCCATCAGGGTCCTTTTACCCCTGCTATTCCTTAGCTCAACCCATAAAGATTCTGCACCTTCCGATCCTATATCACCTCTTTCTAATGATTTAATATCTTTTCTTACCAATAAAGCCACGCCTCCCCCTCTGCCTACCTGCCCATCCTTCCTTTACACCGTGTATCCTTGGACGTTCAGCTCCCAGAGACATGCATCCTTTAGCCACGTCTCAGTGATGGCCACAATGTCATACCTGCCAATCTGTAGCTGTACGACAAGATCATCCACCTTATTTCTTATGCTGCGTGCATTTAAGTACAACACCTTAAGACCAGTATTTGATACTTTTTGCTTTGATTTCACTGGAACTTTATTGCACTGCAACTCATCCCAATGGCTACAAATTTGCCCCATAACCTGCCTGTCTTTCCTGACATCTTTACTGCTCACTATCTTAGATTTATTTCTGTTTTCCCCTTCCTCCACTCTATCATTCTGGTTCCCATCCCCCTGCCAAATTAGTTTAAACTCTCCCTAACAGCTCTATTGAACTTTCCCGCCAGGATATCGGTCCCCTTCGGGTTCAGGTGTAACCTGTCCTTTTTGAACAGGTCATACTTCCCCCAGAAGAGATCCCAATTATCCAAGAATCTGAAGCCCTGCCCCCTACACCAGTCTCTCAGCCTTTGCTCAAATTGAGGATGCTTTAATTGGAACATCACTATGTTTTTGCTTGGCTGCATCCCAAATCATATCGACCCTGGACGTATATTGTTTATGAAAGGTGGCCTTCTCACCGCTGAGTCCTGTGGCTGTTAGCAGAGCCGAGTTTGCACACGAGCCTGAAGAGGGGCTTGCAGATGCACCATAGAAAGCATCAGCTTTGTATGGCAACTCTTCTGTCTGTGACCAGAAGAAACTGCTCAGTTCAGCACATCATACAAACCAGACTCCCCTCCGTGGAGTCTGTCTCTGCTGCTTGCTCTCACTGAGCGTTTGGGAGACCAGCAGGATAGATGGAGAAAGGCTTGCCAGTTGGGAATGTGTCAGTTCCATGTGACTTCCCTCCCCACGTCCTGCGAAGGGAGCAGCTCTTCCTGCACCCACCCACTCTCCCATCACAGCTGATTCTGTTTATTTCTGACTGCTGAGTTATGGACAGTTCAAGTGATGGGCAGTTGTCAAGAACAGGACCATGTCGAACCCTGAAGACTGTCTGTACTCTGATGTTTCTTGTGTAATGGTTGCTCTGCTTTTTTTTGGAACGTTCACTGCTAATGCTAATGCAATGGCGTCTTTGTAACGTTCACTGCTGAGGTAACGGTTTCTCTGTAGCAGCAATGTTTGGGTTACTGCTGGAGATAACAGTAATGTTAGCCAATCGGGGATTGTTGATTTGTCTTGTGTATCTGGAAGGATGTTGTTTTCGCGGTCTTTTGTCGAGAGGAGATGAAGAGGGAAGATGCATGTGGAGAGAGCTGGTAGACCACCGGACGGAGTGGACTGGGATCTGAGGGTCTGCAGGTCGGTGACGCTTGGAGGAGACCGATGGTGGAAGAAGGTCTTCTGAGTGAGCTCTAGCGTGACTTTGACTTTGACTTGGGCCCTCTTTTTTTGTTGTTTATTTTCATTACCAATCCTATATTCAGATTAAGATTCATAAAGTCTATCATTTAATTGCATATAGTGTACTGTCTGATATTTTGCGTTGTGGGGTTGTAACTGGGGAGTACATCACACAGCATCCACACAAACGTGATTACTCAGTTTGGCGGGGACAAAGGCTGATTCCCCCAGACGAACACGAGCTGGGCGAGTGTGAGGGTTACAATTGTCTCTACCTAATCTGCTTATACTGTGGTGACACTTGTGGGCCGTCCCCCAGCACATCCCTAAGTTGTGTTGGTTTTTAAACAAAAATGGCACATTTCACTGCATGTTTTTTTTTATTCAGATAAATAAATCTGAATCTGAATTTAATTCCCAACCCCAATCATTTTGAGAACAGATTTGAGGACATATTTGTAGAAATGTCTAATAGGAAAGGACATCATTTTAAGGTGATTGCAGGAAAGTACATGCAGGATGGTATGAGGTAGTTTTTTCATACAGAGAATGGCGAATGCATAGAACATTTTGCTAGGGGTGGAGTAGAGGCAGATACATTTGGGACATTTAAGAGACTCTTAGATAGGCACATAGATGATAGAAAAATAGAAGGCTATATGGGAGGGAAGGGTTAGATTGTTGTTGGTCTAGGTTAAAAGTCAGCACAACATTATTGGCCTGTTATAGTCTTAATATTCTATGTTCTATTGGTATAGTGGCTAATAGATTAAATTTTTTATTTCTATTTCAAGTTTTCTATTTTCCTATATTTATTTTTTTAACATATTTCTATCCAATTTAAAAAAAATCACTGATCTTACAGGTAATAAGCCTTCAAAACTATTCAATAAGCTTCAATACCTTGGCCCCAATACCGCTTTGTGCAATTAGATTTCCTCACTTGCAGACCCCAGTCAGTTCAGATTGGCAACGAGATCCTCTCCATGATCTCCATCAACACAGGGGCACCTCAAGGCTCTGCGCTTAGCCCCCCCGCCCCCGCTCTACTCATTTTACACTTACGACTGTAAGGCTAAGTGCAGAACCAATACTATATTTATGTTTGCTGATGACACCACTGCCCTTAGCCGAATCAATGGGTAGTGACGAGGGAGACCGGCACTCAATATCAGCAAGACCAAAGAGCTGATTATTGATTTCAGGAGGAGGGAACTGGAGGCCCATGGCCAGTCCTTATCAAGGGATCAGAGGTAGAGTTGGTAAGCGACTTTAAATTCTTTACTATTATCATTTCAAAGGATTTCCTAGGCCCAGTATGTAGGTGCCATTTTGAAGAAAGCACAGCAGTGCCTCTATTTCCTTAGAAGCTTGCAAAGGTTTGGCACGTCATCTAAAAATTTGACAAACTTCAATAGATTTGTGTTGGAGAATATGCTGAGTGCTGGCATGCCCTGGTGTGGAAACACCAATGCTCTTGAATGGAAAATCCTACAAAAAATAGTGGATATGTCCCAGTCCAACACGGGTAAATCCCTCCCTACCATACGGAACGCTGTTGCAGGAAAGCAGCATCCATCACCTAGGACTTCCACCACCCAGGCCATGCTCTCTTCTCACTGCTCCCGTCAAGTAGAAAGCACAGGAGCCTCAGGACGTGCACCACCAGGTTCAGGAACAGTTACTGCCCCTCAACCATCAGACCTTAAACAAGAAGGGACAACTTCACCCCTTCAATGAACTGTTCCACAACCGATGAACTTACTTTTAGGGACTCTTCATCTCATGTTCTCGATATTGATTCATTCATTCATTCATGTATTTACTTGTCTATTTAATAACTTATTTAGTATTTGCACAGTTTGTTGTCTTTTGTACATTGGCTGTTTGTCCATCCTGTTGGGCGCGGTCTTTCAATGATTCTATTGTGGTTCTTGGACTTACTGTGAATGCCTATTAGAAAATGAATCTCAGGGTTGTATATGGTGACATATGTGTATTTTGATAATAAATTTACTTTGAACTTCAGATTGACCATTTTGCCATTATCCCTATTCTCACTGAGGAATATGTTTATGTTTGCACACACCTTTCCTTACTGATAATCATCGATTTTTCTGCCCTGTACTGTAACTGTCTTTTTTTCCTTTACTTCCCAAACTTCCTCTAATCAGAGTTCTCCCCTCCCTCCCCAGATTTTGGTATAAAACTTTGAGATAAACCTGCTATTCAAGTTGCGTTGGTGCTGGTACCAGCACATAGGAGCAGAAGACAAAGGAACAGAATGAGGCCACTCGACCTGTTGAGTTGCTCTGCTATTCCATCATGGCTGATGTATTATTCCTCTCAACCCCATTCATGTGTGCAAAACTGTTATCAATTACTTCATGAATTGATCAACTTTTTTCCCAAATGAATTTTTGTTCTAAGTTTTCAAATTTTGGATCCTACTGACCCCATGCCAATTTGGATGCAGTTCAGACAGAAGTCCTAAGGCAAGTACTTGTTGTCTTTTGTAATTTGGATCTCAGTTTCTTTGTCTTATCTGACATTGGTTTCCAAATAACCATGGCAATAGATCTTTCCCTTACAACTTCAAGTTCCTCCCTGCCCCTAGGCATCTAATTGGTGCATGAAGAATTGGTGTGACATGATGAAGGTTTGATTCCACTGTTGAAATAGGACTTAGGGTGTAATGTAATCTGACTGGCCACGCTGAAATTATAATTTGACTAATATCTTGAAATCTGCTTAAGTATCTTCTGAATCAAGGAAGTTTCATCGTTCCAAAGGTTTAATGTACTTCAGTTATCTTATAAAGAATACTCATAAAAATCTAGTCGAACAATATGGATTTTGATGATATAAACCCTCTTTCATACATCTGCATTTTATGCTCTTCAAAAACGGGATTTTATCGTTTGTAGGGGAGAAGTCTACCATTTGATCAGTTGACCATAAAAACAATAAGACATAGGAACAGAATTAGACTATTCAGCCCATCAAGTCTGCTCCACCATTTCATCATGGCTAATTTTCAACCCCATTCTTCTGCCTTCTCCCTGCAACCTTTGACACCCTTACTAATCCAGAGCCTATCAACTTTTGCTTTAAATATACAGAATGACCTGGCCTCCACGATCATCTGTGGAAATGAAATCCACAGATTCACCAGTCTGGCTAAAAAGAATCCTCCTCATCTCTGTTCTAAAGGGACGTCCTTGCATTCTGAGGCTATGCCCTCTGGTCCTTGTCTCTCCCACTATTGGAAACAACCTCTCCACATCCTAGGCCTTTCATACAGGGTTTGATGTAGGGTCGCAGAAGTAAAGAGAATTGTGTGCTAATCGAATGAATACTATCCTGTTGAATTGGAACAACATCTAATTTTCGATTGAACTGCAACCATATTCCCTTCATAATGATCAGTCATGCCCATCGGGTTAATGAATAAATATGCTTTCCTCAGTTAGCTTTCCCTTTAGTGAATTGCCCAGGCAAGCCTCGTTTATGCTTTGCACTGTTCTCTTCCTAAGTTTCCCATGTGCGGGCTGCCCCCTTAGACTGGCACATTGCACTGTACGTTTCGATGTACGTATGATAAATAAATAGATCTGAATCTGAAGCTGATTCTTCACTGACCAGGAACAACGACAGGTACACATCTGACAGACTTTGGAAAATAATACTCTGTAATTGTGTAAAGCTCCGCTATATTGGCTTGTATATATCTAAGGGAAATCCCGCCCGGTGCCCACCTGGACGCCTCCCTGCTGGGTCGGATGCTGTACCACTGCCACCGAAATCAGTCCCAAACATCAATCATCAGCCAGCACACACAGTACGTTTTACCAAGTACACTTTATAGATATTACTAAGTCTATGAAATTAAAATCTGTTCGATACAGAAAAAGAAGTAATGGAAAAAGGCGCCAGACTTATAAATTCAAGTTCTTCGTGCACAAGTTGGAGCTCAGAAAGTTCCTCGGGACCACCGGGACCCTGTCGACTCACGGCTCAGGACCACCAGGAGTGATTGACCGGAGCCTTCCCATACGTCCATCATCCTCCCCGTCTCTCGTCCGAATCCCCGCCAAAAGCCCCTGGTTCCCAGTCATAGGAGACAGTATTATCACCCCAAGAAATAATAACATGAACACCCATTGGCTAATAGCACCCTGCTATCGGTATCAACCCAAGCAAATTTCTAGCTGGAGACTTTCTCAGCATTTAACATAACATAGAAGCCATTTTAATCCACATACGCAGCAGTTTAGAAGATTAACATAACAAAGAAGCCATTTTAAATTTAACATACAAAGAAGAGACCCCGTACAATTGTCTGCTCAGATGTTTCGTAGGCTTGTCATTTCTAAACATAGTCATTGATAGTTTCCCATTGCTTGTACTGTATCTCTTCCTAAGCTGCCGATGGCCTGGCCAATATCAAAAACTCGCCCTACAAACAGTTACAAAAGTAGGTACATACATTTTACCTTTCTGGTGCAGTATATTCCCATCCATCATTCACTGAATAACAATAACAGTCTTGAAATGTCTGTAAATCCAATTTTGTTAATGGCTACTAAAATGCAGCTCGTGAAATTTGTGGAACTGATTTGAGAATTAATTTGCAACAGATTGCTAGATTTCTTATTGATGTTTCTATTTTTTTTATGGGTTTTCTTTTCATTATTCTGGATACATTTAATATATTGTTTATGATGACATACCACCAGGTATCTTTTGTCACTGTGTGAAGCAGAACAATCATATTATGCTCTTGCACTAAGAAATGCGTGATGTCTGTCAAATTTTGTCTGGGATGTAGAATTATTTGTGTGTAGGTAGCTAGCCACTGTTAGAGGAGGGGGAAGGGCTTGAATTGGCAGAAGTCAAGGAAATTATCTTTGAATTACATTAATCTCCAACACTGATGTTTATCAGATCAAACTCCTTGGACAGTTTTAGACTTGCTTCTTCAGAAGCATGATGAATACAAATATTAGGGAATTGGGCTAATTTCTAACATAGAACATAGGTAGAACATTGAACCTAGGACACTTGAGCCCAGTACAGGCTCTTCAGCGCATAATGTTATGCTGACCTTATAAACTACTGTAAGATCAATCTAGCCCTTCCCTCCTACACAGCCCTCCATTTTTACATCATCCATGTTGTTTAAATGTTCCTGATGTGTTCGCCTTTACCACCACCTTTGGCAGGGTGTGCAAAAAACTTACCTCTAACATCTCCCTGTGTGAGCACATGGCCAAGTGGTTAAGGTATTGGACTAGTGACCTGAAGGTCGTGAGTTCGAGCCCCAGCTGAGGCAGCATGTTGTGTCCTTGAGCAAGGCACTTAATCACACAGTGCTCTGCGACGACACTGGTGCCAAGCTGTATGGGCCCTAATGCCCTTCCCTTGGACAACATTGGTGTTGTGGAGAGGGGAGACTTGCAGCATGGGCAACTGCTGGCCTTCCATACAACCTTGCCCAGGCCTGCGCCCTGGAGAGCGAAGACTTTCCAGGCACAGATCCATGGTCTCGCAAGACTAACGGATGCCTTTCAACATCTCCCTCCAGTCATCTTAAAATTATGTCCCCTCATATTAGCCATTTTCATCCTGGGAAAATGCCTCTGATGTCCACTAGATTTATGCCTCTTATCATCTTGTACACCACTATCAAATCACCCTCCTTCACTCTAAAGAGAAAGCCCTAGCTCGCTCAACCTGTGACGCTTATGAGTTGGTTTGGTTTTGTGAGTGTTTCTCTCTTTGCAATTGTCCACCTTGATGCAGCCAAGTTGTGGACTCCTGTGCAAACGTCAAAGTCCCAACTTTTTTGGCTGTGCATTGCCAATCAATTAACTGGCTGCATACTGCCTCTGCCCTCTGCATGAGAGTTCAGGGATAGTATAAAGATTAAACACAGCAGGTTCTCCAGATGGTGGAAATCTTGAGCAAAACACACACGAATTGCTGGAGGAGCTCAGCAAGTCAGGCAGCATCCATGGTGGAATATAAAGCTCAGTGCAGGACTGGAAAGAAGCCAGGATAAGAAGGTGCGGGGTGTGGGAATGGAGTACAAGCTGCAAGGTAAAATCTGGGCCCAGAGCGGTCTCTTTTCATTGATATTTCTATCTACAATGCTTCTGGGGAAACAGATCCAAAATTGTACAAAACGTTTGATCTCATAAATATCAAAGTGCAGATTTGCAAGTTTTGCTTTTGCCAAAGTCAGTCAAACTTTCATCAAAGGTATCTTATGGAATGGGCATGTTTCTGTCTTCCTCGTGGATTGTGCAAGGCCTGGATATCAATGTCAAAGTAAAATTTATTGTTGAATTATGTATACGTTACTTCATATTACCTTGAGATTCATTTCCTGCAGGTATTAACAGGAAAATAAATACAATAGAATTCACAAAAAATAATAAATAGAGATGAATACTGACAAACAACCAATGTGAAAAAAAAGACAATTTGTGTAAAAAAAAGGAAAAATATAATACCGAGAACATGAGCTGTAAAGAGTGCCTGAAAGTAAGTCTGGAAAGATGTCAGCCCGAAACGTTGACTGTACTCTTTTCCATAGATGCTGCCTGGCCTGCTGAGTTCTTCCAGCATTCTGAGTATGTTGCAGGTTGTAGAATCAGTTCAGAGTAACGGTGAGTGAAGTTATCCATGCCTGATTATTGTAGGGTAATAAATATTCTTGAACCTCATAGTGTAGCACCTCAGGCTGCTGTACTTCCTGCTGGATGATAGTAGCAAGAAGAGAGCATGGCCTGAATGGAGGGGGTCCTTGATGCTGGATGCCCCTTTCTTGTGGCAGCACTCCATGTAAACATGCTGAACGACGGGGAATGCTTTCTTTGTGATGGACTGGGCTGCATCTTCCACTTTCTGTAGCCTTTACACTCCTGGGCATTGTGGAGGAACTGAGGGATCTTGGGGTCCACGTCCAGAGGTCCCTCAAAGTTGCCGCACAACTTGACAGACTTATTAAGGAGGCCTGTGGTATTTTGGCCTTCACTAGTCAGAGGATTGAGCTCAAGAACCGTGAGGTAATAAAATCCTATAAAATCTCTATAAAATCCTGGTTAGACCACACTTAGAATATTGAGCTCAGTTCTGGATGCCTCATTACAGGACTGGATGTGAAAACTTTAGAGAGGGTGCAGAGGAGATTTACTAGAATGCCTCCTGGATTAAAGAGCATGTCTTATGAAGGTAGGTTGAGTGTACTGGGGCGTTTCTTTTTGGAGAAAACAAGGATGAGAGGTGACTTGATAGAAATGTATAAGATGATAAGAGAGATAGATCGAGAGGACAGCGGAGGAGTTGATCAGGGCAGAAATGGCTGATATGAAGCAGTATAATTGTAAGGTAGTTGGAGAAAGTTATAAGGGGGATGTCAAAGGCAAGTTTTTTCACACAGAGACCGGTGGTTGCATGGAACACCCAGACAAGGGGTGGTAGTCGAGGCAGATATATGAGGGGCATTGAAGAAATTCTTAGATAAGCTCATGAATGATAGAAAAATGGAGGGCTATATAGGAGGGAAGGGTTAAATTGATCTTAGAACATAAGAACATAAGAAATAGGAGCAGGAGTCGGCCATCTGACCCGTCGAGACTGCTCCGCCATTCAATAAGATCATGGCTGATTTGGCCATTAACTCATCTCCACCTACCTGCCTTTTCCCCATAACCTTTAATTCCCCTACGATGAAAAAATCTATCCAATTTTGTCTAAAATATATATACTGAGGTAGCCTCCATTGTATCATTGGGCAGAGAATTCCACAGATTCACCACTCTCCGGGAAAAGCAGTTCCTCCTCATCTGCATCCTAAATCTACTCTCCCGAATCCTGAGGCTATATCCCCTGGTTCTAGTCTCACCTACCAGTGGAAACAACTTTCCTGCCTCTATCTTATCTATCCCTTTCATAATTTTATATGTTTCTAACATATAAATGTGCAAATTCTATATGTTTAAACTTGGTTAAAAGATCAGCACAACTTCTTGGGCTGAATGGCCTGCACTGTGCTGTAGTGTTCGATGTTCTATACTAAGACGTGATTAAACCAATTAGGATGCTCTCCACTGTGCACCTATAGAAGTTTGTCAAAGTTTTTGCTGGCAAGTAGAAATTATGCACATGTCATAGAGAGCCTCACTGCTGGACTCTAAGTGGCATAGTTACGTTTCCAAGTCTAGACAAGGTAGTTATGCAATATTAGACCATAAAAGCATAATACTTAGGAGAAGAGTTAGCCTATTTGGCCCATTGAGTCTGCTCTACCAGTCCATCATGGCTGATTATTATTTCTCTCAATCTCATTCACCTGCCCTCTCCCAGTAATCTTTGGAACCCTTACTAATTACGAACCTGTTAACCTCCACTTTAAATAAAACCAATGACTTGGCCTCCACAACTGCCTGTGGCAATGAATTCCACAGATCCACCACTTTCTGGCTAAAGAAATTCCTCCTCATCTCTGTTCTAAAGAACATCCTTGTATTTTGAGGTTGTGGTCTCTGGTCCTAGACTCCTTCACTACAGGAAACATCCTCTCCAAGTCCACTCTATCTAGGTCTTTCAATATTTGATAGCTTTCAGTGAAAATTCCCCCTCATTCTTCTAAACTCCAGTGTATACAGCTCCAGAGCCTTCAAAAGCTCCCCACATATTAACCCTGTCATTCCTGGATCATTCCTATAATCCTCCTTTGGCCCTCTCTAACTATTGATACAGATCAAAGTCAAAGTAAATTTTATTATCAAAGTACATATATGTCACTATATACAAACCTGAGATCCATTTCCTGCGGGCATACTCAGCAAATCTATAGACTAGTAACTACAACTGGATCTATGCAGAAGTGCAGAAGACTACAAACTGTGCAAGTGCAATTATAAATAAATCAGAATAAATAATGAGAAAAGTGAGATCATTGGTTTTGGGAACATCTCAATGGACGAACAAGTGAGTGTAGTTATCCCCTTGTATTCAAGAGCCCGATAGTTGTGAGGTAGTAACTGTTCTTGAACCTGGCAGCAAGGGTGGAAAAATATAGGCCTGCCCTACAGAAATTTAAAAAACAAGGAGTCAGTAAACCTTAAAAAAAGATCATATAACTTCTATTATCATGATTTGTCTGCAACTTTCTTAATTACTGTCTCTCACTTGTAGTTTTATGCTTTGGGCAACTTGAAGGGGACATTGCATACAATTAGGAAAGTACTATCAAAGAAACTTTCTATTCACATCTGGAACTTATTTTAAAAATAAATGTTTCTGTGTTGTAGCTGAGAACCAAATGAAGAATAAGTTTATTTTTTAATCTTACTCCTGTCATTCGGCTGGATTTCATTCAAGCAGATGTTTAAATGCATGTAGCTGTCTCCCAGACACTCACACATTATCAAGTCTGACATCAGTCACTGGGAAATTTTTCGCCATAAATTTTAGGGCTGCTGTCTGGAGGTGATCAGGCCAATTCCGGTGTGAAGTATATAACTATCACAGTTCTGAAATATAGTTATTAAAGATGTTACAGGATATCTCTCACATTTAAAGGACTTTTCTGTTTCCTTCAGAAATTCCAGAAGGCACAGTGCCCAAATGATGTGAACTTCTTTTTAATTTCACTTTGGGGAACAAAAGAAAAGATACTAGGCAAATTTTGCTACTGCTTAATTTTGCGATATTAAAGGCAATGTTCAAATGGAATATTCTGCTGGAGTTGTGGATACATTCTGGCATGTTTCCAGGAACTGATTGATTATAAAGCCACATAAGGAAGCAGACTGGAAGTCTGAGACATTGATATTCATTAATTAGAAAGCATGTTGAAACCTTTCTGCCAAGATTGTTTTTAGTCATCATAGTGTCTGTGGAGACTAGAAATCTCCCAACATCGCTATTCTCTTTTCTTTTTGCAAGTATCCTCCATTTTTTTGCAAGTATCGCAGAATACAAAAAAAACCTACTAATATAACTTAGTCATAGATTTATAGAGCCATTGAAAAGTACAACACAGATACAGGCCACTCGGCCCATCTAGTCTGTGCCAAACCATTTAATCTTCCTACTCCAGCACCAGGGCCGTTGCCCTCCAGACCCCTACCATCATGCATCATGGACCTATCCAAACTTCTCATAAATGTTGAAGTCAAGCTTACACGCACCCCTTGCGCTGGCAACTCGCTCCACAGTCCCACGATCCTCCGAGTGAAAAATTTTCCCCTCATGCTTCCTTTAAGCTTTCCCACCTTTCACCTTTAACCCATGACCTCTGGTTGTAGTCCCACCCAACTTCAGTGGAAAGAGCCTTCTTGCATTTACCCTAACCATACTTTTCATGATTTTGTATACCTCAATCAAATCTCCTCTCAATTTTCCATGTTCCGAGGAATGAAGTCCTAACCTATTCAATCTTTCTTTATAACTCAGGTCCTCCAGACCCAAAGCTTAACTTGTAGTTTAAGATTATATGTACATATGTATAGTGATTTGATGTAGTAGATGTGAGGAAATAAGCTACTTTTAACACAAGGCGGGTATCATGGAATTGGTTGTATCTGTATTATCAACTGAACTATGGTTGACAATTGAACATTAGTAGCCAATGTACCTGGGGACAATTAAGTGAGACGTCCCTTGTTCATTCATCCCTCCACACTACTCACCCTCCTGGCAAGTGGCCAAAGTACTACACCTCCTCCATCACCTCCATTCAGGGCCCCAAGCTATTTTCCCAGGTGAGGCAACACTTCACTTGTGAGTCAGCTGGGGTTGTCTATTGAGTCTGGTACTCCCGATGTGGCCTCCTCTACATCGGTGAGACCTCTCGTAAATTGGGGGACCACTTCGTTCAAGCACCTTTGCTCCATCTGCCACCAGGAACTTCCTGGTGGCCAAACATTTCCAGCATCTGCAGATTTTCTCTTGTTTGTAATTCCCATTCCAACATGTCGGTCCTCTTGTGCCAAGATGAGGCCACCCTCAGGGTGGAGGAGCAACTTTATATTCCGTCTAGGTAGCCTCCAATCTAATGGAATGAATATTGATTTCTCCCTATGGTAAAAATGTCTTCCCTCCCCCTGCCTCATCTTCTATTCCCCTTTCTGGCTGCTTACCTCTTCTCACCTACCTATCATCTCTCGCTGGGTGCCCCTCCTCCTTCACTTTCTCCTTTGGTCCACTTTCCTCTCCTATCAGATTCCTTCTTCTCCAGCCATCTAGCTTCACCTATCAATCACCTTCCAGCTATTCTCTTTCCCCTCTCCGGCCTTTTTATTCTGGCATCTTCCTTTCTAGTCCTGAAGAAGGTTTTCGGCCCGAAATGTTGACTGTTTATCTATCTCCTTAGATGCTGCCCGACCTACTGAGTTCCTCCAGAAGTGAAAATTGTAATTGTTTTGCAGATACTTATGGATCACAGTACTACAATAATGGATAAACATGAAAGATTCTGCAGATTAATACACACACAACGCTGGAGGGATTCAGCAGGTTGGACAGTATCTATGGAAAAGAGTAAACAGTCGACATTTTGGATCAAGACCCTCATCAGGATTGGGAAAAGGAGATGAGAAGTCTGAGTATATGATCTGCACCTCATACCTGTAGTTCCTACATCTGCAGATTTTTTCTTGTCCTGGAATGAAAGGGTTAACCCTTTTATTCCTGGGATGATTCTCGTGAACCTCCTTTGGACCCCCTCAGAATCCATCCCACCAGTCTAAGTGCTTGTTTTATATACAGGCTGTACACAAGTCAGACGTCCATTTAGAACAGAGAAGGGGAGGAACTTCTTTTGGCAGAGGGTGGTGAATCCCTGGAATTCATTGCCACAGATGGCTGTGGGGCCATTGGGTATATTTAAGGCAAAGGTTGATAGATTCTGGATTAGTCAGGGCATGAAAGTTTATAGGGAGAAGGCAGGAGAATGGTATTGAGAGGGAAATGGATCAGCCATGATGAAATAGTGGAGTAGACACAATGGGCTGTATGGCCTACTTCTGTTCTACACCTTATGGTCAGATATTTATAACCTGGGCAGGAGCCACATACACTTTGTACATTGTGACTGCTTATTCATAATTCAATGTGGAATTGCCAGTCTTTTTAAGACAACTGATATACGAAAAGCATTTGTCATATTGTGGCCAACTAGACGACTGCTGAAAATAATGGATATGTATCTCCACTGAGGTGCTGTGACCACTGATCCCTCTGTGGAACTCAGTGATGCTTTCATCAAAGCAAGTACTATCACTGTAAAAGTAGCTGCTTTGTTAATATGTTGTTAGGAGGAAGATTGTGACAGCACTGAAGGTCGATGGTAACTTAAAAGCTTTTATCTAGTAATAAATATCTAACCTTGAGCCCTGACTATGTCTAGCTCATCCACTGTCTGCGTCTTTACATTCTTCAGGGAGCACCGAATCTTTTCTGAAACTTGGTTTCTCTATTGGTGGAAATTTCCTGGATTTAATGACTCAAGATTCAAGATTCAAGATTGCTTATCATAAGATAAGACCATAAGGTATAGGAGCAGAAGGAGGCCCATTGAGTCTGCTCCACCATTCAATCATGGGCTGATCCAATTACTCCAGTCATCCCCACTCCCTTGCCTTCTCCCCTTACCCTCTGATGTCCTGGCTAATCAAGAATCTATCTATGTCTGCCTTAACTACACCCAATGACTTGACCTCCACAGCTGCTCATTGCAACAAATTCCTCAGATTTACCACCCTCTGACAAAAGTAATTTCTCTGCATCTCAGTTCTAAATGGACGCCCTTCAATCCTGCAGTTGTGCCCTCTTGTCCTAGACTCCCCTACCATGGGAAATAACTTTGCCATATCTAATCTGTTCAGGCCTTTTACATTCAGAATGTTTTTATGAGATCCCCCCTCATTCTCCTGAACTCCAGGGAATATAGCCCAAGAGCTGCCAGACGTTCCTCATATGGTAACCCTTTCATTCCTGGAATCATTCTTGTGAATCTTCTCTGAACCTTCTCCAATGTCAATATATCCTTTCTAAAATAAGGAGCCCAAAACTGCACACAATACTCCAAGTGTGGTCTCACAAGTGCCTTATAAAGCCTCAACATCACATCCCTGCTCTTGTATTCTATACCTCTAGAAATGAATGCCAATATTGCATTCGCCTTCTTTACCACCGACTCTACCTAGAGGTTAACCTTTAGGGTATCTTGCACAAGGACTCCCAGTCCCTTTGCATCTCTGCATTTTGAATTCTCTTCCCATCTAGATATTAATTTGCCCATTTATTTCTTCCACCAAAGTGCATGAACATACAATTTCAAACATTGTATTTCATTTGTCATTTCTTAGCTCATTCCCTTAAACTATCTAAGTCTCTCTGCAGGCTCTCTGTTTCCTCAACACTACCCACTCCTCCACCTATCTTTGTATCATTAACAAATTTAGCCACAAATGCATTAATCCTATTGTCCAAATCATTGACATACATCGTAAAAAGCAGCGGTCCCAACACCGACCCCTGTGGAATTCCACTGGTAATTGGCAGCCAGCCAGAATAGGATCCCTTTATTCCCACTCTCTGTTTTCTGCTGACCAGCCAATGCTTCACCCATGCGAGTAACTTCCCTGTAATTCCATGGGCTCTTATCTTGCTAAGCAGCCTCATGTGTGGCACCTTGTCAAAGGCCTTCTGAAAATCCAAGTACACCACATCTACTGCATCTCCTTTGTCTACCCTGCTTGTAATTTCCTCAAAAAATTGCAGTAGATTTGTCAGGCAGGATTTTCCTTTTCAGGAAATCATGCTGGCTTTAGCCTATCTTGTCATGTGCCTCCAGCTACTCCAGAATCTCATCCCTAACAATTGAATCCAACAACTTCCCAACCACTGGCGTTCTTCAGTACATGAGTGTAAAGGAGGACAAAATAATTGTTACTCCAGATCTGATGCAGCATAAAAAACCCACAATCAGTGTAATGAACACAATAAAACAAAACAAAAAATGCACAACAAATATAAATATGAGAGCCTATGCGCAGGATCCTTTAAAGGTTAATTTGCGGGTTGAGTTGGTGGTAAGGAAGGCAAATGCGATGTTAGCATTCATTTTGAAAGGACTAGAATATAAAAGAAAGGCTGTGATTCTGAGGCTTAACAAGCTCAGAGTCCATGGAATTACGGGAAAAATTCCAACATGGATAAAATACTGGTTGATTGGCAGGAGGCAGTGAGTGGGAATAAAGGGAGCCTTTTCTAACTGGCTGCCGGTGACTAGTGGTGTTCCACAGGGGTCTGTGTTAGGACCGATTCTTTTTATGTTATATGTCAATGATTTCGATGATGGAACTGATGGTTTTGTTTCAAAGTTTGAAGATGATATGAAGATAGGTGGAAGGGCAGGTAGTTTTGAGGAAGTAGAGAGGCTACAGAAGGACTTAGACAGGGTAGGAGAATGGGCAAAGCAGTGGTACATGGAACACAGTGTCAGGAAGTGTACTGTCATGCACTTTGCTAGAAGTAAAAGGGTGGACTATTTACTAAGTGGAGAGAAAATTCAATAATCTGACGCAGAAAGGGACTTGTGCAGGATTCCCTAAAGGTTAATTTGGTGCTGAGGAAGGCAAATGCAATGTTAGCATTCACTTCGAGAGGACTAGAATATGAAAAGAAGGATGTGATTCTGCGGTGTTACGAGGCATTGGTCAGACTACCTCTGAAGTATTGTGAGCAGTTTTGGTCCCCTAAGAAAAGATCCCTTGGCAATAGAGAGGGGCCAGAGGAAACCCACTTGGTCATGGGGAGAGCGTACAAACTGCTTACAGGCGGCAGCAGGAATCACTGGTTCTGTAAAGCATTGTGCTGACCTCTACACTACAGTGCCACCTCTTTCATACAGCTGATTTGGAAAATATTCTCAGTCCTTTATCTTAATTGTATCAGCATCAAATATATGAATTGGATGGCATCATTATAAAAACTAAAGAAATAGGAGAAGCAATGAATTACTCTGCTCCTTGTGCCTGTCCTGCTATTCAGTAAGGCTGTTTGTTACTTTTATTTTGGCTCCTATGTTGGGCACCAACCTTATATCTCTTTGATTCCTTAATATCTGAAAATCTATCGATCTGTTTCTTCAATATATTCACTGAATGAGACTCCACAGTCTCTTGGATAGAACGTTCCAAAGATTCACTACTTCTCGGTGAAGACTAATTCTCACCTTAATTTGTGCCCCTGATATACGAGTTTGCAGGGGTTCTAACTGAAGCAATGGCCATCTGTGCATTGGCCCTGTCAAACTTAATAAAGAAGTTTCTGTCTGTAGCGGTTACTTTAAAACAAAGCAAAACCGCTACAGGTTTGACACCCTGTGACGTGGTCAACAAATAATGCAGTTTTAAGTCAAAGAAAGTACGTTCGATCCTTTATTGAGAAACCAGCAAAAATGAAACAATCTTATAACAATAAAAAGCTAATGAAACTAAAACTAGTGATATAACAAAATAAGCAGTCCAAGCTTTATCAAACATTTTTAAACATCAGTGATATTAGCATATTTAAACTTTAGCATTAAACATAACTAAGTGTTCTTAAACGATAGGTGGTCAACAAAGTCATTCCCCTGACTTCCTCCTTACTCTAACCATTCTAAAGACTGACCAAAGTCAAAGCGTGAACATGTAACTATACTTTTCACTTCTACTACGCCCCAACCCACTTGGCAAATTACCCATATAAATGCAACAACACAAAATACAATACAGACAGGCAGAAAATAGATACATGGCTCCTACACTGTCATTTTTACATACAGTGCTGCACCTGAGGATACATAGAAGATTGCATAGAACATTAAAACGTTTACCACACAGTCCAGGCCCTTCAGCCCACAATGTTGTTCTGATCATTCTGAGGAGAGGAGAAAGGGTGAGAGAGGACACATTTTTTCCTCTCTGCTTTCTATAGCGATTGCTTCCAAAGTGACTCCCTGTCCACTTGTCATTCCTCACCTATCTCCCTCCTGGCACTAATCTCCGAAAGCATGGCTGCCCTTTCTGTTACTCCATTCAGAGACCCGAACAATCCTTCTTGGTGAGGCAGCTCTGCACTTGTGAGTCTGTAGAGGTCATCTCTGTATCCAGTGCTCACAGTGTGGATTTCCAGAAGGTCATAAAAGACTTATCCATAAAATAAGGATGCATAGAGTTAAGGGTGATGTATTAGCATGTCGTTGTCGTGGCTATCCCTCGAGGTCAAGGATGATGGTCTTCGTTCTGAAGAAGTGGCCCACAGAGCGAAGACACCTGTGTGTGTATTTGTTTAATGTGTACTTGATGTTGCACTCCAAGAAGCACATGATACTTCACAAATCAATCAATTGATTCCAATGGCATGGAAACCACGATGATTTGTTGCAGCCTTCATCCGCCTTCACAGCCATTGAGTTCAAAGTAACTTCGTCCGCCTGTTCCACCGTTGAGGTCTTGGTTGGATTGTTCTTTGTCAGGGACCTCACCCTCGACCTTACCACCATGGGTGACCCTACCAGGAGCATAGCTCCAGACGGCAGCGCTCTTGGGATCACAGGACCACACAAGCTTCTCCACCACGACAAGGTGACAATCCACAGAGAAGTGTATTAGCATGGATAGAGGGTTGGTTAACTAATAGAAAGCAGAGAGTTGGGATACATGGCTGTTACTCTGGTTGGCATTCAGTGGTGAGTGGTGTGCTGCAGGGGTCGGTGCTGAGCCCGCAACTGTTCACGATATACATTAACAATCTGGAAGAGGGGACCGAGTGTAGTCTATCTAATTTGCTGATGACACTAAACTGAGTGGAAAAGAAAATTGTGCAGAAGATACGTAGAGTCTGCAGATATATAGATAGTTTAAGTGAGTGTGCAAGGGTCTGGCAGATGGAATCCAATGTTGGTAAGTGTAAGGTCATCCACTTTGGAAGGAAAAATGGAAGAACAGATTATTATTCAAATGGTAAAAAATTGCAGCATGCGGCTGTGCAGAGGGACTTGGGAGAGCTTGTGCATGAATCACAAAATGTTGGTCTGCAGGTGCAGCAGGCTATCAAGAAGGCAAATGGAATATTAACCTTCATTGCTAGAGGCATTGAATTTAAGAGCAGGGAGGTTATGCTGCAAATGTACAGGGTATTGGTGAGGCCGCACCCAGAGTACTGCGTGCAGTTCTGGTCTCCTTACCTGAGGAAGGATATACTGACTTTGAAGGTGGTGCAGAGGAGGTTCAGCAGGTTGATTCCAGAGATGAGGGGTTAGACTATGAGGAGAGATTGAGTTGCCTGGCTCTGTACTCACAGGAATTCAGAAGAATGAGAGATCTTATAGAAACATAAAATTATGGAAGGGACAGATAAGATAGAGGCAGTAAAGTTGTTTCCACTAGTAGGTGAGACTAGAACTAGGGGACATAGCCACAGGATTCAGGGGAGTAGATTTCGGTCGGAGTTGAGGAGGATCTGCTTTTCTCAGAGAGTGGTGAATCTCAGGATCAGAATTAGAATCAGGTTTATTATCACCGGCATGTGACGTGAAATTTGTTAACTTAGCAGCAACAGTACAATGCAATACATAATATAGAAGAAAAAAAACAAAATAAAACAATAATAATAATTATGGCACTAAACGGCGACTCCTATGATTGCATCTTTGGAAACTGCTCTATTTCCATCTTTAATATCTTTATTTTTCCCTTTCAGTGGTCTCTTGAACCCTGACCTGGAGTTACACGTTGACTTCGGTTCTTTGCGGGAATGGACCCGTTCTCGGGGTTCCAGGACTGGCCATCGTTTGGCACGCCAAGGGTGAGGCCTGAGAGTCCAGCTCGGATTTGGAAGCCTAAGATCTTGGGGCTCTGGAGACGGGCGGATCGAGGGTTGATGTTGTGACAGGAGACCCGTGTGTCGTCAGGGGAGTCAGGATATCTGCTGTGGGCCTGAAGGCCTGGGATCTTTGCGATCTTCAGGCACAGAGCTCGCAAAAAGTGACGTAATGGACTTCTTAACATCGTAAGCCAGCGAGCTGTTTGGTATGTCTCCCCGCTCGCTGGGAAAATGGAGACACCTTTTTCTCCCTTATTAGGGAAAGAGAGAATCTGTGGTATGTCGAATGCTGGGTGAAACACGAAGTCTTTGGTGTAACTGCAAGTCTGTGACTTTGCTATTGCTTTGCTCAGGCTTGAGTGCTCGGTGACGGTGCCAATGCTGCTTTTTTTTGCTGGTGGGGGGAGGGGGATTGTTGCTTGCTGCCACTTACGCATGGGAGGGAGAGGAGTTGGGGGGCTACTTTGGGGTTCTTACATTTATCTGTCATTCATTCTTTGGGGTGCCTCTCTGTTTTCGTGGATGTTTGCGAAGAAAGAGCATTTCAGGATGTACATTGTATAGATTTCTCTGACATTAAATTGAACCATTGAACCTTTAAATCTTAATAAATAAATAAATATATTGAACAGATTAAAAATTGTGCAAAAAACCAGAAATATTATATATTAAAAAAGTGAGGTAGTGTCAGGGGTTCAATGTCCATTTAGGAATCGGATGGCAGAGGGGAAGAAGCTGTTCCTGAATCGCTGAGTGTGTGCCTTCAGGCTTCTGTACCTCCTACCAAATAGTATCAGTGAGAAAAGGTCATGCCCTGGGTGCTGGAGGTCCTTAATAATGAACACTGCCTTTCTGAGCCACCGCTGCTTGAAGATGTCCTGGGTACTTTGAAGGCTGGTCACCAAGATGGAGCTGACTAGATTTACAACCCTCTGCAGCTTCTTTCAGTCCTGTGCAGTAGCCCCTCCATACCAGACAGTGATGCAGCCTGTCAGAATGCTCTTTATGGTACAACTATAGAAGTTTTTCAGTGCATTTGTTGACATACCAAATCTCTTCAAACACCTAATAAAGTATAGCCGCTGCCTTGCCTTCTTTATAACTACATCGATATGTTGGGACCAGGTTAGATCCTCAGAGATCTTGGTGCCCAGGAGCTTAAAACTGCTCACTCTCTCCACTTCTGATCCCTCTATGAGGATTGGTATGTGCTCCTTTGTCTTACCCTTCCTGAAGTCCACAATCAGCTCTTTCGTCTTACTGACGTTGAGTGCCAGGTTGTTGCTGTGGCACCACTCCAATAGTTGGTATATCTCACTCCTGTACGCCCTCTCGACACCGCCTGAGATTCTACCAACAATGATTTTATTGTCAGCAAATTTATAGATGGTATTTGAGGTATGCCTAGCTACATAGTCATGTGTATACAGAGAGTAGAGCAGTGGGCTGAGCACAGATCCCTGAGGTGCACCAGTGTTGATCATCAGCGATGAGGATATGTTATCACCAATCTGCACAGACTGTGGTCTTCCAGTTAGGAAGTCGAGGACCCAGTTGCAGAGGGAGGTACAGAGGCCCAGGTTCTACAACTTCTCAATCAGGATTGTGGGAATGATGGTATTAAATGCTGAGCTATAGTAGATGAACAGCATCCTGACATAGGTGTTTATGTTGTCTAGGTGGTCTAAAGCCATGTGAAGAGCCATTGAGATTACATCTGCCGTTGACCTGTTGTGCTGATAGGCAAATTGCAGTGGGTCCAGATCCTTGCTGAGGCAGGAGTTCAGTCTAGTCATGACCAATCTTTCAAAGCATTTCATCACTGTAGATTTGAGTGCTACTAGGGAATAGTCATTAAGGCAGCTCACATTCTCTGCCCAAGGTTACCTCAGTAAATATATTTAAGACAAGGTTGGATAGATTTTTGGTAGGGGAATTAAGGGTTATGGGCAAAAGGCAGCTGGGTGGAGATGAGTCCATGGTCAGATCAGCCACGACCTTATTGACTCCTGCATGTTATCCTCCACCTCAGTTCCACCCCCTCAACTCTGCAGTAATTTTGGTTAGTAATCTTATGGATATTTTGGTAGCCCAAGTACACCACAAGAACTTGTTTTGCTTGTTATAAGCCCAGATGAATTCCAGTAGATTTGTCACACATGTGTAGTGGAGAGTATATTGACTGGCTGCATTGCAGCCTGGTTTGGAAACACCAATGCCCTTGATTGGACAAGAAGTCCGTCACGGGTAAAGCTCTCCCCAGCATCGAACATATTTACATGAAATGCTGTCTCAGGAAAGCCACATCCATCATCAGAGCCCCCACCTCCCAAGACATGCTCTCTTTTCTCTGTTGCCATCAGGAAGAAGGTACAGGAGCCTTAGGACCCACACCACCAGGTTCAGGAACCGTTACTACCCCTCAACCATCAGCCTCTTGAACCAAAGAGGATAATTTCACTCAACTTCACTTGCCCCATCATTGAAATGTTCCCAGAGCCTATGGACTCACTTTATGTATATTTAATCTTATAAGTATGCAATGTCTATTTAAAGTGGAGGTTGATTGATTCTTGATGGTCAGGGCATGAAGGGATATGAGGGGAGGATGCAGGAGACTGGGGCTGAGAGGGCGAATTCTGCTCCTATATTTTACGGTCTTATTTATTGATTATTCATTTACTATTATTATTTCTTTCTTTTTGTATTCACACAGTTTGTTGCTTTTTGCACACTGATTGAATGCCAAAGTTGGTGTAGTCTTTCACAGATTCTATTATGGTTATTATTCTATTATGGATTTATTGATGGTGCCTGCAAGAAAATGAGGGTTGTATACAGTAATATATATGTATGTTGATAATAAATTTACTTTGAACTTTGATCTATGACCTCCCTTTTATAACTCCATATTAACTCTTCTTGATCCTTTCATTATTCACTGTGCTCAGTTCTGGTCATCTCACTACAGGAAGGATGAGGAAACCATAGAAAGGGTGGAGAGGAGATTTAAAAGGATGTTGCCTGGATTGGGGAGCATGCCTTATGAGAATAAGATGAGTGAACTCGGCCTTTTCTCCTTGGAGCGACGGAGGATGAGAGGTGACCTAATAGAGGTGTATAAGATGATGAGAGGCATTGATGTTGTGGATAGTCAGAGGCTTTTTCCCAGGGCTGAAATGGTTGCCATAAGAGGGCACAGGTTTAAGGTGCTTGGGAGTAGGTACAGAGGAGATATCAGTGGTAAGTTTTTTATGCAGAGGGTGGTGAGTGCGTGGAATGGGCTGCTGGCAACGGTGGTGGAGGTGGATACAATAGGGCCTTTTAAGAGCCTTTTGGATAGGTACATGGAGCTTAGAAAAATGGAGGGCTGTGGGTAACCCTAGTAATTTCTAAGGTAGGGACATGTTCCGCACAACTTTGTGGGCTGAAGGTTTTCTATGTTTCTCAAGTGCCTGTTACCACTTCCTTAATAATTGTCTTGAGCATTTTCCCCATAACTGACTACTGGAAAATTTTGTGGCATATAGTTAGATCAATGTTGTCACATTCACATCCTGCATAATTCCAAAGAAACTAGATACCATTTATACATCCTATGGACCAACTAAATGTGCTCCTTTACGAACTAATAGAAAAAAGACTTTCCATTTTATATTTATATTTTATATTCAATATCAAGTTGCCTCACTGTTGGATTGGAAATCAGATGTTTATTCTCAAAGCTGGTTTCCTGCTTCTACTTCCTCCAGGCATGTCCAATAACATTTCAAGCATCGAACTGGGAGGCTTGTCAGATTTTCACTGATGTGTAAGCTGAAGTTGTTTTAACCCTGTCTGCTTATCCCAATCTATTTGGAAGTTAAATTTTCCCATTAAACCACTCGGCTTCTGCTACACAATTTGTACGTTCTGCCTCTTTCCGGTTGCTTTCAGACAGCCTCTGTGCAACTCTGTCTTGACTCCTGAATCCTTTCTAGGTTTTAATTCTACCCTGGAAAATGCTCCTGCCTATTCCTCTACCCTTTGTCAACGTTGAAGTGTGAACACTCTCACTTAACACTGAGATGACGACCCCTCCAGTCTCTTTGCACCATATTGAATTCTCAGTGCTGACTGCATGCAGCCTTGTTACAGTAATGGCTATGACACCAAGTGATTCAAGTCATGCAGCCTTTTACCTCATACCATATGTTTATGTAAAGAATGTTTCATTGAACTTTCTGTTCTAATCTGTCCTTACTTTCACACACCTCTTAATTCTTTCCCATGGTTTAATATATCACACTCTTTACCTCTTTTAACAGCAAAGTTGAAACAACTATTCCTGATTGTTAGTTATCTCTGTTCCCCTCACTTGATGTAGAACCATTACTCGTCCTTCTTTTACTACGGGACTGGCACAGCAGCGTAGCAGCTCACGTAATGATTTACAGTGCTTGTGATCAGAAGATCAGGGTTCAATTTCCACTGCTGTCTGTAAGGGGTTTGTACAGTCCACGTGGGTTTCTTCTGAGTGCTACAGTTGCCTCACACATTCAAAAAAGACGCAACGGGTTAGGGATAGTAAGTCATCGGCACGCTACGTTGACGACACTTGCGGGCTTCCCCCGGCACATGCTCGGATTGTGTTGGTCGTTGACGCAAATGACCCATTTCACCGACCGTTTCGATGTCCATGTGACAGATAAAGCAAATCTTCAATCTTTATCTTCTCCATTCTAGAATGATCAACCAATTTAGTTAGTCCCTCATCCTTAATTACTCCTGTCACTGCACTGTAAAGACATTAAACCACTTTTTTATAACGCTGTTTATATTATAAATACATGCAGGTACTCATGCACTTTTTATTCTGCATCTGTACTTCTAACTTTATTTTTATAAATGGTTGTATGTTGTTGTTTATTGCTTGCAGGGCCAACACACCATGGCAATTGGCTGGCACAGGAGTGTAGTGGTTAGCACGACCCTTTACAGAATCAGTGACCCAGGCTCATTTCCCTCCGCTGTCTGTAAGGAGTTTGTACGCTCTCCCCGTGATTGCAGGCATTTCCTCCGGGTGCTCCAGTTTCCTCCCACAGGCCATAGATGCACCAGTTGGTAGGTTAATTGTTCATTGTAAATCGTCCAGTGATTAGGCTAGGGTTAAATTGGGGATTGCTGGGTGGTGCAACTGGAAGGGCTGGAAAGGTCTATTTCGTGCTGTATCTCAATAAATAAATTTCCTAATACATGTGAATACGGGTTCCTTAAGGTTGTTATAGCCAGTTGATAGCCCACTACCTATTAAATGCTCCCAATGGCGTGCACCTCAAATAGCCTCTGACAAGCAGGACCAGCTCCCGGCCTTCACGTGTGGCTTAGCTACTAAGCCCAGCAGAACCATTTCTACTGACAGGAAAAGGGGCAAAGGCGGGTTACTGGTGCCTTAAAACCAGTCACTTTGGGTAGATGGGGATTGTCAGCCATGGCTTGCAACTCATCTAGGAGAAGGGAAAACTCTGATCTCAAACCTCTGCTGCCTTGTGGCTTTACCCACTCACGGGGAAGGTTTCAGGATTAAAACCCAGGAAAAAAATCTGGAGCTGGAGTCCCTAAGGCAGTCCTACATTGAGTTCAATGCTGACTGGCACCTCCCGCAATACAACTGGTTCCAAACTGTATCAGTCTCTGCAGTTCCTTTGGGTCCATCAGTTGCGTGGAGAGGGGGAGCTTGCTCCATTTGCTGTCTAAATTGTACTTCCCAGGGTTGCATATGTAGACAGCGAGGATGCAACATCCATGGTCGACCCTGACCAACGGAGACATTACTCACTTTTAAACGTCGCAAGTGTATATGGTGAATAAAGCTGATCCTTAATCCCTTCTTCCAACACACACGTCTTCAGATCCTCTATTTTTCTCCAGATGCACAGACTAAGCCCATTTCTGGAGTTCATTCCCACAGCTGTGCCCTTTTCTAATCCAATGTTGATGCCAATTTTCCATATTGCTCCTATCAGCCATGTTGCAGAATTAAGGTGACCCGATGATATCAGGATATATTTCATTATCTGAGACAGGCTGAGGGCTGAAATGACCAACACTCAGTCTGGGGAAGATGATAAAGAGGTAAATATGAATTATTTTCTTCTCTCATTTACTCTACCTTTCATGTCATTGACCCTCTTGTCTTAATGGTGGAACCTCTTGCTAGGAATGATGACTGTTCTAGTACTGTCTGTAAGGAATTTGAAAATTCTCCCTGTGACCGCGTGGGTTTCCTCTGGGTGTTCTGGTTTCATCCCACATCCCAAATGACGTACGGTTGGAGCTAGTGAATTGTGGACCTGCTATGTTGCTGCAAGATGTATGCAATCCCAATTGCAATCCTCGGACTGTTTTGATCGTTGATGCAAAACAATGCATTAAGTAAATACTCCAATGTTTTGAAGCACGTAACAAATAAATGTTGATCCTTTTCACGTCTTGATGTGCATCAGGCAGCATTTTTGCCTTTTCCATAGCAATTGACTGTTTTTTTACGAGGCTGGGTTACTAACTCAATTCTCAACCCAGTATGGATGGAAAGCATACATGGAGCACGTTGGTTTCAAGCTCGGTACCATTCACCTCAAAGTCCGGTGCTGATACCACGACACCACCGGTTACAATTCATGGAGAGGCAGGAGCCGTCATCATCACCATGTGCCGAGTCGTATGACATGGGCGATCATGGTGTCATGACCATGATTGTTCTTGGCAAATTTTTTTACAGAACTGGTTTGCCATTGCCTTCTTCTGGGCAGTGTCTTTACCATACAGGTGACCCAGCCGTTATCAATACTCTTCAGAGATTGTCTGCCTGGTGTTAGTGGTCACATAGCCAGGACTTGTGATATGCACCAGCTGCTCATACCACCATCCACCACCTGCTCCCATGGCTTCGCGTGACTCTGATCTGGGGGCTAAGCAGGTGCTACACCTAGCCTAGGGGTGAGCTGCAGGCTAGCAGAAGGAAGGAGTACCTTACACTTCCTTTGGTAGAGATGTATCACCACGCCACCACCCAAGGCAGGAATAGCGAACATAATAAAATCTTTCTCTCTCTCTCTCTGTGGCTATTCATCCCATAGGATGTTGATGGTTCCTTTCAGTCAGTTAGTGTGGTGGTACCCCACTCCTCAGAAAGGAACAGTGTGTGAATGAATGGATTTTAGGTGAGTAGGGGGTTGCACAGGTCCAGACCCACCCTCTCGGCATCCCCTCCCGGATCTAGCGGCACGGTGGGGTCCAAGACGGCTGGGGGAAGTTCTGTTGCAGTGAATGGCCAGACCAAACTTTGATGCAAGGGGTGCCCTTTCCGCACTTCATGGCACGTGTTTGCTAGATGGCCGTTGACCCTACGAGAGGGTTCATCTGCACTTTGACAGGTCTTGTTTTTCATCCTGCAGGGTGTCTAGCCACCCTCCTCACCAGGCAAGCCTGGTGGGGGAGCTGGTTTAGTCGCCGACTACACAACCATGCAACAGGTAGTACTGGGTTACATGATACCAGTAGCACTCAGACCAGTGACCTGACCAGATATAATAAAATAATACAACAATGGAATTATTTGTTGAGTGTGATTAATTTCAGTGTAAAAGACCACTGAATATTAACTAGGAGCTGCAAACTTTTCAGAATTTACTGTTTCAACTTCCTACCATGTGGCTGACTCAGAACAAATGCAAGGAATCAAACCTGGAACCTTTTTAGTTTCCATTTCTGGGTGCTAAACCACAAAGTATTTTCTCTCCTTCGGGATCTGCCAATGTAAATCAATTTGACAGTGATACTGTTCTGTATTTACATCCACAGACAGCTGAAAGATAAATCACAACAAGGCAGTTACAATAACCAAGATAGATCCTGCTTAAACGTAGCTAAGAATATTTCTTCCTAACGTGATATTCTGTATGAAGCCTCAGCTTCTGGCAGATTTCTGCAGATGTACTGTGGAGGGCAATTGAACTGGTGGGTATCATTGCTGGTATGGAGGGGACACCACACAGGATCAGAATAAGCTGCAGACGATTGTAAACTCAGCCATCTCCAACATGGGCAGTAGCCTCGCCACCAACGTCAAGGACAGAGGCCCTCTTGTTAGGAGGTACCGTAGCCAGAAAACTCACACTCAATGTTTTGGGAACAGCTCCTTCCCCTCTGTCATCAGATTTCTGAATGGACATTGAACCCATGAACACTACCTCAGTATTTTACACATTTTATACTGTATGTATAATTACCTGTCTATCTATCTATGCGTATATATATATCTATCTACCTATCTGTCCATACAGCAGCATTGAAGTTCCACCGTCTTTGTCATGTCAGTAGCTCTGTTTACATTACTGTCAGTCATGCAAGTTCTAGGTGGAGACTCAGGAATACCATCACACTCTGACGTCGAAGGATTCTTCATTTGCTCGTTTCGTCACGGTTTTCTTTGACCAGTCAGCCTTGTTGAGCCCCTGGACCTGGAGGACTGGTGGGCAACTCTTAGTCTGACCTCTACCCTTTGACCTGTTTGGCATGGGTGACCCTACCAAGAGCCAAAGCATAAAGCCGGCACACAAGCCTCCAAACCACGACAAGGTTGTGGTCCTCTTGGAGGACGTATATGTGAATATATCTATACATTGTAATTTATAGCCTATTTTATGTATTGTACTACACTGCTGCCACAAAACAACAAATGTCATGAGATATGTCAGTGATTCTGAAATATCAGGCATGTAATTTGACCAAATCTTCCTAATAAGAGAATAGCCTGTTTTTCCAGTATTTCTAGCAATTTTTCTGAAATTTCTTTCAACAGTGCCCTCAATTTTGCAGAAATATCCAAAAATACAGCAGAATTCCAACAATCTGGCATGTTTGGTGTTTTGATAGAGCTGAACTGATAGATTTCCTGGACTATTGGATAAGATTTCTATGAATAACAAAACGCACTTCTCCTCCTGGCAAAAAAAATCCGTCCCCCTCCCCTCTTTCTCTATTCCCCACTTTGGTTTTTTACCTTTTCTCACTTGCCTATCACCTGCCCCTGGTTTCTCTCCTCCTTCCCTTTCTCCTACAGTCTACTCTCCTCTCCCATCAGGTTCCTTTTTCTCTCGTCATTTACCTTTCCAAACCCACCTGACTTCACCTATCACCTTCCAGTTATTCTCCTTCCCCTCCCTCTGCATTTTTATTCTGGCATCTTCCCCTTTCCTTTCCAGTCCCGAAGAAGTGTCTTGGCCCGAAATGTCAACTGTTTATTCATTTCCATTAGACCACCTTGAGTTCCTCCAGGACTTTGTGTGTGTAGCTTTGGATTCCCAGCATCTGCAGACTTCTCTTGCTTATGGTTCAATTCTAATTCACATTTTTTTTTCAGGTTGTTGCATAGCATTATAAGAAATCAGCAGGTCTGTCAGCAGCTACTTAGAGGAATAAATGTTCAATGTTTTGGGCTGAGACCCTTCAGCAGGATTGGAAAGGAAGAGGGACAGAAGCCAGAATAAGAAGGTGGGAAGAGGACAGGTTGGCGATAGGTGAACCCAGATGTCAGGGAAGGTGGGTGGATGGGGGACAAGGAATAAAGTGAGAAGCTGGGAGGTGATAGATGGAAGAGGGAAAGGGCTGAGGAAGAAGGAATCTGATAGGAGAGGAGAACGGACCATTGGATTTTGTGTGCAATCCTCTGGATTTCCAGTATCTCTTATGTTTTCTCCAGTGAAGCCCGACAAGTGCAGGACTCAAAGCCCTGGTGAGCAGAGTTGGGAGCACAGGAACTGGATCCTGGTGAATGGAAATGGGAACATGGCAACCAGGGCCCCCATGAGTGGTAGATGACTGTGGAAACAAAGAAGCAGAAATAGAAATATCTTTATTGTCACTGCATAGTACAATTTGTCATACACCAATACAGTGAAAATGAGTTTGCAACTCTCATACTCAATGCTATAAGACAACAAATAAAATAAATAAACAATAAATAAAATCAAGTAACCAGCCAGTACAAGCAACGTCCAGCAGTACATAAAATGCAACTCAGATGAATGACAGCCATAAAACTGGTATTAAAGTAGCAATTTAACCAATTTATGGATGATGCTTGATCGATTGGTTCAGAGCAATTACAGCTCTGGGGAAAAAGCTATTTTCCCCAGTGAGTGCCTATAGGACATGGCGGCCAATGCCCCAGAGAGTGTGGAGAAGGAGACTGAAAATTGGCACCCGGTAAGTTGAGAGGGACGGTGTGAACCAGGGCCCCAGTGAGTAAAACGGAACTGATGCTCCACAGCTCTGTAAGTCCCTGGTTAGACCACACTTGGAGCACCGCGTTCAGTTCTGGTCACCTCATTATAGGAAGGACGTGGAACCTTTAGGGAGGGTGCAGAGGAGGTTTACCAGGATGCTGCCTGGATTAGAGAGCATGTCTTATATGGAAAGGCTGAACGAGCTAGGGCTTTTCTCTTTGGTGGGAAGGAGGATGAGAGGTGACTGATTGAGGTATGGAATATAAAGTAGTAAGAGGTATAGATTGAGCGAGTAGCCAGAGAATTTTTCCCAGGGCAGAATTGGGGGAACAATATGATGATTGGAGGAAAGTATAGGGGTGCTGTCAGAGATAAGTTTTTACATAGTAGTGGTGGGTGTGTGGAGCACCCTTCCAGGGGTGGTGGTCGAGGCTGGGGGATTTGGGGTTTGCGAGTTTTTGTTTCATTTACTTTTCATGCGGGGGGGGGGAAGTATTGATGCCTTTCTTTGGTTTTCTGTATTTTATGGCTATCTGGAGAAGACAGATCTCGGAGTTGTATTCTGCATACATACATTGAAAAAAAAAGACCTTTGAATATATGAACCTTTGTACGTTAGGTTCATTTAATAAACTCTGAGCTAGGCACATGGATGATAGAAAAATGGATGACCATGTGTGAGGGAAGGGTTAGACTGATTTTAGTGTAGGTTAATAAGTCAGCACAACAGTATGAGCCAAGTGGCCTGTACTGTGCTGTAATGTTTCATGTTCTTTGATGAAATGCTGAACCATTGGGATATCGGAATAGCAGGAGAGCAGATTATCAGAGATTTGCACACTACTTGAAAATGGGGAAAGGGGTTAGTTGAGCACAATTGTGATCTTATGGGCACCTGCTTTAAACCCAAAAGAATATGCTGCAGCATTTTCCATATGGTTTTTAACTTAAAATGTTATAATACTGGGACTTTTTCCTCTTTATTAGTTCTTTTTAGTGTCAGGCCTGAGTAATGATCTATTCACCTTAAAAGAAATGTACTTACATTTGAACATATCTCTCCTAGGCAACACAAGGCCCCAGAAGGAGAGTATGTTCTTTCTTGCGTTTTAAATCTGTGTAGTGATCTGAAGAGACTGCATTCCATTGTCCTGGATAGAATATTCAGATTCTGCAAGAGAGGCTTTCGAGTTTTCTCTTGAGCTGAATTACCTCCTGGTTTCAAAATATTTTTACTTTGCAGTTTCAATATTTTAATGCCAGCATCAGCTCAGATTTTAGATTCAAATTCTGTCCTTATGGTGCTCTTTTGGAAACAGGAGACACTGATTTGCTGAGGACACCCACTGCCGTGGGTTGTATCAAAGTGGGCGATGGATCAGCATTCAGGAGGGAGATTGAATACTTGGCTGAGTGTTGTAATAACAACAGCCTCTCACTCAATGTCAATAAGACCAAGGAACTGACTGTAGGCTTCAGGAGAGGGAAACCAGAGGTCAATGAGCCAGCAATTATCAGAGGATCAGAGGTGGAGGGGGTCAGTAACTTTAAATTCCTGGGTATCACTCTCTCAGAGGACCTGTCCTGGACCCACTATATAAATATTATTGTGAATAAAGCACAGCAGCATCTCTACTTCTTCAGGGACCTGTGGAGCTTCAGCATGTCATTAAAAACCTTGGCAAACTTCTATAGATGTGTGGCGGAAAATGTGCTGACTGGCTACACTACAGCCTGGTATGGGAACACCAGTGCCTTCGACTGGAAAATCCTGCAAAAGGTAGTGGGGTTGGCCCAGTACATCGTGGGTAAAACACTCCCAACCATTGAGCACATCTACATGAAACGTTGCTGTAGAAAAGTAGCATCCATCATTAAAGGTCCTCACCAACTAGACCACACTCTTTTCTCGCTGCTGCCACCAGGTAGAAGGTACAGGAACACCACCAGGCACAAGAACAGTTACTATCCTTCAACCATCAGGTTCTTGAACAAAAGGGGATAGCTACACTCATTTAAGGACTCTTATATATTGCTATTTCATGCTCATTATTTATTACTATTTATTTATATCTGCATTTGCACAGTTTGTTTACCATTTACTGTCCTGGTGTTTGCATTTTACAGTTACTGTTCTGTAGATTTGCTAAGTTTGTACGCAGAAAAAGAATTTCAGGGTTGTATGTGGTGGCGTGTACGTACTCTGATAATAAACTTGGCTTTGAACTTTGAACTTCTGATTTTTGTGCCCACCGCTAATCATTATGAACAAAAGACCATAAAATGTAGGAGCAGAATTAGGCCATTCAGCCTATTGAGTCTGCTCCACCATTCCATCATGGCTGATTTATTATCCCTCTCAAACCCATTCTCCTGCCTTCTCCCATAACCTTTAATTCCCTGATTAATCAGGAACCTATCAACCTCCACTTCAATCCATCCATGGCAATGAATTCCACAGAAGTTCCTTCTCATGTCTCTTCTAAAGGGACATCCTTCTAATCTGAGGATGTGCCCTCTGCTCTTAGAACCCCACACTATAGGAGGCATCCTCTTTATGTCCACTGTATCTTGACCTTTCATTATTTGGTAGGCTTCAATGAGATCCTCCCTCATTCTTCTAAACTCCGGCGAGTACAGGCCTAGGACCATCAAACGTTCCATGCACGTTAACCCTTTAATTCCTGGAATAATTCTCCTGAACCTCCTCTGGACTCTCTCCAAAGCATTCTTACATAAGGGGCCAGAAACTGCTTAAAATACTCCAAGTGTCGTCTGACCAGTGCTTTACAAAGCCTCACCATTGCATCCTTGTTTTAAACCCAACATGAAGTTTAAAAAATATGTAAAGTGATGGGTCTATGTAACTATGGGGGTCGGTAACTATTAAGGAGTTTAGACAATGTCAACATGATTACTCAGATGATTCAGGATCATTATAGCTCACATGTCCCTTTTAGAATTTAAGTGTAGCTATTATAGATTGTTGGCCATTACACCATTGGGGCGATCATTTTCTCTTCTCTGTAGATGTTACACTTCATTTTACATCTGTTATTGTTTTACCCTGTACTACCTCACTGTACTGTGCGATGAATTGATTTGTATGAACAACAAGTAAAGTCCAAAGTAAATTTATTATCAAAGTACAGAGATGTTACCATACAGAACCCTGAGATTCATTTCTTGTGGGTGTACTCAATAAAACTATAGAATAATAACTGTAATAGAATCAAAGAAAGACCACCCAACTTGGGCGTTCAACTAGAGTGCAGAAGTCAACAAGCTGTGTAAATAGAAAAGAAAGAAATAATAATAATAAATAAATAAATAAGCAATAAGTATGAGATGAAGAGTCCTTGAAAGTGAGCCCATTGGTCGTGGGAATATTTCACTGATGGGGCAAAGCAAGGCAAGCTTCTCACTTTACAAGAATAAACCAATCCAATCCAGTCCAACCCTGTCCAATCCAATCCAATCCTATCTCTAATCATTAGACTGTTGTTGTGATGCTCAGCAGACTTTACTCCCTAGCCTCAGCAATTTGCCAGTAAAGCCACACATTCTGGAGCAACTTGTGGCTGACCGATACAACTGACAAGATGGTGCCAGCGACCATCACGACTGATGGCGACATCCTGCAGGCAGCTCACAAAGCGACTTCATCTTCTTTTAAATACACTTGTTCTTCTGTACTGCGATCAATTGCAAACTGTAATTTCCATGTTGACGATGTATTTTGGTGCTGACTGAGCGATCTGGTGCTTTTGCTATCCCTTTTGGAATTCAATAAGGTTGAGAGCGGAGGGCGTGGCCATTGTTTCCTTATGATGGAATGCAAACCATTGTTGGCTCCGTGGCTTCTCCCCAATTAAGGTGTCGAGCAAGATTGAAATTGACGGGGTCGAGAGTGGAAGAAGAGTGGGAATTCAGCACTGTCTCCTTACATGTGAACGATTTTCCTCTCGCTGCTGCCAGAGGAAGGTGCTGGTTCAATCGCCTCGTGGCTGTGCGATTCTTTATTGGAGAACCCTGCGGTTTGATGTTTAATATTCTCAGCGCTGAGCGCACTCCGCAGTTGTGGACTCATTTTTGGAGGATTCTGTGGTTGTTGCCATACGTTTCTGGTTATTCTTTTATGCTGTTTGCACGATTCGGCATGGAACTGGCTCTGCAGCTGAGGCCTGCAGTCTTCGACAGAGCGCTGAGCTGAACTGGCTTGGTGGCTGTCACTCCTGGGGACTTTGCGGTTTGATGATTCGTATTCTGTGTGCTATATGCTCACTTCGTGCTGTTTGCATGATGTACTTAGTATACAGACCCTGTGTATTACAGACTGTGTACCACGTTCATCAGTATAGTAGTCCTGTATTAATAAGACCATAGGCAGAGGAGCAGAATTTGGCAATTTGGCCCATCAAGTGTGCTCTACCATTCCATTATGGCTGATTTCCTGTACCCTCTCAAACCTTTTCTCCTGCCTTCTCCCCCTAACCTTTGACACCCTGATTAATCAAGAACCTGTCAACCTCCACCTTAAATATACCCAATGACTTGGCCTACAGAGCTGTCTGTGTGCAACGAATTCCATTGATCCACTACTCCCTGGATAAAGGAATTTTTCTTCATCTCTTTTCTAAGTGGACATCCTTCAATTTTGAGCCTGTGCCCTCTGGTCCTAGATTCCCCCACTATAGGAAACATCCTCTCCACATCCACTCTATCTAGGCCTTTCAATGTTTGATACGTTTCATTGAGATCCCCCATCATTCTTCTACTCTCCAGCGAGTACAGGCCCAGAGCCAAAAAATGTTCCTCATATGTTAAGCCTTGTCATTCCCAGAATCATTTTCATAAACCTCCTCTGGATCCAGTCCAATGCCAGCACATCTTTCCTTCAATAATGGGCACAAAACTACTCACAATTGGTGCAGAGGCCAATGCCTTATAAACCTCAGCATTACATCCTTGCTTTTATATTCTAGTCCACTTGAAATGAATGCTAACATTGCACCTGCCTTACTTACACTGACTCAACCTGCAGGTTAACCTTTAGAGAATCCTGGACCAGGACTCCCAAGTCTCTTTTCACCTCAGATTCTTGAATTTTCTCCCCATTTAGAAAATAGTCCACACCTTTATCCTTTCTGCCAAAGTGCATGACCATGCACTTCCCTGCACTATGTTCCATCTGCCACTTCTTTGCCCATTCTCCCAATCTGCCTAAGTCTTTCTGCAGTCTCCCTGCTTTCTTAACACTACCTGCCCCTCCACCTATCTTTGTTTTGTCTGCAAACTTGGCCACAATTCTGTCATCCAAGTTATTGACACAAAATTTAAAAAGAAGCGGTTCCAACACCGACCCCTGTGGAATACCACTAGTCACCAGCAACCAACCAGAAAAGGCTCCCTTTATTCCTACCCTTTGCCTCCTGCCAGTCAGCCAATCTCATTCCATGCTGGTCTCTTTCCTGTCATACCCTGGGTTCTTATCTTGTCAAGCAGCTTCGTGTGCGGCTCTTGTCAAAGGCCTTCTGAAAACTCAAAACAAAATTCCAAAAGATTTGTCAGGCAAGATTTCCCCTTTAGAAAACCATACTGTTTTTGACCTATTTTATCATGTGTATCTAAGTAACCTGAAACCTCATCCTTAATAATAAACTCCAACATCTTCCCAACCACTGAAGTCAGGCTTATAATTTCTTTTTTTCTGTCTCTTTCCCTTCTTAAAGAGTGACATTTTCAATTTTCCAGTCCTCAGAACTATCCGGAATCTAGTGATTGGTGAAACTTCATTACTAATGTCTCCACTATCTCTTCAGCTACCTCTTTCAGAACCCTGGGACGTAGTCCATCTGGTCCAGGTGACTTATCTACCTTCAGATCTTTCAGCGTCACAAGCACATTCTCCTTTGTAATAGCAACAACACTCACTTCTGCTCCCTGAGACTCTCAAATTACTGGCATACTGCTAGTGTCTTCCACAGTGAAGACGAATGCACAATAGTTATTACGTTCTTCTGCCATTACCTTGACCTCCATTACTACCTCTCCAGCATCATTTTCCTGCGGTCTGATATCCACTCTCATACTCTTTATATATCTGAAAAACTTCTTGTATCCTCTCTTATATTATTGGCGAGCTTACCTTCACATTTCATCTTTTCTCTCTTAATGGTTTTTTCAGTTTTTTTTCTTTTGGTTTTTAAAAGCTTCCCAATCCTCTACATTCCCAGTATTATTTTGCTATATTTTATGCCCGGTCTTTTGCTTTGACTTTGACTTTCCTTGTCAGCCACTTTTGCCTCATCCTCCCTTTAGAATACTGTACTTCTTCATCTTTGGGATGTATCTATCCTGAGTCTTCCAAATTTCCCACATAAACACCAGCCATTGCAGTCCTGCCGTCATCCCTGCCAGTCTTCCGCTTCCAAGCAACTTTGGCCAGCTCCATTTCATGCCTCTGTAATTCCTTTTACTCAACTGTAATATTGATATTTCTGATTTTAGCTTCTCCCTTTCAAACTGCAGGGTGAAATCGATCATATTATGATCACTGCTTCCTAAGGGTTCCTTGACCTTAAAGCTCCCTAATCAGATCTGGATCATCACACAACGCCCAATCCTGAATTGCCTTTTCACTAAGTGGACTCAACTGCAAGCTGCTCGAAACAGGCCACTTATAGGCATCCTATAAATAGCCTTTCTTGGAATCCAGTACCAAACCGGATTTTCCCAACCTAACTGCATATTGAAATTCCTCATTATTGTCCCAGCATCGCCCTTTTTACCTGTGTTTTCTGTCTCCTGTTGTAATTTGTAGGCCACATCCTGGCTGCTGTTTGGAGACTAATCCCATGTTACCTCTTTCTAAGGATTTGATTTAATCTTTTACCATCCAAGTGACACCACAGCCTCTGATACAATGTGTGTATCCTTGGATGTGAAGCTCCCAAATATAATCTTCTTTTAGCCATTACTCAGAGATGCCCTCAACTTCATACCTGCCGATCTCTAAATGCGCTGCAAGACCATCTACCTTGTTCCCTATGCCGTGTGCATTCAAATATAACACCTTCATTTCTGTATTCATCTTCTTGATTTTGGCCGCCCGTTAAACTTTAACTCATCTGACTGACTATAATTTTTCCCTATCATCTGCCTGTCCTTCCTCACAGTCTCACGACACACTTCATCTACTTGTACACCAAGTGCCCCATCCTCAGCCCTATCGCTCTGGTTCCCTTCCCCTCTCCCAAACTGGGTACGCTCCATGGTGTTCTGGTTTTGCCGAGCAGCCTGATGCTTGTTGAACTGTCGTGGGGGGCAGGAAACAGAGGATTCTTTCCACAGAGGTACGGTTAAAGACAGGTAGTCCCAGTTAGGTTGGGAGCACCTCCAGATGGTGAATGCAGTGGGTCATTGGCACGTCCCTGAGGATAATGCCACAGCTGTCTTCTCAGTTGAAATACAGAAAATGGTGGCCAAGGAAAGATGAACTGAGGGGAAAAATATTTTTGGAGTTAATTAAACATGACATTTGAATGAACTGTTGTGAAGGGCTTGTACTGTGCTGTAATGCTGTATGTTCTACAGTACTGTGCAGAAGTCATGGGCACATATATATATATAGCTAGGGTGCCTGAGACTTTTGCCCAGTACTGTAGTTATTTTATGTATTGCACTGTACTGTTGTTGCAGCAAAAAATAACAAATGTTATGACATATGTGAGTGATGATGAACCTGATTCTGATATGGGTCTCTATTGCGAACTGTGAGTGGGAAGGGGGCAGAGAGAGGGGAATCATATTTGGGAAAAGGGGAAGGGAGAGGTGAGGGTGTGGGAGGCACCAGAAAGACATCCTGTAATGATCAATAAACCAATTGTTGCCTGGGTGTGTCTGCACCTGTGCCGCACCCCCCCCCCCGACCCCCCAATCCTGGCTCTTCTACTCTGCCACACTCACCTTTCCCAACGCACTTTGCTCCCGCTAGATTTACAAACTCGCTCTCTGCTCCACGTTGACAAATACAGTACTGTGCAAAAGTCTTAGGGATCCCAGCTATATACGGTACATGTGCCTAAGACTTTTGTACAGTACACTATTTTGTTACAGGGTGGTGGGGTGGAGATACAGCACTACCAAAGGAGGTGCAAGGTGCTCCTTCCCTCTGCTAGCCTACAGGTCACCCTTGGGCAAGGTGTAGCACCTGCTTAGCTCCCTTCCACCCCCCGATCAGGGTCATGTCAAGCCATGGGGGGGGCAGATGGTGGATGGTTGTTAGAGTGGCTGGTGCATAACACAGGTCCTGGTTATATGCTCACCGATGCCAGGCAGACAATCTCTGAAGCGTATTGCTAATGGCTGAGCTTACCTGTCTTGTAAAGACACTAACCAGAAGAAGGCAATATTAAACCACTTCTTTGGGTTTCTTTTTTTCATGGCTGCCTGTAAGGAGATGAATCTCAAGGCTGTATAAAGTACACAAACTTTGATAAAGTTCAAAGTTCAAAGTAAATTTATTATCAGAGTACATACATGTCACAACATAAAACCCTGAGATACTATTTCTGCGGGCATACTTAGCAAATCTATACAACAGTAACTGTGAACTGTAAACTGTGCACATCAGAAATTGTAAAACTGTAAAAAACTGTGCCAGTGCAGACAATAAATAAATAACAATAAATAATAAGTATAAAATAACAAGATAAAATAGTCTTTAAATGAGTTAGCTATCCCTTTTGTTCAAGAGCCTGATAGTTGAGGGGTAATAACTGTTTTTGAACCTGGTGGTGTGAGTCCTGAGGCTCCTGTGTCTTCTGCCTGATGGTAGCAGCGAGAAAAGAGCTTGGCTTGGGTGGTGTGGTCTCTGATGATGGACGCTGCTTTCCTTTGACAATGTTTCATGTAGATGTGCTGAATGGTTGGGAGGGCTTTACCCATGATCCACTGGGCTGAACCTTTCAATTGTTCCTTTACAAAAATGTTCCTTTGAAAAGAGAATATATAAAATGCAATTTCTGTCTTTTGTGTCCATCTTCCTCACTCATAAGACAGAACAAAAGATCACTTGAAATCTATCAATTGTTCACATCGGACATGGCGCAAAGATGTTTCCTGGAGTTCGAGCATGCAAGTGTTATCTTGACACTACTCTGCATTTGCGAAACTGTTTATGGGAAACACGCGTTGCATTTCATGTGAGAACAATGTCAGATGCTAAGTAAACGAGGAAAGAATAAATGAACAATGTATAGCCAGCTTTAGTCAGATTGTCATTGTTATGATGTAACACATTCCTCCAGGATGATACTCTGTCCAAATTTGGGCACAAATTCATGTCTCGATTAGTTGACCTGGTCTGTGAAAAGTGCAACCAAGATCAGTGTGAACATGAAATGAAATGGAAGTCTGGTGGGGGATTAAAAATAATGTGCTTTTTCATGCTTAACGATTATACATATTGTAAATTTGGATGCAGCGAGCCATGTCTAGTCTTATAAATTATCTTTATTCATTCATGTTCAGCATTTTTTATGTGTTAAACAGATGGATAAGTCCTTCCATCTGGACCTGCAGAATGTAGAAAAGACACTTCATCTTCCTTCCCTACCATCCTTCTAATTTAGACACTTATAAATCAAAAAAAAATCTAAGAAGTTTATCGTGACAGGAAAAGGACAGATTTGTTTGAGCACAAAGCAAGTTTTGTGACCAAGGACCAGATGTTTTCTTTGTTTCTTTGTTGCACAGATTTTACTAATTTTTAAAAATAAATTACTTTAGTGTGAGTTTTGTATCTTTGTTTCCCAGTAATGATAAATATGTTTCTGATTAACTTATGGAAATAGAAATGTTTTTTGTCTCGGGCTTCTCAATGTAATAACTTCCAGAACATTTTTACCAGTTATTTTGTGGTTTCTTATTCTTTTAAGTGCCTGGGGTAGCAACATTACTGAATATGTAAAACAATTTCAGTTTATTTGGAGAATTATTTTAATGAAAAGCTTTTATCAGCCATGTTGTCGTGTTGAAGAAACCTTACTACACGATGGTTAACCCTTAATCAGCAGGAGAAGACTCTATTTGTGTCTGGAAGACACATCTTTAAATTCAGTGGTGACAAGTTCACAAGCAGAGCAGGACTCCTGAATTCCAGCTAATGTTGATGCTTCAGAAAATAATGTCCAGATGTTGCAAAAACACAAGATTTTGTGCTGTTTATATTCCACCACCAGATATGGTGATTTGCTGAAGCCTCACCTTAGTCAGTGATTGCATACTGTAAATATACAGTTCTGTGCAAAAGTCTTAGGCAGATGTACTGTATCTCTCTAGGGTGCCTTAGACTTTTTCACTGTACTGTAGTAATTTTATGTAGTGCACTGTACTGCTGCAAAAAAAAAACAAATTTCATGACATGTGTGAGTGATGATAAATCTGATTCTGATATGGGTCTCTATTGTGAACTGAGAGTGGAAATGGGGCAGGGAGAAATGTGGAGAAGAAAGGGGAGGGTGCAGGAGGCACCAGAGAAATGGTCTGTAATGATCAATAAAGCAACTATATGGAATCAAATGACCTTGCCTGGTGTCTCAGGATTGTGTGTGTCTGCACCCACACTACCTCCATGCCAGCACCCCTTCTTTATCGCCCGTCTCACTCCCCTCCCGTGGTGTCCCACTCACGCCATTCCCAATATCCTTCGCTCCCACCAGATTTACAAACTCACTCTCTGCTCCACGTTGACAAATATACCTGAGGATATCCCTGAGACTTCTGCACAGCACTATGGTAGAAATAGCATAATCCCATTGTAGCCCAGAGGTCCCCTTCAACCGGTCTTTTTTTTCTTTTGGGGCAAAGTTGTTTAAAGAAAATACATTAATTGCTTGTACTTGGCAATAGGCTGTCCCAGAAGTGCCCAAAAGCCAATGTTATTAACTGATTTCTAACAGCAGGTTTGCATTATCTGATAAGACAAAGAGAATTTGGCAAATGAGGTATTTAGACACGTGACAATAATTGAAGCCTTTTATAAAATCTACTCCATAGGTGACACGTCCATTTGAATTTTTCCTATAAAGGAACACCCTAATCTTGAAGTGTTTTCTTTACAAAGAAGTTCAAAGTTCAAAGTAAATCTTACTCTCCGAGTACATATATGTCACCACATACAACCTTGAGATTCATATTTCTGTGGACATATTCAGCAAATCCATAAAATTGTAACTGTAAGAGGATCAATGAAAGACAAACCAGAAGGCAACAAACTGGGCAAATGCAAATATAAATAAATAGCAATAAGTAATGAGAACATGAAATAACAAGAAGATGAAATAACAAAATAACAGCAGTCCTTAAACTGAGATCATTGGTTGTGGGAACATCTCAATGAATGGGTGAGTGTAGTTATCCCCTTTTGTTCAAGAGCCTGGTTGTTGAGGGGTAGTAGCTGTCCCTGAACCTGCTGGTGTGAGTCCTGAGGCTCTCGTACCTTCTATCTGATGGCAGCAGCGAGAAGAGAGCATGGCGTGGCTGGTAAGGATCTCTGATGATGGATGCTGGTTTCCTATGGCAGTGTTTCATGTGGATGTGCTCAATGGAACAGAAAATAATACAGGCCTTTCGTCACAATGTTGTTTTGACCTTCTAACCCTTCTCTCTCACATGGCCTTCCATTTTTCTTTCATCCATGTTCCTAGCTAAGAGTCTCTTAAATGTCCCTAATGTATCAGCCTCTATCACCACCCGGACAGTGCATTCCACGTCCTCGCCACACTCTGTGTAAAAACCTATCTCTGGCATTCCCCCGCTATATTTTCAAGATTCAAGATTGTTTATCATGTGTACACTGAAACATTTAGTGAAATACGTTGTTTGTGCTAACGATCAGCACACCCAATGATATGCTGGGGGTGACCCGCAGGTGTCGCCACACATTCCGGTGCCAACATAGCATGCCACCTGTTATCTTAAAAATGTAAACACGAGGAAATCTGCAGATGCTGGAATTTCAAGCAACACACATAAAAATTGCTGGTGAACACAGCAGGCCAGGCAACATCTATAGGAAGAGGTATAATTGACATTTCAGGTCAAGACCCTTCGTCAGGGCTAACGAAGGGTCTCGGCCTGAAACGTTGACTGTACCTCCTCCTATAGATGCTGCCTGGCCTGCTGTGTTCACCAGCAATTTTTATGTGTAATGCCTACTGTTATACTTTGTATCAGTAAAACGTAAAACTAATTGAAGGAAAAGCATGGAGCCGGGAATAATGTGCATGCTCCTTAGTTTCAATTTTACTTTAGCGAGATCCACACTTCTGACGTGGTGACATAATGACAAATAGTTTAGTTCATCAAAACAAAATCTAAAATAATACTAAAATTAATATATGGGGCACTACCACTGTAGTGTAGTGGTTATCCCATCACTATTATAGTGTTGTGGAGATTGGAGTTCAGTTCTGGGGCTGTTCTGTAAGGAATGTCTGTACATCCTCCCCATGGAATGCATGGGTTTTCCCCAGGTTCTCTGGTTTCCTCCCACAGTCCAAAGATGTAGCAAGTAGACTAATTGGCCATTGACTGGTGATTAGGTTAGGGTTAATTGTGGTTTTGGGGTTCTGGGGCAGCGTGGCTCGAAGGGCCAGAGGGGCCTACGCCATCGTATTGCTAAATAAATAAATGCTGGGACTGCTCATTAGGTCAGACAGCATCCGGTGTAGGAAGTAGAGTTCATAACTCAGGGGAAAAATAACTTTTCAATATACCCGTCACACATTTCTGATCTGGATTAAGTAGATTTACTCGATTAGGTACACCTGTACACCTGCTCGTTAATGCAACTATTTAACGAGCCAGTCATGTGGCAACAACTCAATAGATAAAAGTATGCAGACATGGGGAAAAGATTCAGTTCAAATATCAAAATGGGGAAAGAAGCGTGATCGAAGTGACTTTGACTATGAAATGATTGTTGGTGCCAGACGGGGTGGTTTGAGTATCTCAGAAACTGCTGATCTCCTGGGATTTTCATGCACAACAGTCTCTAGAGTTTACAGGGACGGGTGCAAATAAACAACAAAAAAAAAACATCCAGTGAGCAGCAGTTCTGTGGTAAAAATGCCTTTTAAATGAGAGAAGTCGGAGGAGAATGACCAAATAGACTCAAGGTGACAGTAACTCAGATAACCACGTGATACAACAGTGGTGTGCAGAAGAGCATCTCTGAACACGTGCCATGTCGAACCTTGAAGTGGATGGGCTACAACAGCAGAAGACCACACCAGTTTCCACTCCTGTACATAATAAGGTAAACACTGAGTTTAGGTTGCATTGTATAATGATTAGTTTCAGATCTTTTCCAGTCAGGTGTGATATTCTTCTCACTGTGTAAAATTTTGCTGAGTAATAAATGTAAATAAACTAACGAAACACAATAATTAAGTGGAAATGGATCTTCTTTCCATGATTTTGAGGAAGGTGTCTATGTATAAACAGTCTCTCTCTGTCTCACCCTCTCACTTGACGCTGCTGGAGTACAGAACTAGTTTCCACAGGTCTTGGGAAAGGTTTAACGGATGGGGTTTGTGGATTGGACACTGCAGTTCACATTATGATGTGTTTCTGGTTTCAAGCTGCTGCTCTTTCTGTTGCTGTTATAGGCGGTTTTAACTGGGGCGGACTAGGGCAGCGGCCTGCAGATTACGAGAGCTTGAACTAAACATGCCTGGACTCTCTTGATGTCTTTGTGATTTGTCATTTTTTGTATTCCGTGCTCTTTGCTGGGTTTTTTTCTTGCCGCTTGCGTGAATTTTTTTGCACGTTGGGGGTTCGATGTTTCCCTTTAAACAGGTTCCATAGATTTCTTGTTTCATTGTTGTCTGTGGGAAGTCGAATCGCAGGGTTGTATACAACATACAGACAAAAATGCACTTTGAAGCTTTGAATTGAGCTTTCTAACAGAAGAGTCTTAAGCCTGAAATGTTAACTCTCATTCTCTTTCCACAGAGGTTGTCAGTTCCCTCTAATCTATTTTTGTTCTAGCTATTTGCAGGTTAGGTACATAAAGGAAAGTTGTCTCTGCAGTCATATTCCATTTGTAATTTGTCATATTGGTTTAGGAAGCTGTAATTGAGATTTACTTATCTGAAAGTTTTAGCTGTAGATGGTGTAATAACACTCACATCGGTCCCAAGGCTGTAAACTCATTTCTGAAATGCTGCCACATTCTGTGGGCTATTGGAATTATTCTGACCTTTGTGAAACGCCACGCAGCCGCCTTTTGTTCACACCAGAATGGAAAACCTTGATACAAATGTAATAGACAGAAGCTCCTGAAGCATTATCTTCTGAGCTGAAGCTTAAAGCAGTACCGTGCCACTGATTAATGTTTTATAGTATGGAAGCAGGCCGCTTGGCCCATCTCATCCATGCCAGCTCTGTTGCCCAGACAGCTAGTCCATCTGCCCACATTTCAAAGTTCAAAGTAAGTTTTATTATCAAAGTACATATATGTCACCATATACCACCCTGAGATATATTTTCTTGTGTGCATATGCTGCATATCCATAGAATAGTAACTCTAACAGGATCAATGAAAGAATGCTCAACTAGGGTTTTCAGCCTGAGTGCAGAAGACAACAAACTGTGAAAATACAGAAAGAAGAAATAATAATAATAAAAAGTAAGCAATAAATATCAAGACCATGAGATGAAGAGTCCTTGAAAGTGAATCCTTTGATTCTGGGAAATTTTCAATGATGGGGCAAGTGAAGTTATCCCCTTTGGTTCAAGATCCTGATGGATAAGGGGTAGCACCTGTTCCTAAACCTGGTGGTGTGAGTCCTTCGGCTCCTTCCTTCTTTCTGATGGCAGCTGTGAGATGAGAGCATGTCCTGGGTGGTGGGGATCCTGATGATGGACGAGGCTTTCCAGCGACAGCATTTAATGTAGATGTGCTCAGTGGTTGGGAGGGCTTTGACTGTGATGGCTCACAACCCTGCAAGCCTCTCCTATCTATGTCATTTTCCAGATGACTTTTAAAAGCTGCTAATGTGCCTGACTCAACTATTGTTTCTGTCAACTCATTCCAATTATAGAAACATAGAAACATAGAAAATAGGTGCAGGAGTAGGCCATTCGGCCCTTCGAGCCTGCACCGCCATTTATTATGATCATGGCTGATCATCCAACTCAGAACCCTGCCCCAGCCTTCCCTCCATACCCCCTGACCCCCGTAGCCACAAGGGCCATATCTAACTCCCTCTTAAATATAGCCAATGAACTGGCCTCAACAGTTTCCTGTGGCAGAGAATTCCACAGATTCACCACTCTCTGTGTGAAGAAGTTTTTCCTAATCTCGGTCCTAAAAGGCTTCCCCTCTATCCTCAAACTGTGACCCCTCGTTCTGGACTTCCCCAACATCGGGAACAATCTTCCTGCATCTAGCCTGTCCAATCCCTTTAGGATCTTATACGTTTCAATCAGATCCCCCCTCAATCTTCTAAATTCCAACGAGTACAAGCCCAATTCATCCAGTCTTTCTTCATATGAAAGTCCTGCCATCCCAGGAATCAATTATACCCCACTATCTGCATATCCCCATTAAACCTCTCGCCTCTGATACCCACTTGTTTCTTGGATCTTATCCTAGCAGAAAGTCTACGTATTTTTGCTCTTCAGGGAAATCTGTGGCACAGTATTGCTTTAAGAAATAGAATACAAGTTTGGTTATATGTTGAGTAGATTAAAACTTTATTCCACAGAGCATATGAGACTGAGGGGAGATTTGATAGAGGTATGAGGGATTCAGATAAGGTAAATTCAAGTAGACTTCTTCCACAAGGTTGGGTGAGGTTAGAACTACAGATCATGGTTAAGGAGAACACCATATCTTACTATATCTCAGATACTTATGTGTTATATTCATCCGGTGGTTGTATTCTATCCCGCTGCTCTGTTTTATACTCTACTAGCTCTATTGAACCTTTCTTTATGTTTAATGTTCTGAACTTACCTAGTCCAAAGTTCATGTTTATCTCATTAGAAATTAGTTTTAATATGAGAATTAATTGCTTTAGCTTTACTGATAAAGGAGAGTATAATTTCAAATTGTCCATGCATAGAAGGTGTTCAGGGTATAATTCATTTGATTGTCTCTGATTTGATACCCAATTTCATCCAATTCAGTAAATTAGAGAGCGGGTTTCAAGCTAGATGGAACCATGAGTGTGAGACAGAATCAAATGCTTTTTGGTAGTCAATAAGCCAACAGAGAGATTTCTGTTTTTCTGCTGAACTTGATTTAGAATGACAGAATCTATCATCAATTGCTCTTTACATTCTCTCCTACCCGTATGACATCCTTTCTGCTTTACTGTAAGTATATTGTGATAATCTAAGCGAGTGGTGATTAGTTGCGCGATGCAGGATTTTACAATTTTATATCAAGATTGTAAACAAGTAATGGGAGGATATTTTGATGGCTCATTTGTGATTTCTCCTTTATGTGTGTTTTACCTTCTGTCAAAAATTTGGGCATACTTTCAAGATTTTTAAGAAAATTGATGGTTATGTTTTAATAAGTACGAATGAAGACAGGTCAATTTTTTATACCAATAATTATGAATATTATCATTGCTGTTATTTTGCGGTTATTTTTTATAACCACTTTTTGCATGTCCAATGTACTTCAGGTGTTTGCATGTCTTCAATTTTGTGTGCGTGTTCTTTTTCCTCCCTAATTCAGCTTACTTCTTGATTGTGCTTCACCCTGTTTGACCAGATATCGGACCAAAAGTTCATTATATCTGTGTTTGTTGGTAATTCTGTGCTGGGGTTGGTGGCGTTTTGGTGCATCAAATTTACTTTCAATGTCATGTATAAACATTTTCCATTATTCCTGAACTGATAATTCTGTTTTCTTTGTCTGGAATGTTTCATGTATCTGCTTAGTCTGGCTTTATATGCACCAAGTTTTTGTATTAGTGAATCTATAAATTCTACAATACTTTTTTTAGGTTGATGGCATCTTGTCTGGACCTTTTATTTTCTTGGCTTTCCTCTCAAATTTCTTGCTTGGGTTATCCATTTTATGCTCCATTATGCTCTTAAGGTTTCAGTTTTGTTCCTTAATCTCTATTGCCATTTCACTGTTCTCATTCCATTACTCATCTTTGGGTTTCTATGAATGGATGCCTCTGCTTTAGAGCCATTGAACTCCACTGCTGTTAATGCTGCGCAGCATGTTATTGTGTGTAGTTCTTCAAATGTTCCAAGTTTTCCTAAATATTGTGGTAATATCGTATTGTTGAGAGTATTAAAAACATTTGCAAATTTTGATGACATGTGGCATTTTGGTATGTAGTCTTTTTGTTGGGTCAGTGCCCATGTACTCTGTTAGTGTGGTGTTAATTTTAGTCTGTAAGCTAAGCTCCATCATCAGCATTCTGTGGATGCTTTGCGTCTGTGATATTGCTATTACTGTCAGGTTGTGGAGCAGTTATGGAAGTAATTCTATTTTCATCAACACTTCGGGGGGAGGGGGTGGAATCTTCATTATTTTCTTCCATAGTATTGCCATGGTCTTTAGGTTGGTTTCTATCTAGCTGTTGTGCAAATTCATGTTTATTTGGTTTAACATGTCTATAGGGATTAAGTTATTTTTTATTATCACTTATTATTGCATTTTTTATTTTTTTCTCAGCTTTCTTATTTTCTTATTCTATTTTCATTTCTTTTTCAGCTCATGCTGGTAAAACCTAAGATATGGGCATATCCAAGCAGACTCATTTCTCAATTGCCAGGAACTTTATATGATGGCAGAATATAGTATTAATGGTAAGACTCTTGGCAGTGTGGAGGATCAGAGGGATCTTGGGGTCCGAGTCCAGAGGACGCTCAAAGCAGAAAGCAGCTGCACAGGTTGACTCTGTGGTTAAGAAGGCATACGGTATATTGGCCTTCATCAATCGTAGAATTGAATTTAGGAGCTGAGTGGTAATGTTGCAGCTATATAGGACTCTGGTCAGACCCCACTTGGAGTACTGTGCTCAGTTCTGGTCGCCTCACTCCAGGAAGGATGTGGAAACCATAGAAAGGGTGTAGAGGAGCTTTACAAGGATGTTGCCTGGATTGGGGAGCATGCCTTATAAGAACAGGTTGAGTGAACTCGGCCTTTTCTCCTTGGAGCGACGGAGGATGAGAGGTGACCTGATAGAGGTGTATAAGATGATGAGAGGCATTAATCGTGTGGATAGTCAGAGGTTTTTTCCCAGGGCTGAAATGGCTGCCACAAGAGGGCACAGGTTTAAGGTGCTTGAGAGTTTTATTACGCAGAGAGTGGTGAGTTCGTGGAATGGGCTTCCGGCAATGGTGGTGGAGGTGGATACGATAGGGTCTTTTAGGAGACTTTTGGATAGTCATAGTCATAGTCATAGTCATACTTTATTGGTCATGATAGGTACATGGAGCTTAGAAAAATAGAGGGCTATGGGTAACCCTAGTAATTTCTAAGGTCGGGACATGTTTGGCACAACTTAAGTTGGCCAAAGGGCCTGTATTGTGCTGTAGGTTTTCTATGTTTCTATGTTAACTTTCAGACTATTCTGAAACTGACTTGCACAAAATCTTACTAAGACCAAAGAGTAGATTGTAGGTTTCAGAAAGGGTAAGACACCAGTCCTCATTGTGGGATTAGAAGTGGAAAGGGTGAGCAATTTCATGTTCTTCGGTGACAACATCTCTGAGGATCTATCTTGGGCCCAACATATCATTGCAGTTATTAAAAAGGTGTAGCAGTAGTTATATTTCATTGGGAGTTTAAGGATTTTTCATATGCCACCAAAGACACATATAGCTTTGGTGACATGTATATAAAAGTGTATAATTTTGCCTAATCCTGCTCTTGAATCTTATACTATATATAATAGTATGTATATGTGTGTTTATGTGTGTATATTATTTATTATTATTATTTATTGTATATTTATATTAACTTAGTTTTACTATGTACTGCAGCGGCATAACAACAAATTTCATGACATATGCCAGTGATATTAAACCTGATTCTGATTCTAGAGGTGATTAGTATTGTGGCTTTCTGGCGATTTACATAAATATTGCCATGTAGACCGAATTGTCTAGTGTTACTCTGTAGTGATTTTGGGATGATACCAGTTGTAGATACCACGACTGGGACGATGTATACCCTGTTCATGTTCCATAGTCTTTCAATTTCCTCTTTTAATTCAGCACATTTCTGGTGTTTTTCACTTATTTATTTCTGTTGCAGGAAAGCAGTATTTATTTCTGTTGCAGGAAAGCAGTATCCGTCATCAAGGGCTCCATCACCCAGCCCATGCTCCCATCAAAATATCGTCCTATTACTTGTTTACGAAGTATATATAAAATTGTAACATCAAAAATCTTGCAACTAATCACCATTCACTTAGATAACCCCTAATATATTTGCAGCAGAAAGGATTCTGTAAGGGTATGCAAGGATGTAAAGAACAACTATTAATAGAATCTGTAATTCTAAATCAAGCGCAGCGGAAAAGCAGGAAACTTTCATGTTTTTATATTAACTACCAAAAAAGCATTTGATTCTCTCACATTCATGATTTACAGAAGCTCTTGATACTTGATATATATAAACTACACCCAATACTTGTGAATTCCTTCAACATCTGTTGAAGCATTGGCATACAATAAACACCCTTTAATTAACAACCAGAAAAGAGCAACCACCGTTATCAAAATAAACCGAGGCATTTTTCAGGGTAACGCTCTAAGCCCACTATGGTTTTGTCTAGCTTTAAACCGGCTCTCTAATCTGCTGAATCAGATGAAAATAGGGTATCAAACCAAATGAATTATACCCTGACCACCTTCTATAAATGGATGATTTCAAATTATACACTCCATCAGTAAAGCTAGAGCAATTAATTCAAATATGGATTTTGGACCAAATAAGTGCAGAGCATTATACAAAGAAAGGTTCAATAGAGCTAGTAGAATATAGCAGGATACAATACAACCAATGGATAAATATCAAACTTACAAGTATCTGAGATATCAACACACAAAGAAAATAGATCATAGTGTGATAAAGGGAAAACTTTTGACAGAATTTACATTGAGGCTTTAGTAAAGCTGCCAAACAGAGCTCAACAGTAAAAATATAACAAAGGCAATAAACACTTTTGCTGTATCCATATTAACATATTCTTTTGGCATAATATCTTGGTCTGAAACCAGTTGGGAATGTTTACAAAGAGAAATAATGACAAATTTTAGAAAATTCTATCTGTATTCAAAAACACAACCTAGGACAGAAGGAGGAAGAGGAATAACAGACATAAATAAATTGCACAACAGTCAGGTAAAACTTCCAAGGATATATCTTCATCAAGCAAAAGAAAATTCAGCACTCCATGTGACCACATGCAATTCTGATAAGAAGTACATGCCACTAAACTTAAAAATGAAGAAAAATGAAGAAATTATCACTGTTGAAGAAAAAGTTAACCAATCCAAGAGCATGACCCTCCATGGAAGACACCCTACAATCTCAGCAGACTAAACGTCAACAAAGAACCGTCAAATGCCTGGCTCAGAGTTGGAGATCTCTTCCCAGGAACGGAGGATTTCCTTGTGGCAATATAGAACCAGGTGGTTAACAAAAAAATTAACAAAAGTATTAAGAAAAATACATAATAAAAGACCAAATTCAAGATGATAAATACAGCAAATACCAAGGGAAACCAGGAACAATTCAACGCATTACAGGCTCCTGCAGCAGTTTAGCTCAATCTGATTACTTACACAGGCACAGTCAAGTAGCAAACATCATTCACCAAAACCTTGCTTTAAAATATAAGAACCAGAATCAGGTTTAATGTCATAGATATGTGTCATGAAATTCATTAACTTTATGGCAGCGGTGGAATGAAATACATGATTAATATTGAGAAGAAAACTGAATTACATTATGTATATGTGTGTGTGATGTGCAGCTTGGAACACAATTGAGTGATCTAGTACTGTACTGTGTCTGGAGAGCTGCCTCTTGGAGATCCGAGATGGTGGGGGTGGGGGTAAAAAGGACCGAGAACACGAGCTGACTCGTGTAAAAGGCCATAGATGGGGCCCGAGGTCATGAATGACTCTATCTCGAAGCAGCAAGGAAGACTGAAGAATCGAGGTGAATGTGGAAGGGGAGAGCGATGGCTTCCAACAGAGGCATTTGGACCCAGTTCATGATCGCTCCCAACAGAAGCCGCCATTCAGACCAGGCATGAGTTCTGAGTCACAAAAGGACTGTTCGATGTTTGTGAATTAATGTGATTGGACGGTACTCCTTCAGTTTTTGGCATTTTCTTTCTTTTGGCTGTTTGATGGGTGGATGATCTGTTAGTTCTTTGAGTATGAGTCGGTGGGGGTGAAGTAGGAGTTTTTTTGATTCCACTGTCATTTTTTTTTTGCGAGTGAAGAGGTTGGGGATTGTAATTGTCACTGTTTTTTTACAGGGGTTAGGGATGTGTGGCTATTGTCCCTGACTTTGTTTTCTGCAAGTGAGGGGGTCAGTGATTGTATTGTGGCTGTATTTTTTCTGTGGGTGAGGAGATTGGGGATTGTTATTGTTGCTGTTTTCTTGTGGGGAGGGGTTGGGGGATTCTGGGGTCAGTGAGGGTTTTGTTTCTTCTTTTTTTTGTGTATTTCATAGCTATCTGGAGAAGGCAGATATCAGCGTTGTATTGAACATGCATACTTTGGCAATAAAACAAACCTTCGAGCCTTGGAATGTTCATTTAGAAATCTGATGGCACAGGGGAAGGAGCTGTTCTTGAATCGCTGAGTGTGTGCCTTCAGGCTCCCATACCTCTTTCCTGATGGTAGCAATGAGAAGAGGGCACGGCTCCTTGAAGATGTCTTGGACACTAGGGAGTCTAGTACCCATGATGGAGATAACTAATTTTACAAGTTTCTGCAAATTACTTCGATCTTGTGCAGTAGCCACCTCCACTGCCCATACCACACAGTGATGCAGCCAGTCGCAATGCTCTGCATCATACATTTGTAGAAGGTTTTGAGTGTTTTAGTTGACAAACTCAATCTCTTCAATCTCCAAATGAAATATAGCCGCTGTCTTGCCTTCTTACAGGACACCATACCTAACTATAAGTACAATCCAGATGCAGTTTTAGAGTCAAAGTTCTACAAATTACATTACAACCAATCCATTATTATGGAAGAGACGGCCCAGAATAACTGTCTAGATATAATATTACAGGATAAACAAGCATGAACAACTTACTTTCTTCCAAACACTTACTTCAGAACAGACATAACATACATAAATCAAAAAGTGAAATCTGTTGAGCTAAAAGAGGAAATAGAAAGATTATGGAACATGAACAGTATACGGTATATATTGTCCCAATAGCAATATTTACAACTGGTATCATCCCAAAGTCACTACACAATAGTCTTAAACAATTAGGCCTACACAGCAATATTTATGTAAATCTCCAGAAAGCCACAATAATAACCACCACTAGAATAGTCCAAAAGTTCCTAGCTATTGAGAAATGAGTGTGCTTGTCTTTGCCCGTGCTTGAGCTGAGAAAAAAAATACAATAATAACTTCTAATGGAACATGTTTTATGCAGATGATGTAGTTCAATGTACTTTACAATGGGATAAAGTACAAACATGAAAATAAATTTAAAAAATGAAAATAAAATTAAATATTTAAATGAAAGACAAACAGATGTTATTAAAAAGCAAGTTCAAATAAATAGGTTTTGAGCTAGTGTTTAAAAGTGTCAACTGAGTCTGCATCCCTTGTAGTTTTAGGTATTGAATTCTGTAGTTTAAGAAAAATAGAAACATAGAAAACCTACAGCGCAATACAGGCCCTTCGGCCCACAAAGTTGTGCCGAACATGTCCCTACTTTAGCAATTACTAGGGTTACCCATAGGCCTCTATTTTTCTAAGCTCCATGTACCTATCCAAAAGGTTCTTAAAAGACTCTATCGTATCTGTCTCCACCACTGTTGCCGGCAGCCCATTCCACGCACTCACCACTCTCTGCGCAAAAAAAACTTACCCCTGACATCTCCTCTGTACCTACTCCCAAGCACCTTAAACCTGTGCTCTCTTGTGGCAGCCATTTCAGCCCTGGGAAAAAGCCTCCGACTAACCACACGATCAATGTCTCTCATCATCTTATACACCTCTATCAGGTCACCTCTCATTCTCCGTTGCTCCAAGGAGAAAAGGCCGAGTTCACTCAACCTATTCTCATAAGGCCTGCTCCCCAATTCAGGCAACATCCTTGTAAATCTCCTTTGCACCCTTTCTCTGGTTTGCACATCCTTCCTGTAGTGAGGCGACCAGAACTGAGCACAGTACTCCAAGTGGGGTCTGACCAGGGTCCTATATAGCTGCAACATTGCTTCTCGGCTCCTAAATTCAATTCTATGATTGATGAAGGCCAATACACCGTATGCCTTCTTAACCACAGAGTCAACCTGCGCAGCTGCTTTGAGCGTCCTATGGACTTGGACCCCAAGATCCCTCTGATCCTCCACACTGTCAAGAGACTTACCATTAATACTATATTCTGCCATCATATTTGACCTACCAAAATGAACCACTTCACACATATCTGGGTTGAACTCCAACTGCCACTTCCCAGCCCTGCTTTGCATCCTATCACTGTTCCACTGTAACCTTTGACAGCCCTCCACACTATCCACAACACCCTCAACCTTTGTGTCATCAGCAAACTTACTAACCCATCTCTCCAATTCCTCATCCAGGTCATTTATAAAATTCACGAACAGTAAGGGTCCCAGAATAGATCCCTGAGGCACACCACTGGTCACCGGCCTACATGCAGAATACGACCCGTCTACAGCCACTCTTTGCCTTCTGTGGGCAAGCCAGTTCTAGATCCACAAAGCAATGTCCCCTTGTATCCCATGCCTCCTTACTTTCTCAATAAGTCTTGCATGGGCTACCTTATCAAATGCCTTGCTGCTCTTCCTTCATCAATGAGTTTAGTTTAGGAGCATGGTTCAAAAAGCGTTGCACACACCAAATTCTGGAGGAACTCAGCAAAGGTCCTGATGAAGGGTCTCGCCCTGATATGTTGACTGTTTACTCTTTTCCATAGGTGCTCCTGGCCTGCTGAGTTCCTCCAGCATTTTGTGTGTTGCTTGGATTTCCTGCATCTTCAGATTTTCTCATGTTTGTGATTCAAAACAAAAAGCTGACCTGTCAATTAAGAGACTGGCAGAAGATGACCTGAGAGCTTGAGCAGGATTATAAAATGAAAGCCATTCTGTGGAGTACTCTGTTCCCAGACCATTAGGGCCTTAAAAACAATAAGAGAACTTTAAAATCAATTCTAAAAGATACAGGAAGCCAATGCAGAGTGGTTAAGACAGGAGCGATATGTTTCCTCGTCCTGGTTTTAGTTAGAAGTTAGCAGCAGCATTCTAAATGAGTTGAAGTTTGTCAATAGATTGCTTTGGAAGGCCAGTAAAATGTGCATTGCAGTAATCTAGTCTATTCGATACAAAGTCATGAATTAGACTTTCACCATCGTTACCTGACAGAAATGGATGTACCTTTGGAATACTACCTCAGTGCAAAATGTCAGGAAACACAAGAGATTCGGTAGATGTTGAAAATCTTAAGGAACACCCACAAAACGCTTGTAGAACTCAGCAGATCAGAGAGCATTTATGGAGGGGAATAAATAGTTGATGTTTCAGTTCGAGACCCTTTATCAGGAATGAAATGTCTAGATGCATTCTTCCTCTGGAGTTGTGTCCGTCCATAATTTTTTGATCCATTTAGACTGTACAACCATAAGACATAGGTGCAGAATTAGCCCATTTGGCCCATCGAGTCTGTCCGCCATTCTATCATGGCTGATTTATTATCTCTCTCAACCCCATTCTCCTGTCTTGTCTCCGTAACCTATGACATCCTGATTAATCAAGAACCTATCAACCGTCCCCTGCATTAGGAGTTTGAAGTGACTTTGCAAGCAGAGCTGTATGTAGCATTGAATTCCACAGATTCACCACCCTCTGGCTAAAGAAGTTTTCCTTATCTCTGTTCTAAATGGATGCCTCTCTATTTTGACGCTGTGCCCTTTGGTCTGAGAGTCCCCACTGAAGGAAACATCCACTCTATCTCGGCCTTTCAAAATTCAATGGGTTTCAATGAGATCTGCCCTCATTCTTCTGAACTCCAAAGAGTGCAGGCCCAAAGCCATCAGATGTACGTTAACCCTTTCATTCCTAGAATCATTCTTGGGAACCTCCTCTAGACCCTCTCCAATACCAGCACATCGTTTCTCAGATAAGGGGCCCAAAACTGCTCACAATACTCCAAGTACAGTCTGACAAATGCCTTATAAAGTCTCAGCATTACATCCTTGCATTTGTATCCTAGTCCTCTTGAAATGAATGCTAACATTGCATTTGCCTTCTTTTCCACTGACTCAACCAGCAATTTAGAAATCCTGCACGAGGACTCACAAGTCCCTTTGCAGCTCTGATTTTTGAATTTTCTTCTCCTTTAAAAAATAACTAGACAACGGGGTGACCCGTTGGGGCACCCTTTGAGAGAAGGGTAGTGCAGTCTGATGTGACCAGAATGAACATTAAATTTTCCTGAATGCTATTGGTATCACTTTGCTTTGAAAACTGAAGTAGAAAACCTCAGTTTATTAAAGAAGAACGATGCATAGCAAAGCAAATATAGCTCCTCCTCGTTTAACGAAGGACACTTTTTATGGCATCATTTCTGGCTTACCTGCCATCCAGGACATCTCAAATATCCTCTCTCTTTAAGGATCATGGATTCCCTTTTGCCGTCATCAATGATGCCCTCACCCACATCTCCTCCATTTCCTGCACTTCGGCCCTCACCCCATCCTCCTGTCACCACAACAGGGACAGAGTTCCACTTGTCCTCACCAGCCTCCGGATCCAGCACATTATCCTCCACAACTTCCGCCACCTTCAACAGGACCCCACCACTAAGCACATCTTTCCCTCTCCACCCCTCTCTGCTTTCCGCAGGGACCATTCCCTCCGCGACTCCCTGGTCCACACGTCCCTCCCCACGGATCTCCCACCTGGCACTTATCCCTGTAAGTGCAAGTGCTACACCTGTCCCTATACCTCCTCTCTTGCCACCATTCAGGGCCCCAAACAGTCTTTCCAGGTGAGGCAACACTTCACTTGTGAGTTGTTGGGGTCATCTATTGCATCCGGTGCTCCCGGTGCGGCCTCCTCTACATCGGTGAAACCCAACACAGATAGGGGGACCACTTTGTTGAGCACCTCCGCTCCGTCTGCCACAACAGACAGGATCTCCTGGTTGCCACCCACTTCAACTCCGCTTCACATAACCATCCAGTTATGTCCATACATGGCCTCCTCTACTGCCATGATGAGGCTAAACTCAGGTTGGAGGAGCAACACCTCATATACCGTCTGGGTAGTCTCCAGCCCCTGGGCATGAACATTGAATTCTCCAACTTCCGGTAGTTCCCTCCCCCTCCCTTCCCCCATCCCAGTTTCACTCTGCCCCCTCCCCCAGCTGCCTATCATCTCCCTCTCGGTTCTGCCTCCTTCTACTACCCATTGTGATTTCCCCTATTCCTTCTTCACCTTTCCTGCCTATCACCTCCCTGCCTCCCCTCCCCCACCCCTTTATCTTTCCCCTTACTGGTTTTTCACCTGGAACCTACCAGCCTTCTCCTTCCCACCCTCCCCCCACCTCCTTTATGGGGCCTCTGCCTCCTCCCTCTTCAGTCCTGACGAAGGGTTCTGGCCCGAAACGTTGACTGATTGTTTGCACGGATGCTGCCCGACCTGCTGAGTTCCCTCAGCATGTTGTGAGTGTTGCTCTGCCACCCTTGTGCCTCTCGTTGTCATTCTGGAGATGTGCAGCCCTTTCATTTCCTGTCTCTTCATCTCTTCTGCTGTTTGCTGTTTGTCTCTGATCCTGGAGACGTGCACGCCTCTCCTCCTCTGTCTCTTCTTCTCTCATCTTTTTTTGTCCTGACTCTTTGATCCTGGAGTCGTGCGGCCCTGGCCTCATCCGATTCTTGTTCTCTCCCTCTCCTTGCCGCTTCCTGACAACGTTTGGCGTCATCTCTTGACCATAATGTCCCCCTTCCCTTTCCACGTGGCATAATTAGGCTGACCATTTATTTTTTTACCCTAATGCTGGATAGAAGATACAAAGCACTAACACCAAAGGATGCTGATTATTCTTGATGGTGTGGTTGGTGCTCTCCTAAATGGACGTGATATAGTCACCGCTGTCCTTTGACTGCTGCAAAGGGTTTTATGGGTGTCTCGAAGTACGTCATTACAATAGGATTTAATTATCTCTTATTGATGGGTGGCAGTTAGATCTGTCCCAATCCTGCACATGCTGATGGTGATGAGCAGAATGTGACCCCTCGAAATAGAGCTGCCCTGCCCTTTTGCTCCGGTAGGTCTCGCTGCTGAGGCTGGCCATGCACATGCGTCAGGCTGTCGCGTCCCGATTTCCATGATGGCCGATCGAGTCTCAGGTGAAAGCCAGCCTGTTGATTTTTGGCGAATGAGCAATTTTATACGAATATATAACCCTGAACTTAGCCGGCATTCTGTAAGTTAGCGCATTTTAATTTGATTTAGCCAAAAAATGTGCGGCTGTAATGCACCGTTTGCGCTAGTTGGAGGTCACAAACAGACAAGCAGACAGACGAAGCATGAGAGTTTTAGTAGTATATAGATTCATGTCTTTATTCTCTCTACCAAAGTGCATGAATATGCCCATTATATTACACTATATTCTATTATCATACCCATTCTCCCAATCTGTTTGTCCTACTCCAGACACCATGCTTCCTCAAAACTACCTGCCTCACCACCTATCTTCGTATCGGAATCAGAATCAGGTTTATTATCACCGGCATGTGTCGTGAAATTCGTTAACTTAGCAGCAGCAGTTCAATGCAATACATAATATAGAAGAAAATATAACAGAATATTATTATATAATATATAATAATTTAATAAATTTTTATCAACAGATAGTAATAATATAATAATTATTATATAATACATAATAAAATATAATATAGAAGAAAAATAAATAAGTAAATCAATTACAGTATATGCATATTGAATAGATTAAAAATCATGCAAAAACAGATATAATATATATTGAAAAAGTGAGGTAGTGTTCATGGGTTCAATATCCATTTAGGAATCAGATGGCAGAGGGGAAGAAGCTGTTCCTGAATTGCTGAGTGTATACTTTCAGGCTTTTTTACCTTCTACCTTATGGTAAGGAGGTGTCTCAGAAAGGCAGTGTCCATTCTCAAGGACCCCCAGCACCTGAGCATACCCCCTTCTCATTATTACCATAAGGTAATAATCAGAAAAGGTTATGCTCAGGTGCTGGGGGTCCTTGAGAATGGACACTGCCTTTCTGAGACACTGTATGGTCCAGGGGGTCTCAGGCCATGTGAAGAGCCAATGAGATTGCTTCTGCTGTTGACCGTCAACCAAAATTGTCCTTCAACCAAAAGATTGACATATAATGTGAAAAGGAGCAGTCCCAGCACCGACCCCTGCAGCACACCACTGGCGGCCAATAAGAAAAGGACCCCTTATCTCCACTCTTTACCTCCTACCAGTCAAGCAATCTTCCAGTATCTTTCTTGTAATACCACAGGCTCTTACCTTGCTAAGCAGCCTCATGTGCGGCACCTTGCCAAAGGCCTTCTGAAAATCCAAATGAACAACGTCCACTGACTCTCCTTTGCCTATCCTACATGTTATTTCCTCAAGGAATTCTAACAGGTTTGTCAGGTAAGATTTTCTCTGAAGGCAACCATTCTGCCTTTGGCCTACTTTATCATGTGCCTCCAAGTACCCTGTAACCTCATCCTTAACAATAGACTCCAACATCTTTCCAACCACTAACTGGCTAACTGGCCTAAAATTTTCTTTCTTCCACTCGCCTCCCTTCCTGAAGCATGGCGTGACATTGGGAATTTTGCAGTCCTCCAGAACTATTCCAGAATCTAGTGATTCTCGAAAGATAACTACTAATGCCTCCAGAATCTCTTCAGCTACCTCTTTCAGAACCCTGGGTACACTCCATTTGGTCCAGGTGATTTATTTACCTTCAGATTTTTCAGCTTATGAAGCACCTTCTCCTTAGTAATATCAACAAAACTCACTTCTGACCCCTGTCTTTGTCACATTTCTTGCATTCTGCTAGGGTCTTCCACAATGAAGACTGACACAAAATACTTATAACGTTTGTCATTTCTTTGTCCCCCATTACCACCACTCTAGTGCTATTTTCCTGCAGTCTGATATCAACTCGCGTCTCTCTCTTACTGTTTATATATCTGAAGAAACTTTTTGCATCCTCTTATATTATTGGGTAGCTTACCTTCATATTTCATTGTTTCTCTCTTTATGGATTTTAAATTTGCCTTTTGTTGGTTTTTAAAAGCTTCCCATTCCTCTAGCTTCCCACTAATTTTTGTTATTTTGCCTTCTCTTTTGATTTTCTGCTGTCTTTGACTTCTTTTGTCAGCTACAGTTGCCTCATAATCCATTTTGATGTTCTGCCATCATCCCTGGTCCTGACCCCATCCAATCATCTTTGGGCAGCTCCTCTCTCATGTTTCTGTTATTTCCTTTACACTGTGATACTGGTGCATCTGATTTTAGCTTTTCCTTCTCCAACTGCGGGGTGAATTCTGTCATATTATGATCACTGTCTCCTAAGGTTTCCTTTACCTTAAGCTCCCTAATCAAATCTGGTACATTGCACAGCACTCGATCCAGAATTGCCATTCCCCTAGTGGGCTCAATGACAAGCTGGTCTAAAAAGCCATCTTGTAGGCATTCTACTAACTCCCTCTCTTGATAGCAGCCAGCTCAAAAGTGAAAATATTAATATTTCAACCGCTCCACCATACATGCCATATAACATCAGAAAGCAGCCCTGAGTGCCCAAGTGTTTCTGGAGACAGGAACATGCCACTCACATATCTCTTCAAGTTAGAACTGCTTCAAGTAACTCATCACAGGTCTATTGACTCCTGCTTCTTGCATCAGTGCAGTGTGTTATTCATTCTGACAAGGTAGTACCTTGCACACTGTGCTGAAGTCCGCACACGTTAGGCTGCTGATAGGAAAATTGCTTATGAGTGTGCAGTGGGAATGGTCCCTGGAGAGGACAGGACTGCCAAATGACAGTGTTTTGTTGGCATATGGGTTCCAGTTTATATTGGTCGCACTGAGAAGTGGTGTTCCTGGATGACTGAAGATATTGCATTGGTATCCAATAGACACCCTGAAAAGGCTACTTACAGAATTACTCAATTCCAGAAGATGAAGGAAACATTTGAAAAGCATTGCATACTCAATTCATTTGGCAATAAAGCTAAAAATGACCTTGATAGTGGTCTCATTGCTTCTTATAACATTTCCAAAATGATTGCAAAGTGTGAAAATCTCATACTACTGGTGAAAGATTAATAGTGCCTTATGTATCAGAAATGCTCACCACTGTTCTCAAAATGGATACCAGTACTTTGTAATCAATTGTTCTGATTATAACTCGTTGTACTGAGGAACTGAGTAAAAGCATCCAAAAACCTCAGCCAGCAAATTTTTTCAAGCATGACTCCTATAATATCTGCTATCAACAAAATTAAAACTCAACTATTAAATGGCAGAATATTTTGCCAATTATGCCAAGATAATGATGAAAAGTTTGAACACTTACTTCTTCACACCAAAGTGCATTGGCTGTCAAAAGACTGCTGCTTAAAAGATTTCTCGATCTTTTTGACATACTTGAATTTTTTGCTCAAAATCAACAAGAGCTTGGGAAACTAGGTTGAACTTTCACATGGAGGTGTGGCACACCTAACTGATCTGTATGACAAAATAAACATTCTAAATATGACACCACAGGGAGAGGATTTCAATTTAATCCAAACAAAAAGTGCAGCGCCCACTTTTATCAGAAAATTGGAAATATATAAGCAAAATATTGGGAGAAGAATGTTCTCACAGTTGCCCTGCATGGAAAGTATAGCCCTCTCACAGACATTGATTTGCAAGAGTACTGCTTATGCCCGCAGTCACCGAAGGAGGATTTTCAGAATCGATTCAAGGATTTGAATGATCTGGAAATTCTGAACTGTGTGGTTAACCCAGTTCATTGCAAGGTGGAAGAAAAGAAAGAGAGCTTGCAAGAAGAAATGGTCAAAATTCAGAAAGATGAAGAAGCAAAAATGCTTTTCAAAATTGTTAGCTTTCGTGGTATGTCGTTACACTGTCATATGGAGTTTCCTGGTCTTTGGAGAAGAGCCAAGCTGCTTTTCATTGTATTTCCATCTTCCTACCTTGATGAAAGAGGCTTCAGTGCAGTGAACCACATACTCACAAAAAACAAAAACCATTTGGACATTGTTATGCGTGAGGATTTAAGGCTTTTGCTATCACAACTTGAACCAGATATTTCAACCCTTGCTAAAAACCATCAAGCCCAAACATAACATTGATATTGAGGCTGCTGTACAGCTTAAAGCGGAATCATTTTTCTCATGTTAGCATGTTGTAGACACGATTTTACACTATGGGAGCTCCGGAAGGTATACTGTGCCCAAGAGGGTTGTTGACAAGTGTGATGGTGCTTTAGGGGGGCATAGACAAGTATGAAAGCGCTTTAGGGGGGCGTTTGGCTAAAAAAGTTTGGGAAACACTGATCTAGGCCTTTTAACATTTGCTAGGTTACTACTAAGGAATATAAAGTTACTGACCCCCTCCATCTCCAATTCTCTGATGAGGACTGCCTCATGGACCTCCAGTTTCCTCCGCTTGTTGTCAAATCACATTTGACAACAAGATCAACGCTTTGGTTTTGTTGAGTCTAAGGCAATGCTCAGAGCATTGATTCACTTTAGAGTCTATGGAGAAGCCCAGTAAAAATGTTGAAAGGAGCATCTTCCTCTGCACACTCCCCACCATCCTGCCCTTCCCCTCCCCAAGAACTTTCTCCCTACCTGTGACAGAGTCTGCAGGTCCCACCGCCTCAGAACACACCGAACTGGAGTGGAAGCAGCCTTTCTTGATTTTGAGAGACTGCCTAAGGAGAAATGAACACAGTGCAGATTTTCTCTTGTCTTGTGTCTAATTGCAAGGGTTAGTTATAGCTTGACTGTGCTCTATTGGTGTTTATCCTGGTGGCGTAGTGACATCAGCACCGGACTCCGGAGAGAAGGTTCCCGAGTTTGAATCCAGTCGGGCTGCTCTCGGGCATGCTTTCCATCCGCGCTGGGTTGAGTGTCGAGCTCGCAACTTGGCCTCGTAAAAAAAAACTGCGCTGTGAGAAGGACATGGGGGACCACTCACAGAATCTTTTCTCCAAGACAACTACTTGAAAAGTGGTCGCCGAGGCTCTGGCAGAGTATGGCATACAAAAAAAAAATCCTGACTTCACAGAGAATGAGAAAATCTTGGACTAAATAGATTTGCAGCAATGTCATTGGACATCCACACCATAACGTCAACAACTGACTAGTGTAATTCTGATTGGTTACATTGGTTGGTGGCAGGATAGATTTATAGAACAACAGTAAAACACTCTACCCATATGATGAATAATTAATATATTTGTATTTGCTGTGTTGAATACCCTTTGCAAGCCTGTCTCAGCACTTTTCTTGGCTAGCAAATGCCATTTATACCATGGCTAGTAGAATATTGTTTGGTTCACTGCATTTCCACACTTTACCCATTACAAATGTGGCCTTGTTGTTTAATAATAATGTTTTGGGTTTGAGCTAGTGCAGGAGTGAATCTGAATTTCTTTCTGAATGTTTTCCCTCCACTGGTTTACAGCCCAATTTTAAGTACGCACAAGCAAGTCATAATGTGCCCCACTGAAGTTTTGGGATTCGGCAGCTCATCTAGCAGAGGCTTCTCTCAGTGAGGGTGCTTGGAGGAGAGTTTCTCCAGGGACGTAAAGCAGGCTGTAGTGCTCCCCATCCCTGTGCTTACGTTTCCTGATCACAAATGAGAGGACGTAGACTCAAGATTCAGGAGAATAGATTTAGGATGGAGATCAGAAAGAATGGCTTTTCCCTGAGAGTAGTGAATTTGTGGAATTTGTGGGATTTGTGATCTGAATATATTTTAGACACAGTTATAATTTTGCATAAAGATTTCTGAGGAAAAGGTAGGTAGGTGAAGCTACATCCAGAGCCAGATCAGCTATGATCTTATTGAATGGAGGAGCAGGCTCGACAGGCCAGATGGACAACTCTGCTCCTATTTCTTATATATTTATTAATTGCCACTCTACATTTTAACCCTGTGCTGCTAGCTATCATCTGGCACCAAGCAACTCTCTCCATCAGCCAGTAGTCTCTTCAACAACATACAAAGTACTGGAGGAACTCAACAGGTCAGTAGCATCTACAGATGAAAATAACCAGTTGACCTTTCATCAGGACTGGCTACCTAGATGTAGATGGTCACTTTAAGCTATCTGGAGGTGACACAGTATTACAGTGGTTAGTGTAATACTATTACAGTGTTAAAGTTCAGTATTCAAACTTACTGCCCATTACAACCCTAGGTCCTCCATCTTTATTGCTGTTTCCATAACAGTTTGTCTTTTGACTAGTCAAAGCTCATCTGAACCTCCGAATCTGGAGGACCAATAGACCACTCTTACTCTGGCCTTTACCCTTTGACTTATTTGGCATGGGTGACCCTACCAAGAGTCAAAGCACAAGGCCCTGAGTCCAGCCAACATAGCTCTCCAGATCACTGAGGCACACAAGCCTCCAAACCCAACAACAAGGTTGTGGTTCTCTCAAAAGTTCGAAGTAAATTTATTCTCAAACTACAGACATGGCACCATATACTATCCTGAGATTCATTTTCTTCTGGGCATGTGCAGTAAATCCAATAACCACGATAGAATCAAAGGCAGACCACAGCAATAGGGTGGACAACCAGCGTGCAAAAGACAACAAACTGTGCAAATACAAAAAGAAAGAACAAAAACAAAAATAATATTATTATGGTTCCTTGTGCAATACAGAACCAGGGTCATCAAAAATACATAATAAAAGAA